>NC_142184.1:20257022-20919044 GCF_026936395.1 Plectropomus leopardus | reverse complement strand
ACTTCCCAGAGAGCTCCCTGTCCCAAAGAGTAGCATGAAAGTCAAGAGCACTCACTCAGCAGCAAAATCTGTACACTGCACATCATGCTTAGTCGCAAAACCAACTGCTCGACTTCAAGCAATCTCAGTCCAATGAGGGTCTCTCTCCCAACTGATGATTCAACCTCTGACTTTCAAGGGGCAGCCCTATAAAAAATGTTATCTTTTAATTTAGAACGGAGTAAAATGTGATTACTCTATATGATGAATAAACTGACATCCAAATCAGGTACTCATGCTTGTTCCTAATCCCTGACTGTGTTATTTTTTCTGACATAATTGTAAAGAAGAAAATTGTGACCTTGTGTCCCCGTGTTTCATTTTTCAGGCCTGTTAAAGATGCACTGGAACCCAGAGCATGCCCAGCCTCTCAGCCAGTGGCCTGAGCAGCACCTGGACGTCTCCTCCACCACCTCCTCTCCGGCCCACAAGTCGGAATTCTACTCTAGCCGTGGTCGCAGCGGCTACAACTACGCCTGGGCCAATGACGACATCTCTGCTCTCACAGCCTCTAACCTGTTGAAGCGTTATGCTGAGAAGTACTCTGGCGTCCTGGACTCACCATATGACCGGCCACCCACTGTGGGCACCTACCCAGAGCCGGGGGCCTTTGGGGGCCTCAGCGTCCCAAAGACTGAGCTAGAGCCCTGGCCGCTGACACACAGCACCGATGCCTCCTATTCCCTGGTGCCCCCTGGAGGCCATGACAGCCTCTCAGGTTCCAAGGTTGTAGCCACATCTGCGGGCCCTCCGGGGGTCAGCAGTGTTTCGGTGGTGAACAGTAACCTCTCGGACTCGGGCTACAGCGGCAGCAGCTCCTGCAGCGGCTCTAGCGAGTACCCCTCCAGCTACAATGGCACCTATCTTTCCTCAGGGTACTGTCCCCAACCCAGTGCAGCACTTCCCCCTGCCTCCCTCCACACCCTCCAATCCACCCCCACCCTTGTGCCCAGCTACAGTCCTACCACACCTGTCTATAACTACCCTGCTAGCACGTACCCTCCCCAGACCAGCCTCGCCACAAGCTACAGCCACCCCTCCGCAACCTACCTACCGTCAGGTCTACCAGCCCCTACTCCCGTTCCCTCACGGCCCACAGTGGTAGGAGGCAGCTATAGTTACCAGAGCACCAACCTTGGGACGTCTGAGTCTGGAGGGACATTAAAACGAAAAGCATTTGAGATGAGCGTGGAAGAGGATGAGAGCGAAGACGGGTCTCGGTACAGGAAGTATAGCTATGACCCTTTGAAGCCTGGGGGGAACTCACCCTACAGTGTGAGTGACAAAACAGAGTGTCGAGGAAACGGCTTCAACGGTTCAGGCAGCGCAGACCCTCAAACCTTCAAGCCCAGTAAGCCCTCTACCCAGCCCCTGGTGTCTCCTCCGTATGGGGCAGCAGGGGAATTCAGCCCTCCAGCGGGCATGACGGGGGAGAACGGCGTGGCAGAGCAGGGCTTCATCCAGCAGCATCGCTCCCAGGCACACAAGCGCCCTCCACTGTGTGCTCCGACTGTTGAGACTATGAAGAGCCCAGACCCCCGACTATTGGACCTTGTCAATGGGGAGTTACTGGACTGCAGCCCGGCACTGGGCTGGGGTGAGCTGGCTGGGCTCACCCATGTAAAGGCCGCCCTGGAGGAGGACCTCCTGTGGCCCGTGTTGAGGCCCAGTGCAGTGATGCGGCCACCACGAACCGTCCTGCTGTTTGGCCCCCGGGGAGGGGGTAAGACGACGCTGACTCGTTCTTTGGCTTCACAGTTGGGGGCGTCCTTCTATCGGCTGAGTGGAGCCATGCTGGCCTCGAAAGGGAAGGCTGAGGCAGAGCACATTCTGGGGTCTCTGTTGCAGGTGGCAGCGGCTCGGCGGCCCTCAGTGGTGCTGCTCAGCCAGCTGGAGGCCATGGAGGAGGAGGGGCTGCGGCAGACACTGCTGACCACCCTGGAGAAAGCCCAGGTGGGGAGCACAGGTCTGGTGATTCTTGTGTGTGCCACTGGAAGGCCAGATCTCCTGCAAGACGCAGTCCATCGGAGCTTTGCCAAGCGGTATCACGTTGGCCTGCCAGATGTGGGTATGCGCAGGCAGGTGCTGCTGCAGGCGCTGTCGCCCCAGGGCTGCAGCCTGAGCGAGAGGGAGCTGAGCGCCGTGCTGCAGCGCACAGAGGGCTTCTCCGTGTGGGAGTTGCTGCAGCTCTGCCAGCAGGCACTCTCCTCAGCATCCTCCCCCACCGGGGCCATGCATGGCCATTCCACATCCTCCAAACCCCCAGCCTTCACAGACTTTGAGAATGCCTTCTGCAAGGTGCGCCCACACACCACCATAAAAGAACTGGACACTTGTATAGAGTGGAGCAAAATGTATAACCACTGAAAAAGCAGCCAGTCACTGTGCTCGGACTGCGTCACGACCCTGTTTTTGCTTTGACGTGGAACGCCTTTGGAATGTTTTGTTGTTGTTTTGTAATTACAGATTATGCAGCCAAAAGAGCCGGAGAAGCTCGGCAGTACGGGAGAGCTGACAGAGTTGTTTCCCTGGCAGAAGCATGCCATGGTGTGCTGTTGTTGTTTTCATATGAATATCCGCAATATTTAATTTTTCCCAAAGAGAAGAAAGATGAATAGGCCTTGTTGAGTGGGATAGTGTATTAGTCTTTTGGCCAATGGGAAAATCAGATTATATACTATTTGGATACTCTCAGAGATCCTGATTAGCCTTGGTCCGGGACAAAATCAATTATTTGTTGCTAGGTGACGTGGTCCAAGATTATGGATAATCAGGGTTTGGAAAATCCCCCCTTTGACTGCTACTCTCAGGATCCTATTTATTGCCAGTCCACTTCCGCATTATCCTAATGTTGATTTAGCTATTGGATTGTCACTAATTATTCAGTGCGAAGGGCTTGGGATTATTTCTGCAAAAAAAACAGTTTTTGACCAAAAAGACGTCAAACCAAATGCATAATGTTGCTATATTTCTCAAACAGACTGGTTCTGAAAATCAAAATAATTGATCCCTCTTGATAGCTTCTCACCAAATCAAACGGTTAGTCCTCAATATTCTGAAAAAAAGAGAAAATCAGATGGATTTTAATAAATCTAAAATATGCTGCTGCTGTTCAAGTAAAATCTTGCAGTTACACTCAACATGTTTGGTGTTAGAAATATGCCTCACGTTATCTTCATTTAACTCTCCAGTAGTACAACGCACCCTTAAAATGGTACAATACACACACAACATTCTTTATTACTGTTGGGTTGTTGTCCTTAACTTCCTCAGATTTGTTCTTGATCTCGCATTCCTCATCGTCGGCAGTTTTCCTGAGAATCTCACTGAAAAAAAAACACCCGCACACACCCAGCCTCTCTATAGCATATCTGTTTGCTCTTTCACGTACTCCTTTTGTTTTCATAGTGTGTAGTCTTGTTTGAAATGCTCAGGAAGAATTTCTTTACCTCAGAAATATGAAATATGAAATAAAGAATGTATGTTATCTTAGGGTCTTAGTAGAGGAGCGGCGTGGAGCGAGAGAGAGTGGAGCGAGGAGAAACCTGACAGTCTTGTAATACCCACTACAGCTGGGCTTTTACCTCGGGAGAGAAACTTGAATATGCTACAAAGAGTAACATTGAATGTAATTCAGGTATTTCAAAGGATATTTGATGCCATAAATCCATGTATTATTATATATGAATATATAAATATGTTTTCTTCTCTGTTCTTTTACCCTTTGTTTTTATTGTAGTTTATGGTGGAGTGATGATTGTCTTCAAGAAATGCTATGTAGAATACAGAAAATATTCCTTTTTTTGTTGGACAAACTGCTTCCAAATCCCAAAAGTTTTTTGATGTTTACTTGAGTTTGCGTGTTTGTAGTTTCACACCTGCAGAATATCATTTTGAAAATGTAAATACAACGCACACAATCATCAGAACACAAAATCTGAGCACAAAATACCTCCCAAAAACACAACAAACAAACCCACAGATGCAAAATAAAAAAAAAAAAGCTTCAAGATTAAGTAAATAGCTTTCAGCAGAGGTTTATGTGTACATATTGTGGATAAACCCAACATGTAGACAATCCAGACAGATCTCTCTTTTTCCACCAGTTCTGTTTTAACAAGCTGGAAAAACCCGGTCACTGGACTGCAGGTACAGAGGTCGTATGTATTATACTGTTGCCATGGTCCTGAGGAGGTATACACAGAATGATGTAATATTTCCCACTGCCCTTTCCTCCCTCTGTCTCCCCCCTCCCTCCCTCATCATTATTTTTCTCTTTTTCTCTCTCCCCAGTGCAATCTCATTAGATTGGATTGCCCCCTGGCCACGAGCCCCAGTGGCCATGTGGCGTTGTATCCTCTCCCCGCCCCGCCCTTTCCCCTCCTCCTCCTCCCTTATACCAATGCCTCTGGAGTGGAAGTGGTCTGATTGATGTCCAGCAACCCTATATCACAGTGCAGCCGTCCCTCTCCAGCTGGTGGCTTCAGTCATGCCATACAGCCAGATCAATCAGTGACCCCCGCTGTGCATACTGATCACTGTCTCCCAAACCGAAAACACATTTACAACTTACAGGAAAGCCTCAAGGTCCAGATAATGAAAGCGATTATTCATCTGTAATCACAAAAATGTAATATTTGCGGTGACTTAAAGTCGCTGCAACATTTTTGTTCCCACCTCTCCCGACAGTTTGTCCAACAAAACAAGCTTTTATTTTTTACATGTTTTGATCTGTTATGGCGGTAACTTTGTTCTTGTACATTTTCTGTAACCATTTCTACCTCATTTTTGCGGCATATTGTACATGAAAGTATTTATTTCATGTCTTTTTTGATGTCTGTTTTAAAAATGATAATGTTCTTGAACTGTAATGGTCTACCTCAGAAAAGACTGTATTTTAAGAGAAGAGTATCACACAATATTAAACAGAATTTGTCAATATTGCACTGCAGTTATTTCTTTGTTTTTAATCTTCTCTGGTTGCAGCAGTCGAGGGGCTGCAATAGACCAGAGTGCAGAAATGACACGATGGCAGTGTACCTTATGTCTCTGTATCTGGAGCATGGCTTGACCTTAATGTTAAGGTCAACTCTGTTACTTAAACTAATTGCCAAATCGAAGGCTACATCACGACGTTTTGGATTTAACTTCACACAGAAGCCTGTATGCTCAGCGGGTGATGTTGATGTGGAAAAAGAAACAGTGGGCTTATGTGAAGGTGTGCTGCTGTTACATATGAAACAAGCGTGTCTGCAGTTATAGAGGTGTGTGTGTGAGTGTGTATCATGTGGGGTCATAGCTGTACATTTCAGGGGTAACGCAGGGGACGGATGTCCTTCAAATATTTAGATCATATGGACTTAAATAAAAACATAAAATTAGTAGAGGGCTTTTATTTGGGCAAAAGTAAAGACATTTACATTGTAAATTGATGCAGAAAAGGTTCAAACTGATACACAAAAATTCACCAGAATGCAGATTTGTTTTCTGCAAATCTTTTTATTCAATTTTCTGCAAACATGACACAGTCAATACAACAAATATAGAACAGTGTCTGTGACAGAACCCCCCCACAAAAATAGAATAAAAAATAAACAAAAGTTATCTACTAGCTACTATTATTAGTAGTATTGCTATTGTTAATAATAATGGAAATAATATTTTTATGATATATGTTTTGCTTTGCATTCCTTTGATTTGTATTTTGAAATTCCTGTTTTTTTGTTACTTCCTTTTTTCTTTTCTTTTATGATTGGTAGCTCTAGTATTACTATGTCATAATTTCTCAAAATGCAATGAAAAACAAAATAAATCAAAAGTAATGCCAGATTATAACTTGTAAGTACATAAATAAAGTCAAGCATAAAGTGAAGTATGAGGATCATTACATAAATAATAATAATACCAGACTTGAGAAATGCACACTAAGTAGTAAGAGTACAAGAAAAAGAAGTGTTTCAATGCTCAAAATTTTCTACCAGAAGACCCCAGAATCCCTCTGTGTCTCCCCAATACTGAAACCAGACCTGTGCCCTTGTGTGGGGTTAAAGTTTAGAAGGAGAGGGAGCTGTGCATTTTTTGTGCATTGTAGATAAAAACAGAGAATACTGTTTTTGTTTTTATGTCTACGTGCACATATGTTTGCTGGCCTGCACGTGCGTGTCTTTAAATCTGTGTGTTGTGGTGTCCAGAACAGCAACAGAAGCAGTGGGAGCACACCCCTGAGGCTTCAGGCCCAGCACCAGAGCACAGAGGTCCTTCATCCCTGTCACTGTCTGTAAACAACTGCCCGTCCCAGCGGCCCGCCCTGCGCTATTTCTGGCCTTTCCTGACATCTTTCAAAGCCTCAAAACTAACAGAGAAAACTAGAAAATCTGAGCAACTCTGGGCAAAGAAGTGAAAGTTTAGTTGAGGCCTGAAACAGGATCCTCGGTTATGGATTGTGGTGTCAAAGCTGAGTCCGAAACATCTGCGACTGAGTCCCAGCAGAACAGTAATGCTGGTGGTGTTGATGACAGAGTAATTAATTGTCTAATAATGATGCATAGCTCTGTTATAAGCACAACCTTGTGCTGCGGCTGCCCTTCATCCTCTGATGAAGGATAATCGTTTCTGCAGCTGTTTAAATTATTTCCTATCTTTTCCTGTCACAAACTCAGTGACATAATCCGCAGAACAACATAACCTTGCAAAGGTAGAATAGACCATGTGGAAATGGGACATTGGTTTATGAGGAGAGACTTATTTACATCCTAGAGAGTAATTTCACACTTCAGGTAAGATGCATTTACCTGAAGTCAAAAAGGAAGTAGTGAGTATACTGGCTGGAGTTTTTCATGTTTTTCGTACTTTGCAATAGTCAAATAAAGTTGTAACGTGATAATTAAAGACAATCACATAGTAGCTCCTGCCTTTAATGTAGGTAAAGCTTCCTGCAAGTCACTTTGCATCCAGTAAGCGACCGAAAACCAGTTTGTCCTTTCTGTCCTGAGTGATTTCTGTCCTCCAGGAAGTCAATCATTTTCTTCTCCCTGCTGATTGGAGGTAATTAGGCGAGCAGAGTTTGTAATTGGATAATAAAAGATGCTAATGAGCTGCTGTCCTATTTACTCATACTGTGGTAGTGAATAGCGGGACATGGCTCTGCCACACTTTACTCACTTCCATACAGCTCTAATAAAAACCGATAGCGAAAGTAAATTTTAGAATAATGAAACAATATACATGTTCATTATCAGAGTAATTATATAGTCAGGTTTATAAGACAGTTAACATTACAGGGATTAATGGCCCCATAGCACTGATGAAGTCAAAGGTGTCTAATTATAATGGAAATTTAAGTTTTTGGTCACTGCATTATACAGTTGGATGTATTCATGACTATTTTGCTTGTTCTGTGTTTTTTTTTTGTTTTGTGCTAAATGGGCGTTAAAAGATTTTATTTTCTGCATGCAGTCAACTTAAAGATCTCATTTTTATGGTGTTCAAGTACAACTTCAGCTTTATTCAGAGTTGCCTTGATGCAACACAATTGGCAGAATAAAAGCTGCAATGGTACATTTCTGCAAACCACACATTTCGTGTGTTGAATTTGTACATTTCACAAGTTAAACGTGAGCATTTCATGAGTTATATTTGTACATTTGATAAGTATCATTTTTTGCATTTTATAAGTTTAACTTGTGCATTTCACAAGTTTAATTTGTGCATTTTATATGTAGCAGATATGTTGAAACTTTACATTTCTGTGTTTCAGATTTGTGGTGTTACACGCTGTGGTTAAGTTGTGGTTGGGTTTAGACACAAAAGCACCCGGTTATGGTAAAGAAAACTACATGTTTTGGCTTAAAATATGTAGTTGTGTGGCCACAAACACGGCTGGAATTGTCACTGGTCTAAACCAGTGGCCCATCTCACCGAGGCTTCACACTATCTATCATCCCTTTCTCCTCCTTATGAGAAACTCAGCTCATATACTGTACATGTAATCTGAACTACATCACTTGATATGTATAAAACAAATGTAACATATCTGCGGTTTGCAGAAATGTACAGTGCCAATATTTTATTCTTGCAACTGGGCTGCTTGACAAAAACTAGTTAAGTTATTTATAACAACCTTCATAAAAAAAAAAAAGGTCATTCTCTGAATCTCATTTCACATGGACACAGTCCTGCTCTCCACCTCTGCCGTGCTGCTGGTCCTCCATTGTCCGGGCCTTGATACTGACAAGGTTGACATCAGAGGAGAGCTCTGACACCGGGTGAGTTAGGACTGCCAGCTGTTAGCAATCAAGTCTATTTTGAAGTCAGGGACACATGGACCCCCAGGGCCAAAGCAGCAACTCGCCCAACCCCTCACCCCCCCACCCTCAACCCAACCCAACCCAACCCAGCCTACAACCTCCGAGCCCCCTGGTCCCACAGATAGCCAGCACAGCTGTATTGGTTCCAGATGTTGCAAAGCTTCAGTAAGGGCCCTTTACCTAAGAGGACCCCGACAATGATGACTTGCCTGCACAGAGAGTGGAAATGCAGCAAAGTTTAACAGCTGAAGAAAATGTTTCAACACCAAACCTGCACCAATAGACCGGTAAAATGAAAAATGTAATTACATTTCTGTAATTGTAAGTTTTTACACAATATTGTCTTGTCCCTGACAGAAGCAGTGCTGCATATTGTGATGGAGTACGTACACTGCAGGCTACTTTTAGAGAATCAGATCAATGTCATTTAACATTAGATACTGGCTCCCTCCTGGACATCAAAGCTGTCATCACGAATATTGGCCCGAATACTAAAGAGTTTAATCTTCATGGTAACTAGGACTGAGTCCATCAGCCCTGCAATGTTTGGCTGGTTTCAGTCGAGTAGTGTAAGATCTAAGAAGAGCAGACGGAAAAAGTGAATCACAATCATTAGATGAAGTCTGCAGCTTCAAGCTAGATAAATAAACTTATCTGCAATCTGGATCGAATGAGGAAACAAAAGGCACAATGGAAAGCGCTCAGGTTGTTTGAAAGGAAATGATCAAATCTTTGCAGCTGCATTGTTTCTGTGTCGGACAGGTCAATCAAAAGTCTCAGGAAATTGAGTTTGACAGGTGGAATGTCCCTGTAAAATTTCTCGGCCTGCCTCCTCTCACGCGACTAGAATGTGATCATTGAATAAATAAAGAGTAAACAGGTAAACACGCTGCTGTTTAGGAACAATTTGAAACAGAAGTGTCACTGTGAGAACTGATGGTGACAGAAGCAGATGAAGGAGTTTACGTGAAAGATCTCATGTTAAATTACTTTTCTTCATGTTGGGAACTCTGCAGGCGATCATGTGTGATCTTACTATGATGACATAGAGACCATATTTCAGAGACCATATTGAATAACAGGGAGATGTTATGAAGGTCTATACCTCCCTCCTGTGGCCAATCCGAGAAAATATAAAACCGGAAGAATGACCTGACTGTACAGTGAATGCAATCAGATCAGACCCCAACAGATGGAGCTACTGAATATTTTGACACTTCTTTCCCTCACTTATCTCACTTCCTTTCCTCCACTTTCCTCAGCACTGATTGGTCCCTTTTTCACCTCGTTCATTCCTTATTAATTGGGACATACTAAATCATTTTAAGGTAACATTCGTTCAAATATTGGTTGACATTTTTGGACTCATACATCCATTTAGCTTTGTGCAGCAATAGCATATTAAGATATTAATTGTACGCATGAGTTGCAAAACATTATTAGTACTTACACTTGAATGAGCTATCATCTGTCATTGTGGTGTCTGTTATTCCGCCAAACCAACTGTCATCTGTCAGTGAGCTATCACATGTTTGTGCTCTCTCAGCTTTTTTTATATCGCCTGACACACCGTGACGTAAAAAGCATGCTGGCTTGCATACTGCAAAATGCGGCTGGATGTAGTAAGACATCCTGGTATTTTTGGCATTCTGCATTTCACATACTTCGCATTAGGACATACCAAATCTTTTTCTGGCATGCTAAATAGTATGGTAGTATGGGTATTGGAACGCAGGGACTCCCTCTTTTGTGATCATCACATAGTTCAGCTGGTAAGAAGAGTTGTTTTCCCTTTAGTTAATCTGTGTGTGATAGGTTTAACCCTTTGAAACCCGAGCAAATTGATTTCTTTAAATAACATAACAAGGCAATGAGCAATGAAAGGAGAAATTACCCAAAAAATAGCAAGAAATTTGTAAAAACTACAAGAAAATTACCTGAAAATTTCAAAAGAGGAAAGAGTAAAAAAAAGAAAGAAAAAAAGACCTGGCAGAAGCACTTTAAAAAATACAAAATACATTTATTTAATTAACATTTTTTCCCTAGTCATTTGCCTTACATTTTTAAAAATATTTTTCTGAATCTACTTTTTTCTTGCAATTTGTGGGCCATTTCGCAAGTCTCTCTTTTCCTTTTTTCATGTTTTTTTTCAAAGAAATCAAACCAATTTGTTCAGGGTTCAAAGATTTAAATACTCATTCAACTCACTCAAGGTCTAATTTATGGAAATTAAGTTTCATGGCTGATGCAGTCTGGTTGATGCCCATGATAGTAAACCTCTTCTGAACCTTCTCCTTAACAGCTACAGTTAGCTGGAATTGTTCTGGTATTTTGTATGAAAATTCAATATTATTTATCATATTTTAACTAAAGTGACAAGATTAATTTACTGAACAAACGGAAAGGGTACAGGATTAGTCATTCAGCCCTGCCCCATTTCTTGACATAGTAACAGATTCTTCTAGTTTCATTGTGCTGTTGTTGCAGGCTGGATTTTATGCAGACTGATTTGTGTCTTGTCTTTTTTTTTTTTTTTTTTTACTGTGCCCTGGATAGCTTTTGATTTTTCATTTTCTTACTGTGATGCTCTCCATATTCACTCTGTGCCAACATTTCCCTCATGTTTGACTTTAAAAACAAAACACACAGCCCCCTCTGGGTTGCACTCTAGGCCTATAGGGAGATTTACTACATAAAATATTAAAACAGAACTATTCAAGTTAGCAGTCTCAGAGCAAAGCTGTAACTGAACAGAAACATGCAAGTCTCCTGTTTGTTTTTTTAAGGACAGGGTATGTGTAAATTGAAATGACAGCACTTTATATCCAACATAAAGGCAAGGTAAAGTAGACTGATGGCCAGTTGAGACAAAGAAATACAAATATAAAAGAATTTTTTCAAAAAAGAAGAAATGGTGCACATTTGAAACAAAAGTGGTTAACAATTTTCAGAAAGAAAAAGCTCTGATAACACAGATCACAGAAAAAGGGGATGTGATACACCATGGATAGAAGCTATCACATGTCAAACATGTAAGATATGAGTCAATAGGTTGCAGACCACTTGTCAGATGTTTACAGATTTTGAGGGATATTTTTGTTTTCAGGCAAGTTATATCTAAGGCCTTCCACACAGACCACATTTTCAAGCTCACTTAGTCATTGGTGGGATTTGTGGCTAGACTCCTACTTCAATGTTGTAATATGAAGCGTTTTGCCGGCATGGTTTAGAGTGACAGAGGTCACCAGTAACTCAAATATGGCAAGAAAGATTGTTTTACCCTAAACCTTTGATACAGAGTCAAATAAGAGCCCGAAAGGAGTGGAGCCTGGGGCACGGCTATGGTTGATGCTTGCTTTTTGAATAAAAAGTGCAAAAATGCATGCAATTAAAAAAAAAACAAAACAATATGTTAAATTCTTACAGGCTGAGAATATATGAATAGCTTAATTGTAAAAAAAAAAAAGGCAGAAAATAATTTTAATCCCTTGAGACCTAAATTGACTCAGTTTTCTTGTTCTGCAGTCAGACACCTCTCAAGCATTTAAACTTCTAAAAAGTGAATTTGTGAGAAATTTGTAAAAGATGAAGAAAATATCGGTAAAAAGATTGTTAGAAAATGATCAAACTAGGGAAAATGTTCAAAAATATAGTTCTAATTATTATAATTGTGTATCTAAAATTATGTTAAAAGATATTTCATTTTATTATTCAACTGTTTTGGACCTGTTCCCATGTCATTTTTAAAAATTTTTTTTTTTTTACTTTTTTCCTTTCATTTTTCCTCAGTTAAATTTCTTGTAACTTTTTGGTAATTTCTTGCAATTTTTTCTTGTTAATTTACTCATTACCCTTTCCCTTGTTTTTGAAATACCTCAATTTGCTCGGAGTTCAAAGGGGCACGGTGACGATGCACCATGGAGCCTTGCTTTAGCTGAATTAAAATATAATAAACACAGGAGCGACACCTGGTGGCTCCACCTGAGAAACACTGAAAAAGTTACGCTGAAAAGTTAGTCTGCATCAAATAAAAAAAGGAAGTAAATGACACACCTGCATATACAAAACACTATATTTACCAAAGTATGTAAATACAGGGAACAAACATACACTATTATTATTTGTAGGAATAGTAGTTTGTGGGGTTTTTTTTGTTCATATAGTAGGCATAAGCTGTATATTTTTCAATTATTGCTATGTCCTGTATTTTAGCTGGTAAAAGTGTCATTGAAAGTAAATATTTCTTTTTTCGAAAGCTAAGAGGGAGGCATAAACATCGTTATAATAATCAACAAAAACGGGAAAACAACCATCATACAAATGAGCGAGCACAACATCCAGACAGCAATTTAAAAAACAAAACAAAACAAAACACAAAACGAGAAAAAAACAAAAACCCTATAAAACACAAACATTTTTATCATTTAAAAAATATTAAGCATATAACATATATTTGCATACAAGCACACACTTGCGCAGTGTTGCTGTGATTCCACATTGTCCTCCTCCATCCATAATGTCAACTCACTGTAACATAAATCTGTCTGAGGTCACAGAGGTTCAATCCCGGGTAATGTAGGGCCTGCTGATTTTCCTGCAAATGAGTACCGTTGGGAAATTGTCCGGCTTTCAGACATTGCCATCTGCAGATATGTTATCATGTGTCTGAGCAAAGACTTACTGGAAGTTACAGCATCTGGTGATTCAACGTTTCCCCGCCTACGTCCCCTTCTGTGGAAGATTACCAAGCCCACTGCACTCGGTTGTAGTTTCTCTGTCAAAGGCGGTACATAAATGCCGAACAGTTTGATGCATTATTAAGTTTTTTCGTGTATTTTTGAGACTTTAGATGCATTAGAGTGTATGCTTTAATCTCCGTCTAATCCTTAAATATCAAAACAGACCACTGTGCAGACACCTAAACCACACAAGGTGCACATTTGGACCCAAACATAGGCTCGTTCTGCACTGCGTGCACGCCCCTTCATGTACAGTATGTATACATCATCGTTTATTAAACCGCAGCCCTGATGTTCATCCGGATGACATATCTCGGTCATGTGTAAACTTGAACGTGACGACAGGAAGTAGAGCGCGCTCCTCCGTTACTGGCACATTATGCACAACAGGGAAGTAAGCCTAACCTGCGCTTTGCGTTGTTAAAAGTTGCTGAACTCGCTGCTCAAAGTTGATTTCTTCTCGGTTCAAAACGACGGTGCTGTTTTTAACAAGACATTATAGTGAGGCAGCAGGAAATGGTCAGGAGGATATTCGGGCTGGAGGAGGATTTATGAGACAGAGGAGGAGGAAGAGGAGACGGAGCAGACCTTTTTTCAATGTTTTGAAGTCTATATTTGACCGAAGGTGAGTGTTATTGTGTTGTTTTGTTGATATGGTTCAGTGAGAAACTGCGGCCTGCTGTTGATAAGGTCTGTGAGCTGTGAGGACAGTGTTAGAAATACGGCTGTCTGCGTTTCTGGCATGTTTGGGTTACGAAAAAAAATGTTGCAGGACGTCTGTCGGCCTGAAACACAGCCTCATATCTTTCTACATTATGCAAACTCTTCGAAGTGATTGTGATGTCAACATCGGACTGTAATGTTAACTATAGAAAAAAAAAGGTTCCAACTTTTCTCTTAATAATTGTCTTGCAGTTCAAGAAATGTCGAGGGGAATTATGTAATAATCTTTATTGATTTAGTCCCGCCCTCCACGCTTTCAGCCCCAATAAGCACTTTTGGTTCTGTTGTTTCTGTAAAATCGAATCAAATAGATTTCACTATTGTTAGAAATACAGTTTATATCAAAGATCTCCAATTAACACGCTGTGAATATATTTATCATGTAAGCACTGAAGCAGCTGAAGGGGAGGGTTGGGATATTTTGACACAAAATAACCTTTCACTTCTCACAGACTACTTGCACAGTAATGAAAATAATTTGATTGCCAAACAGATACAGGTGTCAGCTTACAATTGACCAAGTTTCTCAGAGCACAAAGCAAATGTGAAAGACTACTGTTAAATGTAGGCTACATTTCCTTAAAATTTAGGGTTCATGGGATGGTTCAGACACCTTGTTCTGGGCTAAGAAATATGAATAAATAAATTGTAAGAACTGCAGTCTAAATTTGAAGACCTTGTATTTACAATGTCATTTTTTCACACATTTGTCTTAGGGAAAAATACATTTGTAATATTAGCCTCATATCATATTTTCATAAACTACTGAGATTAAATTTGTGTTTCTTCTGAGTCATTATAAATGGCCGTAACTCGTGATAAACAAACAAAAAAAGAGTAAATAAAAACATTTTTGCAGTTTAAAAAAATTAATAGTTGAACTCTGCACATTCAAAATAAAAACTTAAGAGCTAAGAAAAATAGTATGCACAGAGGCAAAAACAGAACCAAAGGAAATAAAACACAAAAGTACAGATCAGGCATTAAAAGAAACAGCTTTCCCTTAAAAAAACATGTTTTAAACAATAATTTAAAAAGGGAAATTTGCGACAATGCCCCAAAAATATGCCCAGGAATTTTATTGTAGGCCTAGGAATTTTTGCCTATTGTAGGAAGTTCATGCAGTAAACATTCACACCGTGACTTCACAATGGCTCTTACTCAATTTAGAAAAGCCTTTGTTTGTTTTTGTCTATTAGTATCCCAGATACCCCTGGGTAACTGTCCCAATCGTCTCAGGGACAGCAGACACACTTCTGGACTCCTGTGCAGCTGCCAACAAAAAATCAGACAGCTAACATTAGCACCAAGTGAAAAGCCAGAAAAACAGCTGGCATATCTTTATTTTGTATGTGGTAGTAGATGAATAACAAAAAGTCAAACATTTTCTTACATGCTGTAGATTTTAAAACTGTAAATTATGATGTGAGGAAGGTAGTCAGAAGGTGTCCACTTTGAGGTTGAGAGTAGAGAGGGTGTGGCTGAGTTTGAGCTTAGTGAATGGCGCACATATTTGCTTTCTAGCTTTCTAAAAAGACACTGTCCCAACCATCGCCGCTCTTCCCTACTTTGTCGTCCAGTATGTGTTGATGAAAATATTTTTCAACATGTAGCTTCACTGAAGGTGCAACTGGCTTTTTGATAATATCTGTCCTGCAAGCATAGGAGAGATGTTTATACCAATAAAGCGTGTCATGAAGAGATAGTGCAGCCAGGGCATTTTCTGTGTGTTACATTTTTATTAGACAGAATCTAAGTGATGAAACTCATCCAGAGCAAACAGCTAGGATTCATTAGCCACAAAAACCATGTTGCAGTGCCTGACAGCTATTACAAACAAGCAGGGGTGTAGAACCTAATTTTGGGTCCTATGCATGAGCAGTCTCTGTGGGCCCCTTGGCCCTCTGCTTTGGATCCATGTCTCGGTCATGCAGCATTGTACTTTTTTTTTAAAACGAAGTCAGTTTGCTTTCTTTCCCTTTCTTTTCTGTCATTAAAATTTTTGGAACCCCAATTTCCCCTTTTCCCTTTAAAAAGATATAAGCACTAAAAAGCTTGTAAAAATGTTTCACATTAAATGTCCGCCATCAGCTGTGGTCACATTAATGCGCACGTGGTTCTGTTTACATATTTACTGATTGTATGCGTCAGCCCTGGCTTTAGGATTAGGAGGGCTGGGAGGCCCTTGTATCACAGACATCAGGTAAAAGTGAAACTTAACGATACTGCTGGATCTGAAGTGAATGTCTGTCGAGCATCTGACTCAAATCTAACTTTACCATAGAGAGGCGGCTGTGGCTGTTGTCAGCAGTGTTTTGGACTGGTTTGAGGTGTGGAACAAGAGATTGGAGCATGTGCAGTTGGCTTATTTGAGTTTAGAGACAAATGCTTGTGCAGCGGTGGACTAAGCTATTTTGTGCCTTTAAGGGGTGAGAGGCGCCTCAGTGAGCTTTCACTATTTTCAGTGTTTTTTTCTGAGCTAAATTTTTCAACCAGTAGTTATGGCCATAATCACTTAAAATAGAAAATTGCATATAAAACCATACTTTTTAATCCAGGCTTTTAGAGGGGAACTGTTCCATAGGGGGCCCTGGGTGATGAGTCCCACTTTCCCCCTATTACAACACCGCTGCCAACAAGGTGAGGAGACATATGACCCATATGACAGTTTAAATGCAACAAAATCTAAAAACTAGTGGGGGTGGGATGAACAGAAATGATTCGTATGACAAAATACTTGGCCACGTGCTGCCTGTTCACACAATATTAGCTCATGTTGCGTGTGTTACCAAGTCATTCAGAAACTTCTAGAAAGATCCATTCTCTGCTCTTGCTGTACTGTACTGTACTTCCCACACAAAATGAGGCAGAAATCGAATTAAATGTTGTGATAATTTAATCAAATGAAGAAGTACATATTATAAACATCTACAAAAACCACATACTCGTATTCTTTTTACTGCCAAGTAATATTTACAGGGTAGTCTAACCAAAAGAATTAAGGGAAGTTTCAACTCGTTAATCTGATGACTGACATGGGACAGTTGACTTGTAAGATGTGTTCTGTCAGGTCAGTGAACTTTGTGCTTTCTGTAAGGAAGTGAAGCAGATAACAGTTTCTGTTGGCAACCAGCTCATTCCAGTTTATTTTCAAGGTCTTGAAGCTTATTGTTTGCTGTGAATATGAGAAAGGCTGCTGGAGTGAAATAACAGTCAGGTCTGAGTTATGTGATGTCAGAAGGTTTAAAAGGTGTGTTTCTGAATGGTGATTATTAGGAATCAACACATGCTCTCTTTTAAATGTATAGAAATGTCTTTAATTCAGTTTTATAAATGTAAGGCCTTAAACAGTCTTACGTTTGATGTTGTCTGTCATTTATTGCCACAAACATTTGATCTCATGTAATGTATCCATCTTGTAATTTTTTAGGGGTCAAAACTGGTGAAGCTTTTCCACAAGAGTTCACATTTCTGATGTTACAAGTCTTCAAAGCTACCACTGACCTTAACACTGTATTTTTTTACTCTAATAACCATATTCCTACATAAAACATACCTCTGCACAGGACCACCACATCAAATATTTACTTTTATACTCATCTGCACTGCTTGAAAAAGAAAGAAAGAAAGATGATTTGTCCATTAATCTGCCTTGAATCTTGATAAAAATCTATCTCGAAAAGGTCTTAAAAGGTATTAAATTTGGGTATCTGACACCTGTAGAGGCCCTGGTTAAAGCAGTTTCATAGAAGTCTCCATTAAGGAGTAGTTTTCCAAACCCAAATATCTACATTGTATTAACAGGAGTACCACTCTTCACACATTATGGTATTATTTTAGTAACTGCTCACAGCTTTTGTCAGGCTTGATGCCAGCAGTCTCTGTCTCAGCTCTGTTCATAAGTCAGCAGTACACTGACTTTTTGCTTCGATCTCAAACAAATTAGGACTGAAACTAAGGTCGCATTTACACCAGAGCTTTAAATGGACCAGAGTTCGTTTCCTCGGATAGTCCGGTTTGTTTCAGGTGTGAAAGATCAGTCGACCAACAAGCGAACTCTGGTCCGCCTAAAAACGGGGGTCTCGTTTCGCTTCCAAGTGAGTGGTGCGTTTCATTTGTTGTGTGAATGAAAACGAGCCAACCACAGGACTTTATAATATGATTTATTTCCGTGATCTCATAGTTGATCCTGCAACAACAACGACGGCCTGCGCCACCGCTGCGGGCTACAGGCAGCAGCGCAGCAATGCAGCAGCGCAGCAGTGCAGCAACGCAGCAATGCAGCAGCGTAGCAACGCAGCAGCGCGGGTGCGCCTTTACGCCATTATCAGTTATTAAAACAGCGAGATGCCTCTGCTGAGCGATGTTTTTCAAACGTTAAGCTAATTAAAACAACTGGACAGGAATGTCTAACTGGCCTTTCTGTCATCAGTGTCACTGCAGAGCTCACACAGCAGCCGTGACCTGATCACCGATCTCCCAGCAGGTAATGCAGACATGTGTCTCTGTAGATCCTCCAGCACCTGCTGAAAAATGACTGTTTTAAAGTTATCTGTAGTGGAACATACATACAGAGTTTAGAGAGTTTTGTGATTTTTCTTTTTGTAATGTGTGAGCATAACAACGAAGCAATTATGATCGCGCACCCACAGCGGCCCTGATAACGTGAACGATGTGCAGTCTGAAAATAGCCACCAAATAATGCTTACAATCAGTTTCATCATTTCTCTCTCTCTCTTTGCGACACCAAATAACATAAATCTAAACACAATCACGTAATTTGATTTCCCCACATAGGTCCTGATGATACAGGATGACAAATGCAAAAACTGTCCAATCAACAGTCACCTGTCAGTCAGCAGAACCCCATTTTTACTCCTCTTGGTTCGTTTAGACAAAGTGCAGTGTGAAAACCAATTTGAATTGCAACAGTGCTTCAATTTCACCCCTCAATCGAACCGAGTCTCCGGGCTATTGTGTGTGAAAACAACCTAAGTATTTTCATTATGGAATAAACTGACTAACTAATTGTGAAAATCAGACACAACTTGTTCACTCACAATTAAACTTTTTGAGACTGGGTGCTGAATATTCAAAGTGGATATCAGTGCAGTCAAAATCAGAACAGCACTATGATTATAACAATCATTATTTTGTGGCACCAATAAAAATCAGAGTGCTGTCCTGATTTTGACTACATCTAAAATTAGTGATCAAGTTTCTACAGACTGGTAATGGCTTCAAATTGCTTGTCTTGTTATATGGTAAAGAAAAGCAGAAAATCTATACATTTAAGAAACTGGGTCCTCAAACTTTTGGCATTGTTGCTTAATTGCTATATTTCTGTTACCTTAAAATGAGCTGTTTATATCTATATAGTGAGCGGGGCTTAAGTTATGATATCACTATTTGCATTGCAATGTTACTAGCTCTGGCTCTAGATAGGGGCATTCCCATTTTTGCTGCAGCCATCCTAGTAAGCAGCCCCAAGCCAACCTAGAGAAGTCTCAGCTCAATGCAAATGCAGTTCTCACAGCTAGATGCCACGAAATCCCCTAAAGTCTTACACACTGCTGCTTTAATTAAAGATCAGAATTGCTGCCAGTGATTCTTTCTGTTGACTGACGGATGAATTAATGGACTTTAAGCTCTAAATCAAATAATTTGTTATACATTTTTTTTTGTCTTATGTGACTAAATATCTTTGTGTTTTGGACTCTTAGTCTGAGTTACCAAGTAACATGTAGACATAAGCTTTTGCTTTGATGGGCTTTTTTTCTCTATTTTCTGATATTTTATAGAATTAACGATTGACAAATGAAGAAAGTAATAGGCTAATTAATCACAACAATAATCGTTAGTTGCAGTCATATTTTTACTTATTGTCCTTAAGAGAGTTTTTTGTCTTTGCCGTATAATGTGATAGGTAGTGTGAGGTTAAGCTGGTAGAAAGTGAAGATATTGGAGAAGGCAGAAAGTGCATTTATTCACTTTAACAGAAGGACTGATTGTTTAACCTTTAGTTACATGCTGCGACTTCCGTTAAGTTTACAATTCAAAATAATCATATGACCACCATGAAATTCCCCCACTTTGATTTCTGAGAAAGCCAGTGGAAAACGACCAGAATTGGTTTGACTTCCCATTACACAGTGACATCATCTGCGCCAACCTGACGTTTGATTCTCTGAACTGAGATATTATCATATATAGTGATGTGAACGATGCTCTGATTATAGTGAGTTTTTTCATACATATGTAAGGTCTCTCTTTTTGTTTAAGTAAGTAAGTAATTTGTGATTTGGGGGTTTATAAATAAACTGACTTGAGTTAAGTCTATTTGGTAGTAAAAATGTGCATCAGCATAGTTGCCATGCCTGGATACCAACAACAACTAGCTGCAATTGATATTGTCCAAGGAAGTTTTCACTCACCTTTTGTCTACCGGTCTTTCATCTATCATTCCTGCATACAATATCTGTCTTCTAAAAATGTAGCTTTTGGTTTGGATTTACCAAGGTGATGTGCAAATAATGTAGTCACTGTAACACAAAACAACAACAACAACAACAAAAACAACAACAACAACAACAACAACAACAACAACTACAACTACAACAACATCAACAACAACAATAAATGCATAAAAATAAAAAGAGAAAAGACATAAAATACAAGTATTAAAACTCACTTGTTCCCCGTCCAGATTTGACTCTAAAGTTTACAGACATTTTATGTGACATTTGCTTATTTTAGACATAACTGCATAACCATTCAGAACACGTGGGAATTATGTTTGGAAGTTAAACTGGTAGTTATGTGGGTTGATGTGGCCTGACAGCAGAGAGAGGAGAAACCTCTTGGGTTTTTATTTTTTAAATGAATTCTTCTGAGGATGTTTCTGGCAGGAGCCTGTAGACACGATTGTTCACCAGGGAGCTGTACTATGTATGTCCATGACTAGTGAAAGGGGAGGACAGCTTTGTGCATCAGAGATTCGAAGACCTGGTGGTTTATAATGAACACATTCGATATGTCTCAATATATGAAAATATCCTAAAAAATGCCTTTTAAAAGTGTTTAAGCACTAAATGCACAAAGCCTCTGTATGAGGCCTGATAAAATCTCTTAATTTTTTCCAGATTCTGTTTTCTTTTTTCCCCTCAAATTACATGCTATCCGTTTTCATTTTTTTGGATTCTGTTTTTTACAGTTTAATCACATTTTGTCATCGGATTAGGGATGCATGTTTTTTTTTCCCCCCAATATGCTGATATTTTCTAGCTCATTTTGGCCGATGCCGATACTTACATGTTTTTCCACAGAAGACATCAAGTCTCCATAGTGAAAATAAGACATCATGCGCACTCTCATCCTGATAGGAGGCAGATGCAGACATGAAATACTTTATAAAATGTACACCTTTACTTGTCAAAAGAAGAAAGCTACTTTAACCTAGGTTAAATATAAAATGTGCCATATTTATTCTTATGTGACAAATTTTGAACAAAACTGTAAAATTTCTCCCATTTTAAAGTCATGAATGATGCTCTCCCAGAGACAGCTCTGGCAACAGCCAAAACCAGGCCAAATATGACCGGTTTCAACTAAATACAATTGCAAAATTTAAGCATCAACATGTCTGCCTGTCATATCAGCAGAAATGTTCATTTCGTACTGATGCCGTTATTTCATTTCAAAGCCGTTATCAGCCAATTCCATTTACATGCTGATATTATCGTGCATCCCTACATCAGGTAGTGTCTAATCATGTGGTAGGTGAACACATTTTAACAATTCAACATGAAAATACTTAAAAAAGAATGAATGCAATTCATAAAACAAGACCTGCCGTCCGTTGTAAAAAAATACTTCACATCTGATCTATATATATAATTCTGCTCTGTTTAGCTGTTTTTTTAAATCTGTTTTTTGGATGACTTAGCATCTCAGAGCACCTCTTTCACATGACTGCAGGCTCCAACAATAACATTCATTCAAAATGCAAGATCTTCTTTCTGTGTAATATACCCATAGCATTAGTTGTCTTAATTATTGGGTACTTTCAGTGTTTTACTGAGGAAGAGACTCACTCTGGGTCATCAGCCAACGTTAAAGAGGAGTATTCAACAAAATGTGACCAAGCAACAGAGATAAAAAAGTTTAGTTATGTATCAACAGTAAACAGTGGATAGAGTAAACAAGGTAGCAACTGAAGCAATCTAAACAGTGGCTGGAGCAGAGAGCTCAAGCACTCCCAGCTTGGATATAAACTGTTCTATAAAAGTGTGGCCAAAACAGGCTCCTGATTGTTATAAACAGTTAGAAATATGTCCTGTACCTGTGCCAGGGGCCTGCCTGTTTAAATAGCAGTTTTGTAGTTATTAAACAGCTTTGCAGAGCCAACAACAACTGAGCTGCAACAGAGAGTGATGACTGCAAGAGGATGTCAGTGTGTTCACTCTATTTAACTCTCTCTACTGAAAGCAGATACTTGTTTTGGAGCCAAAATATATTTAACAGCAAGTTTGTGAAAACTGTATGTTCAGGGGTGTGGAGTATTTCCTCTTACTGAGGCAATCACTGGTGAAGCCTCTCTGCGTGACTGACTCCACTTTAAACTAAGCTTCCTCCTTCCTCCTACGTTGTTTTGGGCAGTATGTTTTATTTGAAATCCCATCAATAGGGAGTGAAGTCAGAGGGACTAAACTGCAATTAGACCAAGCCAACATATATGATAGGAAGACATTACATTTGTCAGCCGTTTCTGAGTTGTTTTTTTTTTTTGAATGAAGCAACAAAGTAGAAGAGTAACTTGATATTATCTGTAGAAAAAATGTTTGCCTGTCACACTGTATACCACCCTGGCTAAATATGAACATATTCAGCTCATTTAAGCATATTAAATTGAACACAGCAACAGTTTAGTCAGAATAGTACCAGCTTTATGTACAGATAAGAAAGAGATTAAACATTTTACCCGAATTTTTGAGGTTCTACTGTGCAAGTTTGGTTACCTGTTGATAGAGCCACCCTCGCTGCTCTGCTTTCAGTCTCTGTGCTAAGCTAAGATAAGCTAACCCTTTCCTGGCTCTAGATTCATGTTTATTATAAAGACGAGAGTTTATCGATCTTTGCATCTAACTCTTAGCAAGAAAACAAAGAACATATTTTCCAAAATGTCAAGTTATTTCTTTAAGGTGAGATTTTTTCTCCCAGCAGTGAAAGTGACTGAGCCTGAAAGAATTCAAGTAGCTGCTCAGTGTGCAATCAATTATGTATAAACAGAGTTTAGTTCTTCTCTCTGCGCTCCTCCAGTGTGACACAACACTTATAAAATGTTGCTCAATGTTGCACACTAGATATCATGACTTATCATGAAAAGAACTTTCTTGTTTATTATCTTTGCTGGAGGAGCCTGTGCATTCGAGCATGTGTGTATGTGTGTGTATCTGTCTGTCAGCAGCTCATATCTCAGACTATGACTGTATGCTCAAGGATCTGTCATAGTTTGGGTGATTCACAGTTGAAAAACCTGTTTTATTGACTCTTTTATGCTGGCATGGACTCAGACTGATACATAACTCCTCTTGACCAGCCTGTAGGTTTACAAGTTCTCTGAAAATCGGCTTTGCCAGAACAACAATCCTTACTGTCTTTTGCAGGCCACTTTTTAAAGATTTACAACTTCAGGAGGAATGAATGTGCGGTGGCCTGGGTGCCCCAAACAGGACAGGGCAGTAGGAGAGTAAAGAGAGAAATTATTATGAGTTGTCGATTTTGATCTTTTCATTTGTTGATCATAAGAAAAACATAGAATAACACCTGCCTTGTTCTTTAGTGCAAGCTTTGTGTTTGATCAAAATTATGTCCTGTTTGTTTTAATGTACTAAAATCAAATAGTCATACATAATTTCCTTCTACTCTGCTTTGTGTAGCCCTGTGTGAACATGGCCCAGTGGTTACACATGTCCCAGATGATACAGTGCCTATCAGATGACACTGTCAACAACCTTTATCCCCCAGCTGCCTTCCCCATCGAAGTCAGACATTTTTTGGCAGAATGGATTGAGAGCCAAAGATGGTATGAAATGCACATCCGCACAAATACGTTGCGTACACATACATGTACACTAGAGCTGCCAAGGTTAATCAGTCATCAATCATTTATTTAATCATCAACAAGTTTGATATTTGATCATTCAATTTGAATAATAATTTTAAGAAAATAAGGACACATTTTCTAAATCCAGCTTCTTAAATGTATATATTTTAGGGTTTCTTTACTCTTCTATGACAGTAAACTAAATATCTTTGGGTTGTGGACAACACACGTCACCTTGGACTTTAGAAAACACTGCCTGACCAGCATTTTATGACATTTTATAGACCAAACAAAGACTTAATTAATTGAAAATGAAAATAATAATTAGTTTCAGCCCTGATGTTTACACAAACAGTTGCATGATAATTCTTATATATATATACAGCATATTTATGCTTATATGTATTGTATTTTGCAAATTATTGCTCACTGTGTGTGGATATATATGCATGTGCACGTGTCTATGTCTACATGCACGTACAGTATATGCATGGGTTTGTATGTGTGTGCTCACAGGGACGACTTTGTGCTGGAAAAGGTGGAGATGGAGAGCCAGGCTCAGGCTCTGTTGGACCAGACTATCAGCATGCTGCAGTCAATTGCTCAGCAGAACGCCAACGTGGTGGACCGGATGAAGCTGATGAACATCAGCAGGAACATGGTAGGAGAACCGTACTGTTCTCTAGCTCCAAGGTTCCACCCTGGATCCCGGACTGGCTTCACAGTGTTACTGCTGTTTGTATTTCAGGTTGCATGCGGTTGAACGCAGTTTCTTCAAGCGATTATATATAATGCTGAGCAGGTGCCAGTGGTCACAGCACGTTTGAGTGTCTGAGACTGCTGAAACCAAAGACAGGGAGATGGTGTCTTTCTAATGGTCTTACTGCATGTGAATGAAATAACTGACAAATAAAAAATGTTTGTTACCTGGCCACCATGTTGGATACATTTAAACAGGGTACCAAGCACCGCCCGCTCATTTTACAGCTGAACAGTACACTAAAATATGTTTCTGAAAGCATAAAGTGAGAATTGGGTTGTGCAGTAACAGAATCTTGATTCGTATTTGATAAATGCTGCAGTTCCACAGTTTGACTGCAATTCACAAGCCGTGACTGACAGCTGTGCTGGAGACTCCTAAGATCTGAGTGGTTGTTTTTGGTGGGCCGTTGTCCATTCTTTAAAATGCCATTGAAGGCAGTAGGAGGGGAGGAGGGAGATGATTATTTCTTTAACTGACTATCTGTCTCATGTACGTCTTTCAGAAAATAGTGACAGTTTCAGCAAATATGCCAGTTATTTTCATAAAAATTACCAACTGTAACTTAAAGCACTTTAAGTAAAAAAAATGAAAACCTACAAGCATGAACAAAATGAAACACGCATATCACACAGCCATTGTGGGCCTCATTCACTAATAATGATGAAACTTAGTACTGCACTGAGGTGGCCCAAACTTTAACTTGGTAAAGCTATGAGCTCAGCCAAAACCCAGGAACTCATTATTGATTTCTGTTGCACTGCAAATCCATATACAGCCATACAAATAAACAGAGACCCCGTCCCCACCACTGGCTCTCGTAAACTCGGAACACACATTAGCATTAACCTGAAGTGGAAAACTAACTCCGAACACATCACTGCAAAAGCTCAACAACAACTGTACTTCTTTAGACAGATTGTAAAATATCGAGTCGAGCAACATCTTGTTTTAATCTACTCAGCCATCATTTTGTCCATCATCACTTTCTCTATACCACTATAGTACAGCAGCATGCACAGTCGACAACAATAACAAAAAAAATCTTAAAGATTGTTAATCTGTTATGTGCTTTATTTGCAGAGCATGTTTCAGCAGCACCCTCTACAGTTTGGGGTGATGGTCAAAGAAATTCTTACGAAGGAGAGGCTTCTGATTGGCGCGGTAAGATCTTTTAGCAAAGACTGTCTGTGTTTGGTTGAACCACAGCCCTCACCCTGATAAGCTGTCTGATGATTATATCGGGCTCTTTGAGGCTTGATCTCTGAGTGTATATTATAGTTGATGACAGAAACTTTATTGTCTGTCCCAATTGGTGACAGAAATTCTCATGTGACAGGCTCAATACAATACACACAGTTTGCATAAAAACTCAATTTAAATGTCTTAAAAACACAGTTAATAAAATAAAATAAAATTAGAAGTTTCTATTTTATGTTGTTCAGAGTGGTTATTGTAGAGGGAATGAAGGATTTCTTGTAGTTATTCTTCCTGGCTGGTGGGACCCTGTAGCGTCTGCCTGATGGCAGTAACTGGAAGGAGTGGGTGAGGGGGTGAGGGAGCTCCTCAGTGATCAGGGTGGCCTTCCTGATCACTGAGCGGCTGTACAGTGCAGATAGTGGTGTTTGGGTTGACCTGATTATTTTGCTGGCCTGATTAATAATGCGGGAAAGTTTTGTTTTATGCTAGGTGGTCTACAAAAGAACTGCAACAGGCAATATAAATGGTATACATGCAGGTTTTTAGACATTGTTCAAGGAAATTCTTTACAGCCATTGGTTTCGGTTCATTTCAGGGGTCCATAAAAATAAACTTTGCTAGAGTTAAAACCTGCCTGAGAAAGTTATTTTTTAAATTAACATTATATGTTCAATGTAACTATAAAGCAAGGAATCTTTATCTTTGTGTGAGTTTATCCTTTGCATATCTTGAGAACTTTTCTTCCGATCTACTTCACACTTGGTGGGTGTATGGCTGGGGACTCAAGAATGCGCAATTATGACATGCGACATCTTCAATTTTGAATAAGGTCTTTAGTCATATCTTCAGTTATGTCTTCAGTTCTGTTGCTTGCTGCATTCATAAACAGATGTAGGAAGAGAGGCAGGAAAGACCAGAGATGCTATATTTAAACAAACATATTAAGTACCAGTGACTTTCTTCATGAATGCTCTTGAGGTTACAAGATTTAAACCATAGAAACTCACTACAGCCACATGGCAATACATGTTCAGTTGTGAAATACGTAATTAGATCCCATAATTAAGTAAAAGTTTAGGTACCACACTGAAAATTGTCCACATTTGTCAGACAAGGGTAATTTGGATTTTATACAGTGTATTAGTGTGATTTGGTACAGCTAGTGCTGTTTTGTTCATATGTGGTAATTTTATTGTAACTGTGAAGGCCGTTATGGGCGCATCACTGAGTCAAAGACAAATTTTCCTACAGGGACAGTAGAATATATGGTATGCTATGGTATGGTATCGTATGCTATGCTATGCTATGCTGTGCTATGCTATGCTATGCTATGCTATGCTGTTATATTATTTTTTCTTTCATTAATTTACATTTTTTAAAAACATTGTTTTACTTTCACAATTTCTTCTGGCAATTTGGGCCTATACCAGTGTTTAAATGATGTAAATCAATTTGATTTGATTGCAGTTTTAATTTTAATCTTTTTATTTTCTAGGTAATTTTCACTTTTAATTTACTTTCAATAGAGGCAACAAGTGATGTGTTAAACAGTTTCGACCCCAGCTCCAACACTTTAAGTGTATTAATTGCTTTTCCATGTCTATAGCCCGCTCAGATGCCGAACCCTCCACAGTACCAACAATACCCGAGTAGAGAGTCCTCGTTCCCCAACATGCAGGATGTAGACTGTCTGGTTCTGAAGGTGCTGGAGGTCCAGGACATCCGACAAAAGATGCATCAGCTACAAGAAGAGCTTAACTGGGAGAGACAGAACTATGAGGGTTTACAAGGTGAGAGACAAACATGAGGCAGACTAAACAAAGAATGTTTTTTCAGTAATGACCTGCTTCATTTTCTCAGAACCAAATTACTATGAACTGCCACCCTGTAGATCTAAGTGCCAATAAATTCTAGTGAAGGAAATGGCACTTACATAAACACCTTACTTACAGAAACTAAAACTAGAGTAATGTTATTCTAGTTCCTCTTTTTCCAAGGCTTAGTCATGGCTTAATTTATTTTAAGTTGAGTTTCATGATCTCTCTGGAAAACATAGGATTTTCAAAACATTGCATTTTCATTGAAAAAAAGATAAAGAAAGTTTTGCCAAACAAGCATGTTCCCTCATATTTAGAGTATAATTTGTTGGCCAAGGCATCTCTGTATCACGTCAATGCTTCATCTATAATAGTTTGTTGTGAAACATTTCACCTTTTATTTAAAATAATGCAACTTGTGCAACTGGGATATTGCACTTTGCCATATTGCAATTTTGATAATATTTTAGTTAATTGTGCATCCCTAGTTAATGATTAATTTAAGAAATACTTGCCTGATTAATTAGTTGTGAAAGTAGTAGCTTTAAATGTCAAAAAGGTGAGCTGTACAGACTATGACGATGGACAGTATTGTTAAGATCATTTTACAAATACAGCTATGAGTCACTGGTCTAAGAATGAAACCATTGGCATTGTCTATGGATGGCATGGAAAAGAGATAACATGTAAATATAGAGATAACATGTAAACCAGGCATGTCAAACTGGTCCACAGGGGGGCCGGTGTGGCTGCAGGTTTTTGTGCCAACCAACCAAGAGCACACAGTTTGACCAATCAACTGTCTGAAGACGGAGATCAGTTGATTAAATGAGTCAAGTCTGGTGTGCTGCTACTTGGTTGGAAACAAAACCTGCAGCCACACCGGCCCCCCTGTGGACCGGTTTGACATGCCTGATGTAAACAGTGATGGGCCAAGAATAGAACCCAGGGGAACTTTCTGTTTTGCAGATTGTTTTTTTTTTTTTGCATAATTATACATGCTTTTGAGATGCACAATCATTTTTAGATGGCAGAATAAAACTGAGTGACCTGTTAGGAAATCCACATAGATAAAACTAATCTATTTAATTAGTAGTGGTTGTTCTGAAGAGAAAGAAAAAAAACTAAAAAAACTAAATTAAATAAATCCAGACTGAAAAAAAACTCATATCCTATCCAACTGATGATTCAGATTAGTCAGTTTTAGGTTTGCTTTCTATTCAGAACAATGGTAACTTTTTCCCATTCAGGTGAAAAGTTAGGCTTTTTTTGTCTGGTTGTTGATTTTTCTTTGTTTGGTATCTACTTATGATGTAATTCATTGTTTGCACAGGGCCGATCCAACAGAACGGACTGGATCCAACAAAATCAGAAATCCAGAAACTTCAAAATCACATCCAGCAGCTGGAATATAATGTGAAAGCAATGGCCACGGTGAGCTCGGCAATGACCCTTAGAGGGATATTTGTTCTTTTTTTAATGTGGATTTCCAAAGGAATATACGTTACACAATATTGAAACACTGTAGACAAACAGCAGCTGTATTTTTTTAGGTGGACAGCAGTTTTAAAGCCAGAGCCTAATGCTTTTAATAATACTTTTAATCTGATGTTACTTATCACACTAACTGTTCATTGTATTCGAATACTGATTAGTATGAGTATGGCCTGAGGTTGCAGTGACATACTGTGAAACCATATATCATGGTAAGAAAATTGACAGTTATCATATTTTGAACATTTGCTTATTTGCAGTATTGGAAAAAAAAATGCAACCAGATGGAGAATCTCACCTGCAAATATGCATTTCCTTACTTCCTTTATTGCATGTCAGACTTTTTACACATACTAATGATTTCAAGTTTCAATGAAGATTTTTTTTAAACCAAAAAATCCCTCCATTTTCATTCCTTGGGTTTTCCAAACTATTTTGTATGAGGGCCAGATTAGATAATGTGAAAATACCTAGGGGGCAGCTGCTTCTAACGTCATATGGGTTAATAAAAAATCACAAACAAATGACACAAACACAGCTGTTCCATCTTTAAGTGAAAATCGATTCAACTCTCCACTGCTCCAGCTCTCGCTCTTGACTTAACACATCTTTGCTTTGGCCATGTCCGCTATCTAGCAGAAAATAATCATATAGTATATTTTGAAAGAACGGCCTGGAGTCGTATGCTTTCAACATGAAGTCAGCTGTGGAGGATGAAAAGCTTGCTGGCAAGATCAGTGAAGACAACAAGCTGATGGTGGTTTAAAATTGGTCTGCGGGCCACACTTGGCTCCTGGGCCAATTGTGGCCATTTAGATAAGACTGCCTTAGAGGAGCATCGTAGCTGATAGTAAGATAATATAAACTGTGATAACGTGAAACCGTGATACACCTGACGTTTATATAATTACTTAATTACTTATATTACTTAACAGCCAAAATGAGCAATTGGTAGTCAACAACCTGCAGCTCTGTGAATGTCAGAAGCTTAAATTTTACACAATTTGAATAGTAAAAGAATTGATAGATAAATCTTGTGGTCTTTGGTGTGTATGGATGTATGCAGTATTTCTGTGTTTGTGTGTATGATGTTTATTGACATGCCAATGCTCCCATGTGTGTCTGTGTCATATGTTTTTATTCTGTTGGTTGCAGAAACGTTTCCAGCTGCTGAAGGACTCTGTGGACTGTCTGGACCAGTGTCAGACCAGACTGCTCAGCAGGCTGAAGGCTTGGAGGTGGGAGCAGCACAAGGCCGCCATCGGACACTCCTTTGACGACAACCTCAACCCCCTGCAGACCTGGTGAGGCGCACCCCACTCATTTGTTCCCTTTTTGATCCGCTGTGTCTGTATTGTATTGCTTGAGATCAGCTTTCTGTGGGAATCCCTGGCTATGAGGCTGGAGGGTACTCAGCAACCAACCTGATAATTTTTTGAGTTTTTATTTTCTTTCTTGGTCCCTCACTCTCTTTACATATTCTCTCTATCAGGTGTGAGCAGCTGCTTGGCGTCAACGGAAAGCTGAGACAGGAATTGATGCTGATAGGAGAGCCGATCCCAGAGCTCCAGGAAAGACTGGGGCAACTTCTGCAGGTTCTGATTCAAAGGTAAATAGCCACATTTTTAAAATACATTCATATATTTTTGAGTGTATTATAAATCTATAAAACGGTCAAAGAAAGAAAATGTATTTCACTCAAAGTTTTCCTTTTTCTTAAACTCACACAGAGCAACATGGATGACTTACTTTCAAACATTTTTAAAAACAGGAAACATTTTTCCCTCACTAATCTAACTGATGTCTCTTTCAGCTCACTCGTGGTGGACAAGCAGCCCCCTCAGGTCATTAAGACGCAGTCAAAGTTCTCCACAACAGTGCGATATCTGCTGGGGGAGAAGGTTGCTCCCGGGAAGCCTGTGGTGCTGAAGGCGCAAATTATTAATGAACTGCAGGCCAGGAACCTGGGCAGTGTGCCTGGGTGAGTCATACACACAACACAACAGGGAGGACTGCTCACTGACAGGGAGGGGGAGAGCGATAGTGCACATCACTAATTGGTTTTCAGGATTTTTTACCTCCATCCCTGTGGGTTTTTTTGTAGTGTTTTTGGATTTGTTCTGTACCTCACCCACAAAATGACCATTTGTATATCAATTACTCGCTCTATGTTAAGTTGAACATGTGAAGAAAACCTTGTTTTCTCGCACACCTTAACAGTGAACAAAGCATCCAAAAACAGTGAAAATTCTTGATTGATATATATATTTTTATTTTTCTTATATTTTGGATTGCTTGGATGCTTTTCCTGCTTATTCTGTTTTTAATTCCTTGTTTTCTAAGAGCACCTTGTGATCACATGTGTGAAGTTTAGTATAACAGAAAATTCATATAGAAACTTTCTATTTTTCTGCAGCGATAATGTCGGGGAACTGATAAACAATACAGCCATCCTAGAACACAACACAGCCAGCAAGAGCACATGTGCCACGTTCAGGAATATGGTCTGTACCGCCCTGGATTTTTCCGCATAGATTAGTTTATTGTTTAGTCTTGTTAACAAATTTCATTTGGTGTTACAGTCCATCAAGAAGATCAAGAGAGCAGACAGGAAGGGATCAGAGTCTGTGACAGAGGAAAAGTTTGCTCTCCTGTTCTCAACAGAGATCACCATCACAGGCTGTGAGACACCCTACAGGATACAGGTTTGGCCCGGTCTATTGTTCTTCAACTGTTCCCTATATCCTGTTGTTAAATGAAAGGTGATGATTTTACCTTGATGATGATGATGTTTTTTCCTGTACCACATTGCATTGAACACAGTTGCACCCAATGATCTGCCAAATCATGCAGCAACCACAGGTGTAGATCTCAGTGGGGGGGATACATTTTTCTCCCCCAATAAAACAACAAATGGGGTGCCCAGTACCTCAGTTGGTAGAGCGGGCGCTCCATGTGCAGAGGGTACGTCCTCGCTGCAGCGGCAGTGGGTTTTATTTCAACCTCGGCCCTTTGCTGCATGTCATCCCCTCTCTCTCCCCCTTTCATGCTTAAGCTGTCCTATCAAATAAAGGCAAAAATACCCCCCAAAAGTCTACTCTGTGAACTGATGCAGAAATGAACAAATTGGTTCATAAATATTACCCCAACAAAAGAACACTTTGCATATCTATCAGATGAGACAGGCGCGTTGGAGAGCGATGGATCGACCAAAAAGCTGTCAAAGGACTCACATTGACGGCACATTGTCTTGGAATATCACTTTTATTTGTGATGGTTCGATACTAGACCTTCATCTTGGCCGATGAAGGTCTGGTAGTGAAACGATAAATGTTAAAATAAAGCTGACACCCAAGACACACAAGCTTTGCTAAATGGCTACAGCATTGACAGAGCTTTCATACAACAATATACAAATTAAAATTATGTCATTGATTACAGATGATTTCACTGCCGGTGGTTGTCATCGTCCACGGTAGTCAAGACAACAATGCTCTGGCCACAATCATTTGGGACTGTGCTTTTTCCGAACCAGTAAGTGTCAAATTATTAATTTCACTGCTATTCTTATTCTTTATGCTGTTTTTATGTTACTTGACTTTTTAGTGTCTGTTTTAAGTGATTCAGTTTGTCTGTCTATGCTGCTGTGAATACTTCAACTCTATTTAGTCAGCCTAGTCATATGGAAAAGATTGTAGAGAATTTAAGCTATGTACTGTGCTAATGTCTGGCCTCTAAGCTCTTACTTGATAAGTGTATCTTTGGAGGAATTTTCAGTTGTTTTGATATTAATTTAAACTAGAAGGGCCTCTGCAAAGGCCAATGTCATATTTTATAATGTGGAAGGAGCAAGAAACAACATTATAAGACCATTAATTTAGCAGCAAGCTACTATTATTCATGTCCCCAGGGTGCATGGGAGAGTTCATACAAGACGTGAATCTATTTTTCCTAAGATGGTGAATAACATCCAATGCTCTGCTTCTGAATGGCTTAGCCTGACAATGTTACCCCAACCCTAACTAATCTCACTCCTCTTACCTAAGCCCAACCAATCCAGCCAACATAGACAAGAAGTAGTTGCAGAGTAGAGGGGGTTATAACTTTGCCATCCTAGGAAAAGACAGCTAATTCCCATTAACAATAGCTCTGTCAGCACGGTTTCCATTGTTAACGCCGCACTGGTAACCACCACTACTTTGGCTTAGAAATGGTAAATTCAACACTTTGAAACATTTCAATACTTTAAACCATTGCTCTGAAACGTTGTGAAACATTTTAAAACCTGTTTGCTCTACATTTGCATCTGCTGGTAGAAGCTTGCATTGCACCCATTTATTGTTTTTGTTGTAAGCTCCCTTTTCCCCAGTCCAAAAGCCTGTATAGCCATAATATAGTCATATGCATCTATATCTCTCTCTCTATATGTGTGTGTGTGTGTGTGTGTGTATCTATTTATATATAATATATTATTACATTATATGTATGTATGTATGTATCTGTCAATCTTTCTATCTTTCTATCTATCAGTAACAACACCTCAGCTCAGTTCGCACAAATCTCCCTCTACTTCCTCACCACAACATACGCCTCAAACGCCTGCATTTCCTGTGGTCTTGTAAAACTCTCTGTCCGGGTTTGGTACATGGATCTATTATAAATCGTTTTGGTACCGATCATGTGACATTTCGAAACCCATTTCGAGCTATGTGCCGAAGCCGACGAAATGTTTCAAAACAGTTTGATCTTGGGTGTCGAATTTGCCATCTCTACTTTGGCTCAGAACCCTCCATGTTTGCTCGTGACGTCCGAGATGAGTTCAGGTGAGCTTGCTAGAAAATACCACAGGTTCAGGCAAGTGGCTCAAAAAGTGACAGACAGCATTTTGAGTAAGTTATTACAAACTTGCAGAAACATTATTTAGTGCAGTTACGTGACATGAATACCCTTTATGAGGCTTATCCCAGATATGATCATATGGGGATCTGGTTTATTTCATCGGACAAAATATCGTACGCAGCTTTTGCTGCGTATTATACTGAGTTGGAAGTGAACCATAAACTAAAAGTAGTGTGTAATGTGCATACAAGCTGTTGAGGCCTGGGTTGGCTTCCTGTTTGTTAGTCTCTTTGCTTTAATGACTGGAAGTAGTCTGATGTCATCTGTAAGAAATGCATTGATTTCCTTTTAAACCTCAACCACTCAAACGAAATAGATATTATCTACACACTTGAGCTGCTTGTGTACTTGTACTTCCCTTCTTTTTTCTCCTTTAAGCTTTAGTCTCTTCTACTCTTCTCCCGACATGATTGTAAATGCATATCAGTGTTCCCGCCATGTCAGCCTCTTTGTCATTGCCATCAGGACAGAGTACCGTTCATGGTGCCAGAGCGTGTGCCCTGGAGGATGATGTACAGCACTCTAAACAGTAAATTCACTGCTGAGGTCCAGACACACCATAATCTGGACCACTACAACCAGCACTTTTTGGCACAGAAGATTTTCGACAAGCCTGACTTTGCAGACGACTTCAGCAACATGATGGTTTCCTGGGCCCAGTTTAATAAGGTACACACAGGTCCTACCACACAGTCATACATAGGCAGACATACACTTATCTCTCACAGCATCTTTCTGTCTTACAGGAAGTTCTTCCAGGTCGACCATTCACTTTCTGGCAGTGGTTTGAGGGAGTGATGGAGCTGACTAAGAAGCATCTGAAAACCTATTGGAGTGAGGGGTGAGGAGACTTCCCAACCAATTCACTGTTAAATCTTATCATCCTGCTGCATCTGTCCATATTGACACATGTTTGCAATGTTTTGTTCCTCTAGGCTGATATTTGGTTTCATTGGGAAGCAGCATCTACACCTGATTCTTAAAGACAGGCCCAACGGGACATTCTTGCTTCGCTTTAGTGACTCTGAGATCGGAGGCATCACCATTGCATATGTGTCAGCTACTGAGAGTAAGTGTTGATGTGGCCACAGTTAGACCCCCCCCCCATCTTTAAGTTCTTCTGTTTCTTGTTTGGATTATGTTTGGATTTTGATGATGCTAAGGTACACCAAGTAAATTCAATGTTCACATGGTGAGAAGGCCAACATGCAATATCTTATATATCTTTTATTTTTATGTGAGATAATTTAATGACAATTGAAGCATTAATGGTCTCCTTCGTTTTGTGTATGGTTGTCCTGAATTTAAAAAATGAACTATTATATATATTTCAGATATATTTAAAAATTAAATTTCCATGACATACTGTGCTATATTATGAAATATTTTATGACCTGCTATACTATGACTTTTTATGACATTTTAATGGCATACTATACTTTGACTTTGTTTTATATAACTCAGTGAAATACTATGTATCATGTAAAACTTCATATTGTGCTCATCGAGTAGTATAGTATGTTGAGAAACTTCATTGCAAAACGCCATAGTATAGTTTGTCGGAAAATTTAATGAAAATCATAGTAAAGTATGTCATAAAAAAATCACTGAAAAAGTCATAGTGTAGCATGTTGAAGAATTTCATCAAAGAAGTCATAGTATTGCATGCCAAAAAATGTCATTATGAAAAGTGACGGCATAGTTGTTAGTATAGTATGTAAAAAAAAATGTCATTGACAAAGGTTGTAGCCCAGGGGCATCACACATAGTATATTATGTTATAAAAAATGTCAGATAAAATGGTAACAAAAAAATAAAGAAGAAAATTCACAAAAATATCAAAGTATACAGTATTTCAATAAAATGACATAGTATAGTATATCCAAAAAATAAAAAGTCATGAAGACATCATAGTGTCACATCATCAAAAAAGTAATAGAATAGCATTTTATAAAAATGTCACAAAAATGTCACTGTGTAGTATGTCAATAACAATGTCAACAAAAAAGTCATAGTATAGTATGTTGAAAATGTCATTGAACATGTCATGTTAAACGTGGTATTACAAAATTTACTGGCTGTTATGTCACAAAAGATGTTTTAAGGAAGTCATCTTATATGTCGGTATAACACTAGACAAAAGTTATATTAATTTATGTAATTAAAAATGGTACCTTCCACAGCATGTTTTGTCAAAGTAAATAAAGCTTAAGTACATACATAAACAAAATACCATAAAAGTCAATGTATAGTGAGATATATAAAAATTCCATAATAATTCATAGTAAAGTATGTCAAAAATTGATTAAAAAGGCAATTTTATATTATGTCATAACAGTTGTATAAATAGATGTCACAGCATAGTTAGTCATAACAATGTCTGAATATGCCTGAATATGTTATAAAATGCATAAAATGTTGTAGTAAAGTCTGTCATAAAAAATGAAAAGTCGTAGTATAGTGTGTTATAAAATAGCTCATAAAAAAAGCCATAGTATTGTTTATATGTCCTGAAACATATGATAAGAAGTCATACTATAGTATAGTAATAATAATCTAATAATTTGAATGTTGATAATAAGGAGCCAAGGTATGTCAATGACACAAGCTCATCTTCTCTGTCTCTCTGACATGAGATGAGACATACATAACATACATACATAGAGTGACACATCAAACCTTTATTTTTTTCACCTAGACGGGGGACAGAAGATCCAGAACATTCAGCCCTTCACTAAGAGAGATCTTGAGATCCGTAGCCTTGGTGACCGCATTCGGGACATCAACCACATAACTTACCTGTATCCTGAATTTCCTAAACATGAAGTTTTCAAAAAATTCTACTCAGGTATTCATGCACAGAGTCACATTTATATTTTTAAGCTAGAGTAAGATCCAACAATTAACAAGTCATTTATTTTACTGCTGTTGTTACAGAGCCTCAAGCGTCGCCTGTTGGGGGTTATATCCCTGTGTCTCTCCATACTAAAGTTGGCACGTAAGGAACAATTTTAAAAATAATCAGTGTCATTTCATGCTCTTAAAGTGGAATTATTTCAAGAGAACATGTCGTGTTATTGTGTGTCTGTGTGTGTGTGTGTGTGTGTGTGTGTATGAATCCAGGGAAGCAGGGTCAGCCACACCCCCGGCTGCCAGTATGACACCCCATGCTGAAAACCCGCACAGTACTGTTGGCTTCACCGTGTAAGTGTTTCCTCTGATCATTTCTGTCTTTCACTTTGATTTCACAAGACCAACTCACTTCCTGTCATTCATATATCCTGGTGCTGTCCTTTATCAGTCTACCAGCATCATTTACACTGTGTTTTTGTCTGCACATCTACGTTTGGATGCCCAAAGAAAACCTTCAGAGAGTGGGATTGTGACTTTAAGATAAGAAGTGAGACCCAAAATGTAGGAGGCACTCTAACCACCAGAGTACTAACTCTGAAAGTATATCAGTGGTGTTTGTTGTTATTTAAAGTTAAAGCCTAATCACAGAGAGCTCCATTACTCTCCAACAAATTCTGCTGAAGCAGCCTCAAAGTTAGTTAATTTATTCCTCAGTTGTATATTGTGTGTTTGTTGTAGTGTATTACGAAAGCCATAAAACTATTGTATTAAGCAACATATTGATATTCAAGATGAAATTTTTTAACTGCACCTATTCCATCAAGTAACATGCACCTGTTCTAATCATTCTGTAGCATGAAATCAATCTTTAAAAACGTTTAAATCTTGTCCCTAAGTAAAATTTAAGTTCTTGTTTGACCTGTTTAAATGTTTGTCTACGGTGTATGGCCCACGCAAAGGTGTTTTCCCACTGTGTTTTTACACCTATGTTACTTTCTTCCATTTTCAATTCATTGGCATGGACGTTGGTCATTGTATTGTGGATTTACCTCACATTTTACATGCAACAGCAGCCTCCATGAAGTCTGAACAGAAAATGCCTGAGCAAATCAAATGTAATTCTTCTTAACAGCAGCTAAGCAAAATTAATAAAAAAAACCCCAAACAACTAATGAGAAAACCAGATTTACTTAAGTATAGATTAAGAACATAAATAAAGTCATACAAATTTCATAGAACAGTATTTCATTGTAAAAAAATGTCCGTTGGGCAAAATTCTGAAAAAAGTCATAATTATAGTATGTCGTCCAAAATAATAGTTTATATTACAGTTTCTCAAATGGGGTCACATTGACCCCTGGGGGTACATGGAGGTACTCCAGGAGGTATGTGAGATTTAAAAAGAAAAATAATTTTATAAAATAGCAGTCATGCATAACTGCTTAAAAAGAATTATATTATAAAAAGTTCAGTAAAAATATAAATCTAAGTTCATAAACTGAATTTTAAGCTCAATATTCAATTTCACAATCCTTAAACTGCCGTCAAGCCACAAACAATGGAACTGTGGCTGAAGTGTAGCAGCAATGCTGCTGAAAACATGGATAGACAAGTAACAGAGAAGGCAAAACCAAAACCGAGGAAATACCATGAGTATGCAGACACTTCATATTATACCATGTGGAAAAAAATGCCAAAAACGTCATAATATACCATGTTGAAAAAATAGCTGAAAACGACATAGTATAGTATATCGAAAACCAGCTAATTTTGACATATAGAAAAAGTTGCTGAAAAAAAAGACATAGTGTAGTATGTCGAAAAATTGAAAATTTTGGCATGTCGAAAAAAAAGACTGAAAACTAAATATGATAGCTTGTAGACACACTTCATAGCATACCCTGTTGAAAAATAACCCAAAAATGTAATAATTTATCATATTGAAAAAAATGGCTGAAAATGCCATATTATCGCTTGTGGAGATGCGTCATTGTATAGCATGTTGAAAAAAAGGGCCAAAAAAAGCCAAAAACATCATAATGCAGCCTGTAAGAAAAAAATGGCCGAAAACCGCATCATATAGTATGACGAAAACACTAAATTTTTGACATGTCCAAAAAATAGCTGAACACAACGTATTATGGCTCGTAGAGATGCCTCATAATACACCATGTCGAAAAAAATGGCCAAACACTGCATAGTACAGTATGATGAAAAATTTCAAATTTTTACATGTCCCGAAAATGGCTGAAAACGGCTTATTACAGCTAATGTAGCATGAGGGATAATGTAGCAAATGGCCAAAAAAGGCCAGAAACATAATACTAAAGCATGCCAAAAAATGGCTTAAATCCATATAGGATAGCATTGGAAAAAAATCTCAAAATATGGCATGTCCCAAAAACAGCTGAAAACTCCCTAAAAAAGCATAAACTTGCATGCTGAGACATCCCATAGAATAGTATGTGGTAAAAACTACCCAAAATACCATGATATAGCATTTTGAGAAAAATTACCAAAAAGGCAAGGCTATAGTATGGCAAAAAAATGTCAAACTAAAACTTCCCAAAAACAGCTGAAAACATCGAAAAACAGCATGAAATAGTGTGCCAAGACACGCCAGAGCATAGAAAGCTGCAAAAGCAGCAAAAAACACCATAAAAATGCCATGATAAGGCATGTTGAAAAAATGAACGAAAAGGTGAGGCTATAGTATTTCAAAAAATTTCAATAATGACATGTCCTACAAATGGCTGAAAACACCTTTAAAAAAATCAACATTGTGCCAGGACACGCCAGAGCATAGAAAGTTGCATAAACGCTGAAAAACATCGTGATGAAGTCATTTTTTCAACCTGCCTAATGGTGTTTTTTGACTGCAATTGAAACTTTCAATGCTATGGCATGTTTCGATACGCTATTTTATGCTGTTTTGAGGTGTTTTCAGACATTTTTGGGAAATGTATTTTTGACATTTTGCCATACTATAGCCTTGCCTTTTCGGTCATTTTTTCAACATGCTATATTTTGCTATTTTCGTCGATTTTTGCAGCTTTTTATGATCTGGCGTGTTTCAGCATGCTACTATATGCTGTTTTGAGGTGGTTTGAGCCATTTTTGGGACATGTCATATTTTGACATTTTTGCCATACTATAGCCTTGCCTTTTCGGTCATTTTTTCAACATGCTATTTTATGATGTTTTGGGGCATTTGTGCAACTTTCTTTGCACTGGCATGACTCAGCACGCTATTTTACGCTGTTTTGAGGTGTTTTCAGCTGTTTTTTGGACATGTCATATTTTGACATTTTTGCCATACTATAGCCTTGCCTTTTGGGTCATTTTTTCAACATGCTATTTTATGATGTTTTTGAGTATTTCTGCAACTTTCAATGCTATGGCGTGTCTCAGCACACTATTTCATGCTGTTTTGAGGTGTTTTCAGCCGTTTTTGGGACATGTCATATTTTGACATTTTTGCCATACTATAGCCTTGCCTTTTGGGTCATTTTTTCAACATGCTATTTTATGATGTTTTTGAGTATTTTCGCAACTTGTAATGCTATGGCATGTCTCAGCACGCTATTTTATGCTGTTTTGAGGTATTTTCAGACATTTTTGGGACATGTCATATTTTGACATTTTTGCCATAGCCTTGCCTTTTGGGTCATTTTTTCAACATGCTATTTTATGATGTTTTGGGGCATTTGCGCAACTTTCTTTGCTTTGGCATGACTCAGCACGCTATTTCATGCTGTTTTGAGGTGTTTTCAGCCGTTGTTCGGATATGTCATATTTTGACATTTTTGCCATACTATAGCCTTGCCTTTTGGGTCATTTTTTCAACATGCTATTTCATGATGTTTTTGACTATTTTTGCAATTTTCTTTGCACTGGCATGTCTCAGCACGCTATTTTACACTGTTTTGAGGTGATTTCAGACATTTTTGGGACATGTCATATTTTGACATTTTTGCCATACTATAGCCTTGCCTTTTTCGGTCATTTTTTCAACATATGATTTCATGACGTTTTTGGGGCATTTGTGCAACTTTCTTTGCTTTGGCATGACTCAGCACGCTATTTTATGCTGTTTTGAGGTGTTTTCAGCCGTTTTTGGGACATGTCATATTTTGACATTTTTGCCATACTATAGCCTTGCCTTTTGGGTCATTTTTTCAACATGCTATTTTATGATGTTTTTGAGTATTTCTGCAACTTTAAATGCTATAGCGTGTCTCAGCAAGCTGTTTTATGCTGTTTTGAGGTGTTTTCAGACATTTTTGGGACATGTCATATTTTGACATTTTTGCCATACTATAGCCTTGCTTTTTCGGTCATTTTTTCAACATGCTATTTCATGATGTTTTTGAGTATTTTTGCAACTTTCTTTGCACTGGCATGTCTCAGCACATTATTTTATGCTGTTTTGAGGTGTTTTCAGACATTTTTGGGACATGTCATATTTTGACATTTTTGCCATACTATAGCCTTGCTTTTTCGGTCATTTTTTCAACATGCTATTTTATGATGTTTTTGAGTATTTTTGCAACTTTCTTTGCACTGGCATGTCTCAGCACGCTATTTTATGCTGTTTTGAGGTGTTTTCAGACATCTTTGGGACATGTCATATTTTGACATTTTTGCCATACTATAGCCTTGCTTTTTCGGTCATTTTTTCAACATGCTATTTTATGATGTTTTTGAGTATTTTTGCAACTTGTAATGCTATGGCATGTCTCAGCATGCTATTTTATGCTGTTTTGAGGTGTTTTCAGACATTTTTGGGACATGTCATATTTTGACATTTTTGCCATGCTATAGCCTTGCTTTTTCGGTCATTTTTTCAACATGCTATTTCATGATGTTTTTGAGTATTTTTGCAACTTTCTTTGCACTGGCATGTCTCAGCACGTCATTTTACGCTGTTTTGAGGTGTTTTCAGGCATTTTTGGGACATGTCATATTTTGACATTTTTGCCATACTATAGCCTTGCCTTTTCGGTCATTTTTTCAACATACGATTTCGTGATGTTTTTGAGTATTTTTGCAACTTTTAATGCTATGGTATGTCTCAGCACACTATTTTATGCTGTTTTGAGGTATTTTCAGCCGTTTTTGGGACATGTCATATTTTGACATTTTTGCCATACTATAGCCTTGCCTTTTGGGTCATTTTTTCAACATGCTATTTTATGATGTTTTTGAGTATTTTTGCAACTTTTAATGCTATGACATGTCTCAGCACGCGATTTCATGCTGTTTTGAGGTGTTTTCAGACATTTTTGGGACATGTCATATTTTGACATTTTTGCCATACTATAGCCTTGCTTTTTCGGTCATTTTTTCAACATGCTATTTCATGATGTTTTGAGTATTTTGCGACTTTCTTTGCACTGGCATGTCTCAGCACGTTATTTTACGCTGTTTTGAGGTGTTTTCAGGCATTTTTGGGACATGTCATATTTTGACATTTTGCCATACTATAGCCTTGCTTTTTGGGTCATTTTCAACATGCTATTTTATGATGTTTTGAGTATTTTGCAACTTGTAATGCTATGGCATGTCTCAGCATGCTATTTTACGCTGTTTTGAGGTGTTTTCAGGCATTTTTGGGACATGTCATATTTTGACATTTTTGCCATACTATAGCCTTGCCTTTTCGGTCATTTTTTCAACATACGATTTCGTGATGTTTTTGAGTATTTTTGCAACTTTTAATGCTATGGTATGTCTCAGCACACTATTTTATGCTGTTTTGAGGTATTTTCAGCCGTTTTTGGGACATGTCATATTTTGACATTTTTGCCATACTATAGCCTTGTCTTTTGGGTCATTTTTTCAACATGCTATTTTATGATGTTTTTGAGTATTTTTGCAACTTTCTTTGCACTGGCATGTCTCAGCACATTATTTTATGCTGTTTTGAGGTGTTTTCAGACATTTTTGGGACATGTCATATTTTGACATTTTGCCATACTATAGCCTTGCTTTTTCAACATGCTATTTTAGGTCATTTTCAACTTTCTTTTTATGCTATTTTATGATGTTTTCAGCTGTTTTGGGAGTATTTTTGAAACTACCTCCTGAAAACACCTCAAACAGCATAATCAGCGATGCTTTGCACTGGCATGTCTCATACCAAAAGCTATTCAATGCTTTAAAACATCATGTTTTGAGAGTGTTTTCAGCTGTTTTACCTCAAAACAGCATGAAAAATAGCGTGCTGACGTATAAACAAAAGTCATATTTTATAGTATGGCAAAATGTCAAATATGAAACACCTTAAAACAGCATGAAAATGGCGTGCTGAGAAAAGCCACCAAGAAAGTTGTAAAAGCTCAAAAACATCCTTGAAATTGTATGTTGAAAAATGACCAAAAAAAGAACAAAGAGCTATAGTATGGCCTACAAAACAGCTGAAAACAATCAAAACAGCATAAATGCATGCTACATGCCATGAAAGCATTACTGCAAAAACATCATGAAACATCATAAAAAAATGACCCCAAACATGTCAAAGCAAAAATTGCAAAGGATACTCACTCAAAACACATCATAAAATAACATAAATAGCATGAAACATGCTGTCAAAAATATGACATCCCAAGATGAAAACACCTCAAAACAGCATAAAATGGCGTGCTGAGTCATGCTGAAAGTTGCAAAAATGTCCAAAACATCTTAAATAGCAATGAGAGACCCAAAAAGTTGCAAAGGCTATGGCTATAGCAAAAAATGTCAAAATATGACATGTCTAAAACAGCTAAGCTTACCTCAAAACACAGCGTTTTTAAAATAGCATGCTGAGACATATAGCAGTTAAATGCAAAAGAAATACTCAAAACATCATAAATAGCATGTTGAAAAAATGACCCAAAAAAAAAAGGCAAGAATATGTAAAAATGTCAAAATATGACATGTCAAAAATACATCTGAAAACACCCTCAAAACACTGCATAAAATAAGCGTTGCTGAGACACGCCAGTGCAAAGTTGCAAAAATACTCAAAAACATCATAGTAGCATGTTGAAAAATGACCCAAAGTCTGAGCAAGGCTATGGTATGGCAAAAATGTCAAAATATGACATGTCCCAAAATGTCTGAAACACCTCAAACAGCGTGAAATAGCAATAGCTGCTGAGACATGCCATAGCATTAAAAAAGTTGCAAAAAATACTCAAAAACATCATGAAAATAGCATGTTGAAAAAATGACCCAAAAAAGGCAAGGCTATAGTATGGCAAAAATGTCAAAATATGACATGTCCCAAAAGCTAGAAAACACCTCAAAACAAGCGTAAAATGCATGCTGAGACATGCCATGCAATTGAAAAGTTGCAAAATACTCAAAAACATCATGAAAATAGCATGTTGAAAAATGACCCAAAGAGCAAGGCTATAGTATGGCAAAAATGTCAAAATATGACATGTCCCAAAAATGTCTGAAAACACCTCAAAACAGCATGAAATAGCATGCTGAGACATGCCAGTTACAAAAAGTTACCAAAAATAGTCAAAAACATCATAAAATAGCATGTTGAAAAAAATGACCCAAAAGGCAAGGCTATAGTATGGCAAAAATGTCAAATATGACATGTCTCCAAAAACAGCTGAAAACACCTCAAAACAGCAGCGTAAAATATGCTGAGAAAGATACCATAGCATTAAAAGTTGCAAAAATACTCAAAAAACATAGCATGTTGGTATGAAATAGAAAGAAGATGTTGAAAAAATGACCAAAAACATCATAAAATAACGTAGTGAAAAATATTTAAAAAGCAAGGCTATAAGTATGGCAAAAATGTCAAAATATGACATGTCCCAAAATCAGCTGAAAACACCTCAAAACAGGCGTAAAAATAGGCATGCTGAGACATGCCATAAAGAAAAGTTGCAAAAATACTCAAAAAAACATCATGAAATAGCATGTTGAAAAAATGACCCAAAGGCAAACAAGGCTATAGTATGGCAAAAATGTCAAAATATGACATGTCCCAAAATGTCTGAAAACACCTCAAAACAAGCGTAAAAATAGCGTGCTGAGACATGCCAGTGCAAAAGTTGCAAAAATGCTCAAAAACATCATAAAATAGCATGTTGAAAAATGACCCCAAAGAGCAAGGCTATAGTATGGCAAAAATGTCAAAATATGACATGTCCCAAAAATGTCGAAAACACCTCAAAAACAGCATAAAATAGCGTGCTGAGACATGCCATAGCATAAAGTTGCAAAAATAGTCAAAAACATCATGAAAATAGCATGTTGAAAAATGACCCAAAAAGGCAAGGCTATAGTATGGCAAAAATGTCAAAATATGACATGTCCCAAAAACGGCTGAAAACACCTCAAAACAGCATGAAATAGCGTGCTGAGACATGCCATAGTTAAAAGTTGCAAAATACTCAAAAACATCTGTAAAATAGCATGTTGAAAAATGCTGACCCAAAACGAGCAAGGCTATAGTATGGCAGCAAAAATGTCAAAATATGACATATCCCAAAAACAAGCTGAAAACACCTCAAAACAGCATAAAAATAGCGTGCTGAGACATTGCCATAGCATTAAAAGTTAAAAATACTCAAAAACATCATGAAATAGCATGTTGAAAAAATGACCCAAAAAGGCAAGGCTATAGTATGGCAAAATGTCAAATATGACATGTCCCAAAATGTCTGAAAACACCTCAAAACAGCGTAAATAGCATGCTGAGACATGCCAGTAGCATTAAAAGTTGCAAAAATACTCAAAACATCCATGAAAATAGCATGTTGAAAAATGACCCAAAAGGCAAGGCTATAGTATGGCAAAAATGTCAAAATATGACATGTATCCCAAAAAGATAGCTGAAAACACCTCAAAACAGGCGTAAAATAGCGTGCTGAGACATGCCAGGTCTGCAAAAAGTTGCAAAAATACTCAAAACATCATTGAAATAGCATGTTGAAAAATGACCCAAAAAGGCAAAGGCTATAGTATGTAGCAAAAAATGTCAAAATATGACATGTCCCAAAAAATGTCTGAAAACACCTCAAAACAGCGTAAAATAGCAGTGCTGAGACATGCCAGTGCAAAGAAGTTGCAAAAATACTCAAAAAAACATCATGAAATAGCATGTTGAAAAAATGACCCAAAAAGCAAGGCTATAGTATGGCAAAAAATGTCAAAATATGACATGTCCCAAAACTGTCTGAAAACACCTCAAAACAGCATAGAAATAAGCGTGCTGAGACATGCCAGTGCAAAAGAAAAGTTTCTAAAAATAGTCAAAAACATCATGAAATAGCATGTATTGAAAAAATGACCCAAAAACAAGGCTATAGTATGGCAAAAATGTCAAAATATGACATGTCCAAAAACAGCTGAAAACACCTCAAAACAGCATAAATAGTGTGCTGAGACATGCCATAGCAGTAAAGTTTAAAAATACTCAAAAACATTGTAAAATAGCATGTTGAAAAAATGACCCAAAAGAGCAAGGCTATAATGTAGCGGCAAAAATGTCAAAATATGAATATGTCCCAAAAATGTCTGAAAACACCTCAAAACAGCGTAAAATAAGGCGTGCTGAGACATGCCATAGCATTAAAGTTGCAAAATACTCAAAAACATCATGAAATAGCATGTTGAAAAAAATGACCCAAAAAGAGCAAGGCTATAGTATGGCAAAAATGTCAAAATATGACATGTCCCAAAGATGTCTGAAAACACCTCAAAACAGCGATAAAAATAGCATGCTGAGACATGCCATAGCATTAAAAGTTGCAAAAATAAAAAAACATCAGCAAAATAGCATATTGAAAAAATGACCCAAAAAGGCAAGGCTATAGTATGGCAAAAATGTCAAAATATATTTATGTCCCAAAGATGCAAAAACACCTCAAAACAGCATGAAATAGCGTGCTGAGACATGCCATAGCATTACAAAGAAAGTTGCAAAAATACTCAAAACATCATGAAATAGCATGTTGAAAAATGACCCAAAAAAGCAAAAGGCTATAGTATGGCAAAAAATGTCAAAAATATGACATGTCCCAAAACAGCTGAAAACACCTCAAAACAGCGTAAAATAGCGTGCTGAGACATAATGCCAGTGCAAAGAAAAGTTATAAAAAAATACTCAAAAACATCATAGAAATAGCATGTTGAAAAAATGACCCAAAAGGCAAGGCTATAGTATGGCAAAATGTCAAAATATGACATGTCCCAAAATGTCTGAAAGCACCTCAAAACAAGCGTAAAAATAAGCGTGCTGAGACATACCAGTGCAAAGAAAGTTGCAAAATACTCAAAACATCATGAAAATAGCATATTGAAAAATGACCCAAAAAGAGCAAAGGCTATAGTATGGCAAAAATGTCAAAATATGACATGTCCCAAAAATGTCTGAAAACACCTCAAAACAGCGTAAAATAGCGTGCTGAGACACCATGCATTAAAAGTTGCAAAAATACTCAAAAACATCATGAAAAATAGCATGTTGAAAAAATGACCCAAAGGCAAGGCTATAGTATGGCAAAATGTCAAAATATGACATGTCCCAAAAACAATGTCTGAAAACACCTCAAAACAGCGTAAAATAAGCATGCTGAGACATGCCATAGCATTAGAAAGTTGCAAAATACTCAAAAACATCATAAATAGCATATTTGAAAAAATGACCCAAAATGCAAGGCTATAGTATAGCAAAAATGTCAAGAAATATGACATGTCCCAAAAATGCGACTGAAAACACCTCAAAACAGCATAAAATAGCGTGCTGAGACATGCCATAGCATTAAAGTTGCAAAAAATACTCAAAAACATCATGAAATAGCATGTTGAAAAAAGAAATGACCAAAAAGGCAAGGCTATAGTATGGCAAAATGTCAAAATATGACATGTCCCAAAAATGTCTGAAAACACCTCAAAACAGCATAAAATAGCGTGCTGAGGACATGCCAGTGCAAAAGAAAGTTACAAAAAATACTCAAAACATCATGAAATAGCATGTTAGAAAAAAAATGACCCAAAAAGGCAAGGCTATAGTATATGGCAAAATGTCAAATATGACATGTCCCAAAAAATGTCTGAAAACACCTCAAAACAGCATAAATAGCGTGCTGAGACATACCATAGCATTAAAAAGTTACTAAAAATACTCAAAAACATCATGAAATAGCATGTTGAAAAAATGACCCAAAAAGGCAAGGCTATAGTATGGCAAAAATGTCAAAATATGACATGTCCCAAAGATGTCTGAAAACACCTCAAAACAGCATAAAATAGCGTGCTGAGACATGCCAGTGCAAAGAAAGTTGCAAAAATACTCAAAAACATCATAAAATAGCATGTTGAAAAAATGACCCAAAAGGCAAGGCTATAGTATGGCAAAAATGTCAAAATATGACATGTCCCAAAAATGTCTGAAAACACCTCAAAACAGCGTAAAATAGCGTGCTGAGACATGCCAGTGCAAAGAAAGTTGCAAAAATACTCAAAAACATCATGAAATTGTATGTTGAAAAAATGACCAAAAAGGCAAGGCTATAGTATGGCAAAAATGTCAAAATATGACATGTCCCAAAAACAGCTGAAAACAATTCAAAACAGCATAAAATAGCATGCTGAGACATGCCATAGCATTACAAGTTGCAAAAATACTCAAAAACATCATGAAATCGTATGTTGAAAAAATGACCCAAAAGGCAAGGCTATAGTATGGCAAAAATGTCAAAATATGACATGTCCCAAAAATGTCTGAAAACACCTCAAAACAGCGTAAAATAGCATGCTGAGACATGCCATAGCATTAAAAGTTGCAAGAATACTCAAAAACATCATGAAATAGCATGTTGAAAAAATGACCCAAAAGGCAAGGCTATAGTATGGCAAAAATGTCAAAATATGACATGTCCCAAAAACAGCTGAAAACACCTCAAAACAGCATAAAATAGCGTGCTGAGACATGCCATAGCAGTAAAAGTTTCAAAAATAGTCAAAAACATTATGAAATAGCATGTTGAAAAAATGACCCAAAAGGCAAGGCTATAGTATGGCAAAAATGTCAAAATATGACATGTCCCAAAAATGTCTGAAAATACCTCAAAACAGCATAGAATAGTGTGCTGAGACATGCCAGTGCACAGAAAGTTGCAAAAATACTCAAAAACATCATGAAATAGCATGTTGAAAAAATGACCCAAAAGGCAAGGCTATAGTATGGCAAAAATGTCAAAATATGACATGTCCCAAAAATGTCTGAAAACACCTCAAAACAGCGTGAAATAGCGTGCTGAGACATGCCAGTGCAAAGAAAGTTGCAAAAATACTCGAAAACATCATAAAATAGCATGTTGAAAAAATGACCCAAAAGGCAAGGCTATAGTATGGCAAAAATGTCAAAATATGACATGTCCCAAAAATGTCTGAAAACACCTCAAAACAGCATAAAATAGCGTGCTGAGACATGCCAGTGCAAAGAAAGTTGCAAAAATACTCAAAAACATCATAAAATAGCATGTTGAAAAAATGACCCAAAAGGCAAGGCTATAGTATGGCAAAAATGTCAAAATATGACATGTCCCAAAAATGTCTGAAAACACCTCAAAACAGCGTAAAATAGCATGCTGAGACATGCCATAGCATTAAAAGTTGCAAAAATACTCAAAAACATCATAAAATAGCATGTTGAAAAAATGACCCAAAAGGCAAGGCTATAGTATGGCAAAAATGTCAAAATATGACATGTCCCAAAAACAGCTGAAAACACCTTAAAACAGCATAAAATAGCGTGCTGAGAAAAGCCAGTGCAAAGAAAGTTGTAAAAAAGCTCAAAAACATCATGAAATTGTATGTTGAAAAAATGACCAAAAAGGCAAGGCTATAGTATGGCAAAAATGTCAAAATATGACATGTCCCAAAAATGTCTGAAAACACCTCAAAACAGCGTAAAATAGCATGCTGAGACATGCCATAGCATTAAAAGTTGCAAAAATACTCAAAAACATCATGAAATAGCATGTTGAAAAAATGACCCAAAAGGCAAGGCTATAGTATGGCAAAAATGTCAAAATATGACATGTCCCAAAAATGTCTGAAAACACCTCAAAACAGCATAAAATAGCGTGCTGAGACATGCCAGTGCAAAGAAAGTTGCAAAAATACTCAAAAACATCATAAAATAGCATGTTGAAAAAATGACCCAAAAGGCAAGGCTATAGTATGGCAAAAATGTCAAAATATGACATGTCCCAAAAATGTCTGAAAACACCTCAAAACAGCGTAAAATAGCATGCTGAGACATGCCATAGCATTAAAAGTTGCAAGAATACTCAAAAACATCATGAAATAGCATGTTGAAAAAATGACCCAAAAGGCAAGGCTATAGCATGGCAAAAATGTCAAAATATGACATGTCCCAAAAACAGCTGAAAACACCTCAAAACAGCGTAAAATAGCGTGCTGAGACATGCCATAGCATTAAAAGTTGCAAAAATACTCAAAAACATCATGAAATAGCATGTTGAAAAAATGACCCAAAAGGCAAGGCTATAGTATGGCAAAAATGTCAAAATATGACATGTCCCAAAAATGTCTGAAAACACCTCAAAACAGTGTAAAATAGCATGCTGAGACATGCCAGTGCAAAGAAAATTGCAAAAATACTCAAAAACATCATGAAATAGCATGTTGAAAAAATGACCCAAAAGGCAAGGCTATAGTATGGCAAAAATGTCAAAATATGACATGTCCCAAAAATGTCTGAAAACACCTCAAAACAGCGTGAAATAGCGTGCTGAGACATGCCAGTGCAAAGAAAGTTGCAAAAATACTCGAAAACATCATAAAATAGCATGTTGAAAAAATGACCCAAAAGGCAAGGCTATAGTATGGCAAAAATGTCAAAATATGACATGTCCCAAAAATGTCTGAAAATACCTCAAAACAGCATAAAATAGCGTGCTGAGACATGCCAGTGCAAAGAAAGTTGCAAAAATACTCAAAAACATCATAAAATAGCATGTTGAAAAATGACCCAAAAGGCAAGGCTATAGTATGGCAAAATGTCAAAATATGACATGTCCCAAAAATGTCTGAAAACACCTCAAAACAGCGTAAAATAGCATGCTGAGACATGCCATAGCATTAAAAGTTGCAAGAATACTCAAAAACATCATGAAATAGCATGTTGAAAAAATGACCCAAAAGGCAAGGCTATAGTATGGCAAAAATGTCAAAATATGACATGTCCCAAAAACAGCTGAAAACACCTCAAAACAGCATAGAATAGCGTGCTGAGACATGCCAGTGCAAAGAAAGTTGCAAAAATACTCAAAAACATCATGAAATAGCATGTTGAAAAAATGACCCAAAAGGCAAGGCTATAGTATGGCAAAAATGTCAAAATATGACATGTCCCAAAAATGTCTGAAAACACCTCAAAACAGCGTGAAATAGCGTGCTGAGACATGCCAGTGCAAAGAAAGTTGCAAAAATACTCGAAAACATCATAAAATAGCATGTTGAAAAAATGACCCAAAAGGCAAGGCTATAGTATGGCAAAAATGTCAAAATATGACATGTCCCAAAAATGTCTGAAAACACCTCAAAACAGCGTAAAATAGCGTGCTGAGACATGCCAGTGCAAAGAAAGTTGCAAAAATACTCAAAAACATCATAAAATAGCATGTTGAAAAAATGACCCAAAAGGCAAGGCTATAGTATGGCAAAAATGTCAAAATATGACATGTCCCAAAAATGTCTGAAAACACCTCAAAACAGCGTAAAATAGCATGCTGAGACATGCCATAGCATTAAAAGTTGCAAGAATACTCAAAAACATCATGAAATAGAATGTTGAAAAAATGACCCAAAAGGCAAGGCTATAGTATGGCAAAAATGTCAAAATATGACATGTCCCAAAAACAGCTGAAAACACCTCAAAACAGCATAAAATAGCGTGCTGAGACATGCCATAGCATTAAAAGTTGCAAAAATACTCAAAAACATCATGAAATAGCATGTTGAAAAATGACCCAAAAGGCAAGGCTATAGTATGGCAAAAATGTCAAAATATGACATGTCCCAAAAATGTCTGAAAACACCTCAAAACAGTGTAAAATAGCATGCTGAGACATGCCAGTGCAAAGAAAATTGCAAAAATACTCAAAAACATCATGAAATAGCATGTTGAAAAAATGACCCAAAAGGCAAGGCTATAGTATGGCAAAAATGTCAAAATATGACATGTCCCAAAAATGTCTGAAAATACCTCAAAACAGCGTGAAATTGCGTGCTTGAGACATGCCAGTGCAAAGAAAGTTGCAAAAATACTCAAAACATCATAAAATAGCATGTTGAAAAATGACCCAAAAGGCAAGGCTATAGTATGGCAAAATGTCAAAATATGACATGTCCCAAAAATGTCTGAAAACACCTCAAAACAGCGTAAAATAGCGTGCTGAGACATGCCAGTGCAAAGAAAGTTGCAAAAATAGTCAAAAACATCATGAAATAGCATGTTGAAAAAATGACCCAAAAGGCAAGGCTATAGTATGGCAAAAATGTCAAAATATGACATGTCCCAAAAACAGCTGAAAACACCTCAAAACAGCGTAAAATAGCATGCTGAGAGATGCCATAGCATTAAAAGTTGCAAAAATACTCAAAAACATCATGAAATAGCATGTTGAAAAAATGACCCAAAAGGCAAGGCTATAGTATGGCAAAAATGTCAAAATATGACATGTCCCAAAAATGTCTGAAAACACCTCAAAACAGCGTAAAATAGCATGCTGAGACATGCCATAGCATTAAAAGTTGCAAGAATACTCAAAAACATCATGAAATAGCATGTTGAAAAAATGACCCAAAAGGCAAGGCTATAGTATGGCAAAAATGTCAAAATATGACATGTCCCAAAAACAGCTGAAAACACCTCAAAACAGCATAAAATAGCGTGCTGAGACATGCCATAGCATTAAAAGTTGCGAAAATACTCAAAAACATCATGAAATAGTATGTTGAAAAAATGACCCAAAAGGCAAGGCTATAGTATGGCAAAAATGTCAAAATATGACATGTCCCAAAAATGTCTGAAAACACCTCAAAACAGTGTAAAATAGCATGCTGAGACATGCCAGTGCAAAGAAAGTTGCAAAAATACTCGAAAACATCATAAAATAGCATGTTGAAAAAATGACCCAAAAGGCAAGGCTATAGTATGGCAAAAATGTCAAAATATGACATGTCCCAAAAATGTCTGAAAACACCTCAAAACAGCATAGAATAGCGTGCTGAGACATGCCAGTGCAAAGAAAGTTGCAAAAATAGTCAAAAACATCATGAAATAGCATGTTGAAAAAATGACCCAAAAGGCAAGGCTATAGTATGGCAAAAATGTCAAAATATGACATGTCCCAAAAACAGCTGAAAACACCTCAAAACAGCGTAAAATAGCATGCTGAGACATGCCATAGCATTAAAAGTTGCAAAAAATACTCAAAAACATCATGAAATAGCATGTTGAAAAAATGACCCAAAAGGCAAGGCTATAGTATGGCAAAAATGTCAAAATATGACATGTCCCAAAGATGTCTGAAAACACCTCAAAACAGCATAAAATAGCGTGCTGAGACATGCCAGTGCAAAGAAAGTTGCAAAAATACTCAAAAACATCATAAAATAGCATGTTGAAAAAATGACCCAAAAGGCAAGGCTATAGTATGGCAAAAATGTCAAAATATGACATGTCCCAAAAATGTCTGAAAACACCTCAAAACAGTGCAAAATAGCATGCTGAGACATGCCAGTACAAAGAAAATTGCAAAAATAGTCAAAAACATCATGAAATAGCATGTTGAAAAAATGACCCAAAAGGCAAGGCTATAGTATGGCAAAAATGTCAAAATATGACATGTCCCAAAGATGTCTGAAAACACCTCAAAACAGCATAAAATAGCGTGCTGAGACATGCCAGTGCAAAGAAAGTTGCAAAAATACTCAAAAACATCATAAAATAGCATGTTGAAAAAATGACCCAAAAGGCAAGGCTATAGTATGGCAAAAATGTCAAAATATGACATGTCCCAAAAATGTCTGAAAACACCTCAAAACAGCGTAAAATAGCATGCTGAGACATGCCATAGCATTAAAAGTTGCAAGAATACTCAAAAACATCATGAAATAGCATGTTGAAAAAATGACCCAAAAGGCAAGGCTATAGTATGGCAAAAATGTCAAAATATGACATGTCCCAAAAACAGCTGAAAACACCTCAAAACAGCATAGAATAGCGTGCTGAGACATGCCAGTGCAAAGAAAGTTGCAAAAATACTCAAAAACATCATGAAATAGCATGTTGAAAAAATGACCCAAAAGGCAAGGCTATAGTATGGCAAAAATGTCAAAATATGACATGTCCCAAAAATGTCTGAAAACACCTCAAAACAGCGTGAAATAGCGTGCTGAGACATGCCAGTGCAAAGAAAGTTGCAAAAATACTCGAAAACATCATAAAATAGCATGTTGAAAAAATGACCCAAAAGGCAAGGCTATAGTATGGCAAAAATGTCAAAATATGACATGTCCCAAAAATGTCTGAAAACACCTCAAAACAGCGTAAAATAGCGTGCTGAGACATGCCAGTGCAAAGAAAGTTGCAAAAATACTCAAAAACATCATAAAATAGCATGTTGAAAAAATGACCCAAAAGGCAAGGCTATAGTATGGCAAAAATGTCAAAATATGACATGTCCCAAAAATGTCTGAAAACACCTCAAAACAGCGTAAAATAGCATGCTGAGACATGCCATAGCATTAAAAGTTGCAAAAATACTCAAAAACATCATGAAATAGCATGTTGAAAAAATGACCCAAAAGGCAAGGCTATAGTATGGCAAAAATGTCAAAATATGACATGTCCCAAAAATGTCTGAAAACACCTCAAAACAGCATAAAATAGCGTGCTGAGACATGCCATAGCATTAAAAGTTGCAAAAATACTCAAAAACATCATGAAATAGCATGTTGAAAAAATGACCCAAAAGGCAAGGCTATAGTATGGCAAAAATGTCAAAATATGACATGTCCCAAAAATGTCTGAAAACACCTCAAAACAGTGCAAAATAGCATGCTGAGACATGCCAGTGCAAAGAAAGTTGCAAAAATACTCAAAAACATCATGAAATAGCATGTTGAAAAAATGACCCAAAAGGCAAGGCTATAGTATGGCAAAAATGTCAAAATATGACATGTCCCAAAAATGTCTGAAAACACCTCAAAACAGCGTGAAATAGCGTGCTGAGACATGCCAGTGCAAAGAAAGTTGCAAAAATACTCGAAAACATCATAAAATAGCATGTTGAAAAATGACCGAAAAGGCAAGGCTATAGTATGGCAAAAATGTCAAAATATGACATGTCCCAAAAATGTCTGAAAACACCTCAAAACAGCGTAAAATAGCGTGCTGAGACATGCCAGTGCAAAGAAAGTTGCAAAAATAGTCAAAAACATCATGAAATAGCATGTTGAAAAAATGACCCAAAAGGCAAGGCTATAGTATGGCAAAAATGTCAAAATATGACATGTCCCAAAAACAGCTGAAAACACCTCAAAACAGCGTAAAATAGCATGCTGAGACATGCCATAGCATTAAAAGTTGCAAAAATACTCAAAAACATCATGAAATAGCATGTTGAAAAAATGACCCAAAAGGCAAGGCTATAGTATGGCAAAAATGTCAAAATATGACATGTCCCAAAAATGTCTGAAAACACCTCAAAACAGCATAAAATAGCATGCTGAGACATGCCATAGCATTACAAGTTGCAAAAATACTCAAAAACATCATGAAATCGTATGTTGAAAAAATGACCCAAAAGGCAAGGCTATAGTATGGCAAAAATGTCAAAATATGACATGTCCCAAAAACGGTTGAAAACACCTCAAAACAGCATAAAATAGCGTGCTGAGACATGCCATAGCATTAAAAGTTGCAAAAATACTCAAAAACATCATGAAATAGCATGTTGAAAAAATGACCCAAAAGGCAAGGCTATAGTATGGCAAAAATGTCAAAATATGACATGTCCCAAAAATGTCTGAAAACACCTCAAAACAGTGTAAAATAGCATGCTGAGACATGCCAGTGCAAAGAAAATTGCAAAAATACTCAAAAACATCATGAAATAGCATGTTGAAAAAATGACCCAAAAGGCAAGGCTATAGTATGGCAAAAATGTCAAAATATGACATGTCCCAAAAATGTCTGAAAACACCTCAAAACAGCGTGAAATAGCGTGCTGAGACATGCCAGTGCAAAGAAAGTTGCAAAAATACTCGAAAACATCATAAAATAGCATGTTGAAAAAATGACCGAAAAGGCAAGGCTATAGTATGGCAAAAATGTCAAAATATGACATGTCCCAAAAACGTCTGAAAACACCTCAAAACAGCGTAAAATAGCGTGCTGAGACATGCCAGTGCAAAGAAAGTTGCAAAAATACTCAAAAACATCATGAAATAGCATGTTGAAAAAATGACCGAAAAAGCAAGGCTATAGTATGGCAAAAATGTCAAAATATGACATGTCCCAAAAACAGCTGAAAACACCTCAAAACAGCGTAAAATAGCATGCTGAGACATGCCATAGCATTAAAAGTTGCAAAAATACTCAAAAACATCATGAAATAGCATGTTGAAAAAATGACCCAAAAGGCAAGGCTATAGTATGGCAAAAATGTCAAAATATGACATGTCCCAAAGATGTCTGAAAACACCTCAAAACAGCATAAAATAGCGTGCTGAGACACGCCAGTGCAAAGAAAGTTGCAAAAATACTCAAAAACATCATAAAATAGCATGTTGAAAAAATGACCCAAAAGGCAAGGCTATAGTATGGCAAAAATGTCAAAATATGACATGTCCCAAAATGTCTGAAAACACCTCAAAACAGCGTAAAATAGCATGCTGAGACATGCCAGTACAAAGAAAAGTTGCAAAAATACTCAAAAACATCATGAAATAGCATGTTGAAAAAATGACCCAAAAGGCAAGGCTATAGTATGGCAAAAATGTCAAAATATGACATGTCCCAAAGATGTCTGAAAACACCTCAAAACAGCATAAAATAGCGTGCTGAGACACGCCAGTGCAAAGAAAGTTGCAAAAATACTCAAAAACATCTTAAAATAGCATGTTGAAAAAATGACCCAAAAGGCAAGGCTATAGTATGGCAAAAATGTCAAAATATGACATGTCCCAAAAATGTCTGAAAACACCTCAAAACAGCGTAAAATAGCATGCTGAGACATGCCATAGCATTAAAAGTTGTAAAAAATACTCAAAAACATCATGAAATAGCATGTTGAAAAAATGACCCAAAAGGCAAGGCTATAGTATGGCAAAAATGTCAAAATATGACATGTCCCAAAAACAGCTGAAAACACCTCAAAACAGCGTAAAATAGCATGCTGAGACATGCCATAGCATTAAAAGTTGCAAAAATACTCAAAAACATCATGAAATAGCATGTTGAAAAAATGACCCAAAAGGCAAGGCTATAGTATGGCAAAAATGTCAAAATATGACATGTCCCAAAGATGTCTGAAAACACCTCAAAACAGCATAAAATAGCGTGCTGAGACATGCCAGTGCAAAGAAAGTTGCAAAAATACTCAAAAACATCATGAAATAGCATGTTGAAAAAATGACCCAAAAGGCAAGGCTATAGTATGGCAAAAATGTCAAAATATGACATGTCCCAAAAATGTCTGAAAACACCTCAAAACAGCGTAAAATAGCATGCTGAGACATGCCAGTACAAAGAAAAGTTGCAAAAATACTCAAAAACATCATGAAATAGCATGTTGAAAAAATGACCCAAAAGGCAAGGCTATAGTATGGCAAAAATGTCAAAATATGACATGTCCCAAAAATGTCTGAAAACACCTCAAAACAGCGTGAAATTGCGTGCTGAGACATGCCAGTGCAAAGAAAGTTGCAAAAATACTCAAAAACATCATGAAATAGCATGTTGAAAAAATGACCCAAAAGGCAAGGCTATAGTATGGCAAAAATGTCAAAATATGACATGTCCCAAAAATGTCTGAAAACACCTCAAAACAGCGTAAAATAGCATGCTGAGACATGCCATAGCATTAAAAGTTGCAAAAATACTCAAAAACATCATGAAATAGCATGTTGAAAAAATGACCCAAAAGGCAAGGCTATAGTATGGCAAAAATGTCAAAATATGACATGTCCCAAAAATGTCTGAAAACACCTCAAAACAGCGTGAAATTGCGTGCTGAGACATGCCAGTGCAAAGAAAGTTGCAAAAATACTCAAAAACATCATGAGATAGCATGTTGAAAAAATGACCCAAAAGGCAAGGCTATAGTATGGCAAAAATGTCAAAATATGACATGTCCCAAAAACAGCTGAAAACACCTCAAAACAGCGTAAAATAGCATGCTGAGACATGCCATAGCATTAAAAGTTGCAAAAATACTCAAAAACATCATGAAATAGCATGTTGAAAAAATGACCCAAAAGGCAAGGCTATAGTATGGCAAAAATGTCAAAATATGACATGTCCCAAAAATGTCTGAAAATACCTCAAAACAGCATAGAATAGCGTGCTGAGACATGCCAGTGCAAAGAAAATTGCAAAAATAGTCAAAAACATTATGAAATAGCATGTTGAAAAAATGACCCAAAAGGCAAGGCTATAGTATGGCAAAAATGTCAAAATATGACATGTCCCAAAAACGGCTGAAAATACCTCAAAACAGCATCAAATAGCGTGCCACAACATTCCAGAGCAAGGAGAAAACGTGGAGAAACATCATTGCATAGCATGTCGAAAAAAAGGCCATAAAAAACACACTTTGGTATGTCAAGCCATCGTAAAGTATGACAAAAACATCAGCTTTTGACATGTCAAATAAAAAGCTAATAACACTGTATTATAGCTTGTAGAGACACGTCATAGTATACAATGTCGAGAAAAAAAAAGCCCAGAACGACATGATAAAGCATGTTTTCATTTTTTGAATTTTATTTAATAATCGAGGGCAGCAATGACATCAATCATTTTTACATAGAAAAATGAGATGATGGTTGCACCAGATTTAGTGAGTCGCTAATTTCCTTCTGTAATCCCACACAAAACTGTGAAGACCCACAACAAAACACCAAGACATCAAGGACAACACTACTGACAATACAAGGCAGATATCCCACATTATAAAACATAACACGATAAAACAGTAGATATATCCAGCTCATTGCAAAGTGTAAAAGTCTTCAAAAATATTCAATAAATACATTTTTGAATTGATCATTTACAAGTGTTAAGGAATCAATAAATAGGAGAACCACAGTAAACCATATCATTGGCACTTTTTTTCGACATTATATACTTTGACGTGTCTCTACAAGCTATAATATGTCGTTTTGAAAATGATTAGTGTAGTCAAAAAATGGTAAAGTTTGACAAAAAAGGCTGAAAACAAAATATTATAGCTTGTAGAGACACTACGTAATGTACCATGTTCAAAAAAAGGCTCCAAATAACATAATATAGCATGTTTTTATCTTTTCATTTTATTTATTCAACAACAAAACGTCAAGACATCAAGAACAACACAACTGACAATACAAGGCACATTAACTACACTATTAAACACTATAAAAGAGTAAGACTATGTAGACTAAGACACCTCATAAGACTATGAGGTGTCCCTACAAGCTTGTAGGGACACCTCATAGTATTGTACGTAAAAAAAAGACATCAAACATCACAATATAGCATGGCGAAAAAATGGCTGAAAACGACATAGTATAGTATGTCAAAAAATCTCAAATTCTGACATGTTGAAAAAATGACTGAAAACTGCATAATATAGCTTGTAGAGATCCGTCATAGTATAGCATGTTGAAAAAAAGAAGGCCAAAAACGTCATTAAACAGCATGTTGAAAAAAATTGCTGAAAATGACAGTCGAAACACGGCAAATTTTGACATGTTGAAAAAATGACTGAAAACCGCATATTATAGCTTGTAAAGGCATCATAATAGGGCATGTCAAAAGTGGGCCAAAAAAAACGTCATAATGTAGCATGATGGAAAATGGTTGAAAACACCATAGTATAGTATGTCAAGAAACATTACATTTTGACATACCGAAAAAATGTCTGAAAACTAAATATTGTAGCTTGTAGAGACACTTGATAGTATACCATGTTCGAAAAAAAGGTCCCAAAAGTCATAATATAGCATGTCGAATATTAAGGTTGCTAATGATAACAGTCCTTTTGTTTCTTTTAGGCATCAGTTTGGGCAGCCTTTCAGCCCTCAGGAGTCCATCAGTCAAGACATAATGGAAACAGCACCTAACTCTGTGGAGTTCAGTCCAAGCCCGTCTGTTGGCTTCCCTGAACACATGTAGGTTTTTTTTTACATGTCTGTGCATGCAATTTATCTCCATCTTGTATAATTTTTCCCCTAAATAGTTTTGTACAGTGTTTAGAGGTCATAATGTGCCTGTCTGTCTTCTAGGCCCGCAGCTAGCCCGCATATGGATCTGGATTTAGACACTTTTCTCCAGAATCTGGAGAAGAACAGTGTCTAGACTCCAGGAGACAGACGTCGGACAGAGACGAGAGCTAAAGTGTGTCTTTGGCCATTATTTGTGCAGACTTTCTTCTTTCACTTTCGTCATCCATCTACAGATGAATCTACTTTTGGATAACAACAAATCTGATTTCCCCTGGACTTAACATGTTGAGCTGGTGCTACATGAAAGCAGGAAATCATTTTTGTGACAATGTCAAACTGAGAACAAACAAACAGAACCCAACATCGTGTTCTGTCGGCCATCCTCTTTGTGCACCTCTTTATTAAAATCTGTACACTCTCTCACCTGGTCGTAAGTTTGTTGATGTTAGCTAATGGAGATTCTTTTTGAGGTAATTATTTTGTCTGTGCTTGTTGCATGTTTTTCTAACCATGATAAGGCAAGCATATTTGAATCATATTTTGCATAAAACTCGTCCTTATGATGGATAAGCTTCAGTCATAGTATATTACACACCTAATCTTAAATTTATGCACAATATACATGAAAAAGACATCATAACCTAGCAAATGTTTATGAGCCTAATATGTCTTGTGCTAGTGAAGATTAGAAACATGAGATAAACAATAAGCTTTTCCATCACTAACTGTAAAACGTGCTGAAGCTATATCACACTGATGGACACTTACAATGCAATGGAAGTTTTGATGATGATGGTTGTGGTGGGAAATGCTTTTGTCTGCCATCTGCTTATTTTGTGTTACATGTTTATATTTTTAAAGCTGTCATTTTTGGCCTAAGGTATATATGGCCTTAAGTATGCATCTAGTTGCTATGTCTTTGGATTGATATAACACATACATGTAGTGAAAGTAGATGATCAACAGTATTTTCCATTTCCTCTTTATTTCTATGTAGATTCAGAACCAATGAGATGTTTTTTTTATGTTACTACATTAATGCAGTTTTTGGAGTCTCACTTAACATGTTAATGTGCCATTTAAGAGTATTTTTGGTTTTACAGATAAAAACATGTTAGGAGTAAAGTAATTAAAGTTGTTTATTTTGACAGGGAATGTGGGAGTGCTAAATCTAATTTTGCTCTGATATTAGTAACTTTTATCTGTAGCTGAATGTTTATTAAAAATCTTTCTCATTAACGGACTTTGGGTTTTATAAGAAGCTTTATACTCCCCTTCCATCACTGTCAATACTGTTCGTGTAATAATATAATAGTGTATTGGATGTTGCATGTATTTTTTACCAGATGATAACCTTTCATATCTCGTGGATTGACTTAAGGATAAATTACACCAAGGCTACAACAATCCATATAATCTTTCAACTGAGGTGTCAAATAAAATCTGTTTTTCTGAGAATTATTTTTGTGCATTTATTTACAAGAAATTATTTATGTTCCTTAAGCCAAGTTTGAGTGATGTGACAGATGTTTGTGGAAAATGTTTTAACACTGCACAAAGAGGAATATGTCCCATGGGCAATTGGAGACTGATTTCCATCTTTCACTGCCCCTGAGGTATCACAGAAATTTGTTTTGCAAATGTTTATATCAGTGCTTACTGGGTTTGACTCTCAGAAGTGGCATAAATATGTCATAAATCAGGGGTGTCAAACATATGGCCTGTGTGCCAGAACTGGCTTGCCAAAGGGTCCAGTCCAGCTCACTGGATGACTTTGAATGCCGAATATTGATGCATTTGTGAAAGCTGAGAGTTTAACAGTGAGTAGCCTACTTAATGTAAAATGCTATTTCAGAGACTTTTTCACCCTGACCAGGTTACAGTTCTCTGAAACAACAATGAAGGCTTCTTGTGGTCATATCTAATATTGTACAAAAAAGTTTGCTTTGTAAATGGTTTGGAAGGCAGTGGATAACTTACACTTTATTTTGGTGTGGTGTCGAAGTGCATAGAAAAATGCACATGTAATGACAGTGAGTAGTAGACTGAGGCGCATTGTTAAAATTGCACCTGTTTTTCTTGAGACACCTCAGGCTATTCATCATCTGTTTTGTAAATGGATAAATGTTTTTAGAATGTACCAATTTACAATAAAATATTGGGCAAAGTTTGGTGGGTTAGGTGTCGTTATTGACAGGTTATAATGCAGTGGTTTTACTGGTTCAGCTCACTTGAGATCAAAGTGGACTGTGTGTGGCCCATGAACTAAAATGTGTTTGATACCCCTGTCATACATGATCATTGTAGCATAAATCTAAGATTTTGGCAAATGTAGTCCGTCTTTCGTGGAAACACCTATTTAAATCCCATATCTTCTAGTCTAAAAGAAAACAGACAAAGAAATGATTGGAAACATAAGAATTTTCGGATTTTTTTGACATATAAAAATAATAAATCAGTGGCATTGCGATCGGGAAGGTATGCCTGATACCAAAAAGGCTGTCCATCGAATGAAAGCATATTGGTGTCACTTCCATAATCCATCAGCCAAAGAGGAGACATTGCATAACTAGCATATTATATTTCCTATCCATCCAGTTTCAACAATCATGAAATGTTTTTTTTTTTAAAAAAGAAAACTTTACACTGTACATCACAAAGCTTTTCCATTAGAACACAAATTCTAATTTTCAACATGTCACTAAAATGTAAATTCTACTCAACCACTGCCAGGGAAATCACACTGAAAAAAAAGGTTATGTAGAGGAAGCAGAAAGAGAATCAGCTTACATGTCTGGTTCGATAACTGCTTGGGTGAAATTTGTCAAAATGCTAACTTGCCCCGTCCCCTTCCCCCCATCCCAGCAGCTTTAGATGTCCCCTCATTAGAGCAGAACAAGATGGCTGCCTCATAAACAAAGGGAGGAGGTAGGGTGAATGAAGGAGGGATGGAAGAGAGAGGGGACGCTAGGCTCCAACTTCAGAGTCCATTCTCTCTTGTGTAGATTGTATGAAAATAAAGGTGTACATTTATCACCCTGTACAAACACACTAAAGATTTCAGTCGCCTCGCAGTAACCTTCTCTCTTCTCCCAAATATCGGAGAGGGGCTTGTCCAATCAAACTATCTCACTCCCAAAGAGCCACCCAGCTTAGCGTAGAAAAGAGAAGGCACCAGGTGTTTGCCAACACCAGCAACAAGCCACCACACCTCATGCACTCTTTCATTTCTAACCTCGAGTTGATGTAACAAAGACCCTTCAGTCGTGTCAAACAACACAATTCAACTAAAAAAAAAAACAAACTTGTTCCTCATGACAGCTCGTCAGCTTTGCTTTCTTTGTTTTTCCATGGCAGACACGCAAAAGTAAAAGCAAACCAACTATCACACACCTGTACATGAATCTGTGATAAGCACTGCTCTATAAGCAAAGCTCATGTCAGAAAAGTCATTTAAAGTGTAACCAACACAAATATTGTAGAAGTTGTCTAAATGTGGTGCAGATTTCCTGCTTATAAAGCAACAGATTTGGTGGCAATTATACCATTTCAAGTGTAGTTGTAATGTTGTTGAAGACTGAGCTCAGAAAAGACCAGATAGTTTTGTGTTTTGTGTTTATTTTAATATAAATATGAATGTGTGTGTTTCTCTAGCTGAGACACAATATCTAAACTGAATGAAATTGGCTTGAATACTCAAAAGCAGAAGTTATTTTCATCTGATATAAAAAGGGGATCACTCTAAACATGGAATCTGTTAAACTTTTGCAGGGTCAGTAAGGGTGAGGGAAAGGTTGCATCTTTCCCTAAAATATGCTTGTTTGATTTTAAAAAATCAGGATACAGACAAATTGTGGCAATGAAAAGTGAAAAATAAAAATAAAAACAAGCACACACACACGCACACACACACGCACACGCATACACATGCACAGAGACATGCATGCACACCCACTCTGTCTCTCTCTCACACACATACTACTGAAAAAAAAAGAGCGTGAGCCAAATAAATACTGGTAAAGTACAATACGTACATGTAATTTACCCAAAGTTCATTAAACGAAACGAAACGCGAGATCACTCTGGATCAAAATGGAAAAGCATGCAGAAGTCCACTGCTCTACTGTAGCTTCACTCCTAGCAGACTACAAAAGAGGGAGAAAAACAGAAAAGAGAGAGAAAGTGAAAGAAAGATAGCGAGAGAGGCCCCTGTCCTGAGCAGTTATAGCCACCTGGTCAGCCAGGAGTGACTGACCCCCCACACCACAGGGCACAGGGTGCTTCCTTCAGTGGCAAGTCTTCTTCTAACCCTCCATCTTTGTCCTGCAGTCCAAGGGGGAGGAGTAGGAGGAGGAGGAGGAAGAGGGGATGGAGGAAGGGTGGGTGTAGGAGGAGGAGGAAGGGTGGGTAGAGGTGAAATCACGCAAGATGTTTGGGGCTGTGGGTGTCCCTTCACTGTTCTGGATGCAGAACGAGGATAACAAAAGCGTTTGGGGATCTGTGTTAAGCGTGTGTGGAGGCAGGGAGGAGGTATGTGCTCAGAAATGCTGAGTGGGCTGAGGATGGACCGGGAACTGAGGGTGCAGATTTAGGGGTGAGGGATGGGGGGATGGGGGGGGTCAGAAAGCCAATCTTCCTCTCCAGGCTTATAGGGCCTGAGTCTTGAGCTCGATGGGCTCTCCCCTGGTCTCCTGCTGGCCCTCTGCCTCTGGGGGCCGGGTGCCCTTCAGAGTGGCAAGCCTCTCGGAGAGACCGCGCACACGGGGGAACAGCATGAAGTCGTACAGCAGAGCACCCATGGCACCGCCAATCATGGGTCCCACCCAGTACACCTGCAGAAAAGACAAAGAGCAGAATGCATTAGTGAGTTTGAAGATGTCACATCACCATGCGTAGTGTAAAAAGAGTTACAGATATGATTGTCTTACCCAGTGGTTGACAAAATTCCTGACCAGGACAGCAGGGGCGAAGGATCTTGCTGGGTTCATTCCTGCTCCAGTGTAGTACATCTGAGTTAAAGACAGAGAAAGCAGTTCAGGGTTAAGTAACTGCATGTGTGCAGGGACATTTCTAACATCTGAGGACATAAAAATGCTCTCTGGCTCCTTAGTTACTCTTAAAATGTTTTTTGTTTACCTTCCAGATTGTTTATGAATTGTGATGAGAAAACTATTGGGAATTGTTATTAGTATTAAGGACAGAACCCTTCACAAATGCTACCATTAAAAAATGTATTGAAAAGTTAAAGTTAGAAAAATAGTTAAATATAGTGTAACATGGAACAGTGGTCAGTACATTTATTAATTCACTAGTATGAATTAGATGACACATTATTAGATTAGATTTTTTTTAAATAAAGTTTTAATTTCAATGTTTTTATCTTTTTTTCCCAATATCACAAATTTTTGATGTTTAGATAAGATAAGATAATCCTTTATTGAGGAGGGGAAATTCAAGTTTTGCAGCAGTACAGGGTAAATGGTAAAGGTCAAATAGAACAACATATACTAGATAAAAGATCAGTATACTGTACAAAAAGTACAAATCGAATAAAAAGTAGAAGTACAAATAAAAAATAGAGGTACGAAAAATATTAAAATGCAAGAGTCTATATTGACAGTGTTTTGATTGTGGATTGGGGGATATCAGTGTAATTATTTGATGTATGAAGTTATTATTATTATTATGATTATTATTATCATCACCATTATTAAAATTAGGCCTATTCTCATAAAAGAAATGTACATATGTAGGTAATATTTTTAGCTCTGGGGCTTTTAATTATGATTATATTCTTGATGAACCCAGTGGGACATTGCAAATTTATCTTACCCCAAGAAGATGCCCCATGAGCACAGAGAAGCCGATGGCCAGGGCAGCGGAGCCCAGGCGTCCGTTGCGCCGCTCATCAGTCACAGCAAAGATGCAGACAACAAGCTGCAGGGTGAGGAAGACCTCCATGGTGGTGGCCATGCCCAGGCTGATGCCTGGCTGCAGCTGAAAGACAGTAGGGATGGGAGAAAGATCATAGTAATGATGAGAGTACATAAAGTTTGTTACATAGACATTTTGATTTTTTTTTCCTTTAAATGACCCTATGTCAGACTTGTCAGGTTTTCAAATCAGAATTGACGATTATGTTTTTGTATGTGTACAATACTTAATTTGTGATGTATACTCTACAGTCAGTATATGTGAAAAATGTGGTGTAACATTTGTACTAATGGATGTAGTGCTCCAGTGACTGGCAGGTAATCTTACCGTGTTAAGAGCAAGGTTTCCTCTCATGTTGCTGGGCGTGACCCCATAGAGCACAGCAGCACCAGCCAGTGCTCCCAGACACTGGGCCATGATGTAGAAGAATGCACGGAACAGGGACATCTGGGAGCCGATCAGGTAGGCGAAGGTAACAGCTGGGTTGATGTGTCCTCCGCTGATGTGGCCGATGGACTGGATGAGGGTGGCAGCCGCCAGCCCAAAGCAAAAGGCAACATGGAGGACATTATGGGGCCCAGTGGTCCAGCGGAGGGCTGCCCCGAGCCCAAAGAATACAAAGAACATGGTGCCGTAGAACTCGGCGAACACAGCCCGCCAGAAAGACATGGACCTGAACTCCCACATGGTGGCAAAAGGTCAAAACCTCGGAGCGATGGAGGGATAAAAAACAGAAAAACTAATCAACTAAAAGGAGATTCTGCCTCTCCACAACAATGACTGTGTTTCAGACCAAAAAACACAGAGCAAATGACAAAAAAATTTGCCCTCAAACAGAACCTGCCTCTCTAAAGCTAAATGCAACAACACGTAAACTGCTCAACATGTAACTCTCATGCAACTGTGAACAATCTGCTGCTCTGTATTCTGATTTCTGTCATAGAGAGCTCCTGAGTGGAGCAATACGCCAGTCTCTGTGCATCTATGTGCCAACCCCGCTGGTTGTTAGTAGAAGAACATGGATAGACAAACGTTAAGCATGTCCTGCAGACATTCAGCCTCTTTACCAGAGCAAGGGGAGCTCAGAGGCCTTTTTATAACACCCCAGGGGCCACAGCAGCCCCACCAGACCCAGGGGAGGGGCCAGCACACAATACAACAAATCAAAACAAAATCATTTAACCCTTCTCCTGCCATGACCTGCCTTTGTCTGCTTGTTGTAGAAACTGCTCTGAATCTGAACTAATGGATTGCAAGTTTAAAAGCCCCAAAAATAATCACAGTGGTGCTTGATAATTAATTTAACTTATGTGTGTAGGACATGTCTCAGCATATAGCAGTTTACGTGGCACTTTTGAAATTATGAGTTAAGGTGGAACTAATGTGGGGAGGAGTAAACAAAATGTAAAATGTTTTGGAGCAGCTTACAGTTCAGCAGGGGGTTTTCCGGTCTTGTTTTACTTAAAGAAGTGGTATATCTTATACCTATGTATCGCCAATAAACTGGTTGAAGAGTTCACACAAAATGGTGGAAAATCTCATTCATGACATCACTGGTTGATAAGCCCCCTTAAGAACTGCAGTAACTTTCAAACCTGAAAATGGAAAAGCAGTGGGAATGTGGTGGGCAGAACCTGTGAGTTGCTTGAAGTGGAGCACAGTGGGAATTTTACTTGATTTCTCATAATAGTTTTTACAAACACAAAACTAATGTCATGACAGTATCCACCTTTCACTCATTTCCCGTGATTTTCTTTTCATTGTATCCTCTGTAATGTGCAGTTCACATTCAAGCTAATCAAAGTGCGAGTAACTTCTCCACTTGCGCTCTGGATTGGTACAAATTTGTGGCAGCAGAACTGATTAGGCACAGTTTTACTTTGTGTGTGTATGTGTGTGTGCTGGGCGGGTTTGGAGGCTCAGGTTGGATAAAGCGGTGGAAAATCCACGGTTGGAGAGGAAGAGGGGAGAGCAGGCCTGGCATTGAGCTTCTGCACTGGAGCATCATGCTGACCAGGGCAGCAAGCAGGACGGCCACAGCGCTCTGAAAGGATTATGCTGAGCTCACTGCTTTTCTCCTTTCATGCATACAGACAAAATGCTGGCAGTAACAGTTTCTGCTGGTTTCTATGATCTGTTTGTCTTGCCATCACTGTTCAATCTGCCCTTGTCCATGGGCTAGAGCTGCTGTATGTATTCGCCTCTGCACTCACACTCCAGAGAGCTGTGCTATGCTGGCATCAGAAGAACATACAAATATAATCAGCAGACATTTTTATGTCTTTAAAGACATAGGTCAGTATAGAAGTTGTGATTAAGTGTGATTTTTCATATCAGTGTGAAAGCAGATGTTTGGATGTTCTTTTCAATCTAAACAACATGAAAAACACAAAAAATCTGCTATAATCATTTAATGAACAGTGTTCACTTTTCTTCATATATCAAAAATATGGTGTTGATCATTCCCTGCTTCTGATAGTTTATTAGTTTGCCAGTTAGTGTGCCTCTATTGTGACGAGTATTATGTCCTTCTCATGACTCCCTCAGTCAGTGGTAAGCCAGCTTTTGTGGATTTAAGCCCACAGTTTAGTTTCATAGGGGATGGTGTTGAAAAGGTGCTTGCATTGTGTTTTCCTGTTCCCTAGGTCCAGACTGCTGACACATACATAATAATATGCAGCTGCTAAACACCTCACACTGGAGCAGAAACTCTGGTCTACATTCACCACACTGTGGTGAAACCATGTATTACGGGACACGAGGTGCAGGACTGAAACATACAGTGTTAATACCATGTTAGGTGCTCAGGTGCTGATAAAAAAACATTTCTTTAAAAATCCTCAGCAGGGGATATTTATGCTCCATTTCCTTTACACGATTGCTTCATACACCAGGCTTTCATAAGAAACAACAAATCAAGCATTTGTCATCTCACTGACAACAATCTATAGTTCTTATGCCCATGAATATACTGTATTGTGCTCTCATAGTTCCATATATGACCCACAGTGTATGGGATGTCTCATTTTATCTTCAGATGAATTTTAAGCTACATTGTTGCCCACAATGACTGATTATTTGTAGTGTCTTCAAGTATTTGCACCTGGATTAGAACACTGCAGCTATTTGGCTATTTTCATTTATCCTCGTCATGGGATATTATGGATCCTGCCACATGCAGTAATTGGCTAATACACATCACATCAATGCGTCAAGGTCGGAGGCAGATAGGATTATGGTGAAAAGGTCATGGCTAGGGCTACTAGCCAAACTTGGATATTCTCTAGTAAGGTGGTGAATTCACAAGAAAAACAAAGTAAAATCTACTGCCAGAAATTCATGTGACGTTGTCTGACAAAGTATAAATAGCGAAGTCCGTTTAAGTGATTTAATGGGCTTCTTCTGACCACTCAAAGCACTTTAACGCCACATCATTCAAATATACACAGACTAGTGGCCAAGGTGACCGTATAGGATGACACCTGCTACTCAGCTTAAACGCACTCACAAACTGAAAACTGAAGTTATTGTACTTGTCCCCAAACACCTCAGAAACTCTTTTTCTAAATTTCTATATAAGGCATTGCCTTGGCCTCTAGCACAATTGTAAGGACCCTCAGAGTTTTGTTCGATCAAGATTTATCTTTTGCCTCCCGTATAAAACAAATTTCAAGGACTCGTTTCTTTCACTTGCTAAACATTGCAAAAATTAGGCATATCCTGTCTCAAACAGACACTAAAAAATTAGTTCACGTGTTTGTTACTTCTAGGCTGGATTACAGCAACTCTCTACTATCCGTTTGCGCCAACAAGTCTCTCAAGTCTCTGCAACTGGTCCAGAACACTGCTGCATGTGTACTAATGGGAACGAAGAAAAGGAATAATTTTTCTCCTGTTTTAGCTTCCTTACACTGGCTCCCTGTAAAATCCAGAATTGAATTTAAAATCATTCTCCTTACCTACAAAGCTCTGAATGATCAGGCTCCGTCTTATCTATCACAGCTCATAGTTCCCTATCAACCCTCAAGAGCATTGCGCTCTGAAAACGCAGGGTTACTTGAGGTTCCTAAAGTCTCCAAAAGTTGAAAAAAAAGGCTCAGGAATGGACATGCCAGTATTCAAGCTTGCAGCTCGCCAACACTCTAGTGCCAGACACCACTGGACAAGCAAAGAGGTCCTGTGTCCATGCCTTGATAGGTCAGATGTCCTACCATGAATTGGATTAGGCTCTGACCTGTTAAACATGGATATAGGACCTCTGGTGTATCACCACCTCCCACGGTGCAAATAGCATTGCTGGTTATGAAAACCTGGGTGCTAATAGCAACTGCCTTGATAGTTTTGTCACCTGTTATAGCCATCCATTTCTTTAATATTATCATGTGGCCTGTGAGTTGTCATATTTGTGTTTATCATTATAATTAGTTATTAGAATGAATCATTGGTTCAACTGATTGATTACCTGGGTATGGTTTTGTTTTGAGAGGTTGTATAGTCACCTGAGTATGGCAGCTAGAAGGTCAGTCTAGCAATGTCAATGTTGGGTGACACTATGGTTTCATGCGATTTTGACCACACTTTGAAGTTCACTTAATGCTTGTTTTATGTTACTTAAGTCATTCTTTCGTTAAGTATTAAACTTAATTGGGATTTTGTAACTGCTTTGATTCACGTTTGGGAGCTCCTTTGTTTAAAAATAAATTAAACTGAAGAAACCAGTGTTTTGTTTGGAGTGTGTTAAAACACCACAGTCTTAAAACCCGGTGCTATTGTCACCCTTCGGATGCTGTGACATTAGGTCAAAATCGCTTTGTTTTTGGACTGACTGGACGCTGGATTGGACAAGTTTGAAGGACTTTTGTTAGATGACTGGACAAGGTTGCAAGTACCGTGAGTAAAATGTGAGCAGCCGCGCTCGCACACATTCTATTGTTCGTTGAATCCTTCCTGGGAAATAATGTCCACTCAGTGTTTTGCCTCGATAACACTTGTACAAAAGTAAAGAAACAAAAACCTATTCTGATCAAGCAATCGAGGCAGAAAGGACATTGTTGCAAGCAATTAAAAGGCGCAAAGGAAAACTCAGCGCACTGTCAAGAAAAAAGAATGAAGTGCTTCAAATGAATAAAACAAATTAAGACAAAGAAAACGTAAAAAAAATTGTGGACTCATTTAATAAACATTATCTAACTTTATGGAGCTGCAAGTGACTGTGCAATCCCTGTTGATATTTGATGAGAGAAACTGATCATGCTTACTAGTATGAGCCAAGTAAATTGAATTCAAGGAATTCCTTAACACTGTTAAGTTATGGATGCAAGAAAATGATGATGGTGATGAAGATGATAACAAAAATGATGATGATGCTGATGATAAAGAGGATGATAAGGATGGTGAAAATGATGGATCATGAAAATGCCAGTGAGACTGGCCCTAGTGCGTCTCAGGTAGCTTCAAGCACCAGCAGGAACTCAGGATCAATAGCAGCCGCCTGCTTAGAGGCTGAGCGTGCTGCTCTGGGCACAAAGGTTCAAAAATTGGAACAGAAGCATGCTTTGGATATAAGAGGAAGCAAAGTTAAAGGCCAAGCAAGAAAAGCTTGCATTAACAACGGACCTGGCAGTAGCCGAGACGAAAGCAAAAGTACTGAGGCAAGACGGAGCTGGCTCAGTGAGTTTGAAGACATGCAGCCGCAAAAGTCAAAAGCACTCTGCTTCATCTAAACTTTCCTCTGCTTGAATGCAGAAACCACCAGCACCAAAGATAACTCCACTATCTTTAAAGGCACCAGGAAAAACTAAGCAATTAACTAAGCAACTAAGCATCTATTTAAAACTGAGTCAATCGTTGCCCCAACTAACAGCCATGCTAATACAGAAACACGTGTCCCAGAAAATGTTCTTGCAGATGCTTTGAGGAGGCAAAACGACACAACTGAAATGTTAGTGAATTAACAGAAAGCCTCTCTCCGCAAAAATTCAAAACAGGGGGAGAAGTTTAGCCACTACTGTCACCACCGTTTTAGAAAAGCCACTCCTGATAAATACACTGTTAAGTGTGTTACTTCGTTTCCGGCAGGGACCATAGATATCATGACCAACATTGAGGGAATGTTCCACCAGGTGAGGGTGGCAAAAGAAGATGTCAACTTTTTGCGCTTCCTCTGGTGGCCTGATGGGGATGTCACACACATCTGGTGGAGCACAGAACGACAGTATCTTCCCCAAGCTGTGCCTACTGCGTTGATGACTGTTTAAAATCTGTCAATACTGCAGAGCAAGCAACATCTCTATATCAAAACCTCAAAGACCTGTGTGCCAAGGGGGTATTTAGAAATTAGCATGGAAGAGTCTGTTTTCTGGTCAGACAGCATGAAAGTTCTTCTGTACATCGCCAACAACACCAAAAGGTTGAAAACGTATGTCGCAAATAGAGTTTCCATCATTTGAAAACTGTCAAAAGTGGCACAATGGCGGCACATCAGTGCCAAGCTAAAACCAGCAGATGCAGCATCACGTGGTGCGCAAGCTCATGTTTTCCTCCAGTCTAAGTCATGGATCAACAGCCCATGTTTCGTCTCCAAACCTCAGTCACAATGGTCAGGAACAACAAAATTGAATGGAATTCCTGATGAGGACCCAGAGGTCAAGGGTGAAATCTCTGCTTGTGCAGTAGTGCTAGAAGATTGGAAATGTCCCACAAGTAAGCTTCTAAACTACTTTTCCAAGTGGACAGATCTCGTAAGAGCTGTAGCCTGGATCCTTAAGATTAAGGAACTACCACTTCAGCTTAGAGAACAAAGGCTGAAAACAGCTCAAGGACATGCTAAGCAGGAACCCAAACTAAAACGACAAGCAAAGACGAGCACGCCAAGACTGACAGTGGGTGATTTGGGTAGGGCGGAAAAAGCCATTGCCCGTTATGTGCAGAGGAAGTCCTATTCGAATGAAATAGCAGCCTTACAGAAAGGCACTCTGAAGGTAACTGGCCATCTATTCAAACTTGACCCTGTGATGGTGGATGGAGTTCTGAGAATTGGTTGTAGGTTAAGCAGGTCTGCTCTTCCCAAACAGACAAAACACCCAATTATTCTGCCAAAAAACAGCCATATCGCTATGCTTATTCTGTGTCACATCCATCATAAAGTTGGTCATGGGGACAGAAATCACATGCCGTCAACTCTTCGGCGCTGCTACTGGATACCACATGCCCATTCCGCTGTTCCAGAATAACCGTCAGAGAGTGTATGAACTGCCGAAGGCAACGACAAAAACCTGGTGAGCAAAAGATGTCAGATCTTTCCGCTGACAGAATCATGGCAGTTCTCCCACCATTTAAAGACATGGAATAGACTATTTCAGCCCAATGGAGGTAAGAAGAGGTAGAAACACTGTGAAGAGGTATGATGTCATATTCACATGCTTAACACCACATGCAGTCCACCTAGAAGTGGCACATACGTTTAACGCGGATTCATGCATAAATGCCATAAGAAGATTTGTCTGTCGCAGAGGTCAAGTCAGAGAAATAAGGTCTGATAATGGAACAAACTTGGTCAGTTATAACCGGGAGCTGAGCCTCACAGAGACTTTAATCTAAACAAGTTGCACAGTTCTCTCATGCAGGATGTTATCAAGTGGACCTTCAACCCCCCACATGGAGCTCATCATGGAGGAGTTGGGGAGTGGCTGGTGCGACAGGTTAAAAAAGTGCTTTGCACAGTGGTAAAGCAGCAAGGGCTGGAAGACGAGGCCTTACATACTGCCTTGTGTAAAGTAGAGCCTGTTTTGAACGACAGTCCTATTACGCCATCTAGTGATGATCCTAATGACCTGGATGCCCTTGCCCCAAACCATCTCTTGCAGCTCAAAGCAAAGCCACTTCTACCACCTGGCTTGTTTAGAAAAGAGAACCAGTACATTAGCAGACGTTGGAGGCAGGTTCAGTACATCACCGACCTGTTCTGGAAAAGGTGGATGAAAGAATATCTCCCACTGATGCAAACATGTCAAAAGTGGAACAGAGCAAGAAAAAGCTATGCAATTGGAGACCTTGTGCTTGTCATGGAAGATTCAGCACCCAGGAATTCGTGGCCATTGGGACAGGTCACAGAAACCATCACTGACTCAAAGGTTTTTGCTTGTCAAGTTCAGCTCAGGACACAGATGACTGAGCTGGAACGACCCATCACCAAACTGTGCCTTCTATTGGAGAAGGTGTAGCTTAAAGAATGCCAGCTGTTGGAGTTTGGAGTCTCTGGCTCTACATGTATACCGAAAAATAGGCCTACACTTAAAGATTCTTGCAGTCACTACAGTTATATGCATTACATTTTGTCATAATGCGCATACCCCTAGGGCACAATTTGTGTCATGCATACACCAGCTTTTTAATTTGTTTTTGAGTCCGATGGATGAAAAATCAAGACCTTGTTTTGCCTTTCTGGGAAAATGGACTGATAGAGACACTAAATTGAAAAAAATGTATTATGTGATGCAGTATTTCTAACAGTCTCAATGAATCATTGTGTTATGGCTATATATTTTCCTTTTGTTTTGTAATTAGTCACTTAGCAATAATTAGGGGCTGGAATGTTATAGCCATCCTTTTCTTTAATATTATCATGTAACCTGTGAGTTGTCATATTTGTGTTTATCATTATTGTTAGATATTAAAATGAAGTATTGGTTCGATTGATTGATTACCTGGGTGTGATTTTGCTTTGAGAGGTCGTATAGTTACCTGAGTATGGCAGCTAGTAAGTCAGTCTGGCAAAGTCACTGTCAGGTGACACTGTGGTTTCATGCAATTTTGATTTCTTCATAGTACACTTAATGCTAGTTTTATGTTACTTAAGTCATTCTTTTCCTTAAGTATTAAATTTAATTGGAATTTTGGAACCAGTTTGATTCACTTCTGAAAGCTTCTTTGTTTTGGTTGGAGTGTGTTTAAAACACCACAGTCTAAAACCCAGCGGCATCACCACCCTCAGATGCCGTGACATCACCCATCACTTAAATTGGAGCTGTGTTAAGGAGGGATCTTTTTGTGGCCAGTATGCAGTTACAGTAAGCAATAATTCTTTCAATGCAAAAAAGAGCATGCATGTTTTGTTTTTAAGACAGACTTGGAAGACGTGCACCTACCTTTTAAGCATTGTTTGCTTTGTAAATTGAAAAAGTGATGCTTCAGTACTACAACCTTGTATTCAACAGTCTGAAACAGTTTATTAGAAATGTATACTTAAACTCCCACAGCATAAAACAAACGCAAAAGTGTTCCAACATCTGTTGAATCAAATACACAAGCTGCCAAAGCAAAGTTCTAGTGTATCTGATTAACAAACAGTTAGAACCTGTATTGGTTAAACTATTTGGGAAACTCTTGGTAGACTATACAGGCTTTCTGCCCTCGCCTCAGTACGCACATGGAAGAAAATTAATCTTTGTACCTGCTACAATGTGCAATGTTTTGTACACATAGAGAAACAAACTCACCTTAGCAAAGGTATGATTATATGCAAAGATTGTACCACTCCACTTCCATAATCTCAACACAAGCTGCAAGTTGCACAAGCATATCTGTTTATTTTAAATGCTGAAGTATGTTTAAAAAAATGAAGTTATTGTTAAATATTTGCAGATGTTGGCATACATCAGAAAACTTATTTCAAGCGGAACTCCTGCTTTTTAAATTAACAAACAAAATAAGTGCATTTTACAATACAAACATTAAAAGGGGAAAATCTGTCATTAAAAAAATCTACTTTTTTGGAAAATAGGCATTTTGAGTGTGTTTTTTTCTGTCATTAGAAATCACAATGTTCAATACATAACCTGACATTGCAAAAAAACAGAGAGAGAGAAGGTGTAAGACATCAGAACATCCCATTACAGTCGTTTAAGTCAATGAACAATAACATTTTCATTTGAACAGAATTGTCCATGCAGAACAGAACAGCAAAGCACAGCACTGTATGTCGCTATGGATCTCTGTGCATGTCTGTATCTAACAGTCACTCACTTTCCCTCCCTTGAGGGGTTTCACTTTGGAAACTGCGTAGAGATGAGATCTCTTCCCAACATGGCTGCCAACTCATGTCTCGTCTCTCTCTTCAACCAACTTTATAACTCACTTTGTTTACTACTGAGGTGGCATCCATGTTGATCTACTCAAGGTCAGGCAATTCTAGAAGACAGACAAAATTAAAAATGCAATTACACTTTAATTCAATAGTTCACCTATTAATAGTAATTACATAAAAACTACAGCACAAAAAGCATTTACAGGTAGTTTATTAGAAACTAAATTAAAGTGAAGACACCTCAACTAAGGGTCCTACAGGTTTTTTGGATCTAGTGCAGCCATATCCAAACTAATACTTAAACAAACCCACTGTGATTTTATGGCAAAAGTTAACCATCTCTTATTTAACGCTTACAGAAAAAACTCCTGCTGGAGGTAGGGCAGTGGCATTCACTTTTGCTCAAGAGGTAGAAAACCTCCATCTACCACAATGCTTTGAGTGGAACCGGACCAAAAAACACTTCTGCAGGTGGATGACATCTTGCTTACTTTTCTGTTTTGACATAGACAATATAATGGAAGGCCGAATTACAGCTACTATGCACTATGCCCTAATATGTTTCTGAACTCATTTGAGGTGAGAAATGGCCAAATGGTAACAGAATCTTGTTTATATTTGATCAGCACTAACTACGTTTACCTTCTGATCTGAGTTTCAGAGAGAGGGTTGTGGCTGTCTCCCCCATCTGCTTCTATAATCACTGTGTTTATGGTGGTGGGCATATGAAAATGTGGGAGCAAAATCCATATTTTCAGCAGCAGCCTTAAAGCCAGCAAAAACCTGTTTCACATCATCTGGTGGATATGAGCTCGTAGATGAAAGATCTGGCTACTGATATACGGAGCGGAGTTTACCATACAAAGTTATAAATCTCAGTGTTTCCCAAACATTTTTTTATTTGTGGCGGCCTGCCACAACATCAGCCGCCTCATAGATTTTATTTTTTTATTTTTTAAAATGGGTAAAATCTCATTTCATTGTTGTGCTGCGTACAATGCGTGGATTTGCTCAGCCTCTTCACTCCTCTGTTTAGAGTGAGAGCTCCAAACCGTTGACAGTTGGTGAGAGCCCTAAGATTTAGTTACTACTGATTAAAAATTACCTGACAGCTAGTTTAGAATACTACTTACTTTCATCGTCGCTGTCTCCATGTTCATGCTGCAAAACAAAGTAACAACAATAAGACATTTCTTCATACTCTGCTTTACCTGATAAAATCCCTACAATCAAAACACCAGTCATTGTAATAAAGAATATGAAGCATATAAAAGTATGTTCTTAAAAATAAACATACCTCTTCTCCTGTGACATCTAAATCAGGTAGATCATCCCCTCCCATGCTGTTCATCATCTAGATAAATGCACAGGAGGCAACAATCAAGATGTTAGCAGTACATCTGGACACACTCTAGTTACAATGTATGTTTATTATACTTACCTCTGAGAATTTGTCAAAACTAGACAAGTCCTCATCCGAGTCATTCTCCCAGTCTTTCCAATTACTGAAGTCCACACCCAGCCAGTTGCACTAAGAGAAGATAGACTTAAATGTTTTACTAAAGCAATATTTTACTTGTAATCAGTTTATTAGAGCTGTGTTTGTAATGATGATATTTACATAGCCGTTTAGCTAGGTGGTGTATAATCATCAGAATTAAGAGTGTTAATACTTTTAATCATACTTAACAGGACTAGGCAGTCAAATCAAACTTGATTTATATGTATCTTAACTAAATTAGTTTAAACTGACAGCACCTTGTTTGCAACAAGTCTGTACCTGGACTTCAATATGATTAATATCTGAGGATTGAAAAGTTTTTTTTTCAAATTGAAAGGTACCTTTGTCTTGTCTTTGGTAAGTCGTGGCCATGATTTGCCAGCCTCTGCTTTTCGTAAACAACACAACACAGATCTGCCAGTTCGTCTGTGTTTGGATTCCTGTGTGGAACAAAGAGTTTGATGAAGGCTTTGAAGGAATAAAGAACATGGTAAAAATGCAACTATGTCTGCAGGTGACAAACATACTTTGGGGTCAATCTCTTCGAAAAGTTCCACTGTGTTCTGTTGTTTGATATTATCTGATCCACTGACACAGCTGTAAGGTGAACAGAAAAGGGACAATTATATTTCCTTTACTGCCAACAATTTGTGTTGTCATCACTTAACATAGATCAAGGCCCTGATTTCAAAAAGCATCTTAAGGCTCATACTTTAAAAAAAAAAAAAAGATTCTTGGGGATTTAAAAAACACTCAAGAATATAACCATATAAAGTAATATAAATGCAACTTACCAGAAGTCAACTTTGAACTTGTCAAAATTTACTTTCACATCTTTACTGTCCTCCACAAAGAACTCTACAAAAACAGTGTCCCGTCTGTCATACCACTTAGCTGTTGCAGGCTGCCTAATGACAAAGAGTAGAAAAAGGGAAAACGTGACAATACATTCTAGCATTATCTATGCATCATTCCAGTCTGACATGATAATTATTTAAGAACAAAGAGAGTTCAGCTCTTTAACATTAGCTGGACATGTAATTTTCATGACCAGGGGCTCATCATCCTTCTCTGGTGGCCCACGTGTACATGCAGTATACGAGGTCACGTTGGAAACATGTTGACAAAAACGTCACTCATTCATTCCAGCATCCAGCCTGAGAGCTTCAAATGTTCTTCATCTCTTTACCAAAAAGCAAAAACTGTTTCTCCCCCGAGAACAAATTAACAATAAGCCATTGAATCAAAAAGGTGCACCTGCTAACATTACATGATAGATAGTGCACATGCATCAGAACAATAAACACATTATAATAGTGGGAGGGAGTGGGGTTATGCTAACGCTTAACTGAACTACATGGATCTTTGGATGTGAACAGTAAGAAGAACAATATTTGTGGATAAGGGTAATTTGTGTTGCTGACAAGCGTCTGTAAGTTGGCGTTAGCTTACGTTAGCTCCAGTGAAATCTACTGAGCTAATCATGACACCACGCTTTTCGGTGCCAACCTTACCCTTCTGTTGCATGACATTAGCACGCTAGCCAACGATAGCAGAGCTAATGCAAGGAAATTAGATAAACTATAGTTTATCATCTTCTGGGTCATGATGGTGATAAATTACACTAGGCTGTGGGAAAGTTAGCTGTCGGTGGATTTCAGTCTTGACAGCCGTGCATGACTGCTCCACTGAGGCTAACTCGTGTGCTTAACGTTAGCTCCGTTAGCTAATGTTAGCTCGTTGATCCTCCAGACTATGAAGACATGTAGCTGGTTAGCTACGACCGTTAACGGGTACATAGTGAACTCAAGACTTACATCTCCACTCTTTTAGCAATTAAACTCCCTCGTCGGACCACGATATAGATAATAGTGCTATCTAGCTGTGGTGCCCGGCAAAACTGATGCTGAAACCTAAACAGTTAACTCCAGCGTTCAGGACAGATGCGTTGGTGTTTTTTCAAACATCGCGTGTTTTCCTTCCCGTGACGTACCGTTTCACCCGCGTGCTACGGGCGTGTGCACAAGTACTTACTGGGCGAAGCCATCGGAGACAGTTCTAGAACGAGTCAGTGTTCCAGAGCAGCACGAGAGCTCCACCACCTGTTCGGCTCCAAAATAGGCAATGGCAGAGGGTGACTAACTGATAGTTATATTAATGCTGCCATTACTGTATACTGAATTATGATTCTAAGTTGCAGGTGTTCGAGTCCTTCCAGCTTTGTTGTGTGGGAACAAATGTTTAGATCCCTTAGGCTAAAATAGTGAAAATATCACACTTAGAAAAACTGAAAACAAAAGCCTTGCATTGATTATGTTTTATAACGTGTTTGTACCATAGTATTCTTGGCAAAATGCTATATCAAATTATTAAAGTAGGCCCCTCAGTGCAGAAAATGGTTCTTGTGTGCGTTAGCAGGACTACTAGCTTGCATGAGGCCATGGATAATAAAGTTTCATTTACATGGTCAGAGTGAATTGAATTTATTTGACAGGAACTGTGTGAAACTGATATGTTGCACAAAAGGTTTATAGTTATTGCTAATTTTCGACTCTTGTCCCTAGTTGAGCCTTTACATACAGACCTACAACGTTATTAAAATACAGAGTTTTAAACACCATAATACACTATAAACACTGGAGCCACAATAAATGACATATACCACAATACATATACTACAGTACATATAACAAAATACATACAACATTGTGATGTTTAGTGGAGGACTAATTAAATTAAATTATAAGCTTTATCTATTTTTTACTGAATGTTATAGCAATACAATGCATCATATGTTTTCATGTAAAATATTAATTAGCTGTATGGTATCTACAGTTGTCAAAAAATGTTCAAAAGTAGGCTTTAATACTTACCTGAATTTAGTTAAGTATAAAGTGGCATGACATACAAAGCAAACTACAACTACCTCAAATTAAACTTTTATGTGCCCTTGCCTGTGGATATAGTTAAGTGTGCATTCAGAACATACAGCTAGCTTGTGATGACAGAGGTGTGTTGCATGCTAGGATGAGTTAGTTGAAGAGGCTTGGTTGGTTTGTTGACCACCCACCTGATGTCCCTGTGAACTTGCCTGCACTCTTAAACTCACACAAGTTCATTTTGATACCACATTCCTTTAGTTAATAAGGCAGATAAAGGGACATAATTTAGGAGACATTTCTCACATCAAAGGAGTTGCCAAAAGAGGAACCAGTTACAGGACTTGTAAAGCAATAAAGCGGTCCCTGGCATTCAGATGAAGTCATCTACTAAGTCAGTTAGGCCAGCCATAATCTCTATAAATGGATTCTGCATATGTATGCATACAAGATTTTGGATTTCTGGTTTGTGTTATGCTTTCCGTTTGTAATACACGTAGGGTAGTATTGGCCAATCATGTCTGAATAGCAGATTAACAGTTCGTGTGGAGAGGCAGAAAGCATTGGCTGAAGTTCCTTCTTCGAAAAGTTATCTTAAAATTATCTGCATTCATTTTTATTTCATTTCATATACTTCAAACAAGGGCATTGTACAGTAGATTATATGCATTGCACTAGATATAGCACAATGCTAATTTTCACCTGTTGTCCCTGGGTGTGGATAAACTACACTTAAAACACAAAAAAATGATAATTTCACTACACATTCATTAATAAAGATATAAAATGACAATTCTACATAACATTACACACCTTTAGGACAGCCCAGTGTTTATCTGCCTATAGAGATTAGGCAAAATGACCGGCACACGGAGGGTGAAGTCTTGGTCCGATATCCACTGGACACACATGATTAGCTTGAAATAAGGGGCCTTGCACCCTAGAGGCTTTATGGGCATCAGACAATGACTGATAGGTTCCAAGATTGGGCCATGCACTGTAGTTTAACCTGAGCAGAAACTGTGGATATAAGGCTGGGTCACGCCACAGAGTATCTGCTCCTTGCTTGGATGAGAGTTAAAAGAAGCTTAAAGATGAATAAGGTCAGGGCTAGAGAATGTTTCCATTGCAAGATCCTCCAATGTGACTAAGACTATGAAATAAGTAAGTCAAACAGGTTCATATGGTGACGTGAGTATCAACAGATCACCATTCCTCCCTAAAAAGATGCTACTGATGTAGAAAATATACTTTGATCGCATCATGAGCACAGCAGAAGACTGAGTGCAATTCTGTATTTGGAGATGATGAAAAAACAACAGGACTTTGGCTTGTGGTTAATTTCTTAACAGAGATGAGCACAGATGCAGTGGTGGAAGCCAATGCACCTCCCTTAACAGCTTGCATCTCAGCCTGCTTATTAACAGATGCCTCTTTAGTATCACTCTCAGCCATGATATCAGAGTGAAGCTTAGCTATATCAGTTTAGGTCCCCCATAGAAGTAGAGGCTGTAATGCTGGTGTTTGACTTCTAGTGGTTTTCTTAGTGAGCCAAAGCAAAGAAAGAAATTGTTAGGTGACTTAAAAGCTAGAGTAGCTTCAAGCAGAGACATGAGAGAAGATAGGCTGAATGAGAGTGTCACCCATATGAAGCTTGGCAGCTGTCGATAGAGCAAGTGAACAAGAGTGTGAAAGCAGGGAAAGAGAGAGCAGCTGGGACAGAATAACAATGCAGCTTATGAATGTGTGGGACATGAGTAGTGATGTCAGAGAGGATGGGATGAAAAAATAATAGGTGTTTGACTCAGGTAGGAGGGGCACATGATGCAGTACAGAGTAGGGTTTAGTAGATGGGAGTGGGTTACTGGTGGCAAATAATCTGTCTGTCTTCCCAGCTTTGACCACCTTTTGCCAGACATGTGCCCCTAAAGGACTAGAAATGAAGCCAAAATCTTGGCAGGTCTTATGGGGGACACTAGGGATGGACACGTTGGAGATGAGAAACTGGAGGTAGCTGACAGACGGGAGTTTTTGTTGGCCACAGGGAGGACCATAGTTAGTAACACAACCAGTAGGGCTGAGTATCAGTACTGGAGACCTTTATTGTGTCCACCAAAATAACCCAGTACAAAGTAGTATTCAGAATTCTCCAGTCAAACTATATCTGCATTCGATCTTTTTTGTACTCAGATCTAGAAAAAAATGACTAGCCTATTTGTCTACTTTCACTGGCAGCCAATTACTGCAAGCATTCTTCGATTTAATGCAATGGGTGATTGGCCCACTACAACAGCAGTTACAACCAATAAATCCTAATATTGGGAAGTCTAGCACAAGGTGCTGAGACGCCACCAAAATGCCCAAAAGTATGGCTATACTACAGGCATGTAGTGTCTAGTGGCATTTTATGCGAATGAATGCTTCCATTCACATGGTGGGCATCGACTAAAAATATATATTTTTTTTTTTTTAAAAAAAAAAAAGGTTTAAAATGACGGACTCTATTGATAACAGTGAATGAGTGAAGGCTAGTGTCAGCTATGGATATGATAGAACAGTGTTTCTCAACCTTATTCATGTCAATGACCCCTAAATTGATACACATAGGTCACAGACCTCCTTTGATAATATTTTGTTTCAGGGACTTCCATCTAAAAAAAAAAGATGTGGGTTGCTAGATATGATTCAGACCAAAATTCTTGGAATATACCATGGAGGAAGTGAAACTTATGATCAGATTAGTCATTCTTCTGACTCTTAGTATAGTATATTTTTTGGGAGAACCCATGGAACTCCCATAAGGACCCTTGGGGGTCCCTGAATTCCTAGTTGAGAAATACTGTTATAGAACCTCTGACAAAGAAAAGCAAACTAGCACCATCAATTTCTAAACCTAATTAGTTTCAGTAATTCAACATTCAAAAGTTTAACATTATCTGACTCATAATGTAACATTCTTCCAGATATAAGTGTTCAGTAATTGTGTTATTACCCTCAAAAGATTCCACCTACACCTTAAAGCCACTGAAGAGACTAGCTTTACAATGAACTAGTCTCATGAATTAGTCATCATTAAAGAAAAGAAAGACATCAGTGAAACCTGAATTTCCTCCAGGAGCTCTTTGCAGCTACAATGTGATTTGAATGGGGAATTAACAATAGCTTGATGTGCTGTTGTCTTTTCTAGCAGTCACTCTGGCAGATAATAAGCCATAATTCGGATGCATATTTGTGATCTTAAAACCTAATTTCCTTCCTCAGTGTGGTCCAGCTGACAAAAGTTTCCCCACGGGCCTGATTGTAATGATGCCATTTATAGAGTTTGTCAAACGTTCTGTTGAAACTCTGGCTGTGGTAAAGAAACTGTGTCTATGGCTTCAGATAAAATAACTGTTAACAAAGGGGAAGATTTGATTTTACTTTGCACTGCACGGCAATACACATAATGAGTACATAATTTGTGCGCAATTTGTGTCTAAGAAGGTTTTGCTCACATGCTAGTATTCATTGTAAATTCAGTAAGGTGTCATTTGAACTGTACTTGGAAGAACAGTTAAGTATGACAAACTAAAAACATAAAATAATTACTAACAAATTACATTGTCATGATATGGAAACCCAAGGTTTTTTAATATGACTTAGCAATTCTTTATTTTTTTACAAGGTTTCATGTGTGACACCTTTCCTTTCAATAGCAAAGAGACAAGAAAGTGATGATGTCAGTGAGACACAAATCCTGTAGTTGCTCCACATACAGTGTATAATAGAAAACCCCCTAGGACACTACAGAATGACCACAGTCACAGGGGGGCTTATTGGAACATGACTACATGTTCTGATTCACAGCTGGATGTTCTACATTTATGTAACACACATTTGACGTCATATCTTAAAAAAGAATTCAGGGAGCCTACACAGTCAGCCACTAATTCGGTTTCAATGGACTGTCTCCAAAAAGTGTCAAATGGTGATGCATCCTGTGCTTTGATCTTTAGGGAGGTTTGGGGAAGTATTTGTCTGTGCATGAAGATAGTGACTTTATTCTCCAACATCAACAGAATAGCACATGTAAAATAGGCTTTAGGGTGGATTTTTCCTGTGTATGGGTACAAGTAAAGAGATTAGTATAGTAACATTTGAATGTCTAGTGCTGTCAGGAAAAAATAAGGTGAAAGCTATAATAATGTCAAATTAACTCAGATGACAATACATTTGATTTAAATATTATAATTTAGCTAATGAGTTGGACCAACTAATAAGTTTAGCTAAATATCAGGTTTTATTACATTGAAATAAAGAAACAATGTAATGAAAACATGAAATGTGTTTTGGGGAAATGTTGTGAAATATAGTGTGTGATGCTGCTGGCCTTAAGCTCCTCCAGCAGAGTGATCCAACATCTACGGGTCTTGACAGCCAGGGCCAACTGTCACCTCCTGAATCTTACCAAAAACCAAAATAGAATGGGAGACAGATTGTTGCGCGATTTCACTGAAAGCCTCACTGGTACATTTTGTACTAGCTGCAGACTGAGAGGGATTCCCAAATTTTCTAATGCCCTTGTGCCAGTAATGTTTTTAAGTGAAAGAGGAAAAACTCATCAACCCTCTTTACTTCTTTTTCTATAAAAGCATAAAACAAGAATAACAAGAAATCACTGAATTCTACAGCATTAATTATGGGGTACTCATTACAGAAGTTTATATCAATCAGGCTGAGGAAATTATTTGAGTTTTTACTACCAATCATTTGTAGGCGTTGACACATATTCAAGTCAGTTTGGAGATATGTGTAGCATTATATCAGTAGACCTGTGAATCAGGTCTAGGCATAGAACATGTGTTCTATCAGATGAGCTGACTCAGCTGTAAAGCCATGCATTAAGTGAAAAGCGGTGGGATAAAGACTGTGTAGGGACAATCCCTGTTTTTCCTTTATGTTATATGGACAGCCCACCCAAATGGATTTGCTCCCACTCTGAATTATTATTACTTTAGTCGTGCTTATGTCTATATTATGTGCAGTTAAAAGTATGTGCTGAAACCGAGTACACATGCTGATTGATTGAAAAATCATCTGAAATTACTTCTTAATTAGGAGTAAATTTGTGAATACAATTGTTATGCAGCTATCTGTCTATCATGAGATTTCATAGCTGAGAGCACCAAAACAGCAACAACAACACCAACCGGGAATGCAAAACAATTGAAAATAACAGCATATTGCTGTCCAATAATTGATTGATCAGTTTGAGTAATTTATGATGAAAAAAGTAAAAATGATCTGATTCCAGTTTCTTAATTGTCAATATTTTCTGGTTTCTTTACTCCTTTAGGACAGTTAACTGAATATTTTTTGTGTAATACACAAGACATTGGAGGATTTCATCTAAGACTTTGGAAAACACGGACATTTTTCATAACTAGAGAAAAAAATCAGCAGATTAGTTTAAAATGAAATTATTTGTTATTTGCAGCGCTACACTAGTTTGGTGTCAGTCGTGTAAGTTCAGGAGTAATTGTCATTGGGAATGATGTTTTATAGACTCAGTTATTAATGTAATACTTAATTATTCAAAGACTATATATATATATATACATATATTGTAATCTCTATTGGCAGAGCTACACTAGTATGGCATCAGTCTTGTAAGTTCAAAGAGTAATTGGAATTGGGAATGGTATTTTATAGACTCAGTTATTGGTTAAACTGTGATAAAAAAAAAATAAATAATCTCCTCAGTAATAAGACGAGACTTTACACACACACACACACACACACACACACACACACACACACACACACATACAGCAAATATATATATTTTGCAGTCAATAATTCAGTGCGGTGTACCCTGAGAGACAGCTTCATTTGCATTATAAGTGAATGAGTGGGTATTCCCTCGATGGCGCGTAGGTTGGACTCTTGTGTGCACTTCGCATGTATTGAACGTTGACGTTGAGTTATCATTAAAGCTGTTAATCACGACAAAAAGTATGATTCACTCCCAGCATGAAAAAAACAAAACACAGACCACCATTTGTCAGCCAATCGTGTGAGCTCAGTGACGAACTTCCTGGTCACACTTTCTCGTAGGTCCCAGTCCCCTTATTAATGGGTATGTTTGCTCCTGCACAGTCAACAGGGAGGACGCATTGTGAAAGCGTAGACGCGGACTAAAAATGAGAGGAAAGGGTGAATTATCTGCCGGGAGAAAGCTGCCACACAGCTAGCGTGGTCGGAGCCCGATAAGAAGAGTAACTACAAATGCTATTTACTCTGTGTTACGCCTAGCCCAAGGACGTACGAGGAAGGCAAACACAGGCGAGACTGGGAACGAGGTGCAGGATTTGGATGGCATTTTCCAGAGCCAGGAAAGGGCTGTTGAAAACCTAAAGAGATATGAGCTGGGAATACGTTTGGATATCATGTCTTGACTACAAAAGACTAATTATCCGCGGATAAACTGCAGCGGCACGTCAGAAATAAAGGCCTCTTCTGATGGAGCAGTGTGCTCTTTAATCCAGCCAGAAACCTCCCTGACAGACAGCGACGAGCTACGGCAAAGGGTGAGGTACCCAAGTAATCAGTGGGGAGAACCACTTAGCTAAATGTTGACGCGAAATGTATCAAGGGCTAAGCTAATGTTGTGAAATCGCTGAATTTCCCTTCGCTCCTGCGGAGAGGATGGCTCAGTCAAAATATCGCCGAGCAGCTGTGATAACGTTTGTTCCAGTCCTTCAGTTTTTCTTCCTCTCTTTTTCTCTTCAACAGGACGCTTTATTCACAATTGAAGGGATTTATGGGATCACAAGGTAACCTTTCAACCCGAACAAGTGTCACGCTTGTGTTTGCATGTGTGTGTCAGTGGGCTTTCGTGTTTTCCGCGTACGACGGGGGTTTAGTTTCCTTTGTTTACAGTCTGAATCTCTGAACAGCTGATACGTCCTCAGCAATGCCGCGATACTGCCTGTTGTGCGTTTCTCTGACTTGCTGCAGCTACTGCAAACAGCTGCCCGTGTAGAGATATTCACTTTGGCATTCACATTTGCCACACTGCAAAGAAAACAACTTAAATATATAAATCATTTTGCTTTTCATTTGCATTGCTAGAGCTATGAGGACATGTACACAAAAAAAGTAAAGCCACCACAGCCAGCAGAAAGATAACACTCTTGTAGCCATGTATGAGGAAAATATAGCATCATTCCTCACAATGGGAGCTTTGGGAGCAACTTCTATAACTGGATTTATAGTTACACAAGTGCAAATTGTGTTTAAAATATTTTTGTTCATATAATAACGTGCTAATGCTCTTCTCCACGCAGTTTCCTCTGATGAGATGAGTGTGCGTGCTGGCCAGGGCAGTGATGAGGTGCTGGTTTCACAGGCGGTATGGGATTACCTGGCTGCAGCCGGGCGGCCCTGGCTCATTGACTTCCAGCACAAGCAGGGGATGAGCGCTGGCATCATTAGGCGAGGAGAGAGAGGGGGCTGCTGCGCCGTGAGGCTGCAGCCAGTGGACGGCTCCAGGAACGGTGGAGCTGGGGTGATGGATGGACCCATCTCCAGCGAGACGCGAAAAGCCTTCATTGACTTATGCCGCTGTGCCCGCAAAGAAATGAGCAAACAGGACGGGGGATCCAAGAGGAAGAGGGCTCTGCTGCCCTGTGTGGGAGTCCTGGAGCCAAATGGAGAGGGTAGCCTGCTTCAGCCTCCGCCTCCCCAGCCTCGTCGCTCCCAGAGACAGCAGCAGAGGTTCAGGAAGCCTGCTGATGAGGAGGCCTGCGCCATGCTTCATGAAGCAGCCCAGAGGAAGGACTTGGACTCCAGTTTGGCTTCCCACAGTGAAGCAGAGGACAACAGTACTTGTTCCATCTGCATGGGGGACATAGTGGAGAAGACTACCTTGGAGAGGTGTGGCCATTCATTCTGTCGCTCTTGCCTGGATCAAGCCTTTAAGGTGAAGAAAGCGTGTCCCGTGTGTCGGCTAGTGTATGGCCAGCTGATTGGGAACCAGCCTGCTAATGGTACAATGATCGTAGAGAGAGATCCTGATCTGGAGCTTCCTGGCCATGAAGGCTATGGATGTATCTGCATCATCTACAGCTTCCCTCCTGGCCTACAGGCGGTGAGTAGACCAAAAGCATGTGCATATGCAGACTGTAAGCTCATTGTTCCTGGAATAACTGTTCATTTTGATAATAATCTATGATTGTAATGAAACTGAACTCACAGTTGTTTTTAAAACAGTTGTTTGAACTCAGATGATTTTAAACAATCCTGCCTCTCTGCTTGACTGCCCAAATCTTCCCATAGTGTCTGATATCTTATTAAATAATCTTAACCTACATCTGTGTTTCATCAAGCAACTAAAACCCAGTTTCAGAAGGAAATGCATTAAATTAAAGGTATAATATCTGAGCTAATTGTAAACAAAATTGTCACCTCACCTCCAAAACTCAAAACACAGGATCTGAACTAGCTGCCTCTCTCAAATGTAAATGTAAATGCATCCCATATACAAACACACGGTTCCTGTGGATCATTAAAAAAAAAGTCTTAAAAGGCATTGAAGTCATTAATCTAAAAATAAGGCCTTAAATGGTATTAAAGTATCTTCAATCAATCTTTCAAAAGTCTTGAAAAATGCTAAGTCATGGGAAGTTTAGTATTTTTTTCTGATGTTGTACTGTAGAGTCTCAAAATGATTGGTAACTTTTATTTAAAAAAAAAAAAATTCACTGAATGCCTCACTTTTTTCTGACTGGGATGCTCAGAGCAGAGGATCCACTGTCTGAACAACATGGGGATGTGCAAATTCAACTTAAATTGGCTATTTAACCAAAATTTTGTAGCATGACTAAAAGTGGTACAAGGCATTGCATACAAGGCTCGGTGTACTGTATGCAAACATTTTTTCAGCAGTCTGATGGGAATCAAGGCAGAGGAATCCCACATGCAGAGTGAGAAATGCAACATTTCCAAGACACTCGCCAATAAATGGCGTGTATTTCCCAGTTGCGTAACCCTCACCTCCTCCATGAAATGTCATTTTTTAGGATAAAAAGAAAATTTAGAGAAAAAGGTCCTTACCCTCAGTAATTAATGTCAGTTCACACTCTTTCTTTTTTTTCAATTTTGGTTATTATAAAATTAGTTTTGAATTTCATTCTAAATGGCATTAAAAAGCCTTAAATCTGACTTCCTTTAAGCTGTAAGGAATAGTGAATACTAATAGGAATAGTGAAAAATTAAGGATTGGTGCTTTAAGGAACCAAGGTGTTATGTCAGTCTTGACTCAGTGGGACTTTGCCATAAAGGTGTACTCCAGTGCCTTAAAGGTGCCCTGAGAATTTTTCTTGTAAAAAGCCGAAAAGTATTTGAAATCCTACTTTGTTTACATCCATGTTTACTACCAGCTCGCAGTGTTCTTCCTCCCTGCCTTTGCTGGCACATTGCAGCATATCTTGGCACATTACCGACACTTGTTGATCAGTTGAGTAGTATGGCACCATTAGAAGGGCTGCGTATCCACCCACGAGTGCCTGCATGTGTGTACTTTTATGTTTCATCTCACTGGACTTTTTAGTCATGTTACAGGTCAAACTTGTCCATTCTCCTGATGCCACATTTCCCATAATGGGAATAATGTCATCTTTTATTCAGCCCCTGCCTAGTAAATGCCAGCGTCTTTCAAACTTCATGATTCCAGTTTGCAACACAGTTTTTCTGTTATAAATTTACCATCCAGGTCAAAGTAACCCCTAATGACATCAGCATTTTTTCCCAGACTTTACAAGACTGAGGACGTCATAGGACATTTTATTGGTTGATTAGGAATTCCCCGAAAAGTTCTGTAAACTGACCTCTGTCAGTTTAGTCTCTGTTAAAATCAGTGGAGTTTCCCTTTCCCAGGAAACAGATCAAGATAAATAGTTTTAGATGAAGGAAGTGCAACATAAAAACAGACATGTCACGAGACACTAAATGAATAAAAAAAAAAAACAACAACTTGCAAACATACTACTCACAAAAACACAAAGCACACAGTTAAAATAGAAGACATGACAGTGGTAACACGGCCACTGTAGTAGCAAAGAGTCCCAGACCCCAGTAGACAGACACAATTGCTTTAAAGTCAAAGTAAGGCAAAAATAAATGTGTAATGAGTCTTTCAAACTACAAAAAAAAGTGTTATAAACCACCTAGCTAAATGTGAATTATTCAAACAAGAAATGACTGTTTTGCTTTACCGAGACTTTAATGCCCCTTTAAACTGATCCTGTTCTTACCTCCTTAACAGCCAGAACATCCCAACCCAGGTGTTCGGTACCCAGGAACAGACCGTGTGGCCTACCTCCCTGACAGCCCAGAGGGGAACCGTGTGCTGGGCCTGCTGCGCCGGGCCTTTGAACAGCGCCTTATCTTCACCATCGGTACCTCCATGACTACGGGCATGCAAAATGTCATCACCTGGAATGACATTCACCACAAGACCTCAATATGGGGCGGGCCCCGCTGGTATGTATGGCCTTTTAGCTGGCAGCAAATGGCCACTGAGATTTGACATAGCAATAGTCTCAACAGCTTCCCTAACAGGTGTGGTTTCTGAGAAAAGGGCTCCAGTAAAGACTGACAGATGTAATTCAAGTTCCTGACAAGGAAGTGCTTTCAGTTGTCCTTGGTTAGATGGCACTATTACTGCCTGAGCTCATACAGATGAAGTGATGGCTTTTTTATTTCTCTTGACAGTTTTGGCTACCCAGACCCTACTTACCTGGTGCGAGTGACAGAGGAGCTCAGAGAGAAAGGCATCACGGCAGACTGACAGCATGAAAATGACTTTTCCAAGACTTTGTAGGACTTTCCGGGTGTCCTTGCAGTGGACGTGACTCGGCTCCAGGTTTTGCTCTGAGACTGCCCGTCCCTGAAGGATGGCTGAAGACGAGGCCCTCAGCAGACAGGTGTCTAATGCTGCAGCCGAGCCCACATCCCTCCACTTCTTGTTCCTCTGTTTGTTCATTTTTCCTCCATAGTTCAGCTTATCCCAGTGCTACATGTGGAAGAAAATACTTTGAGTGCAGTGCATTCTTGTATTACACAATCCTCTACCTATCACTGATGGCAACAGGGCCGACTTCTGGTGCACTTATTTAAGAGCATCCTGGCGTGTTGCAATTCATGGTACTTGTATATTATTTAGGAAATCCAAGTTAAATGTTATAAAAACAGTTTATGTTAAATTAATGTTAATTTCTACTCTGGGGATTACTTTATTTCTTACAAGCACACATTTTTGGTTTTATGTTTTAAGTAAGTCTCTAATTTGTTACTAATTCCCTGTTGTAAGGATAGTATCTGGGTTATAAGGCAGAATAGCACTGCTTCAGTAGAAAGAATTCATTTTCAGAAGTTATTGCAATCTAAAGCACTTACAGGCACTTTTGTAAGGGAGTCTTTTTTTTTTCCAGTCATTGTTTTTGCTTCCTGTGTGGAAGAGCGCTCGGAGCAAACAGGTTCGTGCAGCTATCAGCTATTGGCTTGGTGGCTACAAGTTGATGTCAATTGCTTGGAACTCTTCATTTGCGTGTGATCATCATTTTTTTCCCGTCCATTTTTTACTCTAATAGGAAGAATGTTCAACTGTCTCAGTGCAGCACCTTTTTCTTTCCATGCATTAGGACTTTCCCTTGGGGTTTTTTGCCATTGGTCACTCCTGTTATTTCAAGATGTCTCCCAGGTGTTGAGCCCATTACCTCAGTTGTTGGCAATGAGCTCATCTAATTACCAGATTTACGACGATGTCAAATATAAAGGGCATATAGACCACTTAAACCAAATCAAAGGCACAAAAGCTCTTTAAATATCTATGCCTCTGTCCCTGTCAAACTGGGAGGTTTGCCTGCTAATGTTCTCATTTAAAATGAGGTAACTGTTGTAAATTTGTTTCTCTGAACTGAAAATCTACAATACACAGTTAAAAAAATAACAAAAGAAAATGCTGTGGGAATAATTGATCTGATTTAGGGTGGGGTTCTGATCTCATTTTGTTGTGCCTTTCTTATATTCACTTTTGATAAAAATCGAGCATGATGTTACTAATGAATGGTAAGCAGTTTGGGCATATATCAGTGTTATTTGATAGGTTAACAGCATTATGTTTGTAGCTATACTATCTGGCTTTAAGTACAACTACTACACAGTTCACGAAAAATATGTAAACTAATGTGTATTAAATTAGCTTCTCCATAAACATCCTTGTACTCCAAATGCTGATAAAACCCCTCAGATTGATAAAGCTGTATGTGTGAAAGTGCTTTGCTAAGTGCAGTAACCTGCTTGGCTAGTGGTACATTTGTCATTAATTTGACTGGTCAGATCCATACATCAAATACCCTTTTATTATGTTTTCATCCCCTTTGTATTTTAGTTAAGGGACCAACTGAAACATTTTTGGGACACAGGATTGTAGTTCACTAAAGCTACTGTGCAAACATTTCTATGCATTACATGACTGAGGAGGAGCCAGGAGAAAACGGAGAGTTGGAGAGATTACACACATTACAAATTGATTGTTAAGGAAAAGTTTGAGTTTCGCTTTTCTAATTGTGTTGATTCGTACTTTGTTGATATTCAGAATAATGTGCTTTACATTTTAATACTTGAATAAAAAAAGTTATGTTTGGGTTTGTGTTGGATATTCAATGTAGGCCCGTAAATAAACCAGGTGCATCAGAAGAAACTGAATATCAAACTTGTGTCCATTTGGAATGAATCGGGGTTGTTGCCCCTAATCAAGATTTGACCTGAGCTGCTTCACTGTGGTATGAAAGATTCTTGATTCAACATTTTGAACTCTGCTAACTCTGCCATCTAGTGAATCATGACTAGACTGAACAGAGCTGGAAATACCTCATACTTTACACCAAACCTTACCTTTTCTTAAAACTATATAATTACCTGTAGAAATGGGTAATAACAGTAATCCATATTTGCATTAAATTATAATTAAGTTTTATTTGAATTAAGTTATTCAAGTCTAGTCATAAATGGTAATGGATTTTGACTTTGTAGTCAGTAGAGATTTGCCTATCTACGATATAATTTCAGTCAAACACAAAAATGCCTCGTAAATAGTCTTAATTTTTCACACAAGCAAGTTATTATATATAAACAATTTATAAACAGTAATTGAATGTAGAAGACAGAGGCCCCAGTACATCTCCACTGATAGCTGTTTGTATCAGCTTTATGAAGAATATCAATTGTGGCCCAATACTTATACTATCAATACTTGACTAGTTGAGTATTGAATAAGATTATCACTTTCTTGTTTTCTTGCAATTTGAAATCAGTCACTCTTTTACTTATTTTTTATCAAGGTATTAATTACTTTTGGGAAAAAGAGGATTGCAAAGTAGTAATGAAACTATTTCTAAGTTGAATTTCTTTTTTATTAAGAACAGATGTTAATGAGAAGAAATGAAGATGAATTATTGGTTAGGACACTTTCTTTCCTTTATAATCACTATCATTTTGTAACTTTAGTTTTCTACCAGCTGCCTAGTTTTACAAAGGCAGCTGATAGTTGCCACTCAATATGCTTATTTTTGGACAATAAGTTATACGTTATTGGTTAATTATAACAAATTGTCTCAACAAGCACTAAAATTCAAATTAACAATTCACTTGTTTTCCAAACATAGCCACCCAGTGGTTCTCAACCTTTTTTGTGTCGAGGACCTATAAATGTATACGCATTAAGTCACAGACACCCATTTGATTAGATTTCACTTCAGTGACTTCCATCTGAAAAGACTGTGGTTGTTAGAAATGATTCAGACCAGAATTATATAGTTTAGAAGTAGGAGATACCTCAGAAGGAAAGGAAACCTATGATCTGAACAGATACTCTTATGACTCTAACTCACATTGAGATTACTTCTTTAGTGAATTAAATAGTGAAAATAAACTATTCCCTATTTTTCTGGGGACACCTGGAACTATCTCAAGGACTCGTGGTTAAGAACACATTCAGATAAAGTTCAATCAGTATTTAAAATGAAAGAGTTTGAGTTATAGATTAAAACGTGCATTCTACGTGTTTATCATGTGATCATAATCCAGGCATCTTTACTCTCGAGATTTAAAACATTACTTGTGTATACAAAAATTGAGCAGTATCTGTAAATGTTAGGTCTAGTGTTACATTGCAAAGTAGCAAAAAAATAAAACTAGGCCTAGTAAGTGGTGAGATACCCTTAGTATGAATTTGAGGTACTTGTACTTTACTTGAGTATTTTCTTTTCATGCTACTGTATACTTTCATTCCATTACATTAACAAGGGAAATATTACACTTTTTACTTTACTACATAAATCTGACAGCTTTAGTTACCTTACAAGTTAAGATTTTTTGATAAAAACATATCGAGTTTATAAGATATGATGTTTTACTATAAATTAAATAACTAATTTATACAAGTACAGCAGCAACAGTTAGTTAATTGATCAATCAGCTGATTTGCATGAAATTAACTGCCAACTATTTTGAGAAGAAATTCATTATTTTTCTTTTGTGATACTTTTGAGTTTTTTTGGCTTTTTTTTCATAATTGTGAGTTTAGGGGTGTTTTAATAAAAAATAAAAAATTAAATAATTAATTTTTGGGGATTATTCTCCTTTTTTATACATATAATTTTGAGTTTTTGGGTGTTGTACCTTTGCAACACCAATGCAGGGCTTTCACTTGTAAAAGAGTATTTTCACTGTCTTACATTAGTACTTTTACTTAAGTAAAGGATCTGAACAACCTACTTCTTCCACCACTGGGGGCGACCTTTTTCTTACATTTGGTAGATGAAATATGCTAATAACACAGAGTCTTTATTACAAATGTTATATTCACACCAATCAGAGGTCAGTGTTTGCTCCACTTCCTTACACATGGATGTGGCAGTTTCCTTATTATGACGTCACAAACCTCCGGACAGCCCTTTTGCGTTCATACACGGAAAAGCAACCACACACTTGTCGTCACACACCGGAAAACAATGGCAAACACCCCAAACAGTGGTGGAGTCTGTTTAACTACGGAAGACTGTGCCATTTGTTTGGACAAAATTCAGGCGAAGAAAACATTAAAGTGCTCTCACTCTTTCTGCTCTGCGTGTATCGACACGGTTTTCAAGTTGAAGCCGGCTTGTCCGATATGCAACACCTACCACGGAGAGTACAGAGGGACGCAGCCGGAGGGCACGATGACGGTGATGCGCAGCTGGCAGAGTCTGCCCGGCTTTCAGCACTGCGGATCTATTGTCATACAGTACAGTTTCCCAGCTGGGATTCAAGGGGTGAGGATGACACTTTTAACGGAAGATTAACTGAGCAGGCTACATATCAACACAGCTTGTGATGGTGTAGTTTTATATCTCTCAGCTGTTTGTGATATCACTTCTGTCCACTGGAGAGCGCTGTTGGTTGTTTTAATGTGCCCACATTAAATTAAAGCACCTGGATAAGGTATGATAAAATAGCCACCAATTCAAAATTCGCTGTCACTCAACCATTTTACATCTAAAATGCTTACTTCATCGGGTCTAGTTTTGAAGCAACACCCACTTTGGGAAATTATAGGAAATAATACTACGTTGAAGTGATCTCAGAGGTGCATCCTCCCATTGCCAAAGAAACAATGTTTGGTGATAGATCAGTTCAGATCCTTTATTTGTTAAAAGGGCATTCATAGCTTTTATATACTGACAAATATAATGGTGACCAGACCCTTTTTCTGTGACATAATATTCAAAATAACTCAAAGCCAAAGAGACTTGCTAAAGTCTTAAAACTCTCAACTAATATTTTCATTAGTACTGTTAAAGGTTCATTGTTTATGATTTAGGGGGATATATTGGCAGAAATTGAATGTAATATAATGAGTGTGTTTCTTTGGTTTACAATCACCTGAAAAAAGGGTTGTCATGTTTTTGTTACCTTAGAATCAGCTGTTTATGTCTAAATCGAAAGTGGGTCTTTTTATGGAGATTGCCATGTTGCAAAACCATTTCTACAATAGCCCACAACAGACACACCAAACGCTAGCTCTAGATGGGGCCATTAACATTTATGCATCGACCAGTGTAGTAAAAATTCACTACATAACAAGCTCAAAAGCATCAGAAAAATACTTATTGTTATTAACAGTTATTAACGGTTTAAATCACCGGGTCAGAGGAAGAGACCTCAGCAGAAAACAAGGTTCCCGAGAAAAACCTCCAAATAATGAATACTGAAGTAATCCTAACTGGAAGGTTATGCTTGGCACATGGGGGAAGTTTCAGCTGGGTACAAACTGCAATCCTGAGTGCGAGTGAGTAGATTCCACCTAATCCCACACACTTCTCTTGAGTTATCTGCTGATTATTTTCTTGAATATTGATACTTGCTCAATGAAATGTCAAATAATTGTGAAAGACATCCATTAATGTCCTCACGTCTTGTTTTGTTCAATCTGTCAAATTATTTAATCCCTTAATCTTTTTGGCTTTGCTCCTGGCCCTTTAATGTTTTTCAGAAGGTGTATTCCCAACACATTTTAGAGCATATTTTTATGTTCAGGAAACCAGCAAACATCCTAACTGTGGTAGGAACAGTGTGCAGAGAACACACTTTATGCCATAGATGTGTTTAAAGGGGGTCCGATGGAAGAAGTAGGCCAAAGCAAATTGTTAAAAAAAAAAAAAGCATGGATTTTTATCTTGGATGCACTATAAAAACACTGACAACCCTGTGCTCAAAATGTTCTACAGGTCAGGATCTAAAGAGAGGAGGTGTGTGTGTAGGAGACGGACAACAAGAGAGAGGGGTTAATATTTTTGGATGTTGTGCAACACTGAAGGAATCAGAGAACTCCTAACTTTATCGAAAAAATCTAGTAAGGAGTCTTCGCTTAGGAGTGATTTAGGAAAATCCTCAAAGCAACTCTGAGCAAGGAGAGGACAGAAACGTTTACTTAACTGAGGTGTGGTTGACCCCATTGTTAGGTATGACACATTGTTTTAATAGATGTGATCGGTTGTCACAGACACGCCTTTTTGTGAGCCTGCAAGATGATGAACCAATGGAAAAGAAATGAACTGTGTCACAATTTGAAAGTGAAAGTGCCGTTTGAGTGATCATGCTGCTGTGCTTTATCATTTTTTGCTCAGTTTATTTCTGGCTTTATGCTGTTATTGCGTTGGGTGGGAGATGTGAGCAAATCTCTGAAGAGATCAATGGCCAGGATCATCCTGCACCATCTTATCTGTAGTGTTTCATTAACTCACTATCATCCAACATTTGGAGAATATTTCTCCTTCCTCTTTGTGTTTCTTCCATTTTCTCCTCTTAAGAAATGCTTAAGAAACTCTTAAAGTCATTCTTTCTACTCCTAACAGTTTTTCATCTTAGGAACTCTCTCAAGGGCTCAGATGTTTTGTGAATAACTTAACATTACCAGGACCTGGTCTTAACTTTAAGGTGATATTAATAGAAAATGTTCTAAGAGGGTTTTTTTTCTTAGAATTTTGTCAGTAGAAGCAACTTTTAGTACCAGAAATCTTTGTAAATACAGGCCCAGGAGTATTTATGCCTCTCAGTTGCAGCAGAAGTCGGCCCTTTTTCTTACATTGTGACAGAAGAAACAACCTCCAAACGTGTCTGTGTTTGTCTACAATGCAGTACTAATGCATCAAAGTCTTGGTCAGGAAAACCAAACCTAAGCGTTATCACAAATGGGCCACAATGGTTGGTCAGTGTCCATCACATGTTACATATATGCTGTTTTTCACCATATTACAGCCTGAACACCCAAACCCTGGGGTGAGATACAGCAGTACCTCTCGGACTGCCTTCCTGCCAGCCACCGAGGAGGGAGAAAAGGTCCTGAAGCTGCTAAGGAAAGCCTTTGACAGGAGACTCACCTTCACCGTAGGACGATCCGTCACCACAGGCCTGAACAACGTCATCACCTGGAACGACATTCACCACAAGACCAGTATGAGCGGGGGTCCACAATGGTATGCACATTACATTTTTCACCCATAAGTGCACAGAAACGTGTCTTGTTGGCACATGGTCTTATGAAGGTCTTATGTTTCTCTTACATCAAAACTAATAAGGTATAGTTTTTATTAAATGCATATCACCTACTTTTTTTTAGTAAAGTACTATTTGTAGGATTGAACAAACAAGTTATATTTGCCACGTTAACACACTTGATTTAGCTTGGTAGAATGCTAATATTGACTAATTAGCATTTAACACAAAGTACAGCTGAGGCTGATGGGAATGTGTTTAATTATGCAAGTATTTGGTCATAAACCAAAATATTGGGAAAATTAAAATGTTTTCTTGATAGTGATGCTTAGTTAACCCCTTTAAACCTAGAACAGCATCACTTTTCTTCTTTGCACCTACCGCGTGATACAATCTGCAAAGTAATATTAAGCTCCAATACGTGAGCCAATACGTACGTCCAGGATTTCTGTGTGCAGCTGTTTTATCTCATTTTCTATGTTACTCAAATCTATGTGAATTTTATTTGTTGTTGAAACTCTGTGTTACTGCTATTGTTGGTCAAGTCTTCCTTGTAAAAGAGATCTGTGATTATTCTCAATGACCAGGAAAAACCTGGTCAAATAAAGGCTAAGTTTATAATAGCTAATTTATAATATCTGAAGTTATTTTCATGATGTATTTTTCCAAAAGTCTTCAATATAAGACAAATTCTAAAGCATGAAGTAAACCTCCATCACAGGTTTTTGTGATGTCTGTGTGGAGTGAAGTAAATTCTGTCAAACAATTTGAATGTATTTGTCTACGTTAAGTTAAGATAAATACAGCTGGAGACACTGCAAGGATATTGGAACAATTAACATCATCGCGATTACATTCAGGATCCAAATCCCCTTTTATTTTAATCACTCTTATAATATATTGGCAAGTTACTGTTTACAATAAAGGAAATGTGCATTGCTTGCTCCAGAGATGGACATATTAGATATATTTATTTGTCTTTTCCCATTGCAGTTTTGGATATCCAGATCCAGACTATTTGTTCAGGGTTCAAGAGGAGCTTCGTCTTAAAGGAGTGACACAGGATGACTGATGGGTGAAGACAATCAGAGGACATCTTCACATACATTCAATTCTTTGTAGTGTTACAAAGTCTCTGATTTCAAGTCTGCACTGTTTGCAGTCCTCAAGCAGGGCTCGCCATCACTGAGGCTTTAAGGTGTTTCATTCTATGAAGTGGATACATGGAGCTATTATTTTGACATGTGCAGGTTAGTGGCTTTTTTTTTGTTCAACTATCAACTGACTATGCAAAAAATCATTCTCTGAACACAACTTGCACAGTATGTTATCGAGAAAAACACTGATTACAATACAGAGAGTTAGTATAAGGGGTTAGCCAGTAACACTGATCATCAGATTTCAGCATGTCAATATCTTTTAACACTGGTTTACAGGTCTGAAGCCTTGAAGCAGACACAAGAGACATACCAGAAGGGAAAAGCACTTTTCATTGGAGAAATGGATAAGTAGAGTTTCTCATGGAAATCAGGGATAATAATGTAAATGGAATTGTCATGATAATGTATTGTGTTTTAAGGATAATGTGATAATCTACATTTCTCTTAATGTCAACAAATCCCATGTAAAGACCAAAACTGACAGTGAACTGATCCTACTAGCAACTATTGCCTGAGTGGCCAAAGCCTATGTATGATGTAGCATATTCTTCTGTGCCTCAGACCTTTGTTGTTGTCGTAAACCTAATAAAAACACGGGTGACTTGTTCCTTTATTATAATGAACATAGGCACTGCAGTTTGTTTTAAGTTGATCCTACATACACCATCCTACTGTTGTCGATATTCACTAATGCACCAGATCTGCATCTGAAAATATCCCCAAACAAATACATTATTTACTACAGTTTGAGTAACATTTCCTATGAACTGCAGTGACCAGCTTTTTTAGGCAATTATTTTGCTGTTTTTGGAAATAAAAATAAATATTTGTGTCTATTTTTTTTTTTTTTAAAGATTCACATCTTCGGTAAGAAAGAATGGGCTCAGGGATAAGTGACACCACAGGCCGAGGAAGTCGAAAACTATTGACACATTGTTGGTTTCGGTCGAACAAATGGGATATATGTTCACTCAGCTTTATTGATATACTGTAGCACCTTTCATACAACATGCAGCCCAAAGTGCTTTACAGAGCAAAACACAGACAGAGAAAAATAGACAATATTATTTTGCAAGACTAAATATTACAACAATAAAATTGAATTATTTAATATAATTTTTTAAATAAAGACAATAGATTAAGTAAATGCAAGAGATTTTTAAAAAGTAGTATAGAGATCAAATTAAAGCACTAAAGCATCAAAGGCTTGGGGCACCTTAAGTAAAAGCTGTTCTGAAGAGATACATCTTAAGGATTCTTTTAAAAACATTCGTGCCTACTCAAGCAGACCATTTTATATTCTAGGGCCACAGTGGCTAAAGTCTGACTCACTCCCTGTGCGTTTTTGTTGAAATACTTGGGGTAACTAGGAGGCCAGCTGCAGAGGATATGAGGGACGGACCTGCTACTAGGTACATAGCTAAAATGCATGTCTGAGTGATAGGCTGGTACCAGGCCAGTCAGTACTTTAAATACTATTAAGAGAATCTGAAAATCTGTTCTAAAACTTAAAGGCAACCAAAACAAAGACTTTAAAATAGGAGTAATATGTGCTGTCTGTCTGGTCTTCGTCAGTATTCGGGCTGCTGCATTCTGAACAAGTTGTAGGCAGTCAAAAAATTATGTAGACATATAGAATATCACCATCTTCTCATGTAGCTTTAATACCATGATAATTACTGCTGTGCCTTAAATGAGATCAGTCATTGTATCAGCGGCGGACAAAAGCAGTGTCAGGAGAGATCTTAAGTCCAATCATGTATCTATCAAACTCTATTGTTTAAAAACATCCTTGACATTTTCAGTCCTGCCTTTTGCCTGTCTGCTCCACTAGAGGGCAATGCTCGCCTCAAAGAAGACTGTGTGATGGCGTCTGCTTGTTATGCAGCTGTATCATCATCACAAACCCACAGTCCCGCAGCACCTCCCAAACCTCATCGCCCAAAGTCAGTGAGAGGAGCAGAGCATCTGCTATAGTTGATGAGTCATGTGTTTCTATGGTGCTCGGGGCAGTTTTAGCAGCAGCGTATGAACGACGGAGGACAGTTATCACCTCGTGCCTGACCATGTTAAACTGATCGGCTGTGAATTTCTGACAGCAGTGCAAATACTGTTAAAGGGATAGTTCACCCAAAACTCAAAAATAGATATTTTTCCTCTTAACTGTAGTGCAAGTGATCAGTCTAGATTGTTTTGATGTGAGCTGCTCAGTGTAGAGATTTCTGTTGTCTCTTGATAATGGAACTAGATTGCACATGGCTTGTGGTGATCAAATCACCAAAAAAAAAAATGACTTGAAAAAATCAACAGCAATGTCTCTTACCAGAAATCATAGCCTGGTTACTCAAGATGACTCACAGAACTTGTCATGAGCAGTTTCATGTAGGAACTATTTTCTGTCTATCGAAAAACACCTGAAAACAGTATCACAGGGCAGAAGGAAGCGTGCATCTACTCATGGATGAGGGGCTTGTGACAGCGTGAGATTTAAACATTAGGTCGCTGAACATATGCCACATTTTTTGCGTGCTAATTTCTATTGTTTTTAATAGTGAGGCTGTCCCAAAGTGCACATGTTCCGAGTGCCTATTTTTCAGGGTGCAACATCCGTGTCCTGAGATTAATAGAGTTCAACTTTTGGAATGTAGCAGCGTGCACCATATGCCATGTGACTGAGACCAATCAAACAGCTGGCCGATATCTCTCCTTTCTTCTGTAAATATCAGTGTGTGATAAAAACGGAGGAGAAGTCGATCATTTTAATGCAGGGATAACCTGAGCTTTACATCTCTACCACAGACCACACTTCAGAAACAGCTGGAAGAAGATCAGCTCTGCACTTAGGATTTCTGGTAACAGGGCTATGATATGGTGATGGTTATGGTCCTGCCTTTGCACTCATGAAAGTTGGCTCAGAGTGGACACAAGAGCATTTTTAAGGTGGTTAAAGACGCAGCACGTGTCCCCTAATAACGTCCTCCTTGGCTGAGCTGTGACATTAGCTGTCAGTAGTGAGTCAGTAAGAAAATAGTCTCTATTGTCTTGAGTAACCTGGTCATGATTTCTGCAAAGAGTTATTTCTGTTGAGTTTCTAAAATATATTTTTTGGCACTTTAAGAACCACAAGACGAATGCCATGTTGTTCTAATATATTGGAGAAAAGGCATACATCTCCATGGCCAATATCTCCGACACTCGGCAACTTACAAGAAAACAGTCTAGATTAATAAATGTATATAAATATGAGCTGTATAATGCAAAAACAGACCCTGATTCGATTTAGAAGTCAACAAAGACGAAAGACGTCAAGACTCATCTGTTGTTGAATTGAATGTTAAATGCGTAAACAAGTGTCCTAGAGAAGCTTTGCATTGCCTCCCATCTCTTTTCATGCAGCAAGGACACATAAGCTGTTAATGCTTTTCGCTATGGGCTCTCTGAGCAGCATTAATAATAATATAAAAAAATAAGAAGTAATATCCATCTGGTCTTCGTCTTAGTTGCAACAGTCCAGATTGATCGGATGAGTAAATGCCTTTAACCTATATTTCTGTATCAGAAAGAGTGAACATGTGACAAGGCGGAGTTACTGGGCTCGGCCTCTTTAGCGCTCTGATGTTTAGCAGCTAGGGGCATTTCTGTGGCCTCGGATCTCAGGGCATCTGCTGCTCTCACAAAGCAGACCAGGACCCATCTGGTAAAACGTAGCCCTCGCCCCCACCTTATCTCCCATAATCCATCAGTCCAGTCCATCCATTTCTCATCATCAGCCCTTTACCCTCTGTTGTTCCTTCACACGGTTTCTATTAACTGTTATTTATGGGTTTTTTTTGTTTTTTAACTGCCAATTATTTTCCTTTCTGCTCTAATGACTATGCCTGATGCAACTTCATGAACATTTCATTAAATATTTGCATATTTTGTTGTGATTTATTTCTACTTTTCAGACCTTTTAATAAAAAGTTGACACAGTGACGGGCTGGAAATTTTTGAGTAGTGGAGCAGATTGTAACACATTAAAAAAATGGAGCACTGAATATATTTTACAAACAAAGAGGTACTCTGAAAATGTAACCTACATTTGAACATTCAATATTCCATGTGAAAGCTGTAGACAATTTCCAGAAAAAGACCCATCAGACTGTATTTCTTCAGGCATTATTGTTCAAATGCAAATTATGTGGAATAACTGGAATAACTTGGCATGGACTCGTGGACTTTTTTACAGTCTCACTTGTAAACTTTAGAATTTACATTAAAATCAAATGACTCTTTGCCCTTCACTGCAGGTGTTTCCCGTCCCTGTCATTGTCCATCTGGACATCTAGGGACAAAGAATCACATAAATGTAACCAGAGATATAAATATGTATGAAAGGTTACACAGAGCAATACTGTGGGTGAATTAAACATGCATCAATGTAAATAGCCCCTGACAGCCTCCCCCCCTATCAAATGAATTGATGACAGAGCGAAAATAAGCCTTCAGTGTATGGATTAAAACCGATACATCTGTAACTGCTTACACTCATTCGCATCAAACATTGTTCTGCTCTGTTGTGGCAGGATGACTCCAATATCGTCCCTGTCAGGAGCTGAAAATAGCACCAAGGCTTTGGTGATTGTTTCTGGGTGTGACTAGACGGCCGCTCAGGAGGGGCTCCCGAGAAACACACAGACATGCGACCCATCAGACGAAGAGATGTGCAGTGTTTCCTGTACTAGAGATGATAAGAAAATCATTATGTGACAATGCAGAGCTGTTGTTCTCGCCCCCTCTCCCCACTGTGCTCCTTAATTAGAGTGTCTCTGGCTGTTGGGAGAACCCTGGCACATCGCCTGCCTGCCTGCCTGCCTGCCTCCTCATCCTCTGCTGCTAAAGCCACCCAATCACAGATATACCTGTCTATCTGGGTGCAGGGCGCACTACTCTTTGTCTCCCTTCACTGTAATGAGGATCAACTCCACCAGACGTAACCTACTTTTGCATACCTTTGAAGGTATATATATTTTTATATATCTAAACCCCGTTTCCTCTTTTAATGCCAAAGTTGACAAAAATAAAGATTCTCTGTCTTCCTTGAATTAAATGGGACAAACAGGGATATTTCAGGCTGTGTTTGTATGTTAGGTAAATGGACAGGAGGAGGCTGAGGAGGCATCTGTCTCCACACACACTCTTTGTGTGACAGAATGTCAGCCCACACCACCGACATGCTCATTCACTGAGCCTGAGGCTGTTTGCTTAAGAACAGCAAAGTGAAGGTGGGTGTGTGGGTGCTTGTGCTTCTGTGGCTTTTGTCTGTGTGCCCTTGACTGCATCTGCGCATACAGTATGTACAGCTATGCACTAGTGAATACTTGTGTGTGTGTGTGTGTGTGTGTGTGTGTGTGTGTGTGTGTGTGTGTGTGTGTGTGTGTGTGTGTGTGTTTATCGAGGCAGTTTCTCACATTCTGTTCTCTGATTCATAGCTGGGGCTACACGGCTTTTTGTCTGCCTGATTTAGCAGAGCAGACCCTCTGCTTTTCTTGGTAATGCTGACAGATTTACTGACTTACCTCACAGACAGGACACAACAGCAGAGCTGGCAACTATTGGGGTCTTTGGCTGAGATGTCAGCGTCACAGATTGAAGGCTCTGCTCAAGCTGTTCTTCATTAGCGACAGCTGAGTTTTTTCCCCGATATGAGAATAGCAGCTCCATCATCTGTCGCTGTGAGAGGGATTAAAATAATGTCCAGTAATTAGCCTCCAAACTTAAAACAGGAACAGTGTTATCAGTTGTTTATCATGCTCATTTATGCTTTTTTTGTTCATATACCAAACGTGATAATTTAATTTGTGTCAAGCTGCAATAACAGGCTGTGGAGCATCCCCTGCATGTACAGTCTAAGAAATATTTTCTGGGTGCACTGAGGAACGCCAAACTCCTTTGTTGTCTTCTCCTGTCTGCATCCTCAGCCTTGGCCAGCCACTCACAGACTGCCTCATGTAACAGCAATTAGCTGTAGCTGTCATGGCAACTAGCATGACCTTTCTGTCACTTTACAAATGAGAAACTCAACCAAGGCCTGTCTTTCTTCTGAACAACTGTAACAGCTGTCTGGAGCTTTTTCACATTAGTGGAAAAAATGTTTCTTTTTATGCCAAAAACCAGGTTTTGGCTAAAAGAAATGTCTCAGTGAAGACACAGGAGACATAATGTCTCAGCAGCTAGAAGGGTTACCTTTGAAATGGAATGGGTTACAGACTACTGATTACCATGTTAAAAAATGTAAAAGTATCGTAACCATTTTAATTACTTAATATAATGTAAATGAATACTAGGGCTGTCAGTGTCAACCTGTTAACACTATGCGATTAAGAACTGAACATAATGCTTATCTTTTTTCTTCTTTTTTTTTTTTGAGATTGCGTTGATTGCCAGTCGACATTCCCGTCTTCAAGAGGCTGTACCTAGCTTTATGTAAGTCCCATACCATTTTTGTGTAGTCTGTGATTACTTTCAATAAAAAAAAATCATTTGACAGCCCCACTTCATACATTTGATTACTTCTAGATGACCTTCCTATCAAATGTTCTAAAGGTTTACAATGCAAGATTTTCCAGCCTGTGTTTTCTTATTTCCTGTGTACGGGACGTTAATGGGCGTGTACTCCCACAGTCCTCGGTTGCAACATGATCTCATTCCTACTTGTCAAATACAGCTGCTTTGTCAGCGGACCTACACATCTAAATATGACCCACTTGGTACCTTCGTATATCAGCTTTAAGATTGAGGGACGGCATCGTAATTTGTGCTTGTTACATGCATTGTGTTCTTGTCTATTTTCACAGGAAATGTATAGTTTCTGCTTGTTACATGCATACGTTCTTTTTCAAAATGAACTTGCAATGGAAGTAAATCACTTCTGAAAGCATCCCTGCATGGCAAATAGATGTAAACCAACAGAAAGAATGTTCTATTCTATACAAAAACTTTGCTCTGAAAAGAGTATATCTGGACGTGGCCCCTTTAAATTCACCAATATACTCCCTAATGTCATGTAAACATATCTGAGGGGAGTGATAAGGCCGGAGTGTAGACACTAAACTCTTTTCTGTTGAAATAAACATTTCAACCGTGGGTTGTCTGACTGATAATTAGTCAGACTGATAATTTAATCACATAATTTTTCTCTGAAACTCTTGACACTTGCATTTAATATAACAACTTCAAACTATATGTGTGTACCATTAAGGCCTTGAAGAACCAATCATTATACTGCTTGAACGGCAATGAGCCCCTTTATCACTTTATTCATCTAAAGCAGATCTCTAGTTTGGCATACCATCACTTCAAGTGAATGTAAAGTATGGTTTGCTCTGCAAATCTAAAATTAGGAGTCAAAATTACACATCAAATAGATATCTAGTGTGGATCTCCTGAGTTTAGATTTTATCTCCATATATTTACACTTGAAAAAAATGTCATATTGTAGAGACAGCATTTTCATTATATAAAGACCTGAGCTTAGGCACGATTCTGTGCATAAGCTTTTAATGCTCTGCAGTGTAAATATAAATATGGACCAGCACAAGAAAAAAAATGCACTTGTACGATTGTAGATATTACATTGCTGTGCCAGTGTGTAGGCTGAAAAAGCATTCTGTGCTGCAGCTGAGTGCACTTGCTGACAGATATTGTGGGCCACACAAAGATTTTATTTACCCATGTGTGATGTAACTATTTCTTGCACTATATTTCAGGTTGCTCCTCCACACAGAGACCTGATACAGATCCAGAGAAGATCAGCTTAAACTGCAGAACCAACAGTAATATGAGTCTCTAACCGGTGGTTTTTAAATGTCATTAGGTTAAGTGTGTGAAAGAGGGAGAATCCATGCGGTTATGATGTGGGCACCTTGCTTCACCTGTGGTTTGTTGATGTAGAGACGTCATACTTCCAGGGGGTCGAGCTCTTACAATTAGCAAAGAGAGCAGCTGCACCTTACGGCAACAAAATGCTCACTCAGCAGTTTAGACGATGAATCATAAGAGTAAACAGAAAGCTTAACCATGTCAGATAATTATAGCGAGAGCTGACGATGTTGTAACTCGTATGAAGCATAAATCGGAGTGAGTCATACTATACATTTTCATATTTACAGCCCCCCGAATAAAGATTGGTTAGTTTATACTTTAACAACCTTGCAGTGACTTCTAATTGCCCAACATTTCCACATGTAACCACCCAACAGAGAAACATGTTTTCAACTCAAAATAGTAAACTGCGATTCCGATTCAAAGCTTCCCACTCAACAGTTAAGGGAAAAGTAACTTATTTGCTAAGCGACCAATCCTCGGCTATTTGCACATCTTAATGTTACACGTGAGACATTTTAGATAAAGCCTCAACACTGTCTGAAACCCAATTTCACATTCATAAACTCTTTATTATATTTTTGAAAATGCAATAAAAAGGACATTTCACTGCATTTTTCACAGTGAAATATCCCCTTTTCACATTTTCAGAAATCGAATAAAGGACTCACAAACCCGAAACTTCATTGTTATTAACCTTTAGCCACACTGAATTAATCTAGTCCAGATAGACCTGCTTCCTTGTGGTCCACATGTGAAAAACACATTGAGATTTTCCTCTTTTCTACCATTTTTCCTTGCATTTTTACAAATAGAATAAATGTTTCATGTATATGAACCTGTGACCGGGATAATTTAGTTCAGATCTAGTGGAGTGATTTTTGATGTGGACATGTGGTCTACAAGTGAAAAACGCAGTGAAATTCTCCTTTATGCATTTTCACAAAATGGAATAAAGATTTTATGATCGCCCCCTAGTGGCTGGCTGCAGTATAGATCACAAAGACCACCCCTCCATGTTAGTGGATGGGATATGAGCCAAACTAAAAACTCAAAGTCTACATCAAATAAAATTTTCCAAAGATGTTTTTGTCATTTCAGGTAGTTTTTATCACGCTTTTTCTAATGAAGTAAGTTTTGTTTGGTTAAGTTTGATGCTATAAAAAGGAGAATTGACCTCATGAGTGACAGCTGTGTGTGCCAATCAGTGTTGTTTGCGATAAATGAGTGTATGTGTTGGTGGGAACTCGACACTGCAGAGATGCGCAGGCTCTGGCTACAAATGATGTCACCAGCACAAGATGGCAGTAGCCGTAAGTGGGATATGGCATCATGACATAAAGAAGCAGTTTCTTGGTTAAAATGAAAAACGACCACTGAGCACAGCAGGGGAAACTAATGACTAGCCAATCAGCACCATGGGCGGGACCAACGCCATCAGCCCTATGGCATGATGTAACAGACCTAGAAGTTGTAGTTACACATTTAGGTCACTATGTCAAAATTGGCTTCAAAGTCTAGGGCACTTCCTGGGAGTCTGGAGTTGACGCAATATCAGATTAACGACGTAGTGTAAAGTGTAAAGATGAGCGTAAACTCTGTTTGAGATCAGGCAGAGATTGCGTACTTAATTGCATGATTCCAAGATTGTAAATATTGTCTTGAAATATGACTAAACTGTTGGGAAATGAGTGTATAATGTAATATGACATAACAAATTAATCAAACACAGTGTAATTCTATGAATATTTTGTCTTCATTCAAGAGCTCTTTTTAACATCAAAAGCCATCTCAGTAATTATGGCGAAGAGGGAGAGAGTGAGCACTTAAATATAGCCAGCATGGCACACTGATTCCTGTCACAAAGGTGCCTCTAAACCCTCTGCAGTCAGTATCAAGGCAGGAAGGATAGCAACTGGAGGAGAAAGAAAATGCATATTTATTTATCAAAGATGCTCCCCAAGCAGCTGTGAATGAAAAACGTTGGAATATGTGAGTCAAAGAGAAGAGAGAAAAGAAACAGAGTAAAAAGAAGAAACAGCTTCGGGAGGGAGGACACAGTCAGAGGGCGCATAAAAATCCTCCACGGGAATATCTTGGAGCTGATGTGTTGCATAGTAACAGACTGCATTCCAGTATCTAGACCATGCATTGATTAAGAACTTCTCTTTTATCTCAAAGTGCTTTCTTTTCCAACCTTTTATATGTGATGATGCATACTCAAACAGAGCCACAAGTTAAATATAGAATGCCGAATTAAAACCTAAACCCAGCACCACTGCTGTACTGAATCACCCACTGGCTTGTGGGCTTCTGTTTTTCTTGGTAATACTTGTTTGACAAATTGCAAGAACTTAGTAGATTTAGAAAGCTATTTTTTAAAAGCTAGGGAAAATGTCCATGGAAAAACTTCATAATTACCAAAATTACATATTTAAAATTAAGTTACAAAATTATTAGAATTTTTAAGCACTCCTTTCAGGTGTTTTTTTTACTCTCTTTTTCTTTATCTTTTTTGTTTGTTTTTACTAATTTTTAGGCAATTTTCTTTGACATTTTAGTAATTTCTTGCTAATTCTTGGGTAATTTCTTCTGTCATTGTGGATACGTTTATTTTGAAAGATGCTATATGCCTGTAATGAACAGAAACTGTACAATATAAAAATGGACAAGTTTTTTGAAAAGACACAATGCATGTATCAAGAGTATATTGACACACCATCCCTGAATGTCCAAACCTGACGCAGGATGTATTTGACGAGTTGGGATTAGAACGTGTTGATTATTTCAGGATAAAAAAGTAAGCAAAGTGAAAGTTGGCTCAAGTGTGACACTTAGTAAGAGATGTCATGACGGTCTAAACTCCAGCCCTAAGATGAGTAAGAACATCCGCTGGTAGTGTTCCTGTCTGTACGCAGCAGGACTGGCAGAGGCCGCATGGATGCTCAGGCTGGCAGCTATATCCACCCAGACTCTGGCATGCAGGACTCATGAGTTCATCAACTGTCTCATGTGCATCATAGCGTTGCTTCAGTATCTACACTGCATGTGACCCTGAAAATACTGCTGTGAGTCAGTGACTGAAGCTCATACTACAAATCTACACCAGGCTCTTGACACCTCTGTTGTACTGTAAGACAAGAAGATTCACACTGCAGTGAGATGGTAAAACAGCAGCGTTACATTTTCGGTGAAAAGGTGTCTGTGCAGCTCTGTTTCCTTTAAAATAAAAAAGCATGCATTGTGCAGCTGCCACTTTTTTTTTTTTTAAAAAAAAGTAAGGAAACATCGTTTTATCACAGGTTTAACAGCTGTTGTTGTCATGACAACATATCCCTGCAATTAAGTTGTTGTAGATCAGCACATCAAAAACCAGTGAAATAATTACGCTGATAAGGAAGCCTTGTTAGAAGGAGTGACCATATAAGCCCCACTTATGATCCCTCTGTTTGATCTTCACATCTTTGCTGCGACTTGGCTCATTTCAGTTTCCCGTGGATGCTGGCTGACAGCACAGACCTCTTCCCAATGCAGTGCTTATGTAATCTGCATTGGCTCTTTGCTTCAGTTCCCCCTTTGAGTACGAACATGCAGGAACATCCCTCCAGTGTGTGTATTCTCAGTGCTTTCACAGCTCCCCTGTCACTAAAGATCAATGTCATCGCGTGGCTGTGGTTTTTCTCTTAGATCCACCCCTCCTTCTTTTACACTCCAGTGTCCAAATCTGTCTCAGCAAGCATAAAGCAGTTCTCTTTTCAAAGTCCACTTCATTTAATAGTAAAATAGAGATGAGGCTTAAAGGTGAAGTATGTAAAATTTAGGGGGATTTGGTGGCATCTAGCAGTGAATTTTAAATTGCAACCAGCTGAAGCTTCTGCTGGTTAGAATTTCTTTGTTTATCAGGAGCCAAATTATCCACAGAGGTCTGTTCCTCTCCAAAACAAACAAAGCAGGCGATTTAAACAGCTATAAACACTGAATGAAGCGGTTTTACGGTACGAATCAGTGAATCTCCGATGCGGTTCGGCATCTTGGGGATTAGCTGCTCGCACACAACATGCTCACCCCTTTTTGGCTCGTAAGTTAATGTGTGCTGACCTTTTTCTGATCCAGACATTCAGGAGTTTTTTTCCTGTTAGCTGAATTATCCGCAGAGGTTTCTTCCTTTCCAAAACAAACTTAACAAGTGATTTAAACTGATCAAAAACTGAATAAAGAAGTTTCAGTTTACAAATCCATGTATTTTATAAGCACTTTGGCATGTCGCAGCAGGCTGCTAGTTCATCACATGCTAAAGTGAAGTCACCTTTTTTCTCCGATAGCCTAAAATCCAAATCTTCCTCAGGTTTTCTATAGAAGATGAATTTTCCATAGAGGTCTCTTCCTCTGCAAAGCCAACTGATCAGGTGATTTTAACCTCTAGAGACACTGAATAAAGCACGTTCATGTTACAAACAGTGTAACTCCAGCACTGCTCATTGCAGCTGGGCCTCTTACTATGGTGACCAATGCAAAAACTCCAATGGATGTTTGGTTTGTCCATTCAGGGCTACTGTAGAAACATGGCAGTGCAACAAGTCAATGTCCCTAAACTAGGGACCTGTACCTTATGTAGATTTAAATGTCTAATTTAAGGAGAACAAAACTATTCGTATTTTCAGGTGATTATACAAAAAAGAAAACATGCTTAATAGATTATGTTCCATTTCTGCCAATACATCCCCCTCAGTCTTACACAGTGGTCCTCTAAAGACACGGAGCTATTGAAGACATCCTCCATCTCTTCACGTACCCTCCCCCTCACCCTTTGCTCACTACTTGTGTCTTTACACCCAACCCCCCCTCCAGGAAAGAGCAGGAGAGTTATTGCTCAGTGGGAGGGCCCTCTGGTCCCGTGTACATCCCGGACTAAGCAGAACACACACCTCACACTCCCACAAACCACTAAAGGCACATGCTCCCGCCTGTAGCCATGGTTCCCTAAAGAAGACTGGCGGAGACAAAAATGAGCAGAGTGCTGTCTGCAGTAGCCTCGGCCTCCCTTTTGTCTCCCTCCCATCCTCCTCCCCACTGTTATTACTCTCATAGCTGCAGGGACCTTAGGGATAACAGTTGCACACATGCACGCACATGCATGCACGCTGATCACTGATGGAGACGTGCTCCGTTTGGAGGAATGCACTGGTCCTTTTAATGGCTGCTGATGTTTTCGCTCTGAGTTATAGAGCAGCTTCATCCATGTACTCAGGCTGCCACATTTAAGCACTTTGATGTGCACATGACCACTGAACACAAAGGAAAAGGACGGTGGTGGAACACAGCAGAAACACAATATGGTGTAATTATGGAGTAATTATCACTGCTGTGCACTCAGTCTGCTGCAGCTGACCTAATCTAGCATTTTAATCAGCATGAAGGACAAAGCATCAGACCCTGCACTGGTGCAGCTGAGGGGATGGCGCTTATGGGCGATGTACTGGATGTCTCCGTGTTATTTTGGCTTGTGCAGACACACGCAGGATGTGGCCCCTTGCCAAATCCGCTGTGTGTGTGTGTGTGTGTGTGTGTGTGTGTGTGTTTGTGTGTGTTACGGGTACAGCCCAGTGCTCATCCTCTCGTGCTCAGACAGTGTCACATTGTGCACAGCAGAGCACGCCTTCGCCTTTGTGTGCGGTTGCCCAGTGATCACAAAGAAGGGCATAGAGCATGTGCATAATGTGTGTGCGTGTGTGTGTGAGAGTTTTTGTGTGTGTGTGCTTGTCCAATGTGTTCATGTTTTGAATGCAAGTTGTGGATTTGTGCACTCACCATGGGAAATATCCTCTGTATAAAATACAAACAATAGCATTCCCCAAACAACCTCAGAAACAGCGTAATGATTTTTAATGTAATTTTTGCTATGAACTATGAAGAAAATTAAACACAATCATTGCCTTATAATATATTGTCTGCAGCCCTTCTATCCTTTTTACATACTAGTGTGCAATTAAAGCATAATGCACATTTTTATTTCATTTTATATTTTTGCTTATATTTTACTGATTTCATATTTTCAGATGTATTATTTCTACTTTCTATAAATCTCTGTGCTATCACCCCCGGGCATCAATAAAGGCTTTCTGATTCTCATTCTGATTCTGATGTCAAAACTGAAACATATGTACAGACATAAATAACTATAATTTGGTTTAAGGCATCTACATTAAGTCAAGTACAACATAACATCCCTGGTAGCATGTGAGCAAGTCTAAAATGTACAAATTATTTATTTCAGCCAACAAATACCTGCCATTTCATGCAATCAAGATTGAAGAAATTTGCTCTTTTGAAATCTGCTCTAGCAAATAGAAGTAAGTAAACATAAAACAGAGGCAACGCTCACGCACACATAGCGTATCTCGGATTAGAGGAAACTGATGATTACTCATCCAGCCTACATCCTCTCAATTTGCACTACCTGTGCCACATCCACGTTCCTGTCACATCTCGGTTAATGCATACAGATATGTCCTGAAAACAACACAGTGATTTCTCAATCTCTTTAAAAAAAAAAACGCATCCAGTTTCAGAGGCACAACTAGTGCTTTCCCGCTGTGGCCACAGGGAACATTAAACAATTGCTCACATTTGACTGAGCTCATTGGTGGTGCTGCCAGGGAAACACAAGGTCAAGAGAGAGCTCTATGGGAGCCGTGGGTTTAGCCACAAGAGGGACTTTAGGGTCAGGGGTCACACAGGGTGGTGGGGGTGGTGGAGGAGCTTCAACGTAGTGTTTAGTCTTCAGTGAGGCTGAAGAGGGAAGATCTATTCAGGTGGACAGCTACTGGTGCTGTGTGTGAAAAATAATGATGCAGAGGATTTTATTAGAGTCGTCAATAAGTAATGGTACGCTGTAAAGAAAATATTTTGGGTTTCTCATGCATCTACTGACACTCATCTCTAAAAACCTACGCTTAATATTTCCTCTGAGATCTTTAAAGAATATAATTAAAAAGTACATTTTAACTGTCATTTTTTGCAGATTATGAGGATAAAAGGCATATTAGGAATGTTTTAATCATGTCCTTTTACATCCTGCGATACCCTCCCTTTTTCAGCGCAAACTGGCTGAATGGGAAATGGATGGGTTTGGATATTCTGGCCCTGCCCTGCACTGCGGCAGAGGCAGAGAATCTGGTGTCTGTGTGTCTCAGAGAAAGAGAGAGAGAGAGCATACACTGCAGGACTCGACACCTCATCACACCTCATCAGTAATCAGAGATTAGCACTATATCTGCACAGATGCATGCAGATGGATATGTGCATTTTTCGCTGTAGCTTACATGAGCAGTGCTTTTTATTTGAGATGACAAAATGGAAGATTTGAATCTGCATGCAACAGGAAACATAAAGTGACAGGTTACTTCTGGAATGTGCTGTTGCATCCCCGCAGAGGACCCAGAACATGATGATTAATATTACACAATAGCACTGAGGGCTGTCCACTCAGTACAGCATGACTCCCCTCAGATCACCCTTTGTACGCCACCGTTGAGCACCACAAAAAAAAAAACAGCGTGCAGCTTGAACACTGATTCACTGTACTATTTTTTACTATGACTACGAGAATGCCTTTTGGTGCTCCATTATCAATCTAGATTTTAACTGATCGATTTAAATGTCAACAGAGAGATAATGATGTTAGCACATTTATGAATTTAATTTTGTGATGTGGATTGATATTCCAATTAGTTAAACCAGTGTAAATCAGAATTAATCCACTGTGTTTTACAGCCCATTAAATTGGCTTTGTGTGCTAAAATGCCCCCCTCCTCTTCAGCTTTTGTCCGTGGAGACACAGTAAGCCTCGGTCAAAGTGACCCACTGTTTGTGTAGGGAGACAAAGAACTTTTCTAAGGCGGCTGGTTATGGCAAAGTCTTACCAAAATGGCAGGGGTTGATCCTGAAAGCTCACTGGACTGTGCCATGATGCCACTTCTCCTTAACCGAGCCCTCGAGGTACAAGCTACAGCTGAGTGGAGAATAAACTCTCTGTGCCTGTCCAGATGTTGGCCTAATTTACTACGACTAGCAGCGTATGTGGCCCATTTACATGTCCTCACACCCCGTGTGTGTGCCTGCATGTGTACAATGTCAGCCTCTACCTAAGGTGCTCCAGCCACTGACATCCCATGATTCATTTTTTTTTTAGCAGCAGTAGTTTTTTTAAAGTTTTTTTTAGAAGCAAAGAGCAGTGAGAACTCAGGTCAACTCAGGTTCAAAGCATCACACCAGTTTCTTCATATTTTAGTACATTTTGATGAGAAGAGGGTTAAATCTTGAGTGATGATTTTTTTTTTTTATTGGATAGTTCAGATGTTCACCAGCAACACAACTATGACCTATTCCCTAAAGAAAAAGTTTGCCACGCTACATAATTCGATGTCATGCTGATGCAAAGTTTCTCCCAGAATCATCTGACAAACAGCTACATGAATACCCAAGTGAACTTAGCTACCATAGCGTGCTGCAGGTGAAGTTTGGTGAAGTTTTTTGAGTTAGATCGCCCTGATTCCCCTGACAAAAAGCCGATGCAGTTTTTCCACTGGACTTTGGATCATTGTAGAAAATAAACCCTGTGGTAAACAAACATTTATGACACTTCTACATTTTGCTCAGCAAGATAATCTTCAAACATTAACATTGCTTTTATGATTTTTAAAGCATAAATGCAATCATCAGAAAAAAAATTCAATGTTAGGCTATACACAAACTACACTAAATTACATGACTTCAAAGTCACCACCATATCAAGGCTGTAAAAAAGCGTTTGGCATGATGACGATTTGTTATCTCATTGAGCCACTGTTAGCAATCGCCTTTTTTATAACAAATAAAAGCTAAAAAAAAATTCAAGAGTGGGGTATTTAGTGACATATTTTATGTATTCGAACCACAGATGTTATTTCAGGCAACTTTCCAAAACCCATTCAAAAAACCCACTGAATTCAAGTCGAAGAACCAGGAGAGCAAAAATGTTAACTCATTTCCGCGTTTAAGACTTTTCCCACAACTCTCTAAAATGATCCCTTTTCTGATCTAGGAATATTTTGTATTATCAAAAAAGAAATCTCTTTAGGTTAAAATATTGGTGAAACCCATATGTGCATTTAAGCAGCTGTGGCCAGCTGGGGCAATACTTTTACCCTAACAGTGGATTAAATAAGTTTATGTAGTTACGAACCTGCAGAAAATGATCACCCAGCTCTGCAGTTCCCCTCAGCTCCACTCATGGGCAGATAATACAAAATGGGCCCCTGGGCCTGGATGTCTATCAACTGACTGTTTCGGGTTCACAGCGAGCAACTTCACTGTTCTTGCCCACAGGGAGAAGATGTTTTCAACGGAAACGTTTTAAAAATGACTGCACACTATCTGCTCAGCACTAACGGCACACAGACAAAGAAAGTTACTCCCGGCTATTGAACGCATTTAGCAGCTAAAAGGGCAGATATTTCTCTCAGGAGTTGGCAGAGAACAAAACTGAGCTAAAAGAAGTGTGAATATGAGACTTCAGTTCATCAAGTGGACACAAACACGACTGAAACAAATAAGATGTTGCTCCATAACTGCTTGATATGTAAATAAGCAACTGTTTGCTAACAAATTCATCAGAGCTAATCATGTCTGCAAATTTGCCCTTTGGAATAACATGAATTAAATTATCCCCTGTACACTTTTAAAGAGCACAAAACTTTGATTGCATACAGTTTACTTAAATTCCCCGTTCCTCTTTGTGTATTTGTTATTTAGTATTGTTCAGCTGACATCGCCTCACAGACATCCCTCACTGTACAGCGTCATTACAGCTGACTAACACAAGTGCACGGAAAGAAGAGGCGATGTGAGGGCACATGTGCTGGTTGGCCTTGTTGGCACCTCTGCCACATTCTGTGGCACCAGGCCAGTTTCAGACACCTCTGCAGCTGGAGCAACCAGATGTGGTTTGTTTAAAGCCAGATGAGAGCAGCAACTGTGTACATCTTCAGAAGAGACGGAGAAGCCGTCAAGATTTACAACAGCCGGAAGGCTGAATGTGTGCCAAGTGCTATCTGTCTATCCATCGATGATACTGTTGCTTTTTACCTTCTTTCTTGTTTCATTAGTCGAAGTATATATTTTACTTCACATCATCATTCTTGCGCTCATTATGCTGTTAATAATTTGCCTGTTACACATTCGACTGACACCTTTTTCTTTTCTCAGTCTGTGATAATAACTCCCTGATAATCAGTGACTATGATCTTAGTTCAGGGTTGAAGTAATCGAAAATGACAGTAATCCCCCATCCATCGTGACTTAAATTTGCTCGATCCTTAATGAGACCTGCTCTGCATGCATGCGGTGACACTGAGCCTGTTAAAGGAATTATTAGTGCTGATAGAGTGGAAATGATAAGCACCTCACTTCCTGCAGAGATGATTGAAGTGATACACTAGTGGAGACATCTGTTCACTTTCATTATAGCACGTTCAGAAGTATGTGATCAGAAAAATGTCAGGAGGGTTTAAAGTAGATGGGCATCATTTATAAATAATAAATAAGTAAATGATGGGGTTTTTGTGTAAAAACCAGTGAAGGTAAGAGAACTTTAATCTTACGTTAAGAGACATCTCAACAGCCAAATCCAAACTGCTGTATTTCCCAAGACTTTTCATGCAATCACACTTGGACACTTATTTTATCAAGTAAGTGTACTTAAATATATATATTTTTTTGCATAAATGTATTTAGAAAAGACTCAAATATGTACTTGCATATGCAAATACATAATTAATCTCACCACCAGCTGCTTTCTTTTGATTCTTGAGTAAATATTTTGACTCTCATTTGAATTTTTAAGCTAATACTGTGAAATGGTATATCTTAAAGAGCATCATCACAGAGAAGGAGGTCTTTCGATAATTCATTGTTCAGGCTGCTTTCATGCACTGTTTGTGAATATATATTTACAAAAGGTATTTCGCAACGATTTGTATATATCTCTTGTAATCGTAAGCCAGGAATTTGTGTATAACCTACAAAATTGGGAAGGCTGCAATCACATAAGCAAAGCACTGACAGGACTTACGAAGGACATAGTCTAAAGTCTGCATAAAAACGCAGGTTGGAGTGGTGGATGAATCAGAAAACACACGAGTTTCCCCCAGTACACCAGTGTTTGGGATCATGGGAAACCAAGTGAACAATGAGTCATAATATAAATCGTCTCTATGTTTCTTGATGCCTTCAGGATTTCCAATTTCCCAGTCATACATGTCAACTGGAATGTCCCCTTAAGTGTGACATCATCTGTAGCTCCGACCTCTAATTTCTGAGATAAACCGCACACAGCATCTTTTCCTAAAATTAACCTACATAACTTAGAGTTAAGTTTGTAACCTTACATTAAATACATTGCATTATGTGCCATTGGTGATGACACTAATTTGGTTGATATCATATGAACTGCTGTATTAGGATACTTTTGAATTGATAACAACTAGGGCTGTGAAACGCTTAAAAGTTTGAATCGCAGAATTGCCATAGTTACTCGCAATTAATCACATTTTTAATCACATTTTCACTTCCATTATTTTACATTACAAAACAGTTTTACAGTCCACATTGACAAGGTAAATCAATTCGTACCAGATTGTCTTGATTCGGAATCAAATGACAGTAAAAAACGGCATGGGACTAACATAAAGTGGGCATGTCTGTAAAGGGGAGACTCGTGGATCATTCACTCATCATCACTCATTCAGATATCTTTGGGTCAGAGGTCACGGGACCCCTGTGAAATGACTATGCCGTTTGCCCATAGCCAAGATGTAGACCAACTTTGGAGCATTATTAAGGTTTTCTAGCTTCAGGATACCAGTATCATCACTCCAGCTTTAAAACTCAGCCCGGTACAGCTCCTACAGCACAGCAGTTACATTCACCTGTATCTTCTCAACACAGGACCCAGGTATACTAAATTAACACCAACACAACATATCAACCAAGACATACATTCATAAAGCATCTATATCTCACCTGTATCTCATCAACACAGAGTTTACAAAGCAGGACTCATGTACACTAAATTAACGCCAACACAACACTGATATCCGCTTCTCAACAGTATTTAAAACACAGAAACACTAACAGCACACTTGAAAAGAGCTACATTGAAGCCACCTAAGCCTACAGAATTGGTAATGCTAGTACTGCTGCTAACTGGCTAGCTCCGTTTGCTAGCTGTAGCTGTCTCACCTGATTAGCAGTTGTCTCGTCGCTGGTCCTCCCCCTCTTGTCCCTGGCCTGTAAACGTTACTCCGCCAGTATCAGTCTCATCCCGATCATTCTGTCCACCCTCTGTCCTTGTCATCGTTTGACGTAAGCCGTGGTTGGAAAGATGTCCTGGACTCTCTGTCCTCCTCTGGTGTCCGCATATTGTTGTCATTGCCGCTGCTAACGAAGACTTTCGATGCTAACGTACTTTTCAAATAAGTCTGAACTTTGGAAACAACCTGCAACATCAGCCTCGATTGTTTTTTTTTTGTTGTTGGTTTTTTTTTGTCGAACTTTCTCTGCTCCAGCTTTTAGTTTTTGGCTTCCTTTTTCTGTCCATTTGTGTTTTTATTTCAATCGCGCCACTTTGTCTGCCGCCTAGATTCAATTTACTTCCTGCTTGACCTCTGACATTGCATGATGGACCGTTCCACTTGAAGCTGTGTGGGGAGGTGACAACGGCCGGTACCACTGTACCTGCCTTACACAAATAGACTATTTACATTTTTGGGGCTGTGTAACCCCCTAATCAGTTGGGTTGTTCCAGCATCAGGTCGGCCGCTGCCGGCAGACCTTTCTGTTTTTTCTCCCGACAGCTTTTTTCAACATTGCTGGTGGCGGCCGACTGTATCCAGATCGTTTTTCCAATGACTTCAATATCTTAATTCCACATTGCTTTGTTAAACTAAAGATGCAATTCTAGAAAACTCAAGTTGATTTTCCAAATTTTTTATTTTCATTTTTCATATGGACAGTTGAATTAATAAGCGTTACATGGCCCCCTGGGCCACTCTATCTGGCATCTGTCTGAAATGCCAGACCAGCCAGTCTGAGCCTGAATATTATATTATATAATATATATTAATTCTGACAGTCTTATTAAAAACTTAAGTTTCAAATGACAGGAGAACGACAATTCCATTCAAGGGTGCCAGACAGGGCAAGCTTTATTAACACAGCAAAAAAAAGGACAAAAGATAAGAAAAAAAGGAAAAAAGTCAAATTCCAAAATAGATTTTTAAACAAATGTACATGTCAATCAAAAAGGCAAAAAAATGCCACCAAATAAATACTCACACCAACAACAATATTTTCATGTGACATCCTTTGCGATGTCTCACAATGATTATAAAACAAGAGACAGTATGTACAATCATACAACTTTAATAGGACATGCTTAGGAGTTTGACTGCACCAATGTACCACACACTGACTACAACACGAAGGCTGCATATTAACTGACATGGTCTGTGAGCCGTCCATCTATCCCATCATCAGAAGCCCTGGCATCAGCTCCATAACCCAAAGAAAAAACATAAAGAAATGTTTGTTTTTTTAACAAAAAAGAAAAGAAAAATGCATAACTGATGCTGTAACAATGGATGTGGGGATGTCTGCTTGTGAGCCAACCCTCTCTGTCCACACAACCAACCCAAGAGCCAGTCTCTGTTTCCTACGCTGAATTGTTGCTAGGCAATGCTGAGGAATTTGGTGTGTGAACATGAACTGGAAGCCTTTGTGCAAATCATAGCTTTAAGTTCCTCCGACTACCGGGGGGGCAGCTCCATAAAGACGCTACAACCATCTCAGAGATATTTCCAAAACAACACAACTCACATCATGCGCTTAAATACCAAAGAAAAAAATAAGAAAAAAAAATTACATCAACCAAATAAACAAAGAATGGAAAAATAGCTTTCTTTGAACAGGGCCAGCCTGTGCATTTTGATTACTTGTTCTCCTTACATCTTGTTTTTCCCACACACTAGCCCTTTTTACAAGATGATTGTTAGACTTTTGAAGTAAATTTCCAATTTTAAAAGTACACACTTCACTGTCAAGCAGCTGATTTAAGTCCTGCCGCCTCAATACATTTTATTATGGTTCTAAATGTAACATTGACAGCAAAGTCTAGCATCTCCAACTCAAAGAGCATGGCTCCCTCTTATTCACATACTCTTTATCTATTTCATAGCAGGACATTGTCATTGGTTTTTCTGTATACCAGTGGCTACTTATACAGAGGAGGAGGGGCAAACACAGATCAGTAGCCTCTTTGTACAGCAGAGATGGTTCAATCTATAACATGGATGTCCGTGGAGCTATAGCATGACAGTTATCACAAAGCTGCATCTTTATTGCCGCACGGGTTACCTTGCATCACAAGCACTTAAATCATTATTGCTTTATGGTTAGAAGCACAGAGATCAATGCTGCACAAACACATAACCATGAAGCCAAAGATTTAAGCTCAGAAAAAAGGGTCCAATTTTTGCTCCATAGTTGTCATTACCTACAGTAAATGCTGCTTATTGGAGGTCAATAGATAAACAAGAGTGTACAACACAAAAACTTCTTGGAAGAGTAGAGTCAGGTTGGGAGTGCTACATTGGATTGTTGCAAACAAGAGAAATCCAAAGGCATTTTACAGTAGTCAAAAAATCTCAATGACTTCCGGGAACATGATATGAAAGGCATTTTTCAAAACTGCATACCATTTGAGAATTGTTGAAAAACTGTCAACAACGCAATGCTACAAATCTTTGAAACTGCAGACCAGATTTATCCCATTATCCCGGCCTGACTTAGGTAGGCGTTATCCTATGCTTTTAAATATGCCTCATAACACTTTGACTGGCATCAATAACCAGCCACAGCTTCATAAATAACGCTCGACAGCTCGGCATTGAACTGTTTTTATGCTTCTGGTCACAACAAAAGCATATTTTCTCATCCATTAAAATGTGTTTGTCCTATCACCAAAATAGTATTTTCAAATAGACTGCTGTGACAGCAGAGACACCGGAAGCCCAACTAAACTTCTCTTTATTTTTTTTTTTCGTGTCCACTTTTCTGCAGTCATTTTGTACACACAAAGCCTCTTCAGCCTCCTCCACTTAGTCCACTGAAAGCTTGTGGAGCACCGCTTTCCAGAGCTACACAACCATGCATCAACAATCAATGCAGGTTGAAATAGTCTAGACTGCTGTCTGCACAGCAGCCTGCGCTCACAGCTCTTATCCCTGCTCTCATCAACACTGAGACAATGAGAACAGCTCTCTATGTAATAGCTCTTGCTGTGGTCTGTCCCACTACTCCCTCTACATCTCTGTGCTTTCACAGGCCTAAATGGGGACACCAGGGACAAGCTATTTCACACCTCACACACCTTACTAAGAGGGATGTACAGGATTTTGCTAATTCCTGTCGGTTTCATGCTAGATTTATTTTTGTACTTAGAAAAATATCCATTGAATTGTCTGAGAGGCATTTACATCACAAGATTAAACGTCACACGTTGCACATTTCCAATTTGGACAAAATCAACATGTGCCTAGAGATAGTAAAATCAGACAGATGTAACACCATTGTAGTTGCATACTGTTTACAGGTGAAAAAAAATGAGAGCTCGATGATCAAACCTTGTTTCTTCGAAAGCAGGATAAACAGTAGTGGAGAAAGATGGATGTGCGCTAAAAGGTTCAGGAGCAAGTGGACAGCGAGGTGTCCACCTCTTCTGAGGGGTGTTTGGTTTCCGGGGGGGTGAGGGAAGGATTCAGCAGGTAGCCCTGATAAAACCATCGTGCCCACCCCCCCTTCCCCGAGACCAAAGAGACGGGGGCTGGGGGTTGCATGTGAGAACTGTAACCCAGGAGGTCTCCACTCACATGACCGAGCAGCTCTTGGCCTTCTCCTTCTTGAAGGTGGACGAGAGCAAATCCGACTTGCTGGGCAGGTGGAGCAGTCTTTTGGAGAGGCGGCGGGTGGGGCTGGGCTTTGGGAGAGGCTGCAGCTTGTTGATGCAGGCCATCGCTGCAGTGCGAAACACGCTGTGGATGCTTTTCTCAGAGGTGAACGCCGAGCACTCCAGGTATGCCTCTGCACCCAGCTGCTTGGCCATAGCAGAACCCTGCAATATATGTGATGAAGGGTGACGTTCGAAATGTCCTTTGATACATTTTCATTTTTTTAAATTTGCACCAGGGTCACAATGTAGTGTCGAGGTCAGGAGGAAATGGCCTTGCAAGCTCATAAAACAGCTATGAAATAAAAATCGAGGGAGCATGCCATCACTGACTCTTCTAGTTGAAGACTCATTATATGTGTGACCCTTTGACCCTCGTAAAAAAAAATGAAATGGGAATTACTGATATTTATGATTTATCATCTGCCATTTAAATTAGGATGGTTTTCAAGAAGTAAAGAAATCAGATTACAAAAATGACTTTGAAACCCTTGAGGATGCCAGCTGACAAAAACAGCTCCAGTGAGAGTGCATTCACATTCAAGGTGTGAAGTGTTTATTGACATTAAGAGGTCTGCTGATTATTGTGAATTTTATTTTTGTTTAAACTGCCCAGCCCTGATATAAAATAGAACAACAAAATGATACATTTGGTGTTATCTCTTTGCCAACAAAATTAGCACATTTATGATTTTTTTTAAAAAAGGGGTAAGACTTTTTTCCCCATTGCCAGTAAACAAGAGCTGTGTACACTAGTGGGTCATAATGGATGATTGAGAGTGATTACTTTTATATGAATCTCTACATTGTCTGTAGGAAAATCCTGCACAGAATCTCTTTGCATGTGTTGGTCATACATGTTTTTTTTGTCGTTGTTTGTTTGTTTATGTTTTTAATCCAGGTGTTTACTTTATTCCTGAAAAAACTTTGTGAGTCTTTTCTTGAGTCTCACCTGCTCATAGGTGATGGGAGTCTGTTTCTGATTGGACAGCTCCATCAGTGTGCAGACATCTGTGCGCAGGTCGGTCTTACAGCCAATGAGCAGGATCCGTGTACTCGGACAGAAGTCCAGGATCTCAGTTTTCCACTGTGGACACAAAGGACAGCTGGTTCGCTGGATCCATTTTGCCAAAGTGTACAGTAAATATTGACTTGTAAATGCATATTACATAGTCCTACGGTATACAATCACAAAAACAAGCTATATTTAAAGGAACGGCTGATTTAAATATGTGACTATGTGACACAAAAACTATTACTATTAAGCCATTACCTTCTTCAGACTGCTGTCCACAGTGTCTGGGCGGCTGATGTCAAAACACAGCAAAACTGCATCTGAGTCACTATAGCAGAGAGGCCTCACATTATCGTAGTATGGAGAACCTTGAAGGGCAGAAAACAGAGAATTATTAATGTGAATAAAACACACGCATGCATATCTGATATCAAGTTGTTTCATGTGCCATCAGTGATGTCAGTGCAGACACTTTTGATCACACTCAAGGGAGAATGTGTTGAGAGCTGAATATTGCTGATTTGTGACGTTTCAGAGGATTCTTGCACAGCCACCTTTTGAAATATTGGCAAAAGTCCTCAATGTTTTTGTCATCCTTATGGTGAAATGCACAATTGTAGTTTACATATCTTGTAGTTCTCAAAGTTCCTCTACAAGTTTTTGTTCCTAAATGTTTGATGGGCCTTTTGATTTTTTAAAACTTTGAGGTCAGACCTGCATATAAGCACCTTTTACACTACCTGATCAAGGCAGGAATGTTTGCGCCTCGCCATTCTGTATAGTCAAATAGTAGACTGAGGGGACAGAGTTGTCTTGCTGTTAATCCATAACGAGAGGTAGTACCAGTTCTGAGATCGCCATTACTTTTCTTGTGCCACATTCAGACACCTTTCATAAGTGTTTAAACCTTTGAAACCTGAGCAAATTGGTTTGACTTTTTTCCAAAACATGGGAAAAAGACATTAAGAATTATGTATGAAATGTCCCACAAATAGCAAGACATTAGTAGATATGTATACCTCTTTCCCACCACAAGTAGTGTGTGCACGCAGGTGTTCGAAACACAATTAAACCTGCAAAATAATGGTGTGTGTGTTGTATTGTAAGTATGTCCTTGCAATGTAAGGTAAACAGTAGACAGCAGCAGGAAGGTCTTTGAAAACTTTTCAGTGGTTTCTTCTCTTTATATATCTCTTACATATACAGTTTATCTTTCAAACTCGGTGCAGATGTATTTGGATCAGTGTTTTAGCTGCTTAGAAGGAGACGGACAGTAATTAGTGAAGACGAATCATTGCATCTTGCCAGTTAAGAAGCTGAAATTAGCGTGTTCACCCGGGTGATATGTTCCCATCAATCGGAGCCAGCGGTGATAAAAACCTATGTCTACTGTAGAATCATTTGACCCAGGTGTGAATGCTAATTGTATGCATTCTCATTACATTAAAAAGCCATATACTGGTGGGTGTAAACAGGGTTTTTCGTGCAGTGTGAATGAGGCTTTCAAAAATATATATTTTTTAAAAATTAGCTGTGTCCACAGAACTATATTTACAATGATTTTCATTTCATATAAAAATTATCTTTACAGAATTATAATTTTAAGCATTTTTTAGGGCATTTTTCCTTGTTTTATTTCACTGTATTATTTTTACATTCCCTTTCCCATGTTTATGAAAAAAATTGAATGAAAAAAAATTTGCCCCCGTCTCAAAGAGATGGGTCTGGGCTAAATTTGTTTAGTAAAATGTCTAAGAATGAATGATTTCAGCAAATAATTAATTCATTTAAGGTGGAGATTGCGTCAGGAATTGAATGCTGTGACACCAGGCAGCTGGTCAGGGCAAAACGGGTGATGGAGCAGCAGAGTGTCAGAGGCAGAGAGAGAGAATACAGCTGCAGGGATTATGTGCAATCGGCATCGCTTCTCCTGCTGAGCCTCACTTTGCTGTCCCTGCAACTGCTCTTTTCCCTGCTCCTATATCCTCTGCTGGCATTTCAGAGGTAGAGAAGATGACAATCGAGCACTAAATCCTCATTGATCTTCTCTTGCAGTAGATTACGCAAGTGGAACGGTGGGGCTCAGGGCAGGCAGACGCTCCCACTCATGCTCAGAATCCTTAAGTAAACCACCCACCCCCCAAAAAATCCTCTGCTCTGCGCGCAATACCTCCAGTCCCTCTGTTACCACAGCAACAGCCTTGGAATCCACCATCTACATCAGGCATTCCTCCCACCTCTCCATAAAGGCTTGCTTTAACTGCCAATCAATCATTTTACACCGCAAACTGCCCACCCACCCACTGTTGGGGACATTCCTCTGCTCCACAACAGAGTTGGGGACCACAACTCATATCCACACGGTAACGCCACACCTTACAATGACACGCAGACTCACTATTTAAATTTGGCAGCAGCCAGGGGTCTGCGATCAGATAAAACAGAAGAGGAGCAGCTCAATGGGATTAACATGTTTACTTTAGGCTCCGTGTGAATCCCAAAAGGGATTCAGTGTTCCTCTTATAGCCACAGAAAACAAAAGCAGTGTGTGTAATCACTCATTAGATATTACACAACCATCCTAATTGATTTAGAGTGTGGAAAACAATGCATCAGATGAAAACATATGAAAAAAGCACACACAACATGCGTGTGTGCATACAGATCAGTTTCATGAATACTTAATGATTTTCCACATTATCAAAGGGTAAAACTGAATTTGCCAGCTGCTGGGCGCTGTGAGTGGAATAATGACAAGCTGCTATGAAATTCCTCTGGGCTCAATGTCCTGAAGAAAGTAAACATCGCAGCAAAGGAACAAAGGGACACGCTTGTTGTATTAAAACTCATTTTTCAATGCCTTTTGGACAGAAAAAAGACTTTGTTCTACTCTTAAGTAGCAAATTAACCAAAACTGTCTGATTGAAGTTAATGATTTACAGTGTTTTTACAAAAAGGGAAAGATGTTGCCACCTTGTGAATGCAAATTATGTTATTGCCCAAACACCATTTAAATCAAGGGATGGAGAAGAAAAACCTCGCTCATCTGTGAGACAACTTTGTGTTTGCTGACTGACACATTAAAATCAGAACAATTAGCACCACTAGGTTGATTAAACAAGACTCTCTCTCTCTCTCTCTCTCTCTCTCTCTCTCACTCTCTGTGTGTGTGTGTGTGTGTGTAATGGTGGTGGTGGGGGATGTCTCATGGGAGAGTCAGGGCGCTCTATAAATCTCCTCAATCTCCCTCAAAGGGTTATCACAGAACTGGGGAACCTGGGTGTGATTCCGCATTAAATGGCCACTGATCTAAATGCAGCAATCAATGGAAAGCTACACATGGGGTCCAAGAGCCTTTGCAATTAAAGCTGACAAATTAGTTACCCTGTCAAGAGGAAGGGGAGATGGAGGGGACATCTAGGATGTTTTTTTTTTAACACAGAAATCAATATTATCTTTTATTTTGGACAAAGGATTCATGATTCAGTGGGCGTATTTATCCTATCTTCAAAGGAATAAAATAAAAAAAGATATGAATGTGTAAATATTAGTGTTTGAAGCTCTGCAGCATGCTGTTTGGGTACAGTAGCAGCCTTGGCAGCACTCTCCCGACACTCCAGGACCCAGTTTCTAATCCTGGAAGAAATAGCTTTTTCTATTGTGGCAAGAAAAAGCCAGGAGGCAGAGAGGAAGGAAAGCAGGAGTGTAGCCGACTGAGGGAGATCACAAAGAGCCCTCCTATGCCATTAATCCTTCACCCCCTGCAGTCTGATATCACAGAGCACCAGTCTCTGTCTCTTTCCCTCTCTTCCCTCCATTGCAACGACCCAAAGAATGGCTTGGATAGATCAATATACATGCAGAGCCTTAGCATGCTCCAAATGTTCCCTTTCTTCCTTTTTCTCAACAGCATGCCTCGACAACAGATGGAGAGTTTCTGAGGCATGAAACATGGAGAGTGAGGCTCACTAACTGGGGAATGGAGGGAAAAGAAAAGAGCATAACCAAATTCCTGCAGCTGAGCTCCACTCCATCCGTCTTGATGGTGCGGCGCCCAGAGCTATGTGTCGAGGTGAAAATTGGGCCAGAGCCGGAGTAGGCTTTGCAGGCCGAGACGACAGGCCTCATGTTGGAGCGTACAGGTGGGGGAGGGGAGGATGTGCTTTTTCGGTGTGTACAGGAGTGTATTTTTGTGCATGTGTGCTAAATTAACTGAGCGACATAGCCCGTCTTCATCATTAGCACACTCCTCTCCTACAGTGAGAATGCAGGGGTCAGACAGATTAATGATCCAGTGATGGGATGACTCACAGATTTGGGGATGAGTGTAGCCCGGCCCCTCCACCCACACTCAGCCGACTGGGAGCTGCTGCTGCAGCCGATAACTACGGACTTCACAGCCAGGCCAAAAAACACTCTACATTGCGTCAGACAGTTGTTCCCTGGTTTCACATGCCAGAGTCAGTCAGAATCGGAGCCAAAGACCCCCTGCAGGAAGAGAGAGGTCGGCTCTTTGTTCCTGAGCATCACCACGTCTGAGCTGTTAACAAGCTTTTCTTTGTAACTTGACACTGTCAAAGCTCATCACACTCTGCTCTTTGGAAGTCGACTCAAAACATAGATGGTTTAAAAAAATTTAAGTGCAGCCTTGATGTGCATTACATTAAAAGTGTATCCTGTTTATAATCTCTAACGTAGTCAGAACCTCAGAGGCAAAAACTGTCAACCCTGTCTCCTACAAGTCACGTTTGTACGTGACTAAACTGCTTGTTGTTGCAGCAACGTAATCGCTGCTTGGATTATGTTTCTTTCAGGTAATGAAACACTACATTAATGGACTGCGTTGGCTTTGGGAGGAGGTGGTTGGGGAGGATCTTGGGCGTACAAAGTGTAGGGCCGAGAGGCCAGAACTTCATATTCGTGTCCAGACTCCTGTCTTAGATTAAGGCAACATTGATTAAGGTCGAAGAAAGATTGTGACTTTGGTTAAATGTTACTAACAAAGCTATTAAAAAATAATACTGTGCAAGTGGATATTGTATTACAAGATTGCCTATTTTGGCATAAACAACAGAAATACATTTTCAGTCAAATTTGCTGATATGTTCAGTGTCAACATTTTTATGACTTGCAAGATACATAAATTAGACTAGCAACATTTCCTCACTATATTAAGAGAAAATATAATATGCCTGGCATTACGTTTCTCTCAAAGTGGATTTGCTGTTTCATATTGGTTGTATATAAATGTAATTGATAGAAAACAGGACTGAAATTGTTGGTATAGTTAAAATAATATTGCTAATACCAATCAAGAAACCCAGCCTGCTAGGTACACTATTACTGTAAAATGATGCATTTTCACTGCAAAAACTAATCTAGCCCTGAAACGTCCAGTGATTTGATGCACTGGTTAGTCATTTAAATAACTTATGATGTAAAAATACCTTTGTTTTACATTCGTGCTTTGTCTCCCTCTCCCTACAGTCATATTTTGGGTGTATTTCATTTATCACAACAGAGACAACACTCACGATAAACAAAGTCAAAGATGAATGTAACTGATAGCCTTATTATTACTTTTCTTTCCGGATTTGCTGTAGGTATCATGATAATATTAGTTATTATGAATTCTTTGGACTCATGGATTCATGTAGGGAAAATCGTATATCGTGCCAGCACCAATCACAAACATAGACTGATTGATCAGTGGTTAAAACAATCAGTAGTTGCAGCTGTAAAACAGACTGAACCCTAAAAATGACTAAAAGCTGAGTGGCTGTTAAAAATTACGGATATATTTCCATTAACATGATTATTGTCTGTTAACAAAGCCTCTCTGTTACAATCAAACAGATTGTTTCATCAGCTCAAATGGATATTGGGTTCATTAGAAATCAATCGCATTCATTACTCATATAATAAAATGATTACATATACAGTATCTTCTAACACTCTAAAGCTTTATCAGCAAGACCATTCAACCTGAAATAAATCACCCACTAACACCATAACAAGATTCATTATCCACCATTCATGAGTTACAGCTACTGGACGCCGTTCCTCTCTTTCACTCTCCCCCCTGCATGTCCGATCGGACCGGGCTGATTAAAACTGGGGGATTGATTTTAGTCTGTAAATCCATGGCTGGGCTCGAAGAAGGAGCTGCCTGCCATGTGGAGCCAGTGATGAGGTCAGTCCAATCAATGAGGGGGAGTCAGGATAATGAGGAGACCCTCTCAGTGTGGCGGGGCTGCAGCGGCACAACTCCATGCAATTAAAGGAAATTACAGTGAGGAAAAGAAACTGTACAGTGTAACCAACAGATGCCTGTCATCCATCACCAGGAGTCTGACATGAGATACATGAGAGTCATCAAGAACAACTGATGGGGAGGAGGGGCTGATGTAAGTTCTCCTCTCAGTAGAACGAGAGAGTGAAAATTCAGTCTTTAAATCAAACCTAAAGCTGGCTGCAAATAAAAATATTAACATCACCACAAATAACTTTCTGCTTTACCACTTGTGGCCTATTCAATCTGATAATTTCTAATTGTCTGTAAAGCAGATATGCTATACATGTTTTGTTGGAGTTAGAGTGCAGCAGTAAAACGGTTTCATACTGTGGTATGAATATTTTTATTATTATGTTTATCATACTGTGTATATCTGCTTATCTGCAGTTTTGAAGAAAAAAAAAAGCAATTGGACAGAGAAACTGACCTTCATATATAAACATGAGGTGTCTTACCAATGTTGTAAGTTTATTTTGAAAAACACTGTATGCATCTAATAAGCAGACACTGCACGTTTTATGTGTAAATTGACATAATATATTTAACAGGCTTAAACTGAGAGGGTGTCCCGCAACGTCAACAGCAAACACAGGACGATACTCAGCGCGTCATATGTAGACATGATAACTGGTAATATAGCAATGAAAATTATTGTGCAATACATTTCACTATAATAATGGCAACTAATGTATTTTCTGAGGCATTTGTAGTACCCTGAAAATCTCACACCACTGCTATCCTCGCTGTATTACCTGGTATGTTTCTTATTGAATACGTTCATTGTTCCTTGTGATGCAAATTAGCTAGAAACTAACTGGTGCAATTTTGGATTGTGAATGGATAACGAGGAAACAACAAAGAAAACAGTTAACAGAGGGAAGAAAAGATTGGAAACAAAATCGACAGGAAAACAGTGTAAATGAGAACAGAAACAAGTAAAAGGATGAAGAAGAAACAAAAACACAATCCAACAAACAAAGAAAGCAAGCAAGAAAGAATTAAGAAAGAAAGAGAAAGCATCCGACTCAGACTCGTGGGTCGGTCAGAAGGGGTGGCCCAGTGGACCTATTCAGAGTCTTAATCCTCTGCATCATGCTGTTCTGTGGGTGACCCAGAGCAGCATATGGAGGCAAATGCAGGTCACCAGAGTTTCTGAGCTGCCTCCTGTCTGTCTGCTCCAGAAAACCTTCCTGCCCAACAGGATGTCTCTCTGTGTGCCCATCATCCCCCGGCACCGGGCCCACTCCTGCTGGCCGTACCAAAGGTCCACAGTCTGGGATTAAAAAGCAGGATTTGGTCTGGGGAGGGAATTACACTCTCTTCTTTTCCCCCGTTGCTGCTTTTGGATAACATCGGGGGAAAACTGAGAGTAAATACTGCATCATCTCACGCAAGTGGGTCTGTTACATAAAGGATTTGTTGAACGCAGACACACAAAAACACACACGAGCCAACTTGCGGTGACCTAGTGAGCCTGCGATTACATCCAGCACGAGTGGAGAGAGGAACCATTGTGCAGTGAGCATGAAGGCAATCAAACAGGTGCTGCAGACCCGTGTTCGCGGTATTCAGGTCAACACACAACTAACAGCAGATCCCCTGGGAGATCCACACTGACACATTGACCCTCTTTTCCACGCTTAGTGTAAATGAACATATGATGCACAAAGTCAGCAATAACAACAAGTGAAGCGGAATAATCCCCGTCTCTCTGCCGAGTTTCTAGTGAAACATTTTGGCACAGACTTGTAGATCTGTGAATCTTTTATCCTGCCACATGCAAAAAAATGCATCAGATGATATAAGAGGAAACTAAATCAGCTGCAATTCCAATATTGAAGATGGAGAAGCTGCAGCTCAACAAGTGCATATATTTGGTTCAATGATGGATGAAAACAAAGAGTATGAGGCCTGCATTTTAGCCTTTATGTAATCAACCATTTGAAACCTGAGCAAATTGGTTCAATTTCTTTCAAATACACAAGGAGCAATGGGAAACTTAACAACACAGGGCCCAAAAAATAGCAAGAAATTAGGCTAGTAAAAAGTCACAAAAAATAAGCAAAAAAAGAAAAGTAAAAAGCAAAAACAAACAATAAAATGCCTTATTATAAGTGCAGAAATGTTTTTATTTATGCTCATTTACAAGTATATAGTTTATTTTTTCTTTATATAATTATAATGACTATAAATATATTCTTCTACCCCCCCCCCTTAAAAAAAAATCAGTTCATTTTCTTTTACTTTTACTAATTTTTCTTTTTCCTCGGGTTTCAAGGGGTTAAATAGCTTGTGAGAGGCATCTGAATGCAACGCAAGAAAACTGAACCAGGTTGTAAATGGTAAAACACCACTAACATGATACCCTCTACATTCCATGATTATGACAATTACATTTCTTGCTCCGAAAAGAAGAACATCCATCCAGAGGACCTTTCCAAGACACAGCTCTGCTTTCTAAGACAGACGCTCATTACATTCGCAGCGCATTGCCTTGTATTCCCCCTCAGTGCTGCAGGCAGAATGGCAGGCCATGATCAGCCAGATAAATACAAGAAAAAGGTGATGAGTTACCTGAAGTGTCCCACAGACTGAGCTCCACTCGCTGCTCCTCCAGCTCCAGACAGGCTGTGTAGTTTTCAAATACCGTGGGCACGTAGGTCTGGAGAGCAATTAGCAACATGGTGCCATTAGTGGGGAGGTGTCAGTCAGTCAGCTACAGGTAATGGAATTTATCTGGCTAATTAGTGCAACACGAAAACACGCATTGAGGGTTTAATAAAACATTAAGCCTTAGAATAAGATTTTTGTTTCCTTTTCTCAGTTTGAATGAATTTCGGATCGATCAATCACGTGAATCACTGCAGCTGCAAGAAATATGCAGGCCAAAAGAACATGAAGCAAACATAAAAAAAAATTATATATATATAGCCTACATTTTCATTCATTGTGCGTTTTTTAAAAAAGCATCTAAAAGTATTGCGGTAAACACATTAAAACACACGAAGAGGACGATTTTTGGAAGAAAATGCGCATGAAAACAGATTGTCTGCAACATGCGCACCGCTTTTCTCTGACACGTTCATCATTTTAATCATTTAAAAGACTTCACATTCTGATTATCAATATAAATAGAGAGCAGCCTCCTGCACACACGTTAAATGCATTTTATAAGAACCACATTAAGAGCATACCTCTGGATAACAATCCTTCGCCAGAACTTGCAACATCGCCGTTTTTCCGCATTGAACATCTCCCACAAGAACCAGTTTACATCTCACCACCAGCGGCTGTGTATTTCTCCTTTCCTTCATGGTGCTAATGATGATCCAGGGTTCGTTGCTGAAAATGTGGAGAAAAAAACAAAACAAGAAGAGGAAAAACCCAGAAACGGTCCCAGTGTGGTGGAGCGTCCTGGTGCGTGGCTCTCGGAGGAAGCTCGCAGTTGATCTGATTGAATTTGCCACTGCGGCTCTTTATTCAAGCGAGCAGCAGCCAATAGGAGCTCGCCATTCCACAGGCTTTCTAACATCCCTGTGCTGCACGCAGTCAGTGATGCTCTCAGAGAGTACAGACGAGTTGTTTTGTCAAGGATAACAGAACAGCTGCGTTATAAACTTGGGTTTTGTTAAATATTTTGTTCAGAATAATGTGCACTATTTCAAAAGAGAAGGTCAATAGTTAGACCATGTATTTATGGTTTTTGATTAGATTTTTATAAGGAATTTAAAAGCACAAAGACTCAAAAGAGTATCATGATAAAAAAAATCCTAGAGAATAGCACATAAGAGCATAACTAAAAACGCACATTTCCAAAGTGGCCCTGGGTGGAAACAGCAAACTTGACAATGGTACATAAAAACATGTTGAATCATTGCAAACAAACAAATTACATAATAAACTTTCTCATCTCCCTTGAAACTCCACTCCCACGTTTCCCTGAAAACTAAATACATTATTATGAACAAGTCATTTTAACTCCTTCTCCAATGCAAAATGGCTTTACCTTTAGTTTTTAGGGTTTATAAAATAAAATAGCCAGTCAGTCACTGAAGACTTGTGTTTTGTCACCTGTGGGTCTCGCCTGTCACTTGGTCTGCTGCAGATTGATTGATTAGATTGACTTGGCTGGCTGGATCAATAGCACAGCACTGGCTGAGAACAATAGGACTGATAGACCAATCCACACTCGACTAATTAGTTTGCTTTGTTCTGCACTACAGAGTCAAGTCATCCAAGTCCATCCAAACAACTCAGATTCTTCTTTTTGAAAATTAGTTCTCCATCTTTGACAGCTAGTTTGATAATCCCAGTCTCAGATTTAGCAAAGTGTGTGGAAGTTAAAGGTCCAGTGTGTAGATTATAGGAAGATGTATTGGCAAAAATGGAATATAATATAATGTCTCTTTAGAGTATAATCACCTAAAAATAATAATTGTGTTTTTTTTTACCGTAGATGAGCCGTTTATAACTATAAACCAAACACTGGTTTTACATGGGGCCATTTGCATTTCTGCATTTTCACATTGGCTGTCATAGTTAGCATCCCCAAACAGCATTTTTTTTTTTTACACCAAACTGCTTTATTCTGCATTTTTTTGTCAGTAATGGGTAGACAACTGAAAATCTATACTATAGAATGACACAAGTGTATTACATGTAACATGTTACTAACCCCCTGGTTTTAATAGTTTAAATCACGGAGTCTGTTTGTTTTGGAGAGGAAGAGACATCTGTGAATGATTCAGCTCCTGGTAAAACCTCCTGAACATCTGGATCTTAAATTGTCAGAGAAGAAAGGTGAGTACACATTAGCAGGTGCTAGGCTAGCAGCCTATATGTGATGGGCCAAACAACCTAGGAAAAACACTGATTTGTCACATTAAACTACAGCGTTTTAGCGGTTTAAATCGAGGAAAAGACCTCTGCAATTAATTCATCTCATGGTAAAAAAAAAACTCCTGAACAATGAAAACTGAAGAAACTCTAACTGGGAGGAGTTTTAGTTGATTGCAGTATGAGGTACTCACTGCTAGATGCCACTAAATCCCCTTAAACTTTACACACTGCTCCTTTGATATAATTGGCTCTGGAATTAGGCGTATTAGCACTGAACTGTATGACAATGATTTTCTTATAATTGTCAATTTCCTCTTATTTCCTCTCATTTCCACTCATTTCTTACTGGTTATAGTCATTTAATAGTCATTTCATAACAGTCTTCTAACAACAGATACAATTTAAAGATTATTTCAGTGACCCGCGCTCAGTGTAATACCACCATGTCAACATGCAGAGGGACGGTGTGAAGCCCCTTGATAGGTGACCAGCTATTGGCTGCCAACAGGGTCAGGTCAGAGGTCCTCCCTCTCACTAAACCCCTGAAGACACACACAGGCACTGACTTTCACACCCTGAAGGTTATTACTGTATGGAAACAGCATCACATTGTTAGGAAAAGGAGAATTAAAAGATAAAAGTCAATTAGCCGCCTTCCTCTGTGTCTGGCAGCCTATTAGCTAATTTACTTACTGTTGCCAATCAGAGCTCTTGCAGTTTTTGCCCCAGTGGGTCAAAGCAATTTGCCTTTATTCACAAACAGCCCATTCACCCCCCATGCTGGGATCTGTCTGTGTTTTACAGCCCAATATGTCTTGTTGTCAAGACACACAGCTCTGATTTGTGGGGGTTGTGTCTGCGCGCAGAAGAGAAAATGTTTTGTATTGCTTTGAGCGTTCCTTTCCATCAACAACAACATCTGACTGAGTGCACTTTCTCTTTTTATTTTTAGTATTTCTCTGTGAGAAGAGCAAGTTCTCTACACCAATCTTTGAAGGGAATACTGTGAAATAATTATTCATAGAATCAGTGGGAAAATGCAGCACAGCACAGCACAGCACATAAAAATAAGCACTTTGAAAGTTTTTGATGTTATTTTAGCATTTATCCTGCAGGAGGATAGACAATCTCAGCAATTGTTCTAATGCTGGAGCTGAAGAGTAATTGTGAAGTCACTGTGTCATTTAAAGAGGAATCATGCTGTAGAAAAGAAAGACAGAGTAGAGAAAAAGGGTGGATTCGGAGGAAAAGCAGCTGTATCTTTCAAAAGAAAGGCAAATGAACACAAAGTTCTACTATAGTTTTTAAGAATGGTTGTCTTGTCTTGTACTTTTTGCTAATTTCTTGCAAATCTTTGGGTCATTTCCTCTTCTGCTGCTCATTGCCTTCTTCCAATGTTTTTAAAAGAAATGACGCCAATATGCATAGGTTTTGAAGGATTAATATTGTTTTTTAACTTGGTTAGCTAGTTAATATTCCAATAGTTAGCATGCTGATAACATAAGCAGCACTGCCTTTAGTTTCACTCTTTTTTTGGTAAATATATAGATTGTGCCTTTAAAGGAGCAGTGTGTATGATTTAGTGGCATCTGGTGGCAACTGCAGATTAAACCAGCTGAAACTTCTCCCAAGTGCAAAGCATGATTTTCTGGTCAGGAGTCCTTCAGTGTTCATTGTTCATGAGGTACCAGGAGCCAAATTCTCTACAACCTTTGTGTTATTCCCAGAATATATAATAGAGATCTCAAAAACTGACATAGATTATGTTCATTCGTTTTCTAAAATCGTCAAGTGAGATCTTATCACAGTACTTACAGCATGTGGAAAAAAGAGGGCTGAAATATGTTGAGATATTCAGTTCTGCAGCTTTGCTTAATGCATTAGTGTATTATCAACACTTCCTCACTGCAGTTGATTTATTAAAGAGAAATGGGGACAATTTAGGTGTTGTACAGGGCTCAGATTTTTTTTGCTGCCACTGACTGGTAGTAAATAAAACATCAGAGCAGGAAGACAGAAACAGTGAAGAAGAAAAGTTGCCAAAGATGAACTCTCTTTAACCCTTCTAAAATAACTGCAATGCATACATGGATGTCCGCGTAAGCAGCACAGAGCTCCTCTGATGGGGCAGGAAGAGACAGGTGGCTGTGAATAATCATCAGGCATAAAGTGACACCTTCCAATATGGCTGAAACTAGAGGATGAGTGGGAGGATCCAGGGGGGGTTACTACTGGCAGGATAATGCATTGATGCCTTAAACCATCACACCTCCGTATATCTGGTGACAGTGTTGGTAATTACCATCAACAAAATGAGAGAGTGACAGCAAGCGACACATGCTAAAAGCTGAGTCACTTTCTTTCTCGCAAGAATGTCAGGTGGTGAGAAACATGAACTAGATGTTCTTATTTTGCTGCCACAAATTCATCAGCAGATGGTGTTGTAACCTCAGATTAGCATGACTTTCGCAAGATATTCTGCACTGTTGCAGCAATTCAGACCAACTCGTGTTAGATCAACCGAGGAAGGAAGTGATGTTAGAGCACCAATCGATGAAATGTGGCATGACGAGTTCAGGACAGATGGTAAATGATGATCATGTCCAGATAGAGGTGGTAATAACAGGGATCTCTGCATAAGCAGAATCCGAATGAGCGGCACATGGGTGCAGTTATGAATTTGAACAGATTGATGCACTGTTGACCATCCCAAAAAAAAAACCAAACAAAAAAAAAATCCCTGTGTGGACGGTTTAACCATTTGAAACCTAAGCTGTTTTTTTAAATTTGCAAAAACATGGCAACGGGCAGCTTAATAAGACATGGCCCAAAAATGACTCGGGAAAAAGTGCACACTGATGGAGTTTTATCTTAATTGGAACTAATGAAGGGCCCAACTATGAAATACATCACCAGAAGAAAAGAACATACCTTTGGTCAGATAGTGTATAAAACCTGTTACCAGGACACTTTTAAAGGGTCAGTTCACCCAAATTACAAATAATATATATTGAATATTATATTTCCTTCAAGTTATATCTAGTTATATCTATATGTAGCCATGGTGATATTTATTGTTTCATTTTTCCAGGTTTTGAGATTCCAGGTCAGCCTATAATTAACCCATACTCGTGCATTGTAAGCACCTCAGCCACAAGAAGTTGCACATCCTTGTTTCAAGTGACAGCAGATGTGATGGAAGTTTTGATGCTCTGTACTCAGGGACTCTTGGAGCTCAGATTGTGTTTACCGTGCTTTCCACTGAATGGCATCAATGCTCATTAGTTCTTAAGCTCTGCAAACAAACGGATAACTTGTTTTCTACAGCACATTTGCTATCTGATTGGCTCTCTCTTTTAGAGCCTTATCAACAGGTATGCCCTTTGCAGTGTTTGACAGCCTCACATGCTGCCAGTCTACTGGAGTCTACTGCATTAGGCAAAATGGCTCAATTAAAATTGCATGGCCCCTGGGTGGGGAAAACAACACAAAAAGTCTCAAAGGAGCCTAGAAACCAGAGGTTCTGGCTAACATGAGGTCTGCATTAGATAGTGGAAAGATCAGAATGACTTGTGTGTGTTAACCTCTCTTAAACCCTAAGAGTGTGTAGTCACACCTTGATTGGCCCAGAGGGGAAATGCACCAAGTTGCTCTTAATTGTTAATTAGGAGCCCGTCCCCATATCCTACGCCACAGGTGATCTGAATAACCGTCCAATTAACTCAGAGGAATTGTGACATTCAGCTACAATGACTGAAAAAGGGCAAATGACAGCAAGAATGAGGGAGTGCTATATACCGTGCATCTTCTGCTTCCATCCAAAATAGTATCAGTCTAGGAAGTTTTATTTGTGATATTAGAAGCCCTGAAAAATTATATTTAAAAAATGTGTTGCAATGTGTCTTGTGATAGACATTGCCACAGACATTCAGTTTCCAAGTACTGGATTGTAGTGTTGTCACAGATACTAATGTATCAATATACATTTTAATTCTGAATATTTGATATGGTTTCAATACTCATTTTTCCACAGTATCGATCCAACACTACCAGCTGTGCCCTCTTGCTTTTCGTATTGTCAATGTTTATTCAAGTCATCCTGCTGTTCTTTGCAATTGACCAAGAAAAGAAAAGTCATTGCTGCCATATTATAGCCTTTCTTTGGAAAAAAAAAAGTTAATTTTATGCCCTCAATGTCAGTTTTTTCCTGTGGTATCAATGATGTTATTGAATATCAATATTTTTTTAAGTATTGTGTTTAAGTTAGAAATTCCTGTATTTTGACACCACTAAATTGTATTTAGGGTGAAAATACAATTTAAATACCGGTTTTAAAGAGGTAAAATTGATATCTTTGGTTCACATTCGTCTGATCATCCAACAGCATGACACAATCTGAAGCTACAGAGTAGACGTGCCACTTCTGTCCTCTGCTGGTGGTGTTAGGAATCACCAAGGAGAAACAAAAACTGCACACAGAGAAATGTTACGTAAATGTTGTTTGTGTTTTATTCACCCCCTCTTTCAAATGTGCTATAGACAAAAGATGCACCCTGTACACATCATCATCAGACACTGTTGGATATCATTTATCTCCACTCGTCAGAAACCACATGAAATGTTGACATCATCATCAGATCAGACTACTTGTTTGGTATTGGAGGTGGGTACAGCATAACGTTTAGTGCATTTATTGCATCATAAAGCAGACGTATAAATGATAGTAGTGCAATTTTACCCCATCATAACTGAGGAGATACCTTGATAGTCTCAGCTAGTGTCTCGTCAGTGCTAGACTTTGTATTGCATACAGAATTTAGGCAAGTGAAACGCAATAGGAAATGATAATTGTAAAAAATTGTGCTTTGGACGTCCAAAGAATAATTCACTTTTTGTAGAAATTTCCTGCAATAAAAATTAAGCAAATAGAAGGAGCTGATATTTGTTTGTTTGTTTTTTAATCAAAGGAAGGTACTGTGCTCTCTGTTTCATCAAGTAGAAGTTATGTATCTCAAACCTGGTCCTTCAGAAATGAATGTGGGTGTCAGTGGAAGCAAAATTTACGGTGGTCCTAAATAACTGCAGTGCATCATTCTAAAAAGAGAATACAGATAAACACATGCTTTCTGAGGCGTTGAGTATAGAAGTGTGTGCTGTGACTAAACCCCTTCTACTTCCGGTCAGCTTTTATTGTTTCTGTGCAATTTGATAATAATAATTATAATATCTGCATATTGAATATACAGTATGTACAATTAAGCCTTGATACATGTGACTGGTTATGTACTCTGAATGGCTCATGTGAGGATGGTCCTAAAAAGCCCTTCTGATGAAACAGGAATACAATATGTCATGCACATACATTAGATTATTTACATATGTGGTATGTTAGCTGGATTCTATAGTTTTATATGGTAAAAGCAGTTGCATGGATGTCGATAATCTCATCTGAGATGCATTCATTTACTGTAAGATATGAAATGGAGCCCAAAAGATGATTAAATAATCACAAAAAAGACAGTTGATGGCCATGCGAAGTTTGGAAGCTTTTGATATTTGCAGCAAATATATTTAATACATTTTATAACTGCAAATTGTACATATTCTTAATTTATGTGGATGCATATTAAATTTGTCACGGTATGTTTGTTATGGGCAGAGAAACCAGCAGTGGCGGATATAAGAATAACATGACTCCACCACCAGAGGTCGCCCTCCATATACTTGAAGGCCTGCAGTGCACATGCTGATTTAGCTTTTTGATAATTTGATAATTTACTGGGCTTATTAGGAAGTTACACATTGCAATCGTTTGATATTCCTAGAGATCTGTATGTCCCTTCAAAAGAAATAAAGTCTTCTCTTCACACAGTGCCCCCCCCCCCCGTTACAGTTTTTTTTTGGGGGGGGGTTTTCCTTAGACAATGTGAGGGTCTGAGGGTCTCAGGGCAGAGGGATGTCATATGCTGTAAAGCCCTCTGAGGCAAACTGTGTTTTGTGATAATGGGCTTTATAAATAAAATTTAAAAAACTGAAACTGAATTGATGTAGTGGAGGGTGAGTGCATGTGTCCGCAGCTTCTTTTTCACTTCATTCAGAAGCTCCATTAATAGTTCAGTGGTTCCCAACCTTTCTCCTTAAAGGACCCTTTTTCTATAATCGACTTAATACAATACAATACTTGACTAAGTGACATATTTTATGGTTATGGTTATATTCAATGCACAACAAAAACAGAACAGAACAACCAATAAACTTTACAATAAACCAAAACAGTGAACACAATATATGTAAAATGAGCAATTTGGATGAATTTTGAGAAAATGATATCCTGTGAATTGCATCAGAGATGGGTTTTTTTTTTTGTTGGTATTTTTAGTAGGGATATCCCAATCATGTTTTTATTGCCCCCTATCCCGATCCGAGTCATTTAGTATTGAGTATCTGCTGATACCAAGACCTAATCCAATACTTTTGTTTTCCGAGATAATACAGCTGCACAGTGGACACTTTAAATAGGCCCCTTAAAAGTAATTTTAAAATACCTGCATCAAAGCTGTTCCTCCGTGTTTTTTGTTTTTATTTTTTATTTATTAGCCTATTATTTTTATTTATTTATTTTACAAAATAAAGTATAAAATGACAACCCCTCCCTTTAATCTTGTTGGCCTCCTTGCTGTCTCCAGGGAATGTCTTTGTCCCTTTGAGAGTCCAGTGTTTGTTGCTGCAGTGCAGCCTGTGTCTTAGTGACCTGAATGATCTATATTCTGTTGATTTTTTATTTTTATTTTTTAGCATTTTTGTCCTCTGCACATCTTTTGGGGTTAGATAACCTTTCATTAACAAATAAGCCATGTTAGCTTTTTGCTCGTGGGGCTTGTGTTTCACTTCACAGTTGTCAGTGTGGCTGTAGTAAGCTCTGCACCTTCTTCTTTCACCGTCTTCTCTGCTCTCTCCTCTGAATGGGGCGGAGAAACACCTAGCGTTATAGCTCAAGGCAAAACGAAAGACTCTCATATTGAGCTGAAACAAGTGTTCACAACTTCAGTAAATAACAGAAATAAAAAGTGTCATACTGCGTTTTCGTTTATGTGTGGTGTTTTGAGGTGGGCGGGGCTCAGCCACTGCTCCTAAGCTCAGCAGAGAGGAGAGACAGACAGCTTAGTGGAGCAGAGGTGAAGAGGGCTACACTCCACATTGCTTTGCATTTAAGTAAAAACACCTATGTGACAGCTAACATAAAACAAAGGATCGGATTGTCTATAAGCTAAATATTCCCCATCCCGATCAGTACATTGGACTGGGACATCCCTAATTTTTAATAACTTTTTATACTGTTTTGTTTCAATAAACATACATACCCAATAGGCTTCTTTTTTGACGAACTCATTGCATTCTTCTTTTTGATACTTGGTAATTTTTCTAATGCAGGACAAGGCTTTCAGAGCAGAGTGCAGACTCTGTGAACAGGCCTATAGCTTGAATTCAGGTCTTCACTGGGCCCTTATCCTGTGCAAAGCAATAGCAAACTCAACCACCAGGCTGGGAACCAGCGCTGGAGGCCACCCACTACATCACTGAGTAGCAATAAAGAGTGAGATGGAAATGATGCCACAGATGTGGTAAAACAAAAAATATGCAGATACTGTATGTTCCTGACTGTGTAGATGGTGGTGATGTGTTTATTTTAGTGTTAATATCACCAAAAATTACATTCAGCACACATGCTGAGGTAATATGTAAGTGTGTTAATCTATACATGTATTGTCTTTGGAAATTAAACAGTAAATCTATTCAATAACATGATTTTTATGTTTTACAGTCCATGTGGATATCTGAGGACTGAAATTATTTTGTTATATCTATGAACAAAGAAATAAAAATACTATAAACAGCCAACAATACGTGTTATTTAAAAAATATAATGTGCAACATCTAGGTTGAAGAGTATGGTTTCTCCACAAAAAAAAAGGACAGTCGCTGTTTCAGTCTCAAGCTTTCAGTTTTGCTTTAAAACCATCATCTTGAGCAGTTCGGTGTTGCTGAAACAACTAATACTAATAATACTAACTAATACATATCAGGTGTGCCAAAACTGGAGCCTGAGACTAAAGTAATGCATCTGTCATTTTTAGGAATTATATGCCCATGTATTAAATATCAGTGAATCTCCTGACACCTGCTACAAATTAAATGTCTGGGTTTTTCAAATTGTGTCAGTAAGAAGAACTAAAGTTGATTTTTTAGGGGGGTAAAATAACATATTTGACACTAACCAAAGTTTTTGGTTACAATTGAATTGCATTTTCATTTTAGTTAGGTGATTTGATTTGCCACCAAATATCTGCAAACAAACCACAGTTATTGTAAATGATCCTTCCGAAGACAACGGACCAGCATTTATACATTCACAGCTGTGACAAAAGATGCATATAGACTGTTGATGTGCAAGTATGTGCTTTACATGCATGAGTTTTGCATCACTGTTGCGTACAGATATGTGATCAACCATATCGAGAGCCAAGATATGAATCATAGATAGTAGTATAGATATTTACTGTAAAAAAATAAAATAAATGGAAAGAAAGTATCATTTTAAAAGGCTACTGGATAAACAAGGAGATAAAGCAAGTGCTCATGGAAAAGAAAATGTATCATTTTCCTGTGAGGTGAGGCCATGATGACTCTGCTAAAAACAATTGTGCCTTTGAGGAAACATTTGGTTAAACTGCAACGACAGCTTGTAGAGAGGTGTAGAGATGGAGGACATACAAACATGGTTTTCTGTCACTCTCTGCACTCTTTGGCCAGAGGGCGAGCCAGGTTTACCAGAGAGGAAACCCTGGGAACCCTGCAGTGGGAAGCTATTCATGTTTGTATTTTGCTTTATACTGATAGCTATGCTACAGTTCTGTATGCTGACATACTCTGCCTTCACAAGTGTTTAATTTGCCTACAATGAGAGCTGAATTAGCCTATGTGTGTCTAGGACAGCCACTTCAGGGTGTCTGCTCACACATGGGCTGGCTCAGCGTTGGGGACGTGACTTTCAGTGTTAAAGCAGGGAGTTGGGGACAAGGTCAGGGTGGGAGGAGGGGTGAGGGAAGGTGTTGTGCAGTGACTGCACTGATGTACTGGGTTTTGTTACCAGTAGGTGTGCAGCTGTAGAAAGCGGCCCTGAGTTGTCGTGTGGCGGTGGGGGAAGGGAGCTCATCCCGAGGGGGCAGCAGTGAGGTGGAAGCTCCTCTATCAAATCTTCCTCCTCCTCCTCCTCCTCCTGCTCCTCTCCATGTTTCCGTGTCTCCTCTTCCTCCAGTTCACCAGCCTCCTGCTCGTTCTCTCTTAAGGGACTCTGCTCTTGTTCTCTTCTTCGCCTCAGGTGTAGGCCAGAGAAGGTGGTGGCTGGATTTTGGAGAGATGAGAGCTGCTGCTGCCCCCTGGTGGCGCCCTGGTCCCTGTGCTCTATGACCTCCTAGTCTGACCCCAGCCGACAGCACAGGCTTCCTGCAGGGGAGCAAAGGCAACATTTCAAGAGAGAAAAAAGTAACAGAAACCAGTAGCAAAAGACTACAGGAACCAAATTTTCTCTTACCTTTGTCTGTGGTAGTGATCATTCTATCAACTCTTGAGTCTCAGAAAACTAGTGAATGAACACAGGAGGCAGAACAGATCAACAATGCATCCAAAATGTCAATAAATCAAACATCAGTTGTGTGTATGTCTCACCTGTTGGCTGGAGTTAGCTGAGGGTGGGGTGATCACGCTTTGGTCCAGTAAGGGGTTAACAGGGGCAGAACAGGGGAGATGCGTGGCACGCCAGTAAATATCCAGGTACTCTGCAAGATGCTCACATGCATCCTCCAGCTGATTCTCATCCAGGATGACATCAAACATCTCCTAATGAGTCGAAGATAGGAAAATAAGAGATGAGAAAAAAGTGAGTGAGACCACTCAATGTCCATAAATGACTATATGAAGCTTTTCCTGAGCATTGTAAATATAGAGCTGTAGGCAAGCTGACATACAGGTGGACACTGTGCCAGCTTGTCCCCTGCCATCATTTGGACGTTGAGGTGTTTGCTTTGTGATTTCCCTCGAGATTTGATCAGCCTCTGAAGGACCTGTATGATGAACCAGAGACATAGAGAGTCAAGCAGTTAAAAAATAAAAAAACAAGCATGAAAGGTTATCAGATGTGCATGCATCATATGAAATCTGAACAACAGTGTTGTGCAACACTGCATCATATTGGGAAAGTAGAACCATAATAGTTGACAGTGTTTTAATAATAGATGTTGGTGTAAAGAAGCTACAAACTCTTAAACATGGATGCTTCACACACATCCTCCCCCCGGCAGTACAAAAGATCTATACAATCAGCACAGTTTCAAGGAGGAACCTAAGATTAGTGTCACCAATTCAGTATCTGACCAATTTTTCTGCTTCTGCTCCTGAGATATGACACCTTTGGCTGGCCTTTAACCTTTTTGATATAAAATGTTATCACTTCATTCATCATTTTATCATTTTTAACAATTCTGTAAAAATGTTGTCATAATAAGTATATGAATTCTTGAGCTGAGGAAAAAACACACTCTGTGAGGTCTCTGTGACATTTATAATATAAATGATTATATATATATATATATATATATATATATATATATATATATATATATATATATATATATATATATATATATATATATATATATATATCAACAATAATGATTTCATTGTTGAGTTTAAGTGAGTGTTTGTGCCAAATTTGAAGAAATTCCCTCAAAGTGTTCTTGAGATATCATGATCACGAGAATAAGACAAACAAGGCTCTTTTGATCACCAAATTCTTCTTCAGTCAATTCATTGTGTTAACGAGAATGGGACCGATATGGCCCGTATGGACAATCAGAAAACATAATGCCACCAGCCACATCTATTGCCAGCACGGAGATTACAAAAAAAAAAAAAAATCATCCAACCAGGGTATTAATTGTTATTAGGAATAGGATTATTTCCAATATCACCTTAACAATACATATATAAAATGTCCCAAGTTCTGAGAGTCTATCTTGTTTTGTCTGACCAAGGGTCCAAAATCAGAAAATGTTCAGTTTACACTGACACAAAACAGAGAAAAGCAGCACAACCTCACACTGGAGAGGCTGGAAATACCAAATGTTTGACTTAGTTTTACTTGAATAAACAATCCAAATAGGAGCTGATTAATATTCTGATGATCGACTAATCAATGATGATGATGATTTAAAAGAACAGTTCACCCCCAAACCAAAAACACTAATCTGTCCTCTCACCTGTGGTGCTATACATTAATCTTCATTGCTTTAATGTGAGTTGCAGAGTGTTGGAGATGTCTGTAGAGATGTCTGTCTTCTCTCAAAAATAATGGAACTAGGGGCACTCTGCTTTTGCTGCTGAAAGCGCTAAAACATATGTTGCATGTTTTCTTCTGTACTGTTGGTGGCTGCAGTTCAGCAGAAAGAAAATAGTTCCTAAATGAAGCTGCTCAGGTCTGCACAGGTCTGTGAATCATCTTTAGTAACCATGTCATGATTTCTGGAAAGAGACATTGCTGTTGAGTTTTCAAAGGTAACTTTTGTTGCTTTGAGCACCCCAAGCCGAGTGCCATCTAGTTCCATTATACTTGAGAGAATGCAGACATCTCTAGGAATAATATCTCCAACACTCAGCAGCTTACACCAAAACAATTCAACAATAATCAACAATTATACAGGCAAATATCTCTATGTGAAGTTTATGTGGGTTGTGCTCTACTTTAGGCGAGGAGACTTTGACGTAGACGATGATGGGAGCCAGAGAGGTTTTGAGGAGCTGCGCTGGGTGATTGATGGTGTCTGCATCCAGGACGACCAGCTGGAGAGATTTGGCCAGCTCAAAGATCCTCTCTATCTCGCTCTGGACCTCAGCTGTAAACAAACCAAAGACAGACGGGCAGTTGTGTTAAGCAACATCAGCTGCTTAAGTTTAGCACAGACTTAACATTAAAGAGAGAGGAGGCATCTATTCTTAGAAGGTATTAATCTTTATTTAGCAAACAACATCAAAGGACAACTTTCTCGTCACTCACCCAGACTGGAGCGTGTGTTCGATCTCTCCATTATGGCCTTCTTGTTCAGCACCGAGCGCTTCGCCAGTGACAGATCAGCAGTCACCCGTGTAATAGAGATCCTACAGAAGAAGCGTCTTATCACATCACATCCACAACTGTTCAACATTTCAAAGGATGAGGCGAACTTGTACTCTCATGCAGCTAAAAATAAATCATCATCACCATGTGTCCTATCGACCATGAAACTTGATAGCTAGAATCCCAGGAACAGCTCAGTAGCTAGGTCACAGTGTTACTGTACAGCGAGCTGCAGCTGTGGGACAGCCACACAGACGGACATACCCACCTGCCATCAAATCTGTGCTTTAGGAAGTCAAACAAGGCTTTCTGCATCATGTCTGTTACCTAGGCAATACAGATAGGAGGGAGCAAGAGAGAAAAGAAGTTAGGAGAAATATGCACCTATCCACACACACTTAGCTCAACAGCATTATTTTTTTATTTCTCACTCACTTTTGATTTCGGAAACACTTTAGTTTAAGTCCCCTTTATCAGCCTCTACAGATTGGTGCCCACAGGAGGAGTTGTAATCTTTACTTATTAGTGGTTAATTAGTGGTTAGAAGGCTGTTTTTAGGTTTATCTGCTTAAAGGGGAAACGCTTTGTTGTTGTTGTTGTTGTTTTCTGTTCTAACAGTTTAAAACATGAATCTATCAGCAGGATTTGTGGCATCACAACTAATCTGGAGTTAGTTGTGGTTCAACATGTAAACTTAAGAGGTGTGATGTAGAAACTTACAGCCTCCAGTTCACACACACTGACAATGAACTTCCATCCATTTTTAAAAAAAATAACAACATTTCCATATTCATAGATTCTGGATTTTTGAATAACAGAGAAAAAGATGTAATTTTAAGAATTTTTAAGGCAGTAATTCAATTTTTTGCAGGAAATCCCATAAGCAGAGTTCATTTATATGTCTTTTAACACGTGAGGAGGGGATCATTTAAGGATGACATAGAGACAGATTGGGTGTTTGTGTAAGAGAGAGTTTGTGTTTGCATGTGCTCTGTGGGAACGAAGTGATGCAGTCTATTTTCAAACAGTCTTGAAAAATGGATGGCCTTCAGAATGGGGGATGAGGCGCACAGTGGTGTTGCTCTTCTGCGATGTATCAGAGAGATGGAGCAACAGCAATGAGAGGGGGAAAGAGTGCAAGAGAGAGAGAACAATGGTGAGCAACCGAAAATAATACTATGCACAAGAGGGACAAAGCGGGGAAAAAGGAGAACGGGAGGGGAAGAGAGAGGGAGACAGGCTGGCGTTCACCACTGGAGCATCCCCAAAGCACATCACTCGAGCGATGCATAAATATTTCACACACACACACACACACACAAAACAAACGGCTTGGCACACAGCCGGCGCAGTCATAGAGGAGAGAGCAGGGCAGAGAGAAAATGTTGAAGCACACAGACATTCTGTTCAGTTACACGCCTCACATTTCAACATCCGCAGATTCATTCGAAACAGACATATTCTAAGATTAATCGAGTTTAACCGCTATGTGTTTTCGTACATCTCATCCAACATGTGTTATAGAGAGTTCAGTGTTGGAGAATATCACAGACAGTAGTGAACGTTAAGGGGCACGCAGGCAGTTCTGTATCACTCAAAATGCATCTAAGATTCCTGTTGTGTGCGCTATAATTTCATCAGGATGTGACTGCGGTGTTTAGTATCAGTGTTAATGGGATAATAGAGGCAAGAGTGATTCACTTTAGATCTAACCAGGCAAATGTATACTGGACCAGATGATGCAGTCCAGATTAAACTGGAACAAACAGTAAAAAAGGAGAAAAGACCCTAGACTAAGATCCAGCCCTCAAATATGCCACATCTTTCACTAATATTCATAATCATAGTTTATATGTGTGTGTAAATTACTACAGCATGAAGTTATCAGTTAAATTTGCTTACTTGTATTAAAGGCATACTATGCAAAATTTACCTAAAACTCAATGTATAATTCTTACAAAAGTCATCCCTCTCAATCATCACACATAGCTCGCTGAAAGTGCATGGAAATGTATTTATCTGCAGAGACCCTGCCCTCGGCCTGTTATTTCTTATTTTCTTCTGTTGCTGTGGCTGTAGCTGACAGCTGAGGCTGAATGGTTTCAATGGTATTTGGTCAAAAACTTGAGTATTAGAAAAAATGATTTTTTTAACCTAATGGCACTAGGGTAAAAGTCAGGAGCCATGAATGTGACTGTAAAATTTCATAAAAAACAAAATTATGGTGGTGCAAGGCTAAAGATTAAAGAAATACTAAATCAAGAGGATTCATCCTCTGGGCACCATGAATGTCCATGGTACATGAGACATTTCAGTCAGGACCAAAGTGGTTGACTTACTGGCAGACCTGTCATGGTAAAATGCAAGCATTGCTAAGAAGTAATATATGAGGGTGTCTGCAGTAAGAAAATACTCATATACTGGGTGTTATACCTTCCAGATGTTTGGCACTTTTACTTAACTTAAGACTTAAAGGCAGGACATAACATTTCTAACGTGCATGCTCGAGTAGTGAAGACACACTGAGGCGGACAGCAAGCTGATCGATAATCTGATCACATCCAGGTAATTACTCCAAACACAAAACAACAGTAAAGTAACTGAAAAGCAGTACTGATGGTTGTCTCACCTCATAGCCTTTCAGCGAGGGGCCAACCAGCACCACTGGCCGCATAGAAGGGACCACATCATATGGAGGAACATGCTCAGTCTGCATAGACAGGATTTGGAAAAGAATAATATGTTGAAGTAGATCTACCTTAACGACGCACACATTTAGCTAGCCGCTCTGCATGCACAGAGCCTTATGAATGCACTAAACTGTGATAAGTGTAGCAGTATAATTGAGGGTGTTCTTAGACATTAAATAAGGAAGAGGCCCAATGGAAAACATACCTGTTTCTGCTTCTGTTTGGCTTCAGAATAAACAGAATGGATGTTAAACAAGGAGGATAAAAGCTATGGAGAAGGCTCTGGCAGTAAGTTATTACTTCAGTTTAAAATATTTGAGTTTAAGGCTATAAAAAAGTATGTTTAAAAAACAAACAAACAAAAAATTAAGAAACATGCACACCACGCTGGACTAAATAATATTAACACAGCGGCCCTTCAAAAAAGTAGCATTTGTTTACACAGTTCAGAGGGCTGATGTAAATTCAGTGTTAATCTCACTTAACCAAACACACATTTCTCCTAGAAGGGAACATTTGAGCCCAGGAACAGTCCTGTATGTAAATGTGACCCCATGAGAGCAAGCGGTCCCTGCAGAGAAATAGCAGACAGACAGCAGCAGGACTCCTCTCATAGTCCCACTTACCTGCAGATGGCGGGGTGGACCTCCAGCCTCCAGATGAAGCGTTCCCTCCTTTCCTGTGGAGCAACATAATGCAAAGCTTCATTATGCGAGAATCCCCTCAGGAGGCAATTTAGAAAGAAGGACTTCCAAAACAGAGCAACACATGAGCAAGAACTAGTTACGTCAAAAAAAAAAAAAAAAAAGTTTTCAAAGAGTGTGTGAGACAGGAAACTGGTGGAATTGGGACAACAGAGAGAGAGACAGACCGAAAGAAAGATACAGAGATAAGTAGAGCAATAGCAGAGATCTTTCAGAGCTGTGTGACCTCTGACCTTGCTGCTGCTTTCTGCTCTTGTTTGATCCTCATGGCTTCCAGTTTGACTGGGCTTGGGATGAAAGTGATGTCTGCTCCTTCCTTCACCAGCCGACCGATCCACCAATCATTGTTATATTTCTGCATGACAGTGAAATACACTTTGAATGACTCAGTCAGGAGTTATGCTGCAAAATGTGTTGGCGTGGAAGTCTTCACTTGGATGTAACATGCTAATCTTGGTGTTGAAGCCCTCTCACCTCTTTTATGTGCAGGAAGTCTTTGGTTTCAAAGTTAATAGCGGCACCTTGGACTGGACAATCTTCATCAAGGGCCCCACAGTAACTCACATTGGTTTTCACCGCAAATGCTACTGGTTTGGACTGTTGACAGACAAATAAATAAGGGATATAAATGAGCTATATGGCAATAGACATTAATATATCCTTTATATTAACCAATATCTTTAGTCTGAAGATTAATTTTGGCTATATAAACATATCACAAATGCAACCCAATAACTGGGATAAATGTTGACAAATGGCACCGTGCAGATATGTAACAGTTTTATGTTATTATAAAGATATGTTTAAACTTTACATTTCTTTCCTTTTTCTTTTTTTTTTACAAAAAATTGTCAGGTTATGGTCGGGAAAAGTTGCCATGTTATTCCACAATAGCCCAGAACAGACAAACCAAAAATATGCTCTAGATAGGGCGATTCGCATTTTCAGTTTTTTTTTGTTGGCCACCATGGTTCTCCTGCACGCTTGGCACATGGGAAATGTTTCAGTTCTGCAACCTCACTGCTAAATGCCACTACATCCTACACACTGGACCTTTAAAATATACACTTTTGGTGGCACAATCACGGCTGGAAATGCTGCAATGTCTCACTAAAAAACACCCAGTTTTGCTGTTTGTTGGTCTGCCACTTTGCAGCCATCCAATCCAGTTGTCTCCTCCATCTCCTTCATATCCTCCACCCTCCAATGACAAAGTCACCTCATACACATGAAAGCAGAACTACTTCACTTTAAAAACATTGATATGATATGAATGAAATATGTATAAAGTAACATCTGTGCTTTGCAGAGGAGCACGATGCCAACATTTTCTTCATGCCAACTAGGATGCCTTTAATCTACCAGATTAAATCAGCCTGTTGGAAAATGACCTCTGAGTATTAACATGATGATTCAGCTGTTTACTTACTGTTCCTCAGGAGACGAGGATGAATTTAAAGACAAGCATTGACCTTTGACCCACAGGCTCTCACCTTGGCTCTTTCTAGCTGCAGCTGAGCCTGGCGCTCGGCTTCACGCCGAGACGCCTCCTGGTCCTCCTCCAGGGACAGGTCGGAATCCGAGGGTCGACTAGTGTAGGAATCGGCTGAACCCTGAAAGAAAGGAGGAGAGGAGAGAAATAACTGTTAGAGCCCAGACAGAGGGGAGATAAATCTACCACAATACCTTACAGAACACCTCGTAGCAGCTGTTGCCACCTGTTCTGAATTACTCATGATATATAGTAAAGGTATAAATAGCTCAAACACAGCTCCAAACAGATCACCTACATCTCCCTCAGTGTCTCCCATGTCTTTCTCCTTGTTCAACCTGTCTCTGAACCTGCCTGTCCTTTCCTGAAGCCATGTGATCTAGCCTGCAAGGACCAGTGAGTTCCTGCAGCTTTCCAAAGCAGCCGTCTCAGGGGAGCATGCACTGCAACAACACCAACAACCAGCACAGTGCTTGTGTCTATTTATCCACTCAGCCAGGCACACCAGATGTTGGTAAATGCTCAGTCTTGCACAGGGACCAAAAAAACAAAACATCAACAACAAAGAAACACAACTGAAACACAACTCTGACAAGAGTTACAATGATTTACAGGATAATGCAGCAAAATCCATATTTCTATTTCTAGACTCCAGATTGGTCTGAGTCTACAAAGCAAGTGATGTACGAGTTGTTTTAAAAGAGAAATCCATTTTAATTACATGCTATGAGTTTAAAGTTAGTGGTCTAATTTTGTTTGTTGTCACTGAGCAACTTTAATGAGAATGAATTGGACCCTGCCTTCTTTGTACATTCATTATATAAACAGCTCATTTTATTGTGACAAAAACACAAATAATCTAATTTCCAGGTGAGTATACACCAACAAAAACTTTTTTCCATTTCTGCAAATATGTCCTCCTAAATCCTACACACTGGACCTTTAAAATTAATAAAAACACATTTACATTTTCTGTCAAATATCAAAGGGGCTGATTCAAATTTAAACTAAATAAAAGTTTTAGTTTGTGGCGACAACTTGGCATTACAACATACAAATTCGGATTAAACAAGCATGGAACCACAATCGCTCAATGCCAAACCCCCACACCTGCAGCCTGTATGCAACAGAAGAGTCAGAAAAACACTAATTTACTGTATAACGTGAAACTGCTTCATTTAGTGATGTTACCAGTTTAAATCACCCGGTCTGTTTGTTTTGGAGAGGAAGAGAACTCAGCAAATAATTTGGCTCCTGGTTAAAACCTCCAGAACAATGCACACTAAAAGATATTTCTGTTGGTTGCAATCTGCAACACCACCAGATGCCTCTAAATCCCTCTGAATCTTAAACGCTAAACCTTTAAATCTTTATCACCAATTCACAAGAACATCACATTTCTGAACATGAAACAAGCAACAAAGAAGTCTCTTCTCCATGAAACAATGTAAAGGATCATAATAAAAACTCACTGGAAGACATTTATATTACAGACAGGTAAAGAATCAGCCACCCTCTTCACACTTAAAACTTCCAGGCTGATAAAACTCTCACAGAGCTCACCTCACCAGATTCTACATTTGTCCTCTCACTACATCAGCAGCCTGCTCTTCCCCGGTGGCTGCAGTCCCAGCTGGGTGCAGGGCTGGAAGCCTCCTCACATACCAGACAGGAGCACCCACATGAGATAAATATAGCTCAATAACAACGTCATCCTTTTTTACCTTTTCTCCCCCTGTCTCCTCCTCCCTCTTCTCTTCCCTCCTCCCCACCATCTCCACCCCTCCTTTGCTTTTTTCCCATGCCACCAAAAAAAAAAATGTTCTAGCTGAATTGAGCGCAGAGTTTGTGGATATCATTTGAATATCAAAGGCTGCCAGAGGTGGAGCAGAAGCTGAAGAGTCTACCAGCAGAAGAAACAAAACCTAATTAAAGCACATGGAGCTCTGTAGATGGATGAAGAGGATTGATATGTTCAGCTAAAGACTGAGTCTCTTTAGCACAAAATATCTACACATTGACTTCACCTACACTGATTGCACTTTCATAACACTGCATATTTATGTTGTTTTGATTTCATGAAGAGGGACTACAGTGAGGATTCCTGTATAGATTAAAAAAAAGACAGATTAAAGAAAACCAAAAAACACATTCCCTTAAAGTTAAAGCACAGGACTGCCAGTCTTTTTCTTTTTGTTACCGTCCAGATCACCAAATCCTTTGTTAAAGCATCACACCACTTTGCTTAATACTGCATGGATTCCCAATGAGCTTCAACAGTGAAAAATGCTCAGATTTTCTTGGCTCCCCAGTTTTTGGCTTTAGAGTTGTGCAAAACCTGCAGAACTCTTTGTGGTATATTGAGAGAATCAGATATTAACATGCAATGTTTACATTTTTACTATAATATTCTCAACATAGCCTCCACTGCTCCAGTGAAGGAATTGATGACAAATATTGTTGTTGTTTTGTTGTGTAAGATGATTAACCCTTTGAAACTTGAAACAATATCACTTTTCTTGTGCCTTTCACAAGCTTTATAACTCTTTGAAATGTGAGCAAGTTAGTTTTGGTGCTAATTTTCAGGTAATTTTAATTTTACTTATTTATTTTTTACTAATTTACTGCTAATTTTTGGGCCACATCTTGCTCAGGTTTCAAAGGGTTAAGTCATTGATATGTACAGAATATTTTGTCACCAGCAGTACTTTATTGCTCCCTGTTGCCCCACTACAGACACTGCATCCCAGATGTTTAAATACTTAAAAAAAAAAAAAAAAACATTGTCTGAGCTTTCAATACAAATAGTGACAGAGAAGTCGCTGATTCAATTTAATGATAAGCAGTTGTGACATGTGTAAAAGATTTCTTTCAACTGTGTGGCAAGTTTTACATAATCTCAAAGTGAAGAGGCCTCTGTTTCTATTTCTCATTCTCTCTCTTCCTTTAGTGCCTCTCAGCTATGTGATAAACGTGTGATATTACAGCCTATTCGTATGTAGAGCGTCACCTCATTGGTAACTCTAACACATCCCTCAATGCTCTGCTGTTCAAAGCCAGTCCCACTCAGAGAGATTTCAGACTTGTTTTTTATTTCACTCCATGTGCATGAATGACAAAGCCAAATGTATTGTGTAAGTCACCTTAGTTGATATTGAAGAGACAAATTAAGGAACCTGGAAGATATTTAAAATGCTCATCAAATGAAAAGCCAACAAAACAGATAATGAGGGGCCATGTGCATCTTCGCATCAGTTGTTGTATTTAGCATGACAGTGGTGGAAAAACACCTGTTTTTTTAAACCTGAATTGGCCTTATTCAGGGATTTTACCAGTTCAAATCACTGGGTCCATTTATTTTGGAAAGGACACCTCTGTGGATAATTCAGCACCTGGTAAAAACGTCCTGAACATCTGAATCTTTAGTTATCACAGGACAAATTTAAGCACACCTGAGCAGGCACTGGGCAGTCAGAGAAACAATGATTTGTAATGTAAAACGGCTTTGTTCTGTGTTTTTATGTGTTTTAATCACCTGATCCATTTATTTGGAGAGGAAGAGACCTCTGTGGCTTCCAAAACCTTCCACCACCTGAACAATGAACACTGAAGGAATACTAACCAGGAGAGGTTTCATCTGCTTGCAATCTGCAATTCTTACCGCTAGATGCCACTAAATCCCCCTAAATCTTACACACTGTTCCTTTAAAGAATAGAGTTACTTAAAAAAAAAAATCTGTTCTAAAACAAACACTCACATGTATGGACATTGAAATTGATTTTTTCGACAAACATCCTAATTTGCCTCAAATATAAATGATGTGGACCAAATCCACAATCCTCATTCCATGCAAAAATATATTCCAAAGTTTGTCTGAAGTCAATAATGAGGATTCAGTTGTAGTGAATCCAGTCAGTACCTTTCAAAGTTTCAGTAATGTTAGAACAAATGTCCTCTTTGTGCTTCACACAGGCTTCCCCTGCTGAGCTTCAGTGGACAGATAGAAACACAAAAGGGAAATTTTGTACAAAAAGAAATATAACTTTGAATAGTTACATTTGACTGTGCATATTGTTCCTGATCACTTCAGTTTTGAATTGTTGATATGTCACCGTGGACTCTGCAAGACTGTTGCACACCCAGAGTAACATCTTGAACCCAACTGAGTAAACAGAACCACAAATATGAGCTCAACTACAATATTGAAAGGTAGGAGACACAAGACAAGACTCAAGAGTCAAAATCCATGGTGACATTCAACAGATGGGCCTCCCCTCTGAGGCACAAGTTCAATGGAAAGCTTTAAAGTAGCCTGTACGGAGTACAGTATGTCCAGTACAGATGAGGAGACAGAGGGAGGGAAGAGAGGATAAGTGAAGAGATGCTGGCAAAGTGAGTGAACAGGAATAGACTTCTGTTGAGACAAGAGAGATGGTAGGGGAGAAGAGAAAAACAGAGAGAAGACGTCTCAGAGCAGACGGACGGGGGAGTCATGAATGAAGAGACTGAGTTTGCATGCAGAGTGATTTAAACAAAAAGGGGAGCATCACCAGCGTACCTTGTTACAGATGAGTCCTGTAGCGCTCGAGTCGGAGGCAGACATGATTCTGCTGCCAGCGCTCTCTTCTCCCCCATTGCACAGAAAAGGCGGAACCCTCCTCCCCTCAGCCCGTGGTTAGGGGGGGGAGGCGCGCTCAGCCTAAGTGCTTCACAGCTGACGCTGCTGCGCTGCCTCAACAGCCATTTCCTATACAAAATTGATGCCCTGACTGCAGCACTGGTGTGTACACGCCCGTAAACTGGTACAGTACAGTGGGTTTCTTCAGCTTTGAGCCAGCCCTTGTGTAAGAAAAGGAGCTTTTCTCTGGTTTCATGCACCGTCTCTCCTCTCCTCTCCTCTCCTCTCCTCTCCTCTCCTCTCCTCTCCTCTCCTCTCCTCTGTGTCGCCCCACAACATCACACATCTCTTGTATCCTCTCCAGCATCACACATCCTCTGAGGTCTCTTGTGACCCTCTTTAAGAGGTCCTGAAAAAGTGATCAACCAGGCTGGTCTGGTGTTTATTGTCACACTGCAGAGGATCCTTTTTCCACAAATACAACTTCTAGAAATAAGACAGACCAAAGACTGAGCCCTTATGTAAGCCATGCTTGGTGATAATAACAACTAATCGTCACTCCTCTCCCAATTAGTCTCTCTTTACTAAACAGGTGATTGCCTCACTGACACAAAGGCTGTACAGTTAGGACAGGAAGACAGAATGAGAGGAGGACATGAATGGAGAAATGAAAAGAAGGAGCGGAGAGGAGCAGAGGAGGGCAGGGCTGTGCCCGCCTGCCTGTCTGCCTGCCCTGCACCATCCTCCTGACAGGAAGGTGATGCATGAGCCGACAGAACAGAAATGCAGCGGTGAGTCAGCAAGCAGCCACCTAGAGTCCATCAGATGTCTTAATAAACCAGAGAAGAGGTCTCTATCACAGAAGACAAGCCTAGTTGTTCCTGGCAAGCCAAGTCCATATGACTACTCTCCAGGTTGCCCCAGGCACTGAGGACCCTACTTTAGCGTCCATTATGCTGGCAGCATGCGCTCTCTCACCCTCATTCAACTTTGGCTGCTTAAGAATTAAGTGCACTCCACCAGGGCTTTTAGCAAAAAATGTCTGAGGGCTATATTCCTACATAGCTTTTTAAAAGTACAGGGAAGCAAGCATACATGCACACATGTTATTGTAGTTGGACGAACTAGCTCGGATGCTCTGGAGCCGAGAAGGTGGGGTGATTACTTTCATTATTAGAGTTGTGCATGAAGCAGCCATTGAGCAGCAGCTTTTCAAACAGCGGGAGAGGAATGCAAAGATGGAGAGGGAGTGTAAACACAAGACACAAAAAGAGAGCCAGAAACAGAAAGAATAGAGAAAACATACCTGAATAAGGCTGATGGAATGAGACAGAGGGAAGTAAAACACTAAAAAACATTATTTTTCTATTTTATTCTTGTAAATGTGTATTGTGTTATGTGTCATATAGCTCCTTAAATTGAATTGAACAGAGGGAGAGAGAATGATAAAGACAAAGGAAAAAGGTGAGAAAAAAGGGATGACGACGAAAAAGGTCGAGGGAGGAAGAAAGCCAGTACATGAGAACAATAGGACTACAGATTAACGGCAGAATCTTTTCCTTTTTTGTTATTTTTTGCTGTTCAGTCGGTCTAAATATAGCTCTCCTCTCCTTCCACTCCTCCCATCACAGACTGGGGTTGGCAGTGGGGAGAGGATAGCGGAGGATTGTCAAAGTTCACTGAGTTTTGATGAATTCCCTCAAGAAAGAGCAAAGCAGATTTGAGACTGGCTCAGCTATATTCACTGAAGCCAGATAGCCCATCTGAATATGAACGAAGTGTTCATATGGAGAACAAGAACAGACAGCTACTGAGGCTTGTCTCTGTTCGCTATACAGCGCATATGCAGTCTCTGCAGCAATGATATGATATGTTTTTTTTTCCTTCTCCGCTCCAACAGGATGATATTACATCTAGTGTTGTTCAATCCTCCTGGTAATGTGATGCAGCCATACTTCATAATGTTTCTTTTTTTAGCACTTTACTTTAAAGTTCACACAGGCCTTCGTAATCGTGGCGAAGAGGAGGATGGTCATGCAGGCTAATTCTCATCACGGCACAGCTACTTTTACTTGCTGGTGCAGACGCATTTCTCTAGGTACCAAAAAAATATAAAGGTTTGATCCTGAGCCCTTTATTTATTTTCTTGCTGAGCACCGCAGAGCCACCCAGTGCAACCACACTCTTGTACTGTAAGCAACCTAGAATCTCTGCACCAACTGGGAACTGTGGCTTCTGTGAAAGGGGAGATGACAAAAATCCAGATTTCCCCAACAAATCTGCAGATTTAAGCACAGAAGCTGCCTGTATCTCCACCCTTTTGACTTGTGAAGATGCACCTCACATATCTGTGTGCAGTGGGCGCTGAGGCAGCATTAAAGGCCGAGGTGGATCAGCCAGAGAGGAGGTCTCCTGATAGTGCAACCAGAGTAGGGCAGAGTGGATCAATAGGAGAGCCACCCAGATTGATACTCCATCCTGTCCCAAGCAGCTCCACCCTCCTCCTGCTCTAATGTTGCCTTGGGATGCTTTCTCTCCCTGCTGTAATGAGCCCTCGGCAGCCTATAAATAAGCACTTCCAAGTCCTTTCAGCGCACGCAACACAACACAACACACCAAGTCCTCACAGTAACATTTGAGAGCATCTCCTATTAGCCGAGTGCAAAGAGAAATGCTACTGATGCAATGAGGACAATGCAATGATGTGAATCATCAGCGATGGGTAGACAGTGAAGCTGACATGCAGTGGTGGAGGAGCAATACGCAGGAATCTCTATCTTTCATCCCCGCTGTTGACTTGGCCTTGCCGGCTACACTGTGCATACTTAGGCTTTCATCCCCCCGGGGATCCCTCAACCTGACTTCACCAAACTGCTTCAAAGTGCAGAGAGGCTGGAGCTAACCCACATAAAGCTGTGTACCTACGGTGCAGCGCAGAATGGCACAGTGCTGCTGCATCCTTCATTAAATCAGATGTGTTTGTTAGACGCTGACCTGATTTAAGTTTCAGTTAGGCCTAATTGGTGCGTCTTGGCTAGTGGGCTGAGCTAACTGAGGGAATGTCAGACTTATCAATATGTAATGGTGCCCTACATATTCGTGCACTCCAGCTTTACATCTAAAAACAGAGAGCTTCCTTTCAAGTTTAAGCCTTTTTATTGACTGCACAAGGTTGGTTTATCAAAATAAAAGTCATGTTTGTACAGATTGCTGATAGTACAGCCAAGACAGACAGATAAATCAACTGATGATGTTTTATGTAGTACAATAGAGAGATGTCCTCGAAGAGACCAGCCACACAGATGTCATAAGGAATAATGAGAGAACATTTCACATTGTTTTAGTCTTTGATTGGTAATAATAATAATAATAATAATAATAAAATGGCAGTGTTTCTAAACAGCAACACAAACAAGCTGAACTGGAATCTTTGGCCCTCTCAATATTGCTGGTTCATCAAATTTAATTAAGGCATTGCACACTGATGTGCCAACACACACACACATATGCATGCACGAGCACACACACACAAACACACAAAGCACTTCGCTCCTCATGGGACAGGCTTTTAGTGCTCTGTCTCATGCAGTATTTAATTGACCCCACACAGGAAGCCTAGCGGTCCCAAATGCACTCCTTCCCCCCACCAACAGAGAAAGCATGAACGCCTGCAAGTATGCCCACAGCTTCCCACCAGTGCTCCTCTGTCACACAACTGCACTAAATGCCATTTTCTGCTTTAGTGCAACTCAGACTTCCCACAGAAATGTCAGCGCTGAGGATGAGGAGTTTGGACATACATCAAATTTGGTGAAAATGCTCCAAAATGTAGATGGAAATCCAGCCGTGCCTCACTTTGACAGACATCAACTCGTATCAAACTTTCACTCAATATTACAGGAGTTGAAAGGTTTTCCTGTTTCTTCAAAGTAAATCTTTAATCACCATCTAATCAGGAATTATTCAAAAAGCATGTTGTTAGGTTTCAAGTGGCCATGAATGCCATTTGCAGCAGAGATAAGATGCAGAAGAGATAGCAGCCTACTTACTTGGTTGGAGGTGGGAGAGCACACTCCCCGTCTCTCTCGCTCGCTCTTTCTGCTAGTCAGTCATGGTGCGCTCTCTCTCTTGGGTAACACTGAAGTGTACTGTAGCGTGCTTGTAGGCAGTCTATCCCTCTCTCTTTCTCTACACCCCTTCCCTCCTCCTCTCTTATTCTCCACCACTCTCAGTACACAACCCTTTGCTACGTCAGTGAGGCTCTCTCCGCTCTGCATATCATCCTTCCCACCCTCTCTGCTGCTCCCCTTCATCTCTACCTCTCCTGCCCAATGGGACTCTGTATCGCAACTGCATGCTAAGTTCATTCAGGACTCTGTCACGACAAAACACCGCTGTGATGAACCAGATTACCACGTGTTGTAAGGTTGGATGGGATCAAATCTTATAGTCAGGCTGATAAAATGTCTTCTCACTGTTAGTGCGATGCAATATCAATCCACGCTTTCAGATCTAAGTTAAAAATGGATTCTGAAGCACTATATTCTCATTTTAGTCACGTCTTGGGATTCTTTTTTTTTTTTAAAAGAGATATGTTAATGTTTTATGTGTTTATTATTTTTTGAGAGAATAGTAGAAAAACTGCAACACAGAAAGCTAACAGGCATAGCAGATAATAAGTAAGAGTGGCCAGTCAGAGTGATTAGCAAAACGTATTGTTAAAAAGGAATGCAGAAGAGTTTTTGCATACAGAAAAGGAGGAATTTACACAGGAAGGTGCTTTGTCTGAAAATATTACCACATTTGTCTTTGCACTGAAGAAAATTTCAGTAAGGGGTCCCAGATCCTCTCAAATACGGCCCCTCTATCTTCATTATAGAATCTCAGTCTGTCCTGTGAACTGGTCCACTGCTATGCCCGACCCAACTTTTTTCTCGAACCTTCTTTGCTCCACCTTTCATTTTTGGGCTCCTTTTTCCATCTTATTTGTGTTTTTATACCAATTACATCACTCTATCTGCTTAGATTTTATTTAGGCTTCTTCCTGCTTGACCTCTGACATTACATGATGGACTGATCCACTTGAAGCTGGAGGGGGAGCTGACAGCGGCCGGTGCCACTGCACCGGCCTTACATAGGTAGACTATTTACGTTTTTTGGGTTGTGTAACCCCCTAATCAGTTGGGGCCGCTGCCAGCAGATCTTTTTATTTCTTCCTACAATTTTTTTCAACATTGCAGGTGGCAGCCCTGGGCCGGTCCATCTGGCATTTGCCAGAAATACCAGACCGACCAGTCCGAGCCTGCCAGAAAGCATGTGCTATATTGCTGATTGTAGATTTACAGCGGTTACAGACAGGTGAGATATCAGTTAAAAAGCTATGTAGCTTTTCCCTGGAGTAATAGAGTCTATAAAGTTTTTAACTGTATGAGATTAAGTCTGACATTGACAGAACAGCTTTGTATTTTCCATAAACATTCATCCCAGACTTCATCTGTTAGTTCTGCGTCTTGGGATTTCTTACAAACACATAATGGACAAAAATATATGGACACCTGAATATAACATCCACATGTAAATGTTGATTTTTGTTTCCAAAATCACAGGCATTAATATGCTGTCTCCACTCTTCTGGAAAGGCTGTCCACACAATTTTGGAACCTGGCAGCAAGGTTTGCTCCCACTCAGCCATGTGCGCATTAGTAAGGTCATGCACTGATGGTGGGTGAAGGTCATGTCTCACAAATGGCATTCCAAATGTTTAATGGTGTTGAGATCAGGTTTCTCTGTAGCCCAGTTAAATTATTCCACATCAGAGTCAGGAAATGTCTTTCCTTATGCGTATTCCTGAGTGCATGAGGTCAACGTCCTGTCGAAGCACGGATGTATAAAGAAAGCTAGACACTGGTGGGGCCACGCTCATTTCTATGAAAGCTGCTCAGTGGCGCATGAAGACAAAATGGTTCAAATGCCACGTATAAAACTGTCCACATGATCGGTGCTGTTTCCGCACTGTGCAGCCCATACAGCTGGCGCACTAAAGACTTCTGCCAGCCGGGTGTGCTACTTCCAGGTTAGTGCACCTTTAATTTGAATGGGGATGAAATGATTCAATCATATGGCTCTTCTAGAGTTTCCAAATGTTATCAGACTGCATGGATTGAATTCTTGTCCTGGCAGATGAAAAAAGGTCCTGGAAGGAGGCCAGAAGAGCCATGGCCTTTCAGATATATGTAGCACTTGTTTGCACTAATTCATTTTTATGTCACGTTTAGGAACCAATGAGCAGAACCATTTTTTTTTCCACAGGTACCCAGTACTTGGCATTAAGTACTCTGTTCTAATTATGAACAGATTTTCGGTTCCCAACCCTTGTTGCAACACTCAAAAAATGTATCCACTAATTTACAGTCGTCTCTTTCACAATGTATTTTATAAGAAAATGTCTTGTGGGGCACAATAGCATCACATGATGGACCCAAAAGTTGTAGTTACATGTTTTGGCCACTATGCCAAATTAACTTCAAAGTCCGGCACACATCTTGGGGGGTTTGTGCTGAAGCCTTTCCCACAAAGTCAGAAAACTCAGTTGTCAAAACAATAATAACATACTGTATCATTAAGGTTTCCCTTCATTGGAAATGTATCAGCTTTATATTATGAGCCCCAAAACAAAAGTACACACAAGTATGTAGAAAGCGGTCTCCACAACCATGTTGTATAAACCACTAACGCTAAATCTCAAAGGGAAAAATCAGCCATTTCTACAGTCCTATCACACTGTTATTTCAGCCACTGTGGATTTCAACATGTCAAAAACAAAAGTTTAGAGACAGCAGAAAGACTTGTGGTGGTGAGGGGATTTGGGAGCCATGTAAGTTGTCTCTGTTCGACATGTGGAGGCGTCCCCCAGTGTAGCCCTCTGTTCACTGAGTGTGTTCTTTAGATGTCATGGCTGGCTGTACTCTGACACCTGCTCAGCTGCTGAGTGTATGTGTTATGGATATGTACAAAGGTTACGTACAAACCAACCAAACATCTTACCAAAAGAAGGATGCATCTGCTTCAGGCATTCATTTGTGTGCAGAATGTTGTGCATTAGACTCAGTGTGAGATCAACAACATGCATCTAAAGACCGACCAGTCTGACCGCATAAAACCATGACTACGGGTGATGTGAAAATCTCCAGCAAAGTTAAGATTCATAATTCATAGGATAGGTTGCAGGAAACTGTGAGGTGGAGGCGAGAGACGGTGCAGGCATTCACTCGAATTCTGCATGAGCAGTAGATGTGAATAAAACATGAATGAATGAAGGTTTGAAAGTTAAACTCCACAGTGCTTTGCGCTCAGCGTGAGACAGGCAGGACGAGGAGAGAGAGCAGCTTTAGGAGCTGCACCCAAGCATTGAGTGCAGATGTCTGTCAGTCTGTCCCAGAAGAAGCGCCTCTGTGGGCCGAGCTGCTGCTGGTGCATTATGGATGAGGGGCTATTTTAAGGCACCGGGGATGCTGCGTTTTGATTTTTGAGTGGAGGGACATGAAACCTGGCTGCTGCCAAATCCTTTCATGAGGTTTGTGCGGTACTTGATGGGTTCAGACATGCAGGTACAGCATGTGTTCCAACACAGACCTGATCCCTGTTTGAAGTGTGCACACCAAGAGGAGTAAGGAGTTAAACAGACTGGTGGGACGACAGTGAAGTAAGTGATAGTTTCAGAGCAGCTCTTCACACAAACATTTCACTTTATGTTCTCATAAAGCACACATACAGGATGTTACAAATGCCTGGTGCAGTTAGTTGGATCAATGAGGAGTTAATTTATTCATGCAAAGGCGGTTTTTCAAGCTGGCAATGTTAACAATATCTGTAATTCCAAAAAAGAAAAGACAGCAGTCTGCAGTCCAAAAAATAAGATGAAATCATGTTCTCTTCTTCAGTGATTACTGTATTACAAAAAAAGGGAACCGGTGAGAACTAAGTAATGTTAGTTCTTCATGGTTCTCTCCTGCAATTTAAGTGGATGCCGTCGGATTGGGTTAACACAAAATGGATCTGGGGAATTCAGTGTCAACTTGTTGGAAATGATTGATGTTAATGTTAGTTGATTCTGAAAATGAATGGAAATGAACTGATTCATGGCACTTTTTTTAAAAAAACTTTTTAATCTTTGGCTTTTAAGGAAGGTATCAAGTGTTTTCAAGTCAAAGGGCTCAAGCCGAGTTGAAGTCACGAGTAATTGGTCGAGTTTTATTTTGTCAAGTTGAGCATAAGGTCATCAAATCTGTGAAGTCAATCACCAACCTCCAGTCTCATTCTCCATCTTACTGAATATTTGATTAAATTAACGATGTGACAAAATAGTGAGACAAGATTTTTCAGCTTTCTTTCTTTTCTTTTCTCAATATGGTTCTAAAGCGTGTCATTCCTCACTAAATGCTGCATACCCCAAATATAATGGCACAAATTGCACAAGTCATTTGCTGCTTGTTTTTCAAGAGGAAATGTTTAATTTGAAGTACAAAACCTGCTTCAACAAGTCACTGGAGAGACTTTTAGCACTCCAGCACTCCGGATGAATCTAGTGCAGAGACTGACTCGACCCCCTGCAGTTTTCCTATCAGACACACACTGAAGCAAATGTTGCAATCATCTAGCTCCTCTAGAGGACCTTTTCCCAGCTGGATAAGGCTGGCAGCACATTTCAAATCATGTGCTTTGACTTTTCAAGCACCTTCAAAACAGTCCAGACCCTTTGGGTGGTAAACAAGCTCATAGAGATGCAGATGGATGCCCCAAAGGTGTCCTGGATCATGGATTATCTCACAGGTGGGCCACAGTTTGTCAACCTTCACAAGTTTGTGTTAATTATGGGAAATGCAGGATCTTTCTCTCTGTCTATATCTTCTATGAATCAGACCTTCAGGAAAGAGTGACTTAAAGAGTGAAATTTGATTTAATGGCCAGGATGATCAGCTGCAGGGCAAAGGCTGAGGGGTTCAAATTTTTAGGGGGTCTTCATCTCCAAATTGACACATAAATTAACACGTACCAGCTGAGAAGGGACACAAAAAAAGGAACAAAAAGACACAAGAAATGCAAAGGAACTGCAAAGAAGAGATACAAAATAACTACAAAAGACACAAAATTACCTCAAAGAGACACAAATCGACTATGGATAGCGGAAAAACTACCACAAGGAGCCACAAAATAATCACGATCAACATTTCCACAGAGGCACAAAAAAATGCATAACAACTGTAACGACACACAAAACAACAAAAAAGAGGCAAAATCACCACAAAGTCCGCATGTTTTGCTCCTGTGTGGGAGAGGTGGTGGGGCCTTTTGCATATCTGTGCCCAGGCACTCAATGTCTCATTATATGCCCATGCTCAAACACAAAAAAGACAAAACAAAACTAAAAGATTAAACACTAGGTTTTGTGACTTAAAACTTATTTCATCCTTATTTCATCACACTTTTCTTCATAATATTAGAATTCTCTGTTCACCAACTTAAAGTGAATCCCATTATCAAGAAAGAATTATTAGATTTGGAAACACACTGGGATTACAATTCTGAGCCATTGAACTGAATTACATCATCTGCATGCATATTGCATTTACAGCTATTACATCATCAGTTGCTGCACATAGTAATATTTCAGAATATTTATGTATTTCATAATTCACATCGCCTTCACTTGAGACTGTTTTCATTCTTTTTTTAAACCTGTAAATATTAATCTTTTCCTAATGCCATTCTGTGGAGATGAGTACCAAGCAAAAAGAATTCAATTGTCACATAAATCTCATAAGCATGCAAGTATAAGTCAATCTCATGTGTACTGACATTACAGTAAGTATGGAGGAGAGAGTTATTGTTGTTGACACATTGATTGGTCCACACAGTTATAAGGAGTTGTGGTATATGAATGCTTTTCTCATTTAAATATGAGTTAATCTGATTTAGCACACTTTGACTGCATGCATGATATGTGACAACATGATTATCATATCTTAAATGCATTTACTGTGTCTTACTCTGGAGCAAAGCTGTAATTATTTCCCTAATAACCTAACAAATGATAAGGTGGAAGCATCAACAGTCCCACAGAGCTGCATTTTCATCTGTTGCTCCAGCTGACCAATTATTTCATTTTGTTCCAAATGTTTATTATGAACATTTCAAATCCCCCTGCAGCTCATCTGTCCCTAATTTTTGCTGGCAGACTGTCAGAGCCAACAGCAACAGCAGACTCGTCCAGAGTGAAAGATTCCCGGTGAGGTCAGCCTGCCTGATTTAATTATCGGTATCCCAACAAGGACATGCTTTTACCTTTTACTGCTTGTTTATGTCTAATGGTACAGCAATGACAGGCTACACGACGCATGCAGCTTGTTTTGAAACCCCTTCTTCTCATTCATTCGTCAATTACCTCGACCATCCCCGAAGAAATGCAAAAAGAAGAGAAAAACTGACAACAAACCCACCTCGTTGAGCAGAAAGACGCTTGAATTGGTCAGGGACATCCGCAGTTGACGGGGATCTCGGTCACCTCAGCCCAACTTGGGTGGAAACAAAAAGACACAGTTTTTGACGGTAAAAGGCATCAACTAAAGACAGAGCACCGCGCCTCGTCCCAACATTTCCACCAGACGAGAGAGCGAAAACGGCTCGGCTGCTGCTCAGCGCTTCATTTGGATGTGAAGCTCCGGCGGCATCTGCGCTGTAAAATCTCTTGTTTCTGGATTCACGGCATGATCAATGACTGTACACAAAGCCATAGGCACGGACACACGGATGGATAGATTACAGCTTTCTTTATAAATTATGCAAGACCTGCACTTTTCACACAGCCAAGTCCCCGAGAATTTTCTGCCGTTTTTTTTTCCCTCCCGGATTTCTATTTTTGAATTTGAATATATGATGATCGTCTGTAAGTTTGGTACCAGCCCTCTTGAATCAGGGTCCCAACTCATTCACTCACTGACATTCTTATTTTTATTAGGCTACGATTATATGATTTAAACTTGATGCAAATTTGGCCCTTTTGATTTGTTATTTTTGCAGGAAATGAATGAAACTCGATCATTCTGTATCTCCTGCTGATATTAGGCTACACATTGAAAAGATACGTCTACCTAATGCTCATATTTCCTTTTGTTGATGTTTGATTGGGATGCTGTTTTCAGCGGATGGAGACGTCTTGTGTTCGCTGGCTGAAGATGTCCAGGCAGGCAGGGTGAGATGCGGGTCTTCTCGGTTTTCACTGATCCAGCACTTTGGCCCCCTCACATCCTGTAAACGCCTTCCACTTACACAGGGCCAATCGACCGCCCCCTGTCAGGTAGCACACTGCCAATGTCAAAAAGACAGGAGAAAGTCACTGTACACACACACACACACACACACACACACACACACGGGGAGGGCACCCATAAAGTGGACCGGAGCACCTTGTGGTTGGTGATAATTCACGTTGTCCTGGGTTTGAGGCAGCTTGTTTGTGTTTGTGTCAAATAGTTACCAACAGAAAGTGCAAGAAAAATGTAAAGAACCCCTTTAGACATGTTTTAACACACACATAAAATACTTTCAGAATCATTTCTTTCCCTACAAAGTTTAAATACAAAGTTTTAAAAAATCTTAAAATATATATAGGGGAGACCAGGGATGGTTGTAACATCACCACTTTCTTTTCTGTCGTTTTAAAAATATTTTTTGTCAGGAACATAGGGACAATAAGCAGAAAAACAAAACAAAACAAACAAACAAAAAATAGATAAATATGAGTTTTTTTCCAACTTACCATGCAGTGGGGCAGACAGTGGGATGGGATGGGGTGGAATGGGATTCCTCGTACTTTAATTTCTTTCTTTTTTTAAAATTCAACCCATGTTTAACCAGGTAAGTCCCGTTGAGATCAACAATATATTTTTCAAGGAAGACCTGGCCAAGACAGAAGCATTTGAAAATTTACAGACAACTACGATAAAAACATATAGTAAACGTACAGAAATATTAAAATACCTACACACAATAACAAGTGCCAACTGATTCATTCACTGTTGCACTAATGAGAGCTTTAAAAATCAGGCAGAGGGACCATTTCTCTGAGTTTCAAATCTTTTTGGAAGCTATTCCAAAGATCATCAATTATTGAATGCTGTGATGTAGTTGCAGAAGCTGGGTACATTGCTATTTATAGTAGACAAATAATGGTACTTTGAATCAAAATTTGAGAGCTCTCATACAAGAATTCAATGAGTTGTTAGTGCTGAGACAAAAACAATAATGTGGCAACCATCTCCTGTTTCTCCATTCATTTTCAAAATCCAAATATTGAAAATGTAAATATTGATTTCTCCATATCAAAAGTTTTAATTACTGAACACAAGGTGTCTCTTACTCAAGTCCATGCTCAGTGTTTGTGCACTGAGTGCTCAGGGTTTCATACTGAACCAGGACTGACCTCCAAACTAGATGTGATGTCACAAATCATGGTGTTCTGAAATTTCACATGAAGAAAGAGAAATCTTCCCCCTCTCAGTGGATGAGTGTGAAAACAGCTTTCTCTAGAGTCAAACTGCACATACATCATTCTGCAGATAAAACATCCAAGAGGAGTACTAATAAACAAACATTTCTGAGTGAACAAAATGAAACCACAACAGGCTGCACAGAGAAGGTATGTGGAAACTGTTGGTGACTAATGGCGCCCACTGCTGGTCAAACTGATAAACAGCATTGTATAGCGTATGGACAAAATTGTATATGTTTAAGTTGGCTTTACAACTCACAACTTACAACTTTTTTCTTTGAGTCGTGATTTAACTTCTACATAACCCACTAACTCCAAACAAAATAAAAATCAGAGAGGGATTTATTACCAATAGGTTTTCATTACTTGGAATTAGCTTTTTTGATGTTTTTTTTTGGTGCATACCTTAAACATGCAATAAACATATAAGGAGGAACAAAAATAAAGCAAAGTATACAACACCTAATAATATGTAGACAGAACAGAAAAAATAAAATAAAAATAGGGCAGAAATACTCTAAAAATACAACATTACAAGTATTTACAAAATAGCTATTTTAGAAAAAGCTGTGCAGTTTTGAGCAGGAAGACTGCAGAAAATACTATAAATGGCATAAATGCATTAACTATATTTTAATCTGCTAACACTGCAGTAACTGTTTTGTTCTCAGTTGACTTTACACTTACTATTTATGTTGGTGTATAGTATGTAACTTAGTACAGTAATTTTGCATGATTTGTGATGTATTTTAAGTTTTTCCAAATTTGCCTATATTTGCATCTTTTCTTGTGCTTCTGCTGCTGTCACACTGGCATTTCCCTGTATGGGAAAATCAAGAGTGGATTTAGACTATGGTAGTTGTAATGCACAGTGTGGTAGGCAGAAGGGGAAGAAGTATTTAGATCCTTTACTTAAGTAAAAGTACTGATACCACACTGAAAAAATACTCTGTTAAAAGTCAAAGTCATGTATTGAAAATGTTATTGAAGTAAATGTAAGTAAGTATATTCAAGAAAAAGAACTGAAGTACTGAAAGGTTTTTCAAAAAAACATCCCAAACACTCAAAATTGTTAATAAAAAATATATTTAAAAAAAAAACATTTAAAAAAGAAAAACATTGTAAAAACTCAAATTTATTAGGTAAAAATGTCCCCCAAAAAGTCAAATTTATTTAAAATGCAAAGAAAAAAAACCTTTAAAAATATTTGAAAACAATAGAACTAAAAATAGTTTTTTTTAAATTGATAAAGATTTAAATGTTTAGCAAATGTTGCTAATTAATTTTCTGTCAATCAAGTGATTAATAATCAACTAAACATTGCTGCTGTACTTGTATGAACTGTTCATTTTAATTTATAACAACACATCATTTTTGATAAACTCTCCTTATGTTTTTACGCAAAAAAATATGAATCTGTAAAGCAACAGCTGTCAGATGAAGTGTAATAAAGTAAAAAGTATAATATTTCTTTCTGAAATATAGTGTAGTAAAAGTATAACGTGGCATTGAAAAGAAAATACTCAAGTAAAGTGGTTGAGTAAATGTTCCATTCCACCACTGATGGCAGGCCTATATTGTAAGCCTGCTATAATTACTATAGCATAATAAAGCAGTCTGCTAGATCTACATAATATCAACATGTGTTATGCAGCAGTGTAACAGCTTACTGTAACCTCATATTTAAAGTTCCTGGTTGGGATCTTGCAGGGTGTGTAGTTGTTTTAAGGGTGAAAAGTCAACACATTCTTCTATGTCAACACCAGTGTTGCCTTACTGGTTTACAGATTAAACACTATCAAGTGATGGACTACTTACCGGCTGGTTCTTAACCTGATCCTGTTTATTTACTGTCTTTATTGATTTAACTTTAAAATGTCCTCTTCTCATAAATGAAAACACTGCAAAGATAATAATGTGGCATAGTTTCAGCGCGCCAGCTTTGGGGGATCTTTGCAGTGGTTATACATTTTGTCCACTGGGTGGTACTGTAACAATGTTTGAATGGTTTGAATGTGCTCTTTGACAGGACTGCTTGGATTTCAAATGTTTTCTACCACGTAAAAATAGATATACATTATGTTTCTAATTTGTATTGTGTGTTAAAATTTTGGGTGATATTATAGTTGATATAAAAGTGAGAAAAAAGTTACAATTGGACAACATTGCAGCAAACGCGGGAGAGGCACGCGCGTGCCACCTCTAGGGGGACTCCTGTGTTCACGAATGCAGCTCGTGCGAGCGTGTGCAGCCTGTGTGTGTTTGCTGTGTGTGCATGTGTGTGTGTAAGAGAGAGAGAGATAGAGAGGGAGTTGGGGAGGTCGAGGCGGTGGGAATGCACTGTAGCTCTGGCTGTGAAGAGCGAAGGTTGTCCGGCCAGATTCGCAGTATTTCCTCGCTTCCCTTTGACCCCAAAATCCCCCCCCTCCTCCTCCTCCTCCACACTGACCGACCCGCATCTGAAGCGCGTGACGGCGGCTGCGTGGAGCCTGAACGCGGAGCTAAACTGGAGCTCCACTGCGGTGTTACAGTTAGTCATGTAACGAGGATGTTCAATGGTAAGTACGCTGCCTCTCTTGAGCTTCACAGTGGCTTTGTTGGGCTCTGCACAATGTTAATTTGTTGCGAAACGCAGTTACAGCAGTCGGAAAAAATGCCAACAGCTGACTTGTACTACAGTGTTTTGCTGTGACGATTGCGGCGGCAGCCTGAACTGTCCTGCAGGACTGTACCCACTAAGCACAGGTCCTTATGCAGGCACAGGCAATTCATATACACTTCCTTTCTCATGAGATGCAAATGTTTGTACATTTTGCCTCACAGCATTCCCACCATTCTCGCCCGGTGACCTGTTTGGAGTCTAAACATAATGACGTTTACAGTGAGGGAGACAGGCCCAGTTAGTATGACTGTACACTGGTCCTGTAACCGCACATCCCCGCGATATCAGGACACCCAAGTGCCAAGATTGAAGTTGCCCGACGGAATGTTTTACTCCTGATAAGTTGGCGGCGATGTGTGTCGAGCTGCACTTTTCTCCTGCAGCCCACAGACTCCAGGCTGACTTCAGGCTGCCCAGTGGTCTCCATGTGTAGTGTGCTTTATTTGAGCTGTCGACTTCGCCTGTAGGCTACTTGGAGCGTCCTGTTATGTAATATGCTTCGGCCGACTGCCCGCATCCAAACAGCCTGGGCCTACACGTGTAATTGCTAAACATGTTTTTTGACATCACGCCTGTATTAGCAATGGTGACAGGGGGGCTGCTGGTCAGTATCATGTGGAGAGGGAGAGAAAAAACAAGATGTTGTTAATGTATTCTGAAATGCAAGTGAAAACATGTTCCTTTGTAACGCATGCAGGACTCCAATCGGCCCATATGTGGTACAGATTATATTCAATGGCAGATGCATGCATGTACAGATTACATAAGAGCCGCATGCAGCTGCCTGACCTGTCGTAAATGTATCAAAGGTGAGTCGAGGATTAAGGTTATTGCAGCAGGAAGCCTGTGAGCTCGGAGCACAAGGTGAAGTGGCCATATATTTGCATGATTCCACAATGTGCGAAAATATTGCTCTCAATGTGAAAGATCTCATGCTCATGTGGGGTTATTTATTACTAAATTATTATCAGGAGTTTAATTTACCCTTTAAAACCTGGTTTGATATCAGTTCTCTTTTTGCTGCGTTCACATGCCTCACACAAGCCATTAAACTCTGAAACCTGAGGTTTTTGTTTTGTTTTTGTTTTTTTCAAAAACATGGGCAAAAATGCAATGAGAAACACAAATTGCAAGAAATCCGTAAAAGGCAACAAAGAACATGACCTGAAAGTTAATTTTAAAAAAGCAGGGGTGGAGGTGATAGAATATAATCAAATTTAGGTAAACTGTCCAGAAACATATGTATAATAATTACAATTCTATGTTTAAAATTATTTTACAGAAAAAAATATACATATCTATATATACTGAAAATGTTTTTTAATTTTTTTGTTGTACATTTTTTGTTTGTTTTGTTGCTTATTTTCTGGTAATTTTCTTGTAACTAATTATTTTATTGTTTTTTTTTGGGGGGGGGGGGTATGTGCTGTTAAGTTGCTCATTGCCTTCTCTGTACTTTTTGAAAGAAATCAAACCAATTTGCTGTGCTGGTTGAACTCATATTTCAAGATGCTGTTGATTGTAAACATGGCCATGTGTGCAGCTCATGTGCACTCTCTTAGCCTCAGTCCGCCTGGCAGAGATTTGCTTATTAAGTTTAGAGGTTAGCAGTGTCCTTGACATGTGCTGCCAGAAGCCAGCCATAGTGAGTCATCAAAGCTAATGAGGGAAGCATGGACAATTTAATCCAGACTGGAGAGCTCTTGATCTCTGATGGTGCCCACTCAGTAGGCCTTTGTTGTCAAATAGAGCACACCCATCCCTGCCCACTCAAGATGTCAGGGGCAGATCACAGTGATAGAGCAGAGCAGAGAGCTATCCACCCAAGAAGAGTTGTGTGTCTCCTCCAAAAGCCCCCCTACGGTAAATGTTCAAAGTCCAGCAATCATTGGAAAGTTTGTTGAAATTGGACTGTGTTTAACTTTACGGTTTGATGACAAAATTGACCAATGGCCCTGCATGAGGCAATAATTGGAGATTCTGTTGTCACAATTCAGTGTTTTGCAAACAAAACAGAGAATCATTTCCATGGAAATGCTGTCCCACCCCAGGCTGGTGGGGGAGAGTGAAATGGACAAGTCATTTTCTAGATTTTATTTCCTGTCTCCACTATTGATTGTCAAGTCATGCTTTCTGCCAGAGAATCATACCCAAAGACATGCACACAAACACAGAAACTAACACAGATCAACAGATGCCATGCAAATGTGTGTTTTCCGCAATGTTTATGTATCCATAATGATCTTGACCCTCGGGTAATTTTTCCTGAGGCAGTGTTAGCTCAACAACATCATGTGTATTGCTTGTGTGTTTTTCCAGGTGGTATATAAAGGCACTTGGAAGTGTATAGGGCTGACACACTGACTGTTTCTACAAAGAAGGACGGCCCAAACACAGACGCTCCTCTAATGCCGCAGGCCAGCGTGAGCTCATGGTGTTTGGTCGCTGGTATAAACTAGTGGCCTGGCCAAAGAGCGCTGCTACACAAAATAAAGCCCACACAGGTGAGAGGATCCTCATTTCAGTGCCATTATCTCTTAAACTGACATTTTGCAGGCAGGATGTCCAGATTAACAGTACTGTTTTAAAGTGAGGTTTTCTGTCCGTATGCTCTCTTTTTAGGATGTCGTGGGCCAGAGGCCTCTTTGTAGGCAGAGTGGATGAACGAAAGACAGCATGGGGAGAACGCAATGGCAAAAAGAGGAAGGACAGCTCGTCGCTGTGCAACCCGCACTACATGAGCTGCTTGAGAGACCCTGAGGACCTGGAGCTCCCTAATGCAGCCCCCCAGCATTACCACTGTGGAGCAGGCACCAGTGGAGGCAGCTTTGGCCTGCGCTGTGGCTGGCAGGAGGACCACTATGGGAAGAGGATGGGTGGTGGTGATTTGGGTCTAAAGGCTGTGGACCTGGGCTTTGAAGATGGCGAGCTGAAGGGCAGGAAGGATGAGGAATCGGGGGAAGTAGCAGAAGGTGGCTGCAAGGCGATGACTGCAGCAGACTGCTGGATGCGTGTTGTGTGGGTTTTCCAATCTAAGAAATTTCAGTCTGCCAAGCTGGAGCGTCTGTACCAGCGCTACTTCTTCAGGCTCAACCAGAGCTCTCTGACCATGCTGATGGGGGTGCTGGTGGTGGTGTGTGCGGTCATGCTGGCTTTCCACTGCATCAACACGAAACCCCGGGAGGCCTACGTCTCAGTACTCTGTGTGGCCATGGCTCTCTTCCTTGCCATGATGGTGGTGTGCAACCGCAACGGCTTCCACCAGGACTACATGTGGATTGTGAGCTACCTGGTGATCGGGGTGCTGATTGTAGTGCAGGTTTTTGGGGTGCTGATGGTGTACCCCCCCAGTGCCTCAGAGGGCATCTGGTGGACTGTCTTCTTCATCTACATTATCTACACGCTGCTGCCGGTGAGAATGAGAGCGGCTGTGGTCAGCGGAGCTGTGCTGTCCACCATACACCTAGTGACGGCCTGGCAGCTCAACCAGGAGTACAAGTTCGTTTTCAAACAGGTAAGTGACAGCAGAAAAAACAAACAACGATAGCACAGGTCTGAACAAATAATCAAGGTCCCGGCAGTTACTATAAAAAGTCTTCAATCAAAAAATGTCTTTAATCAAATTTTAAAAGTCCTGAAAATGTTTGGCATATGGAAAATAAAATTCTATTTATCTTTTTTTTTCTGACATTTTTTTTTTTTAATTTCCAAATAATTGGAAGCATATATCTCTATATATGTTGAATAATAATTTACCAGATGCCTGGTGCATTAACATCAAGCAGATCGGGGTAACAAGAGACAGAAAACATGTTTTAAGTTACAATAAACAGTTGGGTAAAATTGTCCATAGCCCCCCCATTTTTTTCATTTTTGTTTGTTTTGTTTTGTTTTTCGGTTATTGTAGAAGTGGTCTTAAATTTTATTCCGAGTGGCATTCAAAAAGTCTTAGAAAGTCTTAAATCTAACATGCCTTGATCTGCAGGAACCCTAATAATGCAGGAAGATATTCACTTGTTAGCTGTGGGCAATGTGTGTAATATTCTATCACTGTACATTTAATGTCGTATAGTGATGTTAAGATCTGTACGGTGATTAGAACCGTCATGAGTAATTTGCTAATATTTCGGTCACCAGTTTATGGTTTATGTCACATTTAAAGCAAACATTTGCAGGTAGTTAAAATGTGATTATTTCTTGTTGTGTTTCGTTTTTTGGTTTCATATTATTGTTAATCGTTAACTGTTTGGGATGGTCGCAGAAAACAAGAAATTTGGGGACGTCACTTTTCACTCTTGGAAATTGTGGTGTGACTTTTTCCAAATTTCTGACATTTTATAGATGAAGAAAAACAAACAAAAATGACACATGAATGAATGATGAAAATAATGATGAGTAAAAGCCCTGATGCTGATATTGTACATTTCAGAAATTCAGTTGAGAAATTGTTTACAGATGAAATAATACATTAATTTAGATTATTGTGGTATATTAAACATTTGACAAATTAAGATACAGAGCAGACATTCCTGCTTATTGATATACAAAATTGCCTCCAATGCTCTGATACAACCACAGACGTTAAAGAGATGGTCACCTCACATTAAATAATTCTATCGACGATAGAATGTAGAGATAGAAAGATTGCAATTTTCCGATTTTTTTCTTTCTAAGAACCATAATTGGCAGTCACATTTTGTGAAGTCTGGCTCAACAAAATATTCACACTGAAATGTAAACATTGCATGCAAAGTTCAGTCAAAGTTGATGCGTGGCCTCAGCAGTCAGCAAATGGGAATATTCCAAAGTCAAGGCTTGTTTTGTGTAAAATCGTGAAGGGAATTTTGACCCAACTTTAAGACACTGACTGCTCAAGCCTCTTATCAGTTTTGGCTGAACACAGTGCATTTTTTGAACAAAACAAGGACTGTGAATTTTGTTCCCCATCACACTGAAGTCACATGAAGTGTCTGCACTGCTAGCATGGACAGGAAGAACAATAACAGTGGGCAGTAACACATTTACTCTACATTTTAACATGTAAGGAATTGTTTTAGTTAGACTTTAAAAAGAAAAGTGAGTCAAACCAAAAATAGTTGTAAAAACATGTATTCCGGATATGTCTTTGTGGACTGTAGTTGCTGCTAAATAAACAGCCATCTCTGAAGATGAGAGGGAACATTTATATTCATGAGAAAACAAGGCATGTCTCAGACTTGCGCTAGCCAGGGCCCACAATTATCACCATACAATTGAGCACAATGTTGTTACTGTATTCACAAGTGGAAACGCCCTACTTTCTCTCCCCATCAATATAGGACAAACATTGTACAGACTCTTCCACCACTTTTCCATGTCAAAGGTGCCGTACTAAAAGTAGATGGTGCTGTAGATCTCAGCAGTTTTTCAAATGAGATTTTTAATGAGCCTATGTTTTGTGCTGTAGGGCAGCTATTGGCAACTCTGTTGGGGTTTGTGGAAGGTCATCTGGGTTGAATGAGCCCGTTTAGCTGCATCGTGGAGGAATATCATGATAATGTAGCATGGTGCCATTCAGGCCACAATTCCCCAAAACAAGGAGGCTATTGTAGTAAAATGAAACAGGGTGGGGTGGGATACTCGGATTGTGCAATGAATTCGATGGAAAACAGGATGACTATGTCTTCGTATCGGAGCCTGTGGAAAAAAAAAACAAAAAACGAATTAGACATTTCTAATGACTTCAGTTTCCAACACATTGGAATTATTACTTCCTTTGTTTTGTCTGTTAATTTTTTCATGTCCTGCCAGATTCTTGCTGATTTCCTTTTAATGTTTAATGGTAATGAGATATGCACTGTATTAGATTGGGTCATTAAATTGCATTTAGGGATTCAAAAACTATTCACGAATATGCAGAACTGAAGTAATGATAACCTTGTTTTAGGACAGCAACTTACCATAATTTTCATCAGCAATTAATGTTTTGGCTATATTTACAATTATTTGATTAGGAAGTTGTAAAAGAGTAAATGATTCACATCACAAGTTTCCAATTGTTTTTGTTTTTGTTTTTGATGAAAACCCCCAATCATCAAAGTTGCAAGGATAAATATCAAACAGAAAAGAAGAAAAACAATGATATTTTAGAATTGGAAGCAGCAAATGTGTGGCATCTGTCCTTGAAAGATTGCTTCAACATTTTTTTTTAAATTGTTGTTGATTTGATTGTTGATTTCTGTCTTGATCCAATATTAGAGCAAGTTTCAAACATATACTTAATTGTCCTTTGTAATGTGTTTGGAATGACAAGCTCAAATATCCAAAGATTTCTTTTTTTTTGTCGTATTTATTTTCCTTCCTCATCCATACTTCATCTTGTTTTCCACAAACAAATGAAGCGGTCTGACCAGATTATGTACAAAGTACGGTTTCAACATAGAACAATAAAAGACAGAAAGAAAACAACTTAAATTCATAGTTACTCAGCGGTCAAAAAGGAGTTTCTGCAAACCAAAAGAACGCTGACTTAATGACAGCTCCGCCCTTAAGCTTATTCAGCTCAGAAGAAACTAGCTCCCTCAATCAGCTGATTACTGAAGGGAGTGTCTATACTCATGCCACATGCTAACAACAGTCAAACATCTGAAATAGTTTGAGTCAATTTCCAATCCCCATTTTCTATCATATTTGTGCGAAGTTCATAAAAATCAAAGTTAATATCAAAATTATTTGTTTATTTAGTAATGAATAATCAACTAAGCACCAGACATTTAAGATGTAGTTTTAATTGTTGTCCAGTCATGTTCATTGATATATCGGCAATTTACAAGAAGACATTTGAACACAGGTCTAAACAATCAAATTATTGGTGGCTGAATTCCATTTAGCTGCTTACGTTTCAGTGTCCCAGTGTTGTGCATCCCTGTTCACAGTCACAGCTCACTGAAACACTCAGATATAACAAAGCCATTGATCGTGTTTTTAGTTACACCTTTTTTCTGTGAAAACTATGACTACAGAAAAGTGTTGTTCACCGTGTGTATCCCATGATTTTCCTGCCATTTAATTGGTGCCAAAGGTAAACCTGCCAGTAAGAGCTGAAAAATCTAAGAGAGCACCTTTTGAAGGTCTCTGTCTTGGTCTTGGATTTGAACACATTTTTACTCGGTCTTGCCTCACGCTCAAACAAAGAGGACTTTGGATTTTATTTCAAGACTGGTCAAGACCACAACTCTGGGGATATCACTGAATTGCCAGTCCAAAAATGAAGTCTTGAATTAAGATGGTCAAGTCGATTTTAGCTCCTTAGTATTTGTTTGTATTTTTGTGCTCTTGGAAAACAAAAGACATTTCCCATATGAAATTAATTTCTGAACTAACTTTTGATCATTTAATTAAGACATTTCTCACACCTATACATACACCCATATAAACAGCGTGCTACACCCATATACTATACAGCGTGCATGCAAAGAGACGCATGAAGAGGAATCCTCATTTGTTTTCTGTGGGTGTTTTATGGGAATGTGGACCTGCCTATGGGTGTGCCTATGGTTTGCATGTTCCATATTTTATTTTAAGCATGCATGCAGTGTGGAACTCACACTGGTCTTGGTCTTGATTTGGTCTTGATTACGACACTGGTTTAGTTGAAGAATACAGTGTGTACAGTTTTCAGTGGAGTGTCCCATAATGGCCTATGCTATTTCAGAGCACTTTTTTCACCATGACAAGAGTCAATGAATCATGCCACAAACTTAACTACATGATTTTTTCCCTGTTTGAAGTGGTCATGTTTGAGGACAATTCCATAAAATAGCTCCAAAAACACACATGGGTTGAACTCTGTAACTCCCCACAGACATCATGTGATTGGTTTTCTCTCTCAACCGTCACTATTAAGCAACCAGATGAATGTGGAGCCACTCTGAATAAGGCAATATTGACATAACTCTACTGGTCTAGTGAGCTTGTGCGTTAAGTACCCATGCCCCGGACTAGTCAGGGTGACTGCAGGCACATTGGTCTGCTGCCTCGGTGCACTCCAGCCCTGGTTGGTGCGTTCCAGCTTTCCAAACAATCAATGGCAGGACGTGGGCCTCGCACTGTGCCTCTCTCTCCTGGGGCTCACAGGCTTTAAATAGAGATTTAGGAAAGGACGTCAGGATTGCTTGTGGTTGTATAGTGTCGTTATCGGCCATAGTGCACATATCTGTACATAAATGTTTTGAAATGAAGAGGAATTTTATCGTTTTCACCCTTGAGAAAAGTGCAGCACAGTGTGTTAGTCGGCTCTCAGTCTCAACAGGTGTCTCGTAGTCTGGCTTCAAGCTCCACGCAGTTTTATGAATACAGAAGGACTCCATTCAGTTTGTCACACCCTCTCTATCACACACATCAGCTCACACAAACTCTGTGGCTCCTGGCGTCACATGGCCAGACTCTCTAATCTGGGAAAGCTGGTTTCTTCTTCTGGGACCTCATCATCCTCCAGTCATCTCTTGTTTTTCACTTATTTGTATTTTCCCTGCGGAGATGTTCATGCAGGATCAGAGCTGAGAAGATGTTAGACCGCTGACGGCACGCACAAAAGGGGTCTTTGTGAAGGACCTCCACGATGAAGCTGAGGAGGCGTTTGTTGGGGGGGGGGTTACAGTGGTGACAAGAGGATGGCCACAGATGAAAAGTGTGAAGTAATGCCGTGCTGACGCACCCGGCTGTAAAAGAGCTGCCAGTCTCTTTCCACTTTTCTCCGAGTCATAATTCCATTCTCACAAAATCCCCTCAGTTGGAGTGGCCTTTTATTTCTCAATGGGCTGAGATTGAGCTCACACTACTCCTGGGGATTCTTTCCATAGATCTCCACGTTTCCCTGCTCGGCTCTGAAGGGCCTTCTCTGACAACTACAAAGAGATGAAGGTATAACTGCTCTCAGGAAGGAGCGAGTTACACTTTTGCTGTTCGCTTGAAGTGCCTCCACTGTCATACAGGAACAGGCTTCAGAGGAACTCATTCATTCTTACAGGTGGCGAACGGAAGATTTTGACTCAGATAGCTGTGAGTAGAGCGTCAACGGAGTCCTGACCCTCATGTCCTCAGCCACCTCTGAGAATACAAACTATTGGTGGAAAGATAGTGAACATTGTTAGCCAGAATCTTTCATTTCTGCCGTGCTCACATTTTCCTCTCAGATTGAGTAGGCGATGTTTCCCCTAAAAGTAAAATATTCACATGAAGTTGGCTCACAGTTTTTGCTTGTTTCAGACAACCGTCATTTCATGTAGGCTTGGCAAGAAATTACTGACAAGTGTTCTCCCTCACAGAGAAAAATCAACACAAACCTTTTCTTTAGCTGCTTGCTGTCCTTTCTTTGGCAGCTCTTCTTGAAACAATTTCTTCAAAATTATTTCAGAAAAATTTGTTTCTGAAGACCTAGAAATGTTGTAATAATTATTGTTCTACCCTTAGAAAACACTATTCTTTATAAACATGCCATGACAGTAGAGCTACAGGGAAAGCATTATGCAGGCATTTACATTCAAATACAATACAGACTGTGGATAAGAGTTTTATTGTTATTTTACTATCAGTTCTTTTATCATCGGCAATGTCCCCAAATTCCTTCGCTTTTGTATCATTGTTAAGGAGTTTAATATGATGTGCAATACTGACTGTAAGTCAAAACACAGATATTGTGTTTTTCAAAATGACCTAAAAGTTGCAGGTCTTAATTTAGAATTATTTCATAAAGTAGTTTCTTTACAAAACCAGAATTTTTAGAGTTAGAGTAGTTTAGAGCAACAGGTTATGCAGTCAGTTAGACCTGCACAATATATCTTTTTTATTTGTTAATGTCATTGTGTTTTTAACTTGTGCGATAAATATATAAAAAACATAAGAACTGTGATATTGCACTTTAAATTTAGTAACAGTATCTTAAATAACATTCTGACTGTGGGTGCTATTTTGTCTGAGATGCACCATGCTGTCAACTTTCTGGCCGGTCAGATGTTGTCTGATCAGAATATGGCGAGCGAGTGACGTTTTGTAGACTGCATTGTTTAAGGAAAAAAGTTTGAAAAAATAAGTGCAGACAAAAATGTGGATGCTAGAGAGGAACCTGTGTCCTAAAACCAATAGCATATCAGCCATATAGCAATATTTTGATAACAGTAAAGACAACATGACAAAAGCAACCGTGACACCTGAATACACTTGTATCCCTGCTTATTTATCTCAAGTAATAACGTTATGGCAATGTTAAAGAATGTTATCACATATTTTCCTTATATCACACAGTCCTTTAATCTAGTGGTGTAGTGCAGGGTATACACGTGTATATGGGACATAGCCACCTCGCTTCCACCTCACAATATACTGCCCTATTAGCCAAAAAGTAATCGAAATATATAGTAGAGCAGTGGTTTCCAATTGATGGGTTGCGATCCAAAAGTAGGTCATGGGTCCATTGTGAATTGACTGCAAGTGACTCGTGAATGTGCCAAAGTACCCCAAAAAACCACTTTATTTTGAAGAAAGTGAATTTCCGGCACAGATCTGTTAATTTATCTTTTGATGTGCCTTTTCTGTTTATTCTTGCAACATGTTTGCATTTTGTGAAATAAAATTGAATATGCGATAATTTACAATATATGGACTTTGTATTAATGACTAAGGATTAATCTGGACCTTGTGACTTGACCAGTTAGGAACTGCTGTAGTAGAGAATACCCACTTTAACCTACCCATCTACCCAGTCAACCCACCTCAGTGTTTGTTGCCGTATCAGGTTTTCTGACATTTCTGCTCGTTAGCAACACTGAATATTATTACGCTGAATTGCCTGTCAAGCTCATAAATGCACCACAGAGACACAGAACCAGCAGTTTATGTACCAATCACTTTTTTTTTGTAACCTCTAGTGTAAAAATGCAATAATCCTAATGGACAATCCGCAGATTATAAGCATATGACTTTTTACAACCCTAGGTTTTCTTGTAATTAGATTAGATAAGATAAGCTTTATTGCCCCGAAGGAAATTTGCCTAGGGCAAAGAAGTGCTAGACACAGCTGAAAGACACTGTATTCATAACAATACATGAAAAACACATTAACCACAGAACAAACAGTATACAGTGAACAGCATGGTATCACATGACTTGGACACAAAATTGAAGGCAGAATATTACACATATTTCACAATAAATAGCCGAACCATAAAACAATAAATACTTTAAAAAAAGACCATCAAGAGACCATAATTACTGCAAACTTAAGCAACTAAGTCTACCTGTTAATTAACCTACTCCTCAGCTCAGTGAGACGCTACCACTATGAGGGATTTGAAATCTGGATTGGCGTCAGTTTTCTTTTGTGTTGTCCAAATGCCTTTCACAAGCTATTTAACCCTTTAAAACCGGAGCAAATTGGAATTCCTTTTCGGAAAAAAAAACATGAAAAAAGGCAAGAAAATGGCCTCAAAATTATTTTGGAAAAAAAAAATAAAGTTAGTAAAATATAAAAAGAAACTAGAGAAAAAGGTCCTGAAAAAATGTTTATAATTACAATCATTTTAATTTTGAATGGGATTTTTGAAGTTGGGCTATAAAAAAATCAATGTCAGTCTAAGTGGATGCTATATTTAGAGTATTTTCACTGCTTTACTTATTAATATTACTATACTAATATTGACATTTTGGGGGTGATTTTCTTGTTGGTTGTTTTATTTTTACTTAATTTTTTTTGCTTATTTTAAGTTAATTTTCTTTAAACTATTCCACTTTTTTTTTGACTACGTCTTGTTAATTTGCAAATTGCCTGCTCCCAATATTTTTGAAAGAAAACAAACCAGTTTTCTCAGGTTTCAAAGGGTTAAATTGTTGTTTGTGTAGTAATGCAATAGATGTCAAGAGGAAGGAAAACTTAAAACGATTATTTTTGCATCTCCACCGTCATGTTGGCCAGGGAGTAGAGATTCACCCAAACCTCTGTGGAAAATGCCCCCTTTGCATTGGTCTACTTTTATCCCGTCACCTGAGTTATGGTTTTATCTCGTGGCGCCGAGCACTCAGACTGTGGCTGGAAGTCAGACATGTACGAGCCAGTGGACACATGCACACACATCACATGGTCCAAAACAGATTCATTTGGCCCTCTGAGTGCTTCCCTGTGAGACACCACATGTCCCTCGTGTTTTTCTTATGTCACTCTCTCTTGTGGGAAGAGACAGTTTTGCTTTGTTATATGTATATCCATAAGTTAAGTATGAACAGCTGTGCATCTCTGTGCCTACATATCTTAAGGGGGATTATGTGATTTATGATGCTATTGTTTAGTTCTAAGAATGTATAGCCAGCCTGCGTGCAAGATGTCATACATGGATTATCAAGGAACCAAACTAAAGTTGTTCTTTAGTGTGCTGCAGGATATATTTTTAGAAGCAAATCCTAAATTGTCCTCTGAAGAATGAGCTATTGACAGCCAGGTCAAGAAAAGAGTGAAGTGCTGAAGGTACATCTTGTCTGTGCTTTTGTTATTGTGTGCTTATCCAGCACTAGAGGAAAAACCTGTTCCTTTGGCAGATTGTTTTGGGGTCAACGAATGTGGGACTAGTGGAAACATACTGATCCCTCCGCTTAACACCGGCGAAAAAGATACCAATCAATGAAATGTCACAAGCATGACCGAGGCGTGTATAATGCATGTAGGCCAGAACATTGGTGTTACCTAAGAAAAACTTGAAAGCAGCCACACAGGCTACCTTAACCTTTATGCAATTATTTATGATGTTTGCTTGGAAAGTATGACAAGGGCTGTGTCTGATTCTCACGTGTACTGCCGGCTAACACCCTCTGCTCTCTAAGTGCTATTGAAACTAAGAGTAAATGTGCCTTGTTGGTTCTATGTAAGTAGTATCACTAGATTTACAAGATATTTTTCTATTTGTGGTAACTGCATTAGAGTTTACGATGGCTTAATTTTAGGGCTGCATGCCTTTTTTTTAAAAATCGATATATGTGTCCATAACTGAGTGTCAGTAGGGGAGACTGGGGACTGTTGCAACATATTTCAATATAAACCTGAAGTTGCAGCCGTGAGCCTTTGGCTCCAGTTATCAGAGGGTTAAACTATTGACAACGTTTTCTCTCTGTGTCTGACACACTTTGCCATTTATCACAAGTTTTTTCCATTTAATGTCAGAGTCTCTTTTTGATAAGTCCGTCTACCTTTTTTGGGTTGCTTTGCAGTGTCAGCAGTTGTTGACCATACTGGAACTGCAACTTGCTCTGCAGGACTCTCCGCCATCAGGTGTTTAATGAATGGGCGTACATCTGGATTTTAACAGCCAATGAGAATGCCCTCTCTCTGAAATGACCTGTGATTGGCCAAAGTCCTGTCATTTACTAGATTTTCTAAAAGCCTGAAAACAAAACCAAGAGGAGGTGCAGAAGTCTAGTTTTCTCTCAGACCACTTGAATTATAACATGCTCAGAGTTTATGGTGGGATTTTTTTCCAGAAATAAAACTGCCTTCCCTGGCTTGAAAACAAAATAATTTAAATTTTGTTTTCTGATTTCCTGGTTGGACTCAGGACAAATGTTATCAAACTATAAGTAGACAGGACAAAGAATCACTTGCATTTGATTCCAACATTTAAAACTTGACACTCTTCAGTACGTGAGTCTGCAGACAGACTTTGGTCAGTATTCAATAAGTATTGAAGCTTGATACCAATCCCTATTTATATTTAGAGAATCTGGTGTCTAGTGAACACACGTTTAATACACACACACACACACACACACACACACACACACACACACACACACACACAGACACAGACACACACAGACCATGCGAAGTGGAGTGTGTGATCTGTGTCTGCCTGTGTGAGCTGCACGGATCAGAGCGGCTCACTTGGCTGCTGTCAAATGGTGAGAACTCATCATCAGGTGCTGTGGGTGCCAAACAATGCGCTGGCTCAAATAATAGATCCCCCTCCTTTACTCCCAACACACACCCCCCTCAGACAGGGAGAGAGCTTGTGACTCATCCAGTTATTGTATTACAACCAGAGGCAATGATACAAACCTGGATAACTTCCACCACCATGGGTAGGAGCAATTAGAATTAGCGATAAGCGGTATATTGTTCTTAAATACTGCAGATGTTAAGGCAAATAATAGCTGGGCTAATAATAGCTGTACAAGCTGAGGATGAGGAAGTGCAGGCTTCTAATAACAGCTCATGGTTTACTAACAACTTGGCTCTCTGCAAAAGTAAACATAGGGATTTAAGGCTGAACTGCCATGGCGGACAGCCAACAGATATATATTAGGAATCCATTAGCGGTGTTAAATGTTGATCTGTGTGGCATGCAAGCCTCCAGGCTTTTAAGGACAGTTTTACTCTGGATCCCGTTGAGTGTAGTACACCCTCTTCCAGTGTTGGTGACAGGAAGGTGAATGGCTGTCTGTCAAAGGTCACCGTCACACTAGCTAACTGTCTTGTTATCTCTCTATCCCAGTTACAATTACACAGTTAAAGCAGTCACAACATATGTCCAGCTGAGGTGAGAATGCATCACTGGATTGAAGCAGTAATTTAAAAACATCTTCACTATTCTGTGAATGGCCACCTTCCTTCTATTGAAATGCACACTACTGTAAACAACCCATGTATCTATTGTCAGAGACATAAAAGAGCAGGACTTATTTAGGAGACAATGAGGTCTGGGGATAAAGTCCAGACCATCTGGGGCTTAAGGACAACAGGCTGCTGTTTTACCTGAAATAAAAGCAACTAAATTTCATTGAGTTTTACTGCTCAATATTCCATAACCTTTTAAATTTAACTTGCAAAAGTAAGGTTAAGACATTTACTTTGAACAAATTGGACATCTGCAGTGCAGGTGAGAATTCTCAAACCTTTGTTACCTATGTTTTTATATGCTACTTTGACTACTTTACTCTGTTTTTCCATTTTCATTTTATTGCTGTAATATGTGCCAATTTGAGTTATTTGTACCATAATTTAGAGAACATCAGGTGTTTTGATTATTTCATGTTTAAATTTTTCAAATGTATTTGTTTAAGAGGTATAAAATAATTCACATTCAAACAAATGTAAGTGTACCCAAGTTAGCTGAGTTTTCTTTTCTCGAAATTGTGTTACCAACTCTCCAGGTATCCAATGTCCTTTAACCAGTGATGGATGAAGCACCTGAGTAAAAGTACAGACCTTAACAGAAAATGACCTGAGTAAAAGTCTTAAACAGTTTGATAGTCACCGTACTTAAGTATCGTATAAATGTACTTAACTATTGAAAGTAAAAGTACAAATTAATGGTCATAAAAAGGGAAGCAGTCAGATTTTTGAGAGTTTTTTTTTTCCTTGTTAAATAAGCCATCTTCAAAATGTACCATGCATTACACCAAACGAGGTCTTTTTTGCATCTTAAATTATTTAAAGAGCAAAATCCAGTTTTTCCTTTACACCCATCCCTTCCTTTGTCCGTCTGTCCTTGCCTCCCTTCTTCAGCTCCTTCCCTTTTTTTGTAGTACGTAACTAAGATGCTAAGGGGAAATGTCTACATTTTATTTAAGAAATATAGTGAAAGTGACAGAAATATAAAAACTCAAGTAGTACAGATACTTCCAAAAAATGGTATATTATAAATTGTGCTGTTATTGCACCATAGACATGTAGGCCAATTTAGGCTTTGCTTATCTACTTTACTCAATAAACATCAGGGCAAAACGGTGAGTGGGACAACTGTTTATACCTGCCTGATAGCCATAAGTGCTGGAGCACACCTATGACGGTTAAGTTGGGCTTGTTTTAAAGGTTATGTAATCAATGTTCCTACAGGGTTGGTTTACATACATTAGAAACGTGAGCAGCATTGCACACAATATACATCCGTGTAGGCTGCCTAAAGACTGTCACAGCTTGTATACAAGAAGACTTTATCCAGCATCACCCACTCCCCCAGTTTCTCTACATCCATGCACACATACAGCCAGCTGCAGCAGCAAGAATTATAATGGTCGGGAATTGAAGTATTTGCATTTTATGATGATCACAGATTTTTTTCCTCTGTCAAAAAGATGAGGGTTAGACAAAAAACATTCCGGGAAGCCCAAAGCTGATGACGTCGATGTTACAGACTCTCTTTAACCTGCTCAGGCTCTTTGACTTTCACCTGACCAGCTCATTAAATGGAAAGAGCAGATCATCGTAATGATTTTGTCCAGTCAGTGTGGACATTTTGTCTTGTTTAGAACTCTGAGCCTTCGTGTCCCACAGCATTTCCTATTCACATTTTCAGTGAATGATGTCAGATACAATAACAAGATCCCTGGTCCCATGATGTAATTTCACACACTCAGGGTTAATCCAAGGGAAGTTGTGCCTTCACAAGATCCTCCCACTGAAGTGTGCAGAAAGCTAAAAAAGTCTTAATTTATCATGCTCCCTCCACACAAGTAAAAAATAAAATCCCTTTCCTTTTAAGGTGGTAGAAAGGCTCTGTTTTCTCAGTTTGGGATGAAGTGTCATAGCTGCCAAAGCTGCTCGAGTCTACGTTTTCTTTAACATTCATTACACCTGAATCACATTTCCTCCGTGTTTTGGTGTGTATAGCCTCGAAGGACTGAGCAGAGATTATCAGGACATCGTAAACAAAAGGCTGTAAAACTGACACATACACAGAAGCAGTTTAGCTTGTAGTTTTCAAACCATGTATTGAAATTCAACACCTGTGCTTTTATTCCTGTGATACGCTTTTGTAGTATCAAGCTTCGCAAACATGTCACATGTGTCTTTTTTTGCCCAGGAGGCGGATGTGTTGCATGCATGAGCTCCGTATCGGCTCATCCTCGACCGAGCGGCTCATTGAAACCAAAACTTGAGTTGAAGCAGTTACCTAACTGTTCTCGTGTTTCTGCTGTTTAAACTATAACCTGTTGTTTTTGTACCCGTATTGATCTGTATACTTTGTAGTAAAAGTCAATATTGTGTATGGTTGAGGAGTTAGAGCAGGGTAGGACAGCGGTTAAAACAGTGTAATGAATGTTAGCAGATGCTTATATAACTGGACAGAGAACTGGACATGTTTTTATTGGAGCTTCAGCATCTGGCCCACACACACACTCATTTAATGTAGCTTAATGCTCCCACACTTAATTCCGTTGCTCTGTATTTAAAGACAGTCTAGCTAAAAGAACAAAAAACATGCTCTGGTCACCAGCAGACATTTTCCCATTTTAGAATTATCTCATAGTATTCGTGTCAAATTAGTCTCTGTCAACATAAAATGGTGTCCTTGGGATCATGTTGTGCATTGTGCTTAAAAGGAGATGGAGGCAATAGCAGCTGAAATGGGAATTCCTGGATGTTTAGCTCACAGTCACACAGTTCAAGGTCTGGACTCCCTCACACTGTTAAAATCAGCGTGAGCAGCCAACAGAGGAGTGAATGGGGCTGGTCGGCTGGTTGGTTTGTTAAGCTAATTAACCAAATCTTGTGTTCATGCAGCCGCCGCGCGGTAATTGCAGCTGTGCCTGGGAGGTTGTGAGTGGGCAGGATGTGAGGGGTTAGTGAGGACACAGCTGGGAGGAGGGTGTTGTGTCCAGTCCTGCCCACTCCTTCCTCTTCACCCCCCATCCCACTCCCTCAGTCTTTCCAGCCAAACTCTGACCCGGGACCACTGAGCAGCCAAGACCACTGACACACAGACACTGGTTCTCTCATCTGCACAGCTTTGCATCTGATGTTTTTGTACTAATATGTGTTAATTAATACATTTCAACTGTTGAATCATTATTTTAATGAGGAAAAGACAGTGGACACCTGTTGGTGCTGTTACTAATGCTACTACTCATACTACTACTGCTCCCACCACTGTAGTGATATTCTATTTGTACTGTTGCTATGGAAAAAAATCAATTAATTCATCTATCTAGTAAAATAGAGTGAGAGTCCTGTATTAACCATGGCCCACTGCCATGGCCACACAGTGTTACTCTGTTGGCACCGGGTCTCTCAAGTCTGTGTCTCTCTATCAGTGCGTTTACATGATTTTAGAAAAAGTTGTTTCTGCTGAAGAGCTCAGTGGCTAAAAACAAATTATCTTATCTAAGATAACATTTATTTGTTTTGATCCCTCTTTATCTTCACTTAAGCAGTTTGTTTGCTTTCCTCACCTCTGTGTTTCTGACGTGAACTGAGCTGAACTGCGAATCATAGTGATTTCTCTCACTGATGGGCTCTGGCTCCGCTGTCTCTGACGCAAATTCAACATGCTGAATGGATGAAAAAAAAGCCAACAAGAGCTGACTAATGCCAGCAGTGTGGGACACACTGCAATGGTAACAAACAGTCAAAGACTGCCTAACATTGACCAATGGCAGACTGTCGGCTTGGTGTGTCAGGGCCCTTACAGAAGAACAAGAAACACAGAGATGGATGAAAAAAAAAACAGCAATGAAAATTTTGGAAAGTGGGATTGCCAATGTATATTGACAAAGGAGGCTGCAGTTTAAAGTACTTATTATAGGTTTTTTTACTGCTTTGTGTAATGTTTTTATTGCAGACATGACTCAGGCACGGTGCTGGTGGAAAGGAGGGAGCGATGGAGAGCATATATGAAACAGGCATAGAGGGGGAGGGGTGTTTGAAAAATAGACTGTGAGCTAAGAGACTGATAGAGTACCATATGTTTACAAAGATCTTTCCAATTTATATACATACGTTTATGTTTTTATAATGTTAATGTAATTCATTGAAGTCTTACAGTCAAGGAGGGCTGTATTAAATTGGCTTTTCTCTGTAAAGTTTACATTTGGGTCACCAAAAATGTACTTTAGCCTCCCAAGTTAGAGGTTTAGTGGCCTGTGTGGCCAGTACTTAAATATTAGCCTCCATCCCTTAGAAATGAAACAATCATATTCAATGATGAACAATCTATTCACAAAAAAATGCCCAATGTTCTCAAACTCCCGGTTGCTGCTTTTCTGGATCTTACTGTGTGATTAAAGATTCTAGCGGTTTGAACTGTTGGTCGGACATAACAAGCTATTTAAAATTTTCCCTTGGGAGCCTGGGAAATTTTGATGAAACAGTTATCACTATTTTTCTTAAATTAACCAAACAATTTATCAGCTAGTGAAATAAGTGCTATCTGCAGCTGAATGTAAAACAGAATGAATGTTTGTTGAAGCAGCAATCACTCAACGTGCATATAAGCCTGGAACTACTTGAACAACTTGAGGTTGCGCACTAATTTAATGTGAGATTATTTTGTGGCTGCCCCTCTAGTTCACAGGGAAAAGAGGGAAGACAGACAAATAATAAATGTCCTACAAGAAAGTGAATATGAGGCTAAAACGTGAGCTCATGTGACCCTGCTGCTTGTGTTTTAGGGAGCGGCCTCGTTCAAAGCTCTCAAATGTCAGTGTAACTACAACAACAAAGAATCTCATACATGTGAACTGTTTTACCAAAAGTCCTTCCCCTCTACTCACTGTCATTTTTTCCCTCTGAGGCCAGTAAGTCCTCTGTTTGTGTTCAGTCTTTTGTCTTGGCTGTCTTCAGGCTCTACAGGTACATTCAGTGTCAGGAGAAATAAAATCAGGGCCAGCCAGACACATATTGTCCTCACTGGAACTTTTGAACTAAAGCCAGTCGAGAGTAAACTGAAGGTCGAGATATTGAACCAGAAGGATAAATGAGCATCATAATCTTTTGATTTGAGGAAAAGTTTGTTGGTCAAATTAGAAAAGTGGAGTGGGCAGTTTGAGCTGTTGGTTGCAGTTTGTTTTAGTCAGTAATTCCAGAATCGCTGGGAGATTTTTCCTCATGTTTGGACAGCATTTATGTGCAAGTATTAATTCGGGATCTGTTTTTTTCTGACAGATGTGCGGCCTGGGTCCAGCTCTATTTAGCTTGGTGGAATTTGCTTCAGCGTTTCACAAAGATTACTTCGTGGCCTCACTGGTCGCCTGAGACCAATTTTGGTTTGGCCCAGGCCATGACGAAAACAAAGCTCTGATTCCAGATGGCAGCAAGCCAAGATGGCACAGACAGGCACCCCCACCCCTGTGCAACATTTATCTTTATAAGGAATGGCCTCTTCCTCATGTCAGTAATTACACATTATAGTAACCCCTGATTAGATCCGCACTGGTGCAACAAAGTCTCATAGTATTGTCTATTTTTACCACTCTGGTACCACATGTTATCTTTTCAGGCTATGATCAGCAGTGTGCGACTGGGCTTTGACGTCCATCTCTGTAGGACATTTTAAAAGCTCCAGATGCCTATCAAAGGTCATGTGCTGAAGAGTCAACAGCAGTCAGGGTCCCCAGAGTCAGTGTGTTGACTTATGGGTTGTAGCACTCTGGCCTTTTAGAGTTTAAACTTTGGCTTTAGTGGAGCTCTGGGTTTGTGGGATATCTGAATTTATTTTTCATTGCAGGCCTTTTCAAATACTCCTGAATAAATCCAAACACTGATTACGTGATGGACAATGCCTTTATTCAAGAAGTGACAGTATATCATATCTGTGGTTATCAGCTCTTAGTTTACCACCTCTCACTGTATTGTTACAGGAGTTAATATTAGCTCCAGATTCATGAACATGTAATCTCGTCAGCTCTGCTCACAGACAAGCTGAACCTTAAAAGAATAAAAGAAACACTTTTACAGTTGCCACTGTGCTGCAGGCTTAAACATCATGGAAACGTATTGATTAATATGTACCAGCACAGGTTTTGCCTATGAATGAATTGGCCCAGGTGTGAAACCTGATTCATGCACAAGTACATTCCAGCCTGCCTGTGCGTGATGGAGTTGTCCAGTGGGATATTATTAAAGACAGAATGGATTTTCTGTGTGCTTGCCAAGCCAAAATCTTTTCCATCCCCTTCCTTCAGTTGTTCTTTAACATGTTATCCGTCTGCCTTACTTTATAAAGCACCTTGCCGGGAGCTGTGCCTTATAAGCCAATGTTTGGACTCCTTTTAACTTCACCGCCAAGAGGTTCCTGCTTAAGTAAATGTCGAGCGAGGCTCGTCTTTTAGAGCCAAAAGTCTGGAGGAAGAATGGTCAGGAGACATCAGTGGGAGATACTCTAAGTCCAGCTTAGCGGTTATAAAGAGAGGCAGCGCGCTAATGAAGAGGAGCTTCTACTGGGCTCTTTACACCACATTACTGTTTGGAGAGTGTCAGAGCGGCTGTGGGTCTGTGCTGGATTTGCAGGCCTGGGTGATATAAGTGCAGCAACAGACACAACAAGCGTCAGGATCAAAGAGCCGCCAGTCCAAAAGGAGTCACACACATGCGTAGCTCACACACAAGGTTTATTCAAAAGCCTCTGTGAATGCTTTTTCCTCTAATCTCCAGACCGTGTTGTGACTTGGCATAACTTGGCATTAACGCGAGCGTTGTTCGTCATGTTTCCCCACACTTTAGTTTCACCTATTCAGAGCTATCAGGCTGTTATATTGAGCCATCATTCAAGAAGCAGTCATTCAATTGTTGTTCAGCTCTAATAATGCTCACCCTGAAGTACCGCACCTGCTCATATTTGGGGGATTTTCAATAGATGCTGCTCTCACATTGGCGTCACATTTGCAGATAATCGTGTGTCCATGCTACCACTGCACTACTGTTTCTTTATCTGTCAACCATTTAAACACTGGATCAGCATCAGTTTTCCTTTCACAAGCATTTAAACCTTTGAAACATGAGCAAAATTGATATTATTTATTTTTTGAAAATATGGTGGGGAAAAGGCAATCTGCAACATGGCATGAAATGTTTTGCAAATTCCAGAGAAAAAAAAAAATCCCCAAAAAATATCAAGAAAATTTTGTTTACATTAATTATAAAATATATAAATTAGGGTACAGTAAACATATATTATTTTTATTTATCTAAAAAAATGTTTACACTTTTTCACGGGTCATTTCATGTTTTATATTCTTTTGCCTTTTTTCTTGATTATTTTAGGTAATTTTACTTTTTTTTTTTTTTAACCAATTTTCTGCTATTTTTTGGCAATTTCTTATTAAGTTGCTCATTTCCCTTTTTCCATGTTTTTGAAACACTTAAAGCCAATTGGCTGAGGTTTCAAAGGGTTGTGAAAAATCCAAAAAATCCCGAATGTGGGGCCTTTAAGCTGCGTTCAAGCACACAGTATGCTTGTTGCCAAACTCTCTAAATCAATTTGATAGGAATGTCTTGCTCACATGGGAAGCTGAATTGGCTGAATGTAAATTGAGTGTGCTGCTGAGAAGCGTGGTCCTGGGAACTGCAGGTGGCCCTGTATCTCAGACAGGCCACTTAAACATGTTATCTGGCTTGCTGTGTTCAGGGCCATCTGTTTGGGATTAATACGATCAGGTTATATCAGGGTCCCTTCAAGACCAGTGTCAGGTCTCTATTGGTGGTCTATAACATTACAACGCAGAGCTTATCAGGAAGCTCTGACCTGTCATTGATTTCTGAACACAACAGGCTAATCGCTCATTGAGTGACGTTACAGCACAAATTAAATGTTGCACTTAAGGAACAATTGCTCAACCAGCCGTGAAAAAACAAGAGTGGATATTCTTTGTAGGTCCTCACACCTGATCTTCAATACCCTGGTGATGAGACATCTCACACCTCCTGACAGCTTTGATCTGAATCTTTGAAAGTTGACTGACAGTTGGAATCAGAAATTCTCTGTCATCCATCATTAAGGAGTTCAGAAAAAAGTGTTTGTTCCTGAAAACCTGTTTGAAGAACCCGCCTGCATGTACTGTATATCCCTCAGAAATAAAAAATGAGGATGCGTTCTGGTTGCTCCTCTGTTATTTCCCTGAATAATGTTGCTCTCTGCCTGCATCAACTAAATCAGGGATTAGTATTTACCCAATACATCAAAAGCATGTTTGCTTCTGCACCTGCGAACCATCAGTGTGTTTATTTTTGCTTACCGGTGCTTCTAATCTAGTTTGGCCATTTGTTTTCAGATGGAATAGGAAGCTTCCTTCAACTCTCTCTGCGAGTAAACAGTGGAGTCTGCCGGCCACTGTCCTGCGGTGATGGTGTTGTGTTTCTAGCACAGGTTGTTAGATTGTCTCTGTCTTGTTGTGACAACACAGGGCGAGTCCTTGTGTTTACAGTGTAAACCTCATCTTTGGTGCACGGCCCAAACAGCCTGCCATCACGCTACGAGTTTGTTTTAGTGCACTTTCGTTTTATGGTCTCTCTTAAGCTATGGTCCATTTTGGTTTGAAACTTTTAGAATATCTAACACATATATGTTGATACAATATTTTCAGTGATATAGCACTGTCATTTCCATTACCATATGTTTATACAGTAAACAAAGTGATGGAAATGACATTTGTCATATTTTATTTTAAAAAATCTCATGCTAGCTTGTTAATGTCCATTTTAATTAAACGGCAAACTCCAAAGCTAAGAGATGAAGCAAATGCAGAATTGCCAAAAGCTGCAGTTCCTCTAACAGCCACTTGAGGCTGAGTCCAAAACACTAAAAAATCACTAAAGACCTCCATGTTAACATGCCACAACTTTACAACAGAAATTAACATGTTTACAGCCTGGTACAAAAAAATGGTTTTGGTCTCTAAAGCTAATTTTAACATTTAAGACAACAGTATGGGAGGTGATTTTTTTTTAAATTACTAACCCATTTACATTTTAGTAAGTCCAAAATGTACGTGTATTTAAGGGCGGGGCTGCTTGAGTGATAGGTTGTCTTGGAGGCGTAGCTACAGTCTACCCCTCGCATCTCCAAAGCGCCAAATATGGTCACTTCTGGCTCCAAAAAACCAAGATGGCGAAGCTGAACTGCCACACTCGAGGCTTCAAAACAACAGTCCACAAAACAATGTATGCAATCACAGTAGCTTTACTCATTCAGTCTATGATTTAAGTGTTAGTATTTTATATACACAAAGTATACAATTTATAATGGTTTTTTTATTTGTTATACATTCAAATGAAATATGAGGTGTTGTAGTAATGACAGCCGGTGAACATATTCCTGATTTGACGAAAACAACTTAATTTCTGCTTATTTCAGTTCCCTCCATGGAGCTAACTGTCCTCCAGCCATCCTGTCACATGACTATTGCTGTGGTCACCAACTATACAGACTCTCGAAATAAACCTCTCTGAATTAACATTATGCACAGGGACAGGTGTTCTCTTTATGAAAAAAGACTACTTTTATAAAGTGCTATTATGCAACAGTTAGTTTCGAACAAGCAATTTGATAGGTCAGGAGTGCTGGTGTAAAGCACAACAGCACAGGAACTTTTCACTATGCATGTATCACACCGCTTTACAGAATCTATAATAACATTAACCGTTAATTAAATTAAGGGTCATCATAACAAAATTTGCACCACTAAGAGTACATTTTTCACAAATAATAATTGAGTAAAATAATGAGAAGTTGTCTGAGAAGGACGAAGGGAAGGGTTTTTCACTGAAAATCTTATCAACTCACTAATATATCTTATGACAAATGATACATTTCATTAAACGTGGTATTTATGTGTCACTTGTATTTGAAGCTAACATATGATCAGTATTGAATTTAAATATAAGCAGAGTTGAATGTCCAAAATCTGGCTCAGGGAGAAAGGGAATATAGCAAAAACACACATAAAAGTCCATGTTTTATGTAATACAAATAATGACTGCTCTATCATTTAATTTTTGTTTATTCCTCTCAGAGGAAAGTACGTCTGACAAAAATTAAAAGGAAAGTGTTTTTGTTTTTCTTATTTTTGACAGGGATCACAAAAATCCAAAACATCAAAAAAAATCAAAAACAGTTGAAGAATCAGTCTTTAATCTTTGTGTGGATCTAAAGCTGGTAGTTTACCACTCCTCTTATTTTTTAAAAGCACGAAGACACATTCATGAAAATATGCAGTGTATGCATTCATACTGATAATCATCCTCTATCTGCAGTTATCCATCTCTCCTCTGGCGTCTTTCTCATAAACACAACTCACAAACACGCACACAGACACATAGTGGTTTGGCAACATACCAGCCGTGTCTCAGAAATGTTGGTAGTGGTGATGAGGCTTTTCATGTCCTCCAGTTTAATCATAACGTTGTTATTTAGACTAATTGAAACACAAAATTTATGTGTGTCTTCTCTGCGTATCTTTTTCTCATTATTGATGACATCATCTTAAGAGGAAGCACTCTGCACTCTGGTCATGGGTCAAGTGACTTTCCCAGGCTTGAGTGTGTTTCTGAGCATGTGTGTGTGCGCGCGCATGCATGCATGTGTGTTTCCTAGCAGAGGGGAAGTCCAGAGCTCAAGGCTCTGTTTCTGATGTTCGGTCTTGGCTGCAGACGAGTGAGAAGAGAAATCACTAACAGACTTACACAGACTCAACACACGCATCCATAAACACACAGGGACGCACAGAAAGAGGCTGCAGAGGAATGTTTTTAAGGTCGATGACCCCACAAAGCTAACTGTACACTATATCTAAACTTCATTTACTCAAGCCACAGATAATGCTGTTTTGCAGTTGGTTTCTCTGCATTCTTAGAGCCCCGTTGTTCAACCAACATCCCTCACTGTGCAAGGTACACAAGTTACATTAATGGCTGCGTCTGTTTCTCACTGCCATTGAAAGCTGTAAATTCAAATAAGAATATGTCTCTTTACTGCTTTATGCTATTTTAAATTGCTCCATTCGGACAAGAAAAATCTGCTTTGCAGGCTCGTATCATCTGTTTTTTGTTCTCAGAAAGTCTTTCCATGCTGGATGAATCTGTTTCCTGTTTTTCCCTTTTGAGTTTATTCCATACACACAACATAAAAGACTTCATAAACTTTAAGCTCAAGTAGAACAAAAACTGGAGTGACACATGGGGTCAGTGTACTTTTCGGTCTTTGAATTTCCCTTTCAGAAACAGAAAGGAAAACAAAAAACCTAGTTATCTGATTTCCATGTCAGAATCAAAAGTGGAAAACAAGCCATTTCGGGGGGTTCAGAAAAAGAATATACAGACTAGAAATGCCACTTAATTTTATTTTTTTCCTTTTTTTTTCATTTTCTGAAAGTACACTGACCCACGTGTCACGTGTCCCCAGTCATGCATCACATTGAACCCTCTGGGCTTCCTATCTGCCGTTCAGAGCACAACGTGTGGAGAATGTCCTCTTGCAGAGCAACCACGAGGCCACGCTCATCATCTCTAACCAGATCACATCTAATGGCCCCTCAGACGTTTGAGGAATTTTTCTCCTCACAGTAAATCCTATGACACAGAGTGTTATCAATTTTCCTTCATTGACCTCACCCAGGTCAGGCAGAGTTCACTGTATTCTCGTGATGTGACATGTACATACTGTCTTGTGTGTGTTTTTACAGATCAGTGCCAACGTGGTGATCTTCCTGTGCACTAACATGATCGGGATCTGTACCCACTACCCTGCTGAAGTCTCCCAGAGACAAGCCTTCCAGGAGACCAGAGGATATATCCAGGCCAGACTGTACCTGCAGAGGGAAAACCAGCAGCAGGTACACATATGTGCACACACAGACACACACACAGACACATGCATGCTCAAGCAAATAATTGAGGGAGGCAGTCATGGCTGCGTCCCGTAGGAAAACGAAACACATGAATGCAAAAGAGCAACAAATGGGTGTCTCCATTTTCCAGTCAAATTTTTTGTCTCAGTTTTTGAGGTCAACAATATGCTCTGAAGTATAACACGTATCTCCACTCCTCTCTATTTGACTAACACGTTCCCACGCAGATGCCAACGAGGCAGGGTGACTCACTGAGCATTCTTAACAGTAGAAACTGATGAAAATGAATGGGCTCTCTCTCTCTCTGTCTCTCTCTCAGGAGCGCCTACTGCTTTCAGTGCTGCCAAGGCACGTTGCCATGGAGATGAAGGCTGATATCAATGCCAAGAAAGAAGATATGATGTTCCACAAGATCTACATCCAAAAACATGACAATGTTAGGTAAAAACACACAGATACACATACATGTTTCCACACAGCTGCACTGAAACACACTCAGGAGGATGTCAGAGAGAGTGCTTGTATACTCTGCGATCGCAGCTATCACAGTGGCTTTGACCTCACTCCACTGACTGATGTGTCAGTTACAGAGTCACTCCAACAGCTATTTCCCTGACAGCATGTATTATGCATGTTGTTGTTTATTGACACTGACAGCACCAGCTGCAGTAACGATATTGACTTAGGCACACTGCTGTGCTTTCTGTAGCAAATGATGGGAGGCAGACCTCAAGTTTGCTGGCCCCCTGTCTCAGCTTTCACCGCTGGATTTCACCCTCTGAGTCTGAATAACTCAGAACTAAACAGGTGATAGAAACTCTCCATCCATTAGCCTGCTGTTGAGCCCAGCTAGTGCTGTTCGGGTTGCGGTGGTGATGGTGGTAGGGGACATTAAAACGAGGTTGCAACAGCGATCTCATGTTAGAGGTGACCCAAATAGGTGCAGGTGATGCACTTAGTGGAACAATCTGTTGCAACACAGCTGCTCTACTAAGGTGTAAACTTACAGGAGCAATCCATTATCCAAATGTAACACAAGTTTGTGACCTGCTGTATTTGTCCCAGAATGATTTCCAGGTAATTTTTGAAAAAGCTCCAAAACTAGACATCAACTAAATCTGTTAATAATGTTTTCTGACCGGGTTGTTTTCATCACTACTGTTCAAAATAGGCCTTTTTTGGTATATGTCATGGTCTGTCCATATACCCTCCTGATGCTTATCTGTTTATTATCAGTAACACAAACTTGTTTATTCTGGGTGTGACTTAACACATAATTTAGATTAGATTTAGGTTATAGTTTACAATCAGCTGAAATCAAGAATCATTGTTTTTTGTAACCTTAGGGAGAAGGTCCTTTTTTGCCATGTTTCTACAGTAGCCCAGAATGGGATCAAACACTGGCTCTAGGTAGGTGCCCTTCACGTTTTCATGGTATAGCCATAGTTTGCAGCCCCTCTGCCACAAGCTAAACAGCATGGCAAAAACACTGATTTGTAACATGAAACTGTTTTATTCAGTGTTTTTAACAGTTTCAACAGAGGCTTGATGCGTAAGTGAATTAAACAGCTGCTTGTCAGCACAGGGCCACCAAAAGTGCATGAAAATGTCCCACAAGCAGAGCTGGGCAGCCCAATGCTCACTATGGAAGTTGTTTTGCAGATTTTGCAAATTACACAAGGTCCATGATTCGCGTTTGTATCAAGGTGGGCCCCATTGTTTAATGAACGGTAATGAACTGCCCTTCTGGTCTTAAAAAATGTTTACCAGATTGAACAACAATCTGGTAACTTACTGTAAACTGTTCTCTCCTCTCCAAGATTGCTGTTAGTAATCACTAACATTTATGCAGCATTATGTGTTTAAACCAATCATTACAACACATATGTTAGCTCTGTGCCTTGTGAGGTCACAGCATGTGATAAACCAAATCTCCCTAGGGTCACCAAATGTCTAGGACTAGCCCAGGATAGAAATCACAGGGTCTACTTTTTTTTGGCGAGAAAGAGACCTTTGCATAATTTAGTTATTGGTGAAAATCTCCTGGACGTCTTGATCTGAAAAAAGTGAGCACCCATTGACAGGTGCTGGGCAGCAATGAGCCAAATACTGTGAAGAGAACCATTGCTATGTAACATGAAACTGCTTTATTCAGTTTTGTTGGAGAGGGAGAGACTTCTGCAGATAATTTGGCTCTCAGTACAAACCTCCTAAACAATAAACACTGAAAAAAGCCTAACTGGGAGGTCATGCTTGACAAACAGGAGGAGTTTCAGCTGGTTGCAGCCTGCAGTCCTCACCATTAGATGCTACTAAATCCTGAACGCTGCTCCTAAAACGGGTCAGGTCATCCGAACTACAGAAAAAAGTCTCTCACTTTATTCCAAGTAATATCTGGCCATGTAGGAGATTTTGGTTGTATTTTCAGCTTATGTCTCTTTTATCTTTTGCTGCCACAAAGTAAAATGGAGGTGATTATTTTTTTTGTGGTGCTCACATAACTGAAAATCACAAAAATTCTACAGCAGCATAAAATTCTGCATTTGTCTCCAGAAACAACAAACCTTTCGATCTATGTAATTCTCATACAGCGCTGTGAGTTTTCTTTGGGACTCATTTTACAGCAGAAAGCTGTTAAAGTGACAGCAGAAACAAAAACATCTCAGAACTTGATCAGATAAAAGAAAAACTGCATGCCAAAACAACATCCACTACATGGCTAGATAACACCAGGGGTGAGTGTCAAACTGACCCTTTAAAGATAATCTATTGCATCATGGCTCACAGACTCAGTCAGGGTGGGAGATGAAATTAAGGGCCAGTTGTCCCTAAGTGGATGACCTCATGGGACCATCAGCGCCATCTGTCGCCTTCAGCTGGAACTCTGCGAATGTCTGCGGTGTTGTTTATCCTCGCCTTTCATAACTATCAAAAGTTAGCAATGAAAGGCATGCAGACAGGGGGACGGGGGGTGGTGTTCTGAGAGGGACGGGCTGGAGGAGGTGACCTACATTGGCCTAAATGATGAGAGCCAGAGCTAAACAAATGTCTGCCTCTCTCCCTCCCCTGCTCACATGGCAGCTGGACAGTGAGGAGGGAGGGAGGCACTAGACCATGCTAACTAACTTTATACTGATTATTGATTGATCTCATTCTCTGTCTCCTTTGTCTTCCCTCTCCTGTGTGTCTTTTTTGTTGACCCTCACCCTCTCCATATACCAACCCATCACCTCTCCTGAAGCATACTGTTTGCGGACATCGAGGGTTTCACCAGCCTGGCGTCTCAGTGTACGGCGCAGGAGCTTGTCATGACGCTGAACGAGCTGTTTGCCCGCTTTGACAAGTTGGCCTCGGTGAGCACTGACAACCTGCCGCTGCCATTTTCACAGCAGAACTTTGAGCCACTGTTTCTTATGTAACCGTACAGTCTGTATGACAAAGCCAACATGATGTACTTGTTCGGGGGGGGGGGGGGTGGGGGCTTTCTTAGGCATTGTGTTAAACATCAATTAGACTATGCTGAGACTTATGAGTCATCTAAATTATGTATGAGAAGCTCCACATTTGACATGAACATCCTTCTGTGTGTGTGTGTGTGTGTGTGTGTGTGTGTGTGTGTGTGTGTGTGTGTGTGTGTGTGTGTGTTCTTGCTGTACAGGAGAACCACTGCCTGCGTATTAAAATCCTCGGAGACTGTTACTACTGTGTATCAGGGCTGCCTGAGCCCCGGGCTGACCACGCCCACTGCTGTGTGGAGATGGGAGTAGACATGATTGAGGCCATCTCGTGAGTCAAACACACAATGAAACATAAAGATCAGCACTCTCAAAACAACAGCACACATCCTTACAGTCACTTAGTGATATTCCAGTGAAGGTTAAGTTGAGATTTCTTGCTTTGTTTATGCAGCACGGGGTGTAAAAGTGAAACTGTGAACCTGAAGGTGACACTAGTTTTTTGACAGTCTTGTTTCCCTGTGTGTGTGTGTGTGTGTGTGTGTGTGTGTGTGTGTGTGTGTGTGTGTGTGTGTGTGTGTGTGTGTGTGTGCGTGTGCATCTGCAGGCTGGTGAGAGAGGTGACGGGTGTTAATGTGAACATGCGGGTGGGCATTCACAGCGGCCGTGTTCACTGTGGGGTGCTGGGCCTACGTAAGTGGCAGTTTGACGTCTGGTCCAACGACGTGACGCTCGCCAATCAAATGGAGGCTGGAGGGAAGGCTGGGTAAGTCCCTCCTACCCCACTGACATATTCTCCCATGTTCTGATATTTACACATTGTTTGTACGTGTGTGTGTTTTTTGACAATCTTATTTCCCTGTGTGTGTGTGTGTGTGTGTGTGTGTGTGTGTGTGTGTGTGTGTGTGTGTGTGTGTGTGTAGGCGTATCCACATCACCAAAGCAACACTACAGTATCTGAACGGGGACTACGAGGTTGAGCCGGGTTTTGGAGGAGAGAGGAATGCTTACCTAAAGGAGAACAACATTGAAACCTTTTTAGTGCTGGGCTGCAGCCAAAAGAGGGTTAGGGCACAGTCTCTCACACACACACACACACACACACACACACACACACACACACACACACACACACACACACACATGTCCTTTATTACGTGGTTGAACTCTTCAGAACGTCACACTAGTGCCATTTTTCACACAAACAATATAATAGCTCGTCACCAGGTATAGAAGACCTTGTTTGTCACTCTGGTGGCATTTCTTCACTTCCAGAAAGAGGAGAAAGCCATGATGGCCAAGATGCAGCGAGCACGTGCGAATTCTGCCGAGGGACTGATGCCACGCTGGGTGCCTGACAGATCCTTCTCCAGAACCAAGGAGTCCAAAGTCTTCAGGCAGATGGTGAGATACACACAGGGAGCACTTAGCTGAACGCACAGCACCTGTTCTTCTTGTTGTCTATATCTGATCTGACAATATTCTTGTGTCCCCATCTCCACTTTCTGAAGTCAAATCACAAATATATTTTCTTCAGAAAAGCTGTTAATATTAGATTTTTCTTTTATGTGTTTATTAAAGGTCAGAGTCCCATTATCAAAGCACAACTTTCTATCAAATACATTTGATACTAACTTCCTTTTTTCTCATAAAATCTCTGAAAGCAGTCACACAGGGCTGTAGGGATGGCAGTGTCCTTCTGAATCATTATAGACATCATATCCCCCACAGGATGGACTGTAAAAACTTTGGTGATACTGCAGGGTTTCCTCTAGTGTTATCATCAGTTCAAAACTGTAGTTATTAGTTAGTGTCCAATACTTGGATATAAAACCAAATGCTTATAAAACAAACAACAATCTCAAGAGCCTCAGCTGCACTTTGTGTTTAGTGCTAATGTAACACAGAACTATATTCTTGGTATTACTTTCAAGTAATAATAATGTTCAATGGCTTGTAATTTTGCAAACAGACTTTTTTACACTACTGTGTCTATATTGCAGTCAAAGAGAACAAAGACAAAGAATGCAAACACAAACATTATATTGCTAATTAAGTAAGTAATTTCATTAGATAATTGATTTAACAGGATTTCAGATCTATTGGATGGTGAATCCACAAGTATGAGCTGTCATTGTCAATGTCCAAATCTCACATCAGGAACAAAAGAACCCAGATATCTTCCAAAGCTGCAAATAAAAAAGTACAACATGCAAAAAGCAGCCTACACACACTGCCTTCATTATGTGACAACAAGATAACTAAGTTCCTCAGCTCTCCTGTTAGGTAACTGCACAGAATAACACAAGAGTCAAATATGAGCTTTTATGGAACTTTATGGAGCTTTTCTCAACTTACAACAACAACTCTTCATCTATGCTTTTTTACTCTTATTTCAATTTCTTAAAAATGGCCAAGAACATAGAATATACCACGGTCAGGGTAAATACTTGATCATGATTGGCTGCAGGGTGTTCATTAATACCTCATATAGGACACCTACCAAGTAGTTCCTGTGAAAGTGACTGTTCACTGTAAATATACTGTCATTTTTTTTTTAGTTATTTACTTTATATGTTTGTCAAATATATACAATGATGTTGACTTTTAATCTTGCTAGCATGAGGTTCTGTGAGCTAATCAGACTAGAAATATCTCCTGTTGGGTCGTATCTAAGGTTGTCCTGTTTACTACAGTGGTGAACAAAGCTTCTGTACCATAAGAACCTCATGACATTTAAATGATTGTTCCAGGTTTTAGTCAAACGCTAGGATGTTACCAGGGAAACTGAGTTATGGCTTGTGAAAAACTTTAGATTTTGATTGAAAAATATGAATACCATACCAAGTGACCATGGATTAGGCAGAACAATGCCCTTTTAGGTGTCCATATTAAGGAGTTAATGTACTCTATGGATGAAACTATCCTCTGTTGTCTGTCAGGTGGATCTGGCCTCCTCACCATGGGACCAAGGGATGCCTCGTCGAGCATTATCCCTTATTTAGCATGACATATTAGCACTATTATTTGTATTAAGCATTTCTAAATGCAGCCTCTCAAAGCTGAGAGCATGACTCTAAATGTATGAATTTGAGCAGTGGTGTAGTGGAGGGTATAAACATGTATACGCAGTATACCCACCTCTTTTTCTCACCTATCAGCCAAAAATCCTTTGGATTATATAGGAGAGTATACCCACTTTCACCTTGATAACCCACCCATCTATCTAGTAGTGCCTCCATCTCATGAACAACCACTACACCACCAGATTTGAGTGCCTAAAGGTGACAAATGAGTACTGAACTGTACTGTATGTATGGTGAAGCCTAAAGGGGACAATGGAAACGTGAGAAGAAGTATTGATCTGTTCCCGTCAGACAAACAGGAGTTACAACAGGGCTCCCAGGGATTCCCAGTGCATCATTTACTACTGAAGCTAATCTGACGAGGCTGCAGCTGCAAATATTTCTCTTTTCTCTCTCTCTCATTTCCTCTCTCTCTTTATGCTACAAGTCTCATTTCCTTGTCTTTCCTAAATTTTCCCCCTCTCCTCCTCCTTTTGTCCTTTCCATCTCAGAGGGTTTGAGCCCTCGGGGCAAAGAGGTTGTAATTTGAAGCCTCCGAGCATTAATTAAAACATCAGTCTGGCTCTCAGGGATTAGCTGTGCAGATGTCTGAGTCTCTGTCTATTTTTCAGTTGCACTGTGGCTACATGAAAATCTCTCCCTTTCTCTTTCAGGCACTTCCTCTGCTTTCTGGTCTCATTTTCACTCTCTGTTTTTTTTTTTTCGCAGGGCATTGACGAAGCATCCAGCAAAGACAAGTGAGTGTTGTTGCCCCCAGTTTTCGTTATTAGCGGTTGACTGGCAGACTGTCACTGTAACGGTCTAACTTTAGAGCCCACTGTTGGTTTTATACAGTCAGATCCAACCCAGCACTAATACCATATTAGCTCTGAGTCATCCTGCCTGTCACAGCATAGGCCAGCTCCCTCATACACACTCATGCACAGATGCAAACACACACCACACAGTGACCTATTGTTCCATCTACCTCATAGCCGCTGCGCTCAGGAGGCCCTGAACCCTGAGGATGAGGTGGATGAATTTCTTGGACGGGCAATCGACGCACGCAGCATCGACCAGCTGCGAAAAGACCACGTCAAGAAGTTCCTACTCACCTTTCAGACTGTGGACCTCGAGAAAAAGGTTGGTATTTGCTCCAAAAATGTACCATAATTCCCTGTAGAATAAATTGAATTGATTATTTCCTCATTAATTTAGCGGGAGGCATGGGATAAGCTTCACCTTAAAAAACTGTTTATATATTTTCTTTTCTGGTGTAAGTCAGAAAAATGTCACAATGTAGCAGAGGAAGAGTCACACACAAAACAAAAAACGATTCAGACTGAAATTTGGATATCAAATATCTCTATTTTACTGAGAGGTGCATGCAACTTTTGCACTGCATGCACCTCTGCATGCAGTGCAAAAGTTGCAAACGTTTCAGTGTATGTTGGACTTTCCTCAGTGCAGAATGAGACATGCATACTGGTTCACCATATACTGTACATAGCTCACTCTTACAGGTGCACCTGGTCAGATCACATAAAACAGATCATATCCAATTCTTCATTTAGGTCATTGACATGGAGTTTTTTAAGGAAAAAAAATATATCTGCACACATTGGAGAAGAATTTGGGCTGTCTTACCCCCACGGGGATATGGTAACATCATGTCAGTTTCACAGAATGCCAAATCTCACACAGAATCATTGACATCTAAAAAGTGTCTGGCAACAGCTGATTTAACATCAGCACAGCCGATGGCACTTTTATGTTTGCTGCAGTTGTCTTGGTGTTTTTCTGACATACTGAAGGCCATATTTGGTGCATGCAAAAAGGTAAAAAATGCTGGAGCTACATGTTATAATTTTTTTGTTTTTGTACTGTCTTTTGGTAACAAAGCTTGTTAAAATATTAACCTTTTTCCAATGAGTGCACTCAGCACAAATGCAGCATGGAAAAAAATCTTTAATTTAGCATCATGGAAACTAACTTCTCATTGATTTTCTATTTCCAGTACTCCAAAAAGGTGGACGATCGTTTTGGGGGATACGTGGCCTGCACACTCCTTGTTTTCTGTTGCATCTGTTTCATTCAGATTATAATTTTTCCAAAGTAAGTAGCTCTCTTCTATAAATTTCCTTTCCCAGTTTCCAAGTTATTCTGAATTGTGGGCAGGAAATGTGGTCTTCATTAGTTTATGGGGAGTTAATGGGAGTTATACATCCTAATGAGCCTGCTCTCTTCTCTTCCACAGTACACCACTTATGCTCGGTCTTTACATCAGCATCTTCATCATCCTCGCCAACATCCTCTTCATCTGTGCCATCTACTCCTGCATCAAAGTGAGAAACAAAGGCCTTCTCTGCTCATATGCAGATATCTTCAAATAAGACTCATTATCATATGTCTTCAGCCGGCATCACTAATGGTATTAACTCTCTCTTATCTGATCTTCTCCTCGCTGTCTGTGCTCAAGCTCTTCCCAGCTGCCTTGCAGACTTTAACCAAGAAAATTGTCCAGTCTCGTGCAAACAGCACACTGGTGGGCGTCTTCACCATTCTCCTCCTCTTCATTTCCTCCTTCGCTAACATGGTAGGGGACTACAGCTATTTATTTTGTCATTTTTGTATCATGTTGCAGTTGTGATTGGTGTTGTTTCATGTTGTCCCATACAATGAAATCAGGGAAGGGGCTACGCATCGGCCTCAGTTACATTTTTCTGCCCTATCATTTATCAATTCATCTCAGATGTTGCAAGACAGATTTTAAAGATATTTGAAGAAATTCTGCACCATTGTGGTATTCTAAAAAAATAGACCAATTGGCCTGTGTGTGCTGTAATTATGAGTTAAGCTGTAATTAATCATAATCTTTTCACCATTGCATTTGTTTGTTCATAGATTAAAACATGCAGCGTTCCAATATGTTATTGCCGTGGTTCAGGAAAGTTCAATCAATATTTGTGAACATGAGCTACTCTCTCTTTAAGTGAGAAACCAGAGAAGTGAGTCTCAGACTTGTGATTATTGAGTGTAAAGTCTAAAGCTGCCTCAGAGACAGTGAGTGAGATCCTGATTTTTCTTGAATGTTTGTTTACCTTTTTATAACCAAATTAGCTTTATTCTGTGTATGGCTGCAACAAAGACAGGTTAGTTGTTTGGTCTATGAAATGACAGAAAATGGGGAAAAATATTGATCAGTGTGTCCAAAAGTCCAAGATGACATTCTCAGAAGTCTCGTTTTGTCAACAATCCAAAGATATTTCGTTTTCTGTCAGAGGAGTAAAAAAACCAGCAAATATTCAAGTTAAGGAAGCTGGAATAAGAGAATTTCATATTCATAAAAAATACTCAAACTGATGAATTGATTATCAAATTAGTTAGTGATTGCATTAATAATTGACAACTAAGTGGTTAATCGTTGCAGCTTTATTGTAGAGTTCTCAGCTCTGAAACAGAAAATGTACTCATATACACAAAAAAAATTCTTCCGGCTGCTCTCAGTGTCTTCTAGAACATCTTTCACCATTTATTGTCTGTGGAGCAGCTCCAGACTTAATATATAAATTTGAGTTAAAGCACACTAGTTGGGATTTGGGAGAAAGTTACTAATATTTTCAGACTGTGCTGACTATAGAAAAAACATGCATGAATTTTGAAAATGGATTTAAAAGGAGTTTATCAATACTGAAACCCTATGCATCATCATCATAAAATGTACTTTTTAAACATTATCATGTACACAAAAATAGCCACCCAGAGCTTATCATGCTATGACTACAGGCTTAGCAAAGAAGATAAACTGTCTATTTTGTACCTGTTTTGCATTGTAAATCCTGTAGAGCTATAATATTTGATTATGACACAGCAGCTTTTTTCTCCACTTAAGATAAACTGCCTGCAGGGTTGTTTCAGCCTGCGATTGGTTGCTCAGTGTCACCAACATCAAGCTCACCAATTTAGATTTGCTTAAAACTTATTCAGTTACTTGCTTGCTAAGTTCAACAGCTGCTTTAATCAGCCTGCTCATTTTTGACTATTACTTTATTTTGATACATTGCAAATTTGTTAAATTATATTTTATGATTACCTACAGTAGGTCTAGGTTACAGATTTATTTTCAAACAATATGACCTAAGGCATTTGAAATTTTGTGTTCAATCATTCAAAATGAAATGGCAGAAAACATTTCTTGGATGAAAACCCCTCATTACAGTGTTTGCTGTTTAACGATAGGCACAAGGGCTGTTTGCTAGATACACTGGCACGGCATATATTATTGGAAGATTTAAGATATTTGATATAATTTAAACACAGCATTGTGTACAGAGATTTTTCACCCGAGCACTGATTGCTATTTTCCAAATGTAAAATATCCTGCATGGTACATTTCGAGGCAACATTGTTTTAAACATTAAAAACATTATTATCAGACTTTCTTTAACCCTTTGAAACCTGGAGTTAAATCACTTTTCTTGTGGGGCTTTCAGATGCCTTTCACGGGTATTTAAACCCTCAAACCCTGAGAAAATTGGTGCAATTTCTAGCAAAAACATGGGGAAAAGGCAATGAGTAACTTGTTAAGAATTGTTCCACAAATTGCAATAAATAAGTAGATTTAGAAAATTAGTTTTAAAAGGCAAGGGGAAATGTCTAGGTAAAGAAGTTCCATGATTGCATATTTAAAACAATTTTCCAAAATTCTGTTATTTTTTTACATACATATTTGAAGTTTTTTCTATTTGTTATTTATTTATTTATCTATTTATTTTCCAGGTAATGTTTTGCTTTTTACTGATTTCTAATTTATTCTTTTGTTTCTTCCCATGCTTTTGAAAGCCAATTTGCTTAGGTGTCAAAGAATGACACTCCCAAACATGGATATTAGTCTTGCTGTCATGCTGTTTTACCTTTATTGACTGATGGTTAAGTGACAGTCAGTCTGTGGTGTTTTTTTTTTTTACCAGTTTACCTGCAGCAGAGAGAAACTGCGGGATTGTGTGGCGGATGAGCTGAAAACGACTCCCAGCCTTGTGACACTCTGCCTGCTGCACAACCTGACTAAGACAGCAGAGGACGGTTTGACTCTGTGTTCCAGCCAGGTCAGGCCCTGCCATTTCCCCGAGGTCAGTCCCATAACATTTTAGCGTATGTGTGTGTTCATACAAATGCCTGTGTATGCCAGTGTTTTGTTTTTTTTTTTAAGTTTGAATATTCACCTAACCCCTCTCTCTTCCTCCTCCTCCCTCGCTGTCTCCTCTCTGCTGCAGTATTTCAGCTACAGTGTACTGCTGACCCTGCTGGCCTGCTCTGTGTTCCTCCACATCAGCAGCATAGGGAAACTGGCTCTGATGCTGTTCATCCAACTCACTTTCCTCCTGCTGGTGGAGTGGCCTCAGGTGGCCCTGTTTGACAATGCGGACCTGCTGGTCTTTGCCAACACCCTGTGAGTCCCCTGCGAGGACCACACACATTCACAAACACATGCACTCACTCTTTCTCAATTTCAACCTGAATAGTTCTGCTACTGTGTCACAATTCTTTGGTTTAGACTGGACATGGACTACTAATACAATATGATTTAGATTGTAAAACACCAACTTTAGCTTTCTCATGTACCACACTGTACAATCTCACAACTTACTTTTAAAATATCTGGGAAACAGACTGCCTTGAAAAATCTAAGTATATATAACTATTAGTCTTAATCTTTGTTTACTCCATATCTAATTGTTAAGTTTACTTAAAATTTATTTATTTACTTGATTTTGTGAAGTTGTTGCAACTTAATCTTTCTAAGTTTTAGCAAAGTCAGTGAACCAAATTTGCTGCACTATACATCTGTATTCTGCCAGTTGCAAACGAGTTAATCATATTTGTATTTTCTTAAACATGTACACAAAACAACTCACAGACCTTCTAACTTCATTATTGGCAAAAACCTCGTTGTAATGATTAGTAATCTGGTTTATTAAAGTTGCTGAAACTTTAAGAACAAGGCAGTTTCACTTGTCATGTTCAAGTTCCAACAACTTCACAAAATTAAGTAAATACAACTAAATTTCAAGTAAACGTATCTATTAGATAAAAAATAAACATGCATTAAGATAAATAGCTATATTTATTTTCTTTCTTTTTTTATTGGTTTCCAAGAATATTTTAAGTATAATTAACTTGTCAGATTTTGCAATGCAGTCGGGCTTTATTCCTATTTTTTGAATATGTTCTCATTTTTCCCCCAGGCATTTATCACTTCTTAATGATTCCCTCCAACAGTAAGTTGAATTATTTTGTTTTTTATTACTGCTTTATAGCAGTGACTCATATACTCTGTACAAATGACTTTCTCCTGTCCTTTTTCTAGGCCTGGTTTCAATGAAACTGAACAGTGGTGAGTGGCTTCCTCTTGTGTGTGTTATAGTATTTGTCAGGTTGTGTATGTTCACTCCCATGCAAGACTCTCATTCACGACTCATGTAGACCCCTCCTCTTCTCCTCAGCCTGAAGAGCGTGCCTCAGGTACCCTTAAAGGTCATGACCCCTGTAATCCTGACCGTGTTTGTTCTGGCTCTCTACTTACACGGCCAGCAGGTGGAGTCCACCGCACGGCTTGACTTCCTCTGGAAGCTGCAGGTAAATCAAACAGTTTTCATGTGTATAACAAAAAAGAAGAAATAATTATTCCTATACAAATACAGTTTAATAATTCACTTATATTAATCAAATAGTACACGTACAGTCTTCATTTTTGCTATTTTTACACATGACAAAATGGGGGGAAAATTCTGATACTTTGCCCCATAATAACCTGTCTGCTTCCAGCTAGCTACATGAGGCTGGTGCTGCATGCACATTAAGTGAAAAAGAAAGTAATTTTTTCCTTTGAAAAACATATTTGAAAAACAGATTCCTCAAAGCTTTTGACAAACTGCCAAAAATGAGTCAGTGAGATTCAGCAGCAGATCTTGGTGTTCCTCAGGCTACCTGGGCAGTCGACTCAAACAATGAGAAACAGTCATGACTGCTGATGGAGACAGAAAGCGTTGGTGCACAGGGAAAGTACCTGTGGTTGAAGCCGCCCTCGTCATGTGGATTGATGTAACCTGTTCACACGATGCCCCTCATTACTGTAAACTCATATAATAAATTTACAAATGTCAATTAGATGGGTATCTGTATGTGAAATAATTGACATAAACCTGCCATAGAACACATGCACAAATTAGCCTGTATGGCCAAATCTTACATGTTTACATAATTGGCTTAAAGGAATAGTATGTAAGATTTAGGGGGATTTAGTGCAATCTAGCAGTGAGGACTGCAGGTTGCAACCAACTGAAACTTCTCCCGGTTAGAATTTCTTAAGTGTTCATTTTTTTTAGGAGGTTTTACTGTGAGCCAAATTATCCACAGAAGTCTCCTCCCCTCCAAGACAAATGGACCTGGTGTCATAAACCAGTAAAAACACCGAATAACGCAGTTTCAAGTTACAAATCAGTGTTTCTCCGATGTTGTTCAGCACATTTCCTGCTAATGTGTGCTCACCTTTCTTCTCTGATAAGTTAAGATCCAGACATTCAGGAGGTTTTTATCAGGAGCTGAATTATCCACAGACACAGTTATTTAAACAGTTAAAAACATTGAATAATACAATTTTTTATTCAGTTTTGTCAACACTTTCATTTTGGAGGAACAGCTTCCTACAGTGGCCCATGCAAAGAAACGAATGGCCCTAGTGTCAGTGTTTGGTTTTTCCTTATGGGCAACTGTAGAAACATGTAGGTGCAACATGATGGACTCCGTAAATGAGGTCCCGCTCCCTATGTAGATATTAACAGCTTATTCTAAGGTTTCAAGGGATTATAGACTGAAGAAAACATACTTATTTTCCATTTCTACCGATATATCCCCCTTAATCCTACACACTGGACTTTTAAGTACTTATGGTAATAAATGTACATTATTATCCCTTTTACATAAAATTAATATGCCTTTTTCACAGTAGACATTTTGACTTGTCATAGCAGGAAAAGCGCAAAGTTAGTAATAACATTAACAATGGCTCTGTTCCAGTCATGTGTCCCAGTAAATCATGTGAGTGTGACAGTGCACCAGCATGCACAACACCAGGACCTGAAACAGAAGCTTTTAAGTGGAATTTAGCCATCAATCATTTTTTGTTTTACATCAGTGCTTTTCTTACTATTACATCTCAAAATATCTTTTGTGAAAAAGCCCTACAGGAACACCTGTGAGTACTTCAAGAATCAAGCACATGACAATAAGACTAAGTAACCACATCTCTGCCCGTCCCTCTGCAGGCAACAGAAGAGAAGGAGGAGATGGAGGAACTGCAAGCTTACAACCGCCGCCTGCTCCACAACATCCTGCCCAAGGACGTCGCCGCCCACTTTCTTGCACGAGAGCGTCGGAATGACGAGTTGTACTACCAGTCATGTGAGTGCGTCGCTGTCATGTTTGCCTCCATCAGCAACTTTTCTGAGTTTTATGTGGAGCTGGAGGCTAACAACGAGGGAGTGGAGTGTCTCAGGCTGCTCAACGAGATCATCGCCGATTTTGACGAGGTGAGCAGAGAGAGAAAAAAATTGACAAATGAGTGTGAAAAACATTTATTGGATGTGGCCTATAAGATGGGGCTTTTAGATATTTTTTTCTACCTACAATCACCTTTTCCTGTTTGTCTGTGTTGTTCTTCCACTGTAATCAGCTTGTGCTCTTTGTATCTAGATCATCAGTGAGGAGAGGTTTCGTCAGCTGGAGAAAATCAAGACCATAGGCTCCACCTACATGGCTGCGTCTGGCCTCAATGACTCCACCTATGACAGAGAGGGCCGATCGCACATCCTGGCTCTGGCCGACTACGCAATGAGGCTTAGGGAGCAGATGAAATACATCAACGAGCACTCCTTCAACAACTTCCAGATGAAGATAGGTAAGCCTGGAAGGTAGCAGAAAATGAGCTTGAGGCATTTTCTGATAAATCTTCTTTAGATTGGCATTTGCTCAAAAAAGTTTTCCAGGTCAAACAGTCATCTGCTTCCTCAAAGAGAGCAGTATAATTAAGTTAGGATGGTGTTAGTAGTATGATGTAACACAGCCGGTGATGTCTTTGCAGGGTTGAACATGGGTCCAGTAGTAGCGGGGGTGATTGGAGCCAGGAAACCCCAGTATGATATCTGGGGGAACACAGTCAATGTGGCCAGCCGGATGGACAGCACAGGAGTACCAGACTGCATCCAGGTACTGCTGACGGTTACAATTTCAGCAACTTTATATTCACATGAAGCATTCTGCAGTGTTAAGTGAATCAGCCGATGCCAAATGCTAATCCAGTTACTGATGAAATTAGTCATTATGCTGTTGTCATTAGTCACTCCCAACATGAAAGTGTGCATCAGTTGTGTTTGTTCATACCCTGATAAAAAAAAATGCACATTGCAGACTTCTTTTCTCTAAGCAAGAGATGTTTATCACGCCAAGGCATGTACATTTAAAAGTACTGTTTGTGGTTTTCGAAAGATATAAAGAAAATTGCCTTTATTCTCTGTATGAAAGTATCATAACAGATACCAATTGTATAGATACAGTCAGTGCTCAGTCTTTAAATTCAGACATCTGCTCTGCAGAGGTGCCCTTGAGCAAGAATCACTGTCAGCACATGCTGTTCTCCAGCAGAAACAGTGCTCTTATGTCCCTCTGGAGGAGGGCAGAAAGCTAAATTTGAATTGCCTGTTTTATTCTCATTTTAAAGTCTAAAAGAGTGAAATCTTAACCACAGTGAACAGCTACTGCATGTTCCTCAGAGAGGAGCAGTGTCAGTCACAGTCTTATTTATCCTTTCATTCATGGTTATATAGTTGATGTTGACACTCATTTTGAAATGTACTAAGTGCTGAAGTTTAGTTTTTTTGTGCCCCAAATTAAATCCATAAACTCGCTGCTATTATAGTCAGAACAATGCTGCCATCTGTTGAACAGCGTGAGTTACTGCAAATCAAAATACACAAAATAGCAGGACTGCAACTAATCCCTATTACCGTCGTCAATTTATCTGTTGATTATTTTTTCGTTTCATTGTTTAGTATATGAAATGTCAGAAAATTAAAAAAAAATGAAATGCATCCAAAACTCAAATGTATTATTAATACATTGAAGAAGGAAATCGTCACATCTGAGATGACTCCAAACGGCATTCAGTTTACAGTTATAAAAAATAGAGAAAAGAAGAAAATGTCCAACTTTTAAAAGCTGGAAATAGTAAATATCTGACCTTTACTATATGCTTGAGAAATGACTTAAAGGGACAGTTCACTCCAAAATAAAAAACATGTTTTTCCTCCAGTAGCAATATTTATCCATCCTTATTGTTTTGGTTCAACTCAACAGTAATGTCTCTTTGTAGAAATCACGTTCCAGTTACTCACGATAATCCACAGACCTTGTTGAGAGTAGTTTCACACAGGGACTATTTTCTCTCCACTGAGCTAAACCCGCCAACCACATTACTGCACTGGAGGAAGCGTGCATCAACTCATGGATGAGAGGCTCATGCTCATGATGGAAACAAAAATGGCGTCCTCTTCAGCAGAGCTGTAACGTTAGCTAGCTCAGTGGTGCTAGGTGAGTAGATGCGTGGTATGGTTGGCAGGTGTAGTTCGGTAGAAAGAAAAGTTCCTACATGAAAGTGCTCTCATCAAGGTTTGTGGATTATCTTGAGTAACCAGATCATGATTTCTGGAAAGAGACATTGCTGATGAGTTTCTTTCAAATGTATTTTTTGGCAGTTTGAGCACCCCAAACAGAGTGCCATCTAGTTCCATTATATTGGAGAGAAACAGACATCTTTACGACTGATATGTCCAACACTCTGTAATTCACACCAAAACAATCCAGACGCGTATAGTATTTCTAAGAAAAGGATTTTGAGTATTTTTAATAAGTGTTTTAATTTGTGCCGAATTGAGATATAACTGTATGGGTAGCGTCAATGAACAATTTTCTATGTTTATCCAGATAGATAAATATTTCTATTTTGCTCTACCTCTAGAAATACTTTTAAAGCACTTCTTTATCTACCTATCTATACCTAATATTCACCACAGTCACTTTAGGGAGATAATTCAATGTGAAATTGGGACTGACAGTGTTTCTCTTTGGAGGGGTTCAGTGTCTCACGTCCTGGGTGTCAAATGTCCGTGTCCTTTCTTAGGTGACCACAGACTTATACCACGTGCTGGTCAACAATGGATACCAGCTGGACTGTCGAGGTGTTGTCAAGGTGAAGGGGAAGGGAGAGATGACCACTTACTTTCTCACCAGCGGTCCCCCGGGCAGTTAACAACAGGCTGGCCGACCGCAGCGTGACTCCCACTGCACTGATAAGACAGAGACTGCAGAGAGACTGAGTGGTCAGCTCGGCGATGAGCACCAGAGCACGGTGCGAACACACTGGAGACGGGAGAAGGCCAACAAAGTCAAGCTCGGCCTGTCCGTATGTTGTCACGTACTCAGATGCACACATGTAGGACGTTGTTCATGTTTGGAGGCTTTTTCATCATCATGAAGAGATCATGAAGCCCAGTTGCCTTAGGACGGAAGTGGCTATGCTTATGAGCAATAGTATTTCATCTGGAGTCGTTATTTATTTTCGTGCGGATGGATTTTTTGTGATGACCTTGTACAAAAAAAAGGAAAGTATATATATATGCGTACAAAAAAAGTTACTCATTAAAAAATATGCAAGGACACGAAGGATGAAACTGACCAAAGAACAAATGTTTGATATGAAACACACACTAATGATTTTTTTTTTTTCAAAGGTAAACTGAAATAATTTATTCAACTTTTGACAGCAGAGGCCACGGTAACGTCACCGTCATTGATGGTGACAAACACTCTTTTTTTTTTGGACTCATGAAGAAGAACACGCGCACATATGAAAACACTCACAATAACCTTGGCTTTGACTTTTGTGCTTCTTATCAGGGCCTTCTTTGTTTCTTCTAGCCACAATACTCTGGACACAAGGCTGTTTGTGGTTCACTGAAATGTACGTTTGATAACTCGCTCCCTGCAATGTATTTTTGGTTCAAGCCAAAAACAAGAAATGAAGGAAGAACAGTTGCATTAGTATCCCGGTACTGAAGAGAGATTGTAAAACTGTTATGAAACCTTTTATATGAGTGTGTGTGTGTGTGAGTACCATATGTATGGGTGGTTGGATGTGTGTGTATGTGTTTGTGTGTGTGTGTGTGTGTGTGTGTGTGTGTGTGTGTGTGTGTGTGTGTGTGTGTGTGTGTGCGCGTACACATAGCTGAATGCTGATCTTTATCTATAAAGGGGCATACTGTAACTTTTCACTGTGAGGTTTTTTTGATACTGTATGACAATGCTTTCTTGCCAAACCGGTCGCTGCAAGGCATGTCTTATATTATTCCTCCGAGTTGTGTGTCCATTCCTGTTTTATCGTGTCGAAACGATCATTTAGAGAGAATTATGTCTGCTGCGCCTTTTACCGGACTGTGATTTAGACTGATTTCATTCCAACTTATATAGCAGCCTACGAGACGTATATTTTGGATTGTGTAACGTGTGTGAACGTAAACTGGTTTCAGGATTAACTGTATGCAGGAATTCTCTGTATGCTCACAAGTATTGCCTTGAGATTATGCAGTTCCTATGTCCGTATACTTCATGGACCAATATTCACAACTTTACACAACAGTATTTGACACCATCTGGTTGTGTTTGGCACATGGAGGCTTGCAACCCCCCAAAATGAGTTGTTCGAAACAATAATCATGAATGTATGTAATAATTTTGTCCACGATGGAACTACTACTGAAGAAAACCACTCTTTACGTTGCCTTTGGTACTGAGGAAGGAGCTTAATCATTTTCTGAAGGCCAAACTGATTGGACGTCATGTTTGCTGAAAAGTGTATTTTACATGTAGATGAGTGGTACACTTGCTCACTTCTCTGTCTGAGCCAAAACAATGCTGCCTTCACAGGCTATAAAAAATGATCCCCACTTTTGCTTTCCCCTCAATGTCCTTACAACGAAAGGTCAACTAAACACTGTTGCAATTTCCTTTAAAAAATGGAAGAGTTTAAGAAACAGTGCTCTGGTTGATTTGATTCATTTCCCCATGGATAAGAAAAATAATAAATGGCTGTTTTTGCATTAATTGTGTGTATTTGGTTTATTATTTCTGTTGCATTGTAAGAACTAAAAGTGCCATGAATTAGGGCTGTGCAGTTAATGAAAATATTAGCGAAATTTTAATATGGCAAAGTGCAGTATCAAAATCGCAGGTAAAATGAGTTACAATTTACCATTATACTAGAGATGCCTTTGCCTATAAATTATATTCCAGACATAAGGGAACATACTTGTTTGGTACAAACCACAGCAAAAATCACATCATCATCATTTATCCCAAACATATGTTCTAATTTTAATATTAATCATACCCATATTTTTGATTTCTAACTTAACATACTGGTTTGATACATTATATTTTAGCATTAGGCACACAGTTTCATATTTTTACACACTGTACACACTGAGCACATTATACATCTTTACAATTTAAATATTCACATACTAGTACTATTATTTACTAATACTGTATTTTTTTATTTATTTATTTATTTTTTCTCAATAAAAAATACATGCAAAAATTATCATTCCCACTAAACATGTAGCTCATATCTCAATGTCTTTTAAATGTTTTTTTTTTAAATGTTAAATGTTTTGTTTTTTTTTTTTAATATCGCGCAGCCCTACCTCAAATATCCAGTAGGGTACACATTACCTCTGACCACCACAATGGGTTCCACTAAGCACTGTCCTTCAGCTAACAGCTTCTGGAGCAACCATTTCTTAATTTGATTGAGTCCCTTAGCACATTTAGGAGTTCCTAGAAGAACACAGTACCCAAAATGCCACACTTAAGAACGCTGCATTTTTCCAGGGTTATCCAATCATCCATTTCACTCAAGAAAGCTCCTGGAAGAACTGGGGTTTCTGTGACTAATTTCCATGACTGCATTTTTCTACTGTGTTATTCATGGATTGCAAAGGAAATTTCAACAATAACTATATAATGATAATAATAATAATAATAATAATAATAATAACATAGAAAACAGATAAAATAATTGAGAAAAATTAAGAAAAAATCAGACAGTAGAAGTGAATCTTGAGAAAAGGCTCATAGATCTCTACTGTAGAAATTACAGTAAAATTAATTTTACGAAAGATAATTAAGGCAGCGCATACCTTTAATTTGTTCTTTTTAAGCTGTGTTGAACGGCATAAATAGTAAAAACAAAAAAACAAAAGAAAACATGTTTATGATCAGTTTGAGATAACAAACACTTCTATATGTAAATTCAGTGCAAATGTATTCCTCTCTCTCTCTCTCTCTCTCTCTCTCTCTCTCTCAGTCACACACACACACACACACACACACACACACACACACACACACAATACAAAAAAACGTTTCCAACAGTTTATTTCCCAACACAGCCTCAACCTGTTTATCTGTTTGGGCTTTAATTTAGCTCTCATGTCAATCAGCAGCCTGCAATCAAGATTTCTCCCTGTGACAGTAACCTGAGAGATGCCTCCTTCTCCTTTTCTGAATAAATCAGTCTACAATTTCAAGAGGGTGATACAGGAGAGAGTATTTAATTGCTTGCACATGAATAATGAATTTCTGTTGAGGTAATGGCAATGTTCACTCACAGCACTCTATGCTGAACATTAATTAAGCGACATAAATTCCTCCTAATCCCTGATGAAAAAGCACTAATGTCCCTATAATGGGCTCGTGGTAGCCTAATGCGTCTGTACTGCACACTGCTAAACAAGTTTGTTTTTTACACTGTGATTATTGTGTCTCGTGTCGGCTGTATATTTTTATGTTTAGTAGCTGCATGATACCTGTAGAATTATTTAATCGTTCAATAGCCTATATAGTAAAATAAAATAAAATAAAAATAAAATAAATAATAAAAATGACCAATAAATCTACCTTCTATAATCACATTTTTACTTTTATTTGTGATGTAATTTTTTTTTTCATTTTAGTTTCTTCTTCCGCATTTAGTGCTGATTGTAAGATATTTCAAAACAGGATCTCGTGCTCTGTTTTCAATAAAAGTCTTTCACGCGCTTCACGGAAACTCTCAAGTGTTGGACGCACGCGGCCAGCAGGGGACTCACTCCGGCTAATCATTTCAACAAATGGCACCTGTTCGGTTCAAAGGAAAACCCGGGAGGCCACCGAGCTGCTGTAAGCCGCTGCTTCGCTCAAAACTCCTGTCTAACAACTTTAGGAAACTGGAATCACCGCACCGTGGTCCTTTGGCTTCACACATAAAGATATCAACAGGTGTGGGCGACAGCCGCTCGACTATTTAAGGTAAGTGGCGGCGTTTTAGAGGCGAGAATACCTTATATTATCTGCTCTTACAGCGTCTCGGTGTCCTCTTTGAGACTGAGTGCCAGGTTTTATAATTTATTAAACGTGTGATTTGTAGAGCCGCTAAAAGAGATAAAGACTTTCATTAAACGGGCTGATATTTTCTGAATGAAAGCCGGAAAGTTACACAGACAGCGCTTCCTCTTTCATTTTGCTGTCATGTCGCTGAATTACTTCTGTCTTTTGTCTGCTTGTTCTTCAAATATATAAATGTCAATATTTCCTTAAATGCTTGCGAGAACCCTCCTGAAAATACAAACCTGGGGGAACATTGTGATATTCAGGCACTCAATCCAGATTCATATGATCACCTAATGTTGATTAAACATCTAAGACTGATTATTTCCACTCCTCAATTGTCATACCTGTGGTGACAACCAACTGGATCGACTGGTTAGAAACTGAATGGACTTGTTTTCCTTTTCTGGAGCACCACAAGAGTGTCCTCTTGAATCAATTATGAAGCAGGCTGGCTTGAGAATAGAGTAAATTAATCATGAACAAGTAAGAGTGAGTCTCTAACTGAACAGTGATCACCTACGGACACGCAGATGTCCTACATTGCAGTGATATCCTGTTTCACATAACAGGAAACAGGCTCCTATTGTGCCAAGGTGGGGTGGTGTTATGGTCCTGTCATGCTCAATGTAGCAAACTCTACTTCCTGTTGCAGATGACAGCTGATCATTACTTGTGAGGTGTCTCTGGAGCAGGTGTCTCGCAGGGCGTTGTCGTGCGTCACTTATTAACAGGTGAGGGAGTTGCAAGTTGTGCCAGCAGTGTGGCAGCCCGCCTGCTGCCACGTGGGTCCTGGAGGACTGTGTCCGGAGCAGGTTAATTCAGGTGTTTATTGAGAGGTGTGGTGTGTTTGTTCCCACTCTCCTCCTCCCTGTTCTCTACACCCACCCAGTGGGACTGTTTTCTAAAGAGACAAGGAGGAGCGAGGTTGGCTAGATTACCTGCTGCTATGGCACTTGCAGGGACGCACAAACCGGTTTAGGGAATTTTGCTCTTGCTGGTCCTCTTCAGGAATAACTCACTGAATGTTTAGGGAATAAAAACAGTTAAGAGTTACAGAGGAGTTTGTTTTGAATTAAGCATTTTTAGAGCTTCGCACCCAGAATTTACTTTTGTTTTTGTCTGTTTGAACAGCCTTCAGAGCAACACTTACTCTGAAACATGCGTCTTTTCCTACGCCGGCGTATGTCCCCTCTGAAACTGGTGCTCCTTGGGGGGACTCTCTTTATGGTGGTCCTGGTGGTTCTCCAGAGGGATGTCAGCTCCTCGCCTGCTTCTGACCCCTGGTTTAAAGAGCTGGTGGTCAAGAAGGACAAGATGATGGTGATGGTACGAGAGGCTGTCAACAACATTGGTTTCCAGATCGGACCGCCGCAGCCACAGCCAGCAGAGGAGCAGCCCACCGAGGACGTCAAATGCCCCACTGGATTCTACAGTCAGGCTGAGCTTAAACCTCACCTGGAGAGACCGCCTCAGGACCCCAGGAGCCCAGGGGCTAATGGGCAGGCATTTCAGAAAGACCACATGTCCCCAGAGGACGAGAAGGAGAAGGAGGAGGGTATGACACGGCACTGTTTCAACCAGTTTGCCAGTGATCGTATCTCACTCAGCCGTGGTCTTGGGGATGACACAAGGCCTCCAGAGTAAGAGCATGTTCTCAAAATAATCTCAGATAGTTTGGACTAATCACTGTTTTACCAACAAGTGTGCTGACATGTGCACAGCAGGCCAGATAATCTCCTGGGTCTCAGCTGGGGGTCATGCTCAGGGCAGTAAATAATTTACATGCATTTTCATTCTGCGCTCTCCATTGTCCTGGAAATTCACTTAGTTAAAAGGCTAATCTAAATGTAAGCAAAAAGGCAGCGTAGGAGCATGCACATATCAGTATCCTGGGTGATTGAGCCCGAGGCATTATCTGCGTAGTTGTAAATGCTTTCACCTACTGTAAATATTTGTCAGGCTGGACACCTGAGCATGTCACAGGCTCGATAGGCCTTGAGCTGTTTCTTTAGCAGTAGTGAGCAAACCTTGAATATCTGCAAACAATGGTGTGTTATACTTGGCTCTGTTGGACCTTCTGTGACTTTCATTTCATCAGATACGTCTCTCACCCTCACACCTTTTTGTCTCTCTTTGTACTCTGACATGCCGCACCTCGCTCAGATGTGTGGAAAGGAAGTTCCGTCGCTGTCCTCCTCTGCCAAGCACCAGTGTTATTATTGTCTTCCACAATGAGGCCTGGTCCACCCTGCTTAGGACAGTTTACAGTGTCCTGCACACGTCTCCTGCTATCCTCCTTAAAGAGATCATCTTGGTAGATGACGCCAGTGTTGCAGGTGAGAAAAACGTAAACACACCCCAATGACAAATGGGGAAGAGGAAACAGGAAAATGTAAAGACGTTTCTTGAGGAGCTGCATGACAGTGAGGGAAGTTCGGTTTTAAGGCTTTATTCATTATTTATGCTCTTAAAGCCATAGTTGGCAGCATTTATGAGAGTAAATTTTGTCATATTTGCTTAAACTGTTACCATATCTCGATAATACATAGATAAAATCACATTTCTCTTCCTTCTCCTACTGCTTCCAATGGCATTTGCAAGAATTGTCCACTGCTGAACAAAAACAAGTTAGAGCTGAGGAGTCTCTAATGCAGCTGTCATTCATGTTAATCACTGTGTCCACTTTATTTTAGTGCACCGCTGCACTGCTTTACACATAAAGGCGTGCGCTGGGAAAACTGTTCAAAGGCAGTGTAAAAAGTCAGCCAGCGGCAGCATCTACGTTGTCAGTTGACAAAACAAACAAAAATGGCTGCCTACAGGGCAAAAGCAACAGTAATTTTCCTAGTTGACAGTAATTGCCTGGATGGATAGTGATGTTCACATTATAATTTTATTTAAGCCTGAATGACATTCATCAGTTCTCGCTCATCAATTTTTCTTGACTTGTTTGTGTTTGTATTGGACATGTGGTTGTGGTGTGGTTTTGCATCGCTCTTACTGCTGAAATTTAGCAGCAGATCCAGCTTATCTGCCGGCTGCGATAATTGTGTCTGCACCACTTCCCTGCTGGCATAATGCCTGCAGTGCGTGGAATAGGCAGAGTCTGCACACCATTTGACAGATAACGTAGCCAGCAGATACGATAGACCCGCTGCAAATTTGAGTAGCGAGAGCCACCTTTAAATCACCATGATCACATGTCCAATACAAACATGAACAAATTAAAGGAGATTGATGAAACAGCGAACTGTTGAATGTTGTTCAGGCCTTAATAAAATCATATTGTGAACATTACTGTCTATGCAGTCATGTATTCAACCATGAAAGCTACGATGGCTTTTTGCCCCATAGACAGTCATTGTTGTTTGTTTTGTTAGCTGACAATTACGTTGCTGCTGCCGCTGGATGACAGATTACTCTCCATTTAAACAGCTTTTCCGGCCCTCACTGGTATGTATTGAGCAGTGCACCGGCGCACTGAAATGGAGGGGAACCACTGCCAAATGGTTTGCAGTCGCAGACTCTGCTTACTTGACGCATCACACATGCAATGGTGCTGACTCACTTCTTGTGAACTGCAATCAAATTGTCAAACTAGGCAGCGTTAATCAAATGTGAATTAAGATTCTGTTTTCAGAGATAGATTTTAGTATATTGTTTAGCCATAAAATATGAACGTTGGTCTGGCTGGTGGGCGGTGCTTTGTTTTGGCTTGACGGTTTTTAACAAGGCAGCAGGTTCACAAACTTCCTCATTATGAAAATTACCAACTGCAGCTTTAATCAGGCAGTGAGTGAGGGACTAATGTGCAAGCTCAGCAGTTCTGCTAACTGTGTGAGTGCTGGGAAGTTTTTTCTTTCAGTGCTATGCTACAGGTGAAGAAAAGCAGTATAGGGTAGCAGTAATGCTGAAAGGAAAGCCTTTCCTCCATATAATACTGATATTTTATTCAATGATGTAAAGGTAAAATTGAACACTTGCACGCACTGTAAACTGGGTATGTTTCACAGAAATGTTAGACAGTAAAGAAACATTTTTTAAACAGCAAAGTAGAAAATGACTTGGAAGCTCTAGTGAGTCATTATGGGTAAGGAACATCCACAGAGCATGAATGGCACAATTGAAAAATCGTGACGTCTCAAGTTATAAGTGATTTATTAATTAAATTGACCTTTAGAGTATTTAGGGCAGCATTCCAGTCGCTGTCGGCCGTGAGCTTTGATAAGAATGATGTTAGCTTGGGATTTTTAGCAGCTTGCGCACACAGTAACAGCCTGCCATAAATGTAAATGATCCCGTGTATTTTACTGTGGGTATGCCCACAAGGATGGCCTTCAGTGAAATACAAATTACAGTGGTGAACATCAGTGTGACAGCAGACTCTCTAAGAGCACCTCCTCCTCTGTGAGAGTTTGCAAACTCATCAGAACAATGATGATAGAAGAAGTCTATCTTAGACGTATGAGAGCAGCTTTTTCATGTGTTTTGCATAGGAACGTTTTTACAGTCTGACCTGTTAAGTGCCATGACTGTACTCAGGATTTCCACGTACATGGAAAACCCAGAACAGGTCCAAGTATAGAAAAGTCATGTTCTTAGCAAAAATTTTCAACATTTTGAAAAAGTCATGGAATTTTGTTGTGTTTTATGAAGTGAATTGTTAAAATAATCTTTTGTGGATAACCTTCCACATAACATAACAACAGCAAACCTATTTTCTGTTGCATTTGAAGTAACGTACCCCTGAACTGCTTAGCTGTGCATCAGTGTGTGATGTTTTATTAACTATCATGTACACTTCTTTATTTTCTCCCCACGTTCCAGCTTTCCCTCCCTATATTTGAATAGTGTTTGAATCTGTGTTTAAATAACGCCAGGCAAGTAGGGCAAGAAAATGATGTTGTGACAGTGTGATTTAACATGCACTGTGCTGCAACTGCACTGTGTCCAAGGACCACCTATAATAATATAACATTTAAAGTGAAGTAATATACAGCTCTGTTTGTGTTATATGTTGTGAATGGTCATGAATTTTTTTTTATCATGGGTCTTTGGAAAATCGTGCAGTTTTTTTTCCATAATGTGTGGGAACATGGATTATTGTACAGCAGCAACTTCATTGGGTTATTTAGTAAAATATGGGAAACTGTTTAAAAGTCATGACTTTTAAGTGGGTAAAAGAAGTACATTTTAACCTCATAAGCCTTCCCCCCTCTGATTTATTGATTGTTCTGTATATTAGTTTATCTTGTATTTATCTATATGCATAACAGTTGACACTAGCCTAACATGCCCTGCAAAACGGGTATTAAAATAACTGAAAGATAATAATAACTCATGCACACTGCTTCATTTACTGTCAGATACTTCAGCATGTAGTATTAATTACTGTTCAATGAGCCACTGACTGAGCCTCAAATATCCTCTTTGTCAGTTGTCTCTGTCATAAGACAATGTGCCATTGACCTCAGTTTATTTCCGACTGTAGCCGAACTTCCTTTTTTGTTACAAGTGTTGCAGCTCTGTCATGAAGTTTAGACATGTAGGGGGGCGGATTCATTTAGATCGAAACTTGAAATGTACGGTGTGCATTGTGGTCAGCAAATGCTTTTAGAAGGGAAGTGTGACCTAGTTTTATCAGCAATGTTTCCACTTCATTGCATTTCTCCTGGCAGAGGTCTCACAGGTATTACTACGATGATCATTTAGCTTTTTCTTCTCCTTCAAGCTGTTTTAATCTCATTAAATGATTTAACAATCTGTTGCATCTGTAATCACAACCAGCAAGGTGAGAGCTTCAACCACTGGAGCTCAGTTAAGACAACCTTTTTATTGTTTAAATGAGGACATGAGGAGACGGACATGATGATGTTTTTATTTCTGCAGAGCACCTGAAGAGCCAACTGGAGGACTTTGTGCAGCAGCTGAAGATCGTTCGCGTAGTGAGGCAACCGGAGAGGAAGGGCCTCATTACTGCCAGGCTGCTGGGTGCCAGCATCGCTCAGGGCGAAGTGCTAACCTTTCTGGACGCACACTGTGAGAAAACACACACACAACCACAACAATACATAAGCCACAACGGACTTTTTAAACAGCTGTGTGTAGCTCACTGTGGCACAGCCAGGGCTAGGGGCTAATGGGTTGTTTTTCATTTTTACTAAAAATGTGCCCTCTTACACCACTGCAAGAATGTTTGTCATATTTCTTGTAATTCTCTCAAAAAAATTGTTTTTAGCTGTATTATGGCACAGTTTGGATAGAATGATGATCATAATTGTGTTGGCTAATATTGCTCCATCCATCTGTTATTTATCCATGTTTTGTGACAATTTAAAACTTCACTTTCGTGTTTCTTTTAATAAGTGTATCACTAAAACATTCGGTATATATAGAAATTATGAAATTAGGATCTTTTACAGCCACAACTTTGGAAGCAGAGGGTGCTTAAAAACAACATGCTTGAAAAAAGATGCACGTGTTATTAGAGACTGTCTGTCTGATTTTTAGACATAAGCATAAACTTGAGGGCGCCTGGTGGCTCAGTTGATAGAGCGGCGCCCCATGTATGGAGGCTGTGTCCTCGCCGCAGCAGCCGCGGGTTCAGGTTCAGCCTTTGCCCTCTGCTGCATGTCTCCACCTCTCTCTCTTTCCTTTTCACAGTCACACTGTCCTGTCAATTAAAGGCAAAAAAAAGCCCCAAAACAAAAAAAAAAAACAAAGGATAAACTTCGTATCCGATCAATTTATTTGAGGAAACAAAAATCGTTATTGTGATCAGTACTGCACCCTGAGGACACCTCCCCCAGTCTTCAGCCCCCTTCTATCAGCAACAATAACTGGCAATGATTCGGTCCAGTTTCGCTCTCTTTATGCTGAATTACCTTAGACTTAGTCTTTCTTTGCCTGCGTGTTTAAATCAGTTCTGCCAAGTTAGAGATAGAGTTTGCTATGATTTTGCGATGTCAAGGCAACGTCAATGCAACAAATAAATCAAATAGTCAGACTTTGGATATAAGCGTCTGCTAAATGTAACGTAACACCAACATGAAAGCATGCTTTACCCCATCTTAACTCTCTTCACCTGGAACTGATTGGTGTTAAGCATTGGTGAAGATTTTTAGGGAGAGTTTAGAGGACATGTCCCACTCACTGTTTAGAGCATGTGCATGTGTCCCCCCACCCTTTACACAAAAAATATGTCAAGGTAGTAGAGGACTTAATTTTGACAAAATTAAAAAAAATTCAAATGAAAAAAGGTAAACATCGGTGCATAAAATTAACTAAAATGCAGGAAATTAAGTGTTTGCACTAAACTTTTTGGCAGAGAACTCCTGAAGCCCCCAGCGTCATATGTGTTTCCCTCAATATTGAAACAGATCCTAACCCCTTGGTCTTATGTAGTTATTTTCTTTATTATTTTATTATTTATTTTTATAATATTTTATTATTTATTATTTTCTTCAAGATGCTGGGTTGCAGTCAATATTTTTGTGAAAAAGGCAAAAAAGTATATATAAAGTGGTCTCTGTCCTTCCCTCCTGTCTAGGCGAGTGTTTCCATGGTTGGCTCGAGCCCCTGTTGGCCCGCATTGTTGAGGAACCCACTGCAGTGGTGAGCCCAGAGATCGCTACCATTGATCTTAACAACTTTCACTTCAACAAGCCTGTGGCCAACGGCCACGCTTTCAACCGAGGTAACTTTGACTGGAGCCTGACCTTCGGCTGGGAGGCAATCCCTGCGGATGCAAGGAAGCTGCGCACAGATGAAACCTACCCTGTGAAGTAAGAAGGATCATGTTGGTTTGTCTCAGAACATCCTGAATCAATTAAGTGTCTAAAGCTTTTGTATCTGTCTGTGTAAATTTCAGAACACCTACTTTTGCCGGAGGTCTCTTCTCAATTTTAAAGACATACTTTGAACACATTGGCACATACGATGACAAGATGGAGATCTGGGGCGGTGAAAATGTGGAGATGTCATTCAGGGTCAGTCCGTTTATCTGTACTCCTGCAGGTTCACACATTGTGCAGCCTCTGCTATGTTTTTTCTTAGTTTTATGTGAAGTGAAAAAATGAGAACTTCACGTCCCAAACATACCTAAACATCAAAATCTGGTCGTACACAGGTGTGCTTAATGATGAATCTTGACCATTAATGGGGGGCATTTGGTCTGATGTTTGTTATTAGCATAGGTAACGCCTCCTGTGAACTTTATAAGGACAGGTGTTGTGCTGTGTGCAAATACTCTGTCACATGGCCAAGAATTGGAGATGCCACAGGAGGCACTGGATTTAATTGGTGTGCATTTCGCCTAAATTAAAGCTCCAGAGTTTTGCACAAATCTAAAAGCAGTGCTCTTGGCAATCTGAAATGACTGAGGAGCCATTCATCAGTCTCATCTAAAAAATCTGTACGATCTCTACAAACCTGTTCTCTGTGTAAGGACCAGATGGCCAAAGTATCTACTGCAATAGCAGTATGTAATGGGGGGTGTATGATGTATAGATCTGAATAGATATATCAATTCAATGATCAACGATCCAATAGTATTGAAACAAAATGAAAACATTGATATGTATTGTCATCTTCTAGATATGCCTTCATTTTTTAATTCTTTCACCATGTTTGTGTCACCATTTCCGTCCAAGCACACCTCCTCCTTAAGCAAGAATAACAGGACAGGCAGCCAATGGCAAGCAGCCAAGAAAAAGACAATGAGGATATTTACTGATCATGACGAGAGGCCTCAGAATTAAATCTTATTGAAATCGTATTGTGGCAGACTTTGTGATATCAGTAGATATTGTATCATTGTCCATAGAATCGATATATCATTGTGATGTTGTGATTTACACCCTTACTACATACCAAAATAAGAGAAAATTTGTTCTCATGTCGCTCCCTGCGTGAGGTCTAATATTTAATAAGTCCTCCTGTCATTACCAAGATAGTCTGACTTCCTACCTGCATCAAATGTTATTCACAGGTGTGGCAGTGTGGGGGTCAGCTAGAGATCATCCCTTGTTCTGTGGTGGGCCATGTCTTCCGCAACAAGAGCCCCCACACCTTCCCCAAGGGCACAGAGGTCATCACTCGCAACCAGGTGCGCCTGGCTGAGGTCTGGATGGACGACTACAAGAAGATCTTCTATCGCCGCAACAAGAACGCTGCTGAAATGGCCAGTAAGGTCAGTATGACCTGCTGATAGGAGCAACAGTGTTAAAATGTTGAACACAAGACAGAGACAGTGGCATCTATCACCCTTCTTCCACCACAATTTTGACCAGAATTTATACTCACTTGTTGCAACAAATAATAATGTAATTGTAAGTGATCAATTTTAAATACATCCTTGTCATGGTTACAGAAAAAGTATGGTGACATCTCTGAACGTCTGAATCTGAGAGAGAAGCTCCACTGTAAGAACTTCACCTGGTTCTTAAACAACATCTACCCAGAGGCCTTCATTCCAGACTTAGACCCAGAAAAATTTGGAGCAGTGAGTCACGCTTTCCTTCATTTGCATATGGACATTAACAATATAACACACCAGCACTTGTGACATTACTGTTATTTTGTGCCTGTGTTTGCACCAGATAAGAAACTCTGGATCTCAAACCTGTCTGGATGTTGGAGAGAATAACCAGGGAGGCAAACCAGTGATCATGTACCAGTGTCACAACATGGGAGGCAACCAGGTAAAATAAGAGTTACTCACACACGTCAAATTAAGAACTGAAGATGATTTGATGTTCTCTGGGACAGCAGAGTCTCTGACCGGATGTTTGTCTCTCCTAGTACTTTGAATACTCATCTCATAAGGAGCTGCGTCACAATATAGGGAAACAGCTGTGTCTTCATGCCGTGCCCCATCCAGAGCAGGTGAAGATCGAGCTATGCCAGCTGAAAGGGAAAGGCACCAGTTTGAGTCCACAGCAGGAGTGGATCTTTACAGAGGTGAGGAGCACTTGGGGGCAGACTTTTTAGGAAAATTTGCTTATTGCTTTTTTTTTTTTACGGAGGGTTAGATTGGAAGATTGATATTGCATAATTTTAAAAAAGTAGCGCAGACCAATAGGTTGAAGTGTGTTGCTTATCACTGGCAGTAGACCTAAGAGTAGGAAACAAGTTTCACACACTCTGGCTTCATATGAATTTCTCTTTTATCAGGATGATGTTTCAGGCCTCAGGCTTTCTACAAGATCAACAATCATAGTCAGATACATAAAAGCTGTGATTAGGGCGTTGTCTATATAGATCACTCTCTGTGCCGACTATGATTGTTGATCTTGAAATTAGGCCTGAGGGGCGAAATCTGAATAAACGAGACATTTTTCCACTAGCTTCCTGCTTTTAACTTCATGCTTGTTTCCAGCTTTCTTTAAAGGGCTGATCAGATCCTTAATGATCCTGTTCTCCTCTCCACCTGAAACTGTGAGGGAATTGCAGGTCAAACAGCTGAATCCTGCAGCAGAAAATTAGAATAAGACACAGCAAATGATTTGTACCTTCAGTAATTAGACTACTAAATGAGAGTTAGATGTGTGTTTATATTACTACGTCTAAGTCTAAAAGTGTTTTTGTATATAACGTAGGCCTGCCTTTAGATTGCATAACTTACATGACATATATATTTATTTTTTTTGTCAACATTGCTCTTGATCAAGTATGTGCATTTGATATTGCACATACAGTGTTAACAGAACATATATGACCACATGAATTTCTCTTTGTGGGATAAAAAAGTTTATCTTAACTGACTTCAAGATTGATAAAACTCATAACTCAGTCATAATTGTCTGCTAAATATGAGGTTTTAGCTCGCTGCTGGTTAGCTTAGCTTTGCATTCAAACTGGAAAAAAGGGAGAACTGTTGGTTCCTTGAATCTTGTCGTAACTGTGAGGTTGCTGGGAATGTAGTGGAGACTTCAGAAAGTCTGAGCACCCAGCCATGAAATAATGTGTTTGTAAATGTTTTTGCTTTTTGATTCACTATTCTAACATTTTAAAAGCTTTGTCTGGACAAGTGTTGCAAATTAGCATTCTGTTACAAACACTAAACAAGGTGCATCTGGTTCTTGTTCTGAAGCCGCTGCAATATCCATATCACATAAAATACACTATAACTATACCTTCCAGTCTTTATATGAAACTAAGATAAGCTGACTGCATCTACCAGGCAGACATGAGAGTGGTATTGATCTTCTTATCTCACTCTGCAAGAAGACGATTAACTGAATAATGTCAAAATATTGCATTTATTCAGCACAGAATGATTAAAGGCATAGATCACGTGTTATATTGTTCAGTTTATTTACTTAAGCTTCTGTATTTATTTAGCTTTTCTCTTATGCTACTCTCCAGGAAAATCTTCTGAGGAATCCAAGTAGTGGGAAATGTTTACAGCTGAGAGGAGACCGGCTTCAGATGGACAATTGTAACGCTGCTGATCTCTACCAGCACTGGACCTTTAGCTGACCCCCCAGTCTGCCCATCAGGTGACCTCTGGCACGCTGCATCCCCTCCCTCCGCCTCGGCTCCGAGGAGCCAACTCAACACTGATCCAGAAGGACTCTGTGCTTTGGAGCTTGGGGCATTTGGCCATTCAGAGTGGACAGTAAAGATGAAGGACAAAGTGCGATAGTTGCATCTGTTGAAGACGCTCAGGTTGGCCTTAACTTGTTTTAATTGTATTTATGATGAAGAGTCAAGAGAGACATTTGAACGTGGCTGAGGATTATCAGACACCAGAGTGTGGACTCTGCGCTCGGGGGTGACAGCTTGGCTGTGGTGCCGCGTGTATGAACTTTGATGATCTTATTTCAATTAATTTACACTCCAGCCTGGAAGATCATCACTTGTGACTTTATTTTGTCTGACAGTGAATGTTGAAACATGACAATATCAAAAAGTCCTAACTGACAGCAAGAGATGTCCAGGTTTTTTTTAAATAAAATTTCTTTGTTGTGTCAGATAAATGATCATTGGTGTTGTATAATTCTTTTCAATCGGCATAAATATCTAGAAAAACAACAAAACATTGATTATTGTGCTTTTTATCTCTTTTTTTGACAAATCAGTTACACTCAAAACAGAATTGTAGGGAGGTGGAGAGAGAGTCTGTAACCATAACCGTAAAAACACACAAAACGAGTAATTCCACCCAATGGATGTGAAAAGACAGATGGTGTTTGTAGGGGGAGAGAACAGCAAGAACGGAAAAAAACTGAAATGATTTAAGAGGCGCTGGATTATTTACACAATATTTTCTTATACATGTATTATTAACAAGTTATCTATTTCATTTTTAAATATCATGGTTATCGTTAATGACTGGTATATCATGACACCCCTACTTGTCACCAGCTGTTCTGATTAATGATACCTCTATGTGTGTTCAGTGCTTCTCTTATATTAGTATTAGATTTTTATTTTATTTAGTTAGTATTTAGCTGAGTATTGCATGGTATTGATTTACCGGGTGATATCCTGATAGAATGATTAACTGTCTGTGGTTACTGCTGCCACAGATATTAAATCAAATGGATTTACAAACAGATTTCCTGCCACAATTCAGTTTATAATCCTTTGAAAGTTTCGATGTCAGAGGTTATTTTCTGATAAGAACACTTTCTGCAACAAAGCCATAGGCTCACCCAGTCAGAGGCTAATGATTGTGCAACATTTGTCCAAGGAGTGGTTTAAGGGCAAGAAACATTCCTGCCAACTTGTTTTTCAGCCTCATCTGAATAGACTTGATACAAGTTTTACTGAAAAAGCTTTTGTTTTTTGTTTTCAGGTTGCCCAACCTGTTGTGACTGAATTTGCAGATTTGATTTTATGCATAAAGCTTTTCCATACACCTGACCTGCTGGAATCCAGGGGCTTGAGAGCAGAGGTTACATACATTACAAAGAATGAGGAAGTGGTCACATTACAGCATTATTTCTTTGCATCAATAGGTGGCAGCATTAACTCACTGAGTTTTTTTCTGCAAGGCAATGATGACAATTGAAATTTCACCATGCTGGTGGTGTCATGTAACCACAGGGAAATACCAGTGGCCACAGCAGGGGCAGGCTGAGACCAGATGGGCCAGAAGATGAGCTCTGAGCCTTTGACTCGCTCTGAGGTGTTTGGACAGCTCAGGAGGGAGCTCTACGGAGAGGAGCAGTCCACTCGTACCAATACACACATATTCATCGTCCTGGGAGCCTCTGTGAGTACAAACTCTCAACTTTTTACAACATGACATGACTGTTTCCCCTTAAAGCATAACTCATACACTTACAGTTTCTTTTAACACAGATTTATAGAAATGTTTGGTCTGAAAGTCTACAAACTGTCTTGTTTGATGAGGTCTAAATTTCTAACTGCATTTAAGTGAAAAGATGACATTTTAAAGTGGCATGAGTCCAACAGAGCCTCACAGGAGAACAATTCACTGGCTTGATTTGCAGTTTGGTAATCAGAGAATGAAAGCCGGGGAATTAACGCATGTTGACTGAAATGTGCCACATCTACTCTTTCCTTTGTCATGCATTGAAAGACGGGGATAATTTTGGAGCAAAAACATTTTTTGTCAGACTGTTCTTGGCCTTGAGCCCAGCAGTTCCATAATTAAAATGTTTCTATTTATCCCTGTTTATTTTCCTTTATTTTGTCAAAACCATTCATCTGTTTAGATTATTGTGAAGTGACAGAGGCCTGCAAAAAAAGCTTGTTCAAAGTTCTCCCATTAGTCAACAGATCCACCCACACCTCATCATCATTTGTGTTTAAAGTTTACCTACCCTTTGGACTCATGATTCTCTTCGGCCACAGTCATTTTAAGTAGGAATTCATGACCATATCTCTTTTTTGTTTGTGTTTTTTGCACAGGGGGATCTCGCTAAAAAGAAGATCTATCCAACTCTATGGTGAGTAAAGGATTGCTGTTCAAACACCAGTTGCATTCAGAGTTTCTTATAAGTTGTTTAATGAGGAATTGACCCTTGGCCAGTGTTAAACATCACTGCTTTTTGACTATCCCCTCTTTAGGTGGTTATTTCGAGATGGCCTGCTCCCAGATGACACCTACTTTGTGGGTTTTGCCCGCTCCAAGCTGACTATGGAAGACATCAAGACAGCATGTCTGCCTCATATGAAGGTAGTACATCTGAGATGAGGTTTTCATTAGATTTGATTTGTTTTTATTTTACTTGATTGTAAAAAAAAATAAAAAACTGATTTAAAATTCATATTGCGTTCCTGGACGTCAACTGTTTAAAATAAATACAAATAAACACAAAAAGCGGAACAAAATTGAACCAAACCATACTAACAAACCATATTACAAACGCTACATATCACTTTAGATATTATGAAAATGGATGCAGTGCAACAAATTAATCATTAATCAGTTACATTCTGTGTTCAACCAAGTACACTGAGGCTACTAAGGACCTGTGCTCTGATTTAGTAGGTTGACAGACTGTGGAACAAAAGAGTTGCTCAGTCTGTGGGACTCTTAAACAAAACAAAAGCTGATGTTTTCTTTAAATAAGATGTGAGAGACAACCTTCTTTTAGTATCATCATCATCATCAAACCATTTCAGCAAAAACTGACTGAGCATTAAGAACATAAGTTCATGCAGCTTGAAAACTTGACTTGACAAGCATTTGGCTCATAATGTTTTTGGGCAGAATTGTTTGTGGTGTTTTCTCAGAAATCATTTTTCGACTTTTCCCTCAGGTCACTGATGAAGAGACTGATTCTCTCTCAGCCTTCTTCAGTAAGAACTCCTACCTGAGCGGCTTGTACGACGATGACAGCTCGTTCGCTCAACTCAACACTCATCTGTCGGCTCTGCCTGGGGGAGCTGACGCCAATAGACTCTTCTACCTGGCACTGCCACCCACCGTCTACCACCATGTCAGCGCAAATATCAGAGCCCACTGCATGAGCCGCAAGTCAGTGTCTGTTATACTAAAACGATGGTTTGCTTATTTAATGACGTTATTCTAATCAGCTTTGTGTGTAAAATAGAGGGTGGTGCAGGATTATTGTTGAGAAGCCCTTCGGCCGAGACCTCCAGAGCTCACAGGAGCTGTCAGTCCACCTGTCCTCCCTGTTCTCAGAGGACCAGATCTACCGCATAGACCACTACCTGGGCAAAGAGATGGTCCAGAACCTCATGGTGCTCAGGTAACAAACTCCACACACACATTTTCAAGCACTTTACCACATGTGTAAAGTTAAATGTCACAGACAAGAATTCAAGAGTACTCATTGTCTCTTCCTTCCTGTGTACATGGTGTCAAGAACTTTGTTTTAAATCATTTTAATTTACATGCATTATATCATAATGTTGACTCATTGTAATTTACATAAAAGAGTTTTGAAATGAATTCACAGAAATAAAATGGATGATGTTGAAGATAAGATTGTATACTGTGATTAGAAGAGTATCAAAAAAAGGAAAAATAAATTTAAAACAAATATGCATAAACTAAATAAAGCAGGACATAAAATTGAACTAAGTGTAGCATAGAAGCTTCACTTCCCCACTTTGGTATTCTCCTTTAGTTTCCCTTATCCTTCTCAACCCTTTCTGTTCCCCTGCACCTTACCCTTCTGTCATTTACTGACTTATACTTAAAATAAAACATTGTTTAAGTGTATGTTAAAACTCAGGAACTGCACTCTGTGCAAGATGTAATATGAGGGGTTGCCAAATCATATTATATTGTGGGAGTCAGCCTTTTAATGTGTATCTTATAATTTTAAAATGTTAGTGTTGTGGATAGATCACGTAACCACATATTGGAAGAAGGAACTATTGTTTCAGTATTGAGGGTTGCATTTTAGCAGTGTTTTCTTCTCTCACCTCCAGGTTTGGAAATCAAATCTTTGGACCCATCTGGAACAGGAACAGTGTGGCCTGTGTGGTCCTCACCTTCAAGGAGCCTTTTGGCACTCAGGGCCGCGGAGGATACTTTGATAACTTTGGTATCATTCGGTGAGGGACAGTACATCAAGCTAAAAGTGAAAACACTTAATACAGTGTTACTGCCACACTTGCTTTGCTCAGGAGCCACTTTTTCAAAATGATAGGAGGCCAGAGACCACATATAAACAATAGCATATATAATAAATTAATTGAAAGGTTTTCTGTTATGCGGACAGCTGGAACTCAAATAGATCACTTTATTCCAAGTCGGAGCTAGGAAACAGCAAACTTAAGATCACACAACCAAAACAAGGATCCAACAATTGCTGAACTTAAAACCAGGAATTAAATACAAACTAGTCTGACAAGGGGATAAGTGCAGGTGGAGAAAAGGGGCAGAGAAGCTCAGGTGAGGGGAACAAGGTGATTAGGTAGGAGAACAGGCAGGGAGCTGATTGGCTGGTAAAAGCTTAAGTAGGAACACGTTAAGAGAAAAACACAGTAAACAGAAACCCAAAAACCAAGAAAACACAATCTCATCACTGACTAAAATAGGCAAATTAAAGGAGTCTTTGTATTTATTTATATTTATTATGCTGTCAGGTTTAATCATCCATCTGTGGCCATAGTATGCTTAAACTTAGCTGTATTGCCCAGTGTTTATATATGATCACTGTATTGTTTTGACTTTTTATTTTATTGCTGTTTTGTTTTAATATTGTGTTTTTTAAAAAAGAAGTTTGTAACCTTGTTATTATTATTATTATTATTATTATTATTATTATTATTATTGTTATTATTATTATTATTATTATTATTAATAATATTATTATTATTATTATTTTATAATACTTGGTTCAGTCTTTACAAAAAGTCATCAGGACACTGGCTATGTCTGTTTTCAATATGTTTTTGTTTTTGTGTTTTTTTTTAATAACAAGCTGTATATTGATGCTTTTTAATGCACACTGAAACCTTATGTACATTCAAAGTGCTAAAAATAAATCCTAGTGAATCAATTTCTTTTCACTGTATATCACAAAATACTTGACGGGCCACCCGGCACCCTTTCTGGCCTGCAGGCCATAAGTTAAATATTACAGCACTATAGATCCTTTATTTGTCCTGACTCCACGTCTTGTTTCTCAATGCAGAGACGTCATGCAGAACCATCTCCTCCAGATGCTGTGTTTAGTTGCAATGGAGAAACCTGCTTCCACCAGCCCAGATGACGTGAGGGATGAGAAGGTAATATCAATGATTGGGGGAGATATTTGGAAATATTTCTGTCTAAAATTCCAGAGCATTTATATCACTGCAGTCCTGTAATCATTTACGTGCTGTAGGTGAAGGTGTTGAAGTGTATAGCCCCAGTTGCTCGGTCAGATGTGGTGCTTGGCCAGTATGTGGGGGACCCTGAGGGTGAGGGCGACTCCAAGCTGGGTTACATTGACGACCCCACTGTACCAAAGGGCTCCTGCACTCCAACATTTGCCACTGTGGTGCTTTACGTCCAGAATGAAAGATGGGATGGTGAGGTGAAACATTTTTTGTTAGAATTTATCTTGTTTCTTCTGAAGTCTACGGTGTACAGGACCCCCCTCTGATTTGTTTCCCTCTCATGTATTTCCATCCTTCATGTCCATCATCACATCAACCACACTTCCACCAGGCGTTCCTTTCATTCTCCGTTGCGGTAAAGCTCTGAATGAGAAGAAGGCAGAGGTGCGTCTGCAGTTCACTGACGTGCCAGGAGATATCTTTGAGGGACGCTGTCAGAGGAACGAGCTGGTGGTGCGGGTGCAGCCAGACGAAGCCATTTACCTGAAGATAATGACTAAGAGGCCCGGGGTTTATTTCAGCCCAGAGGAGACTGAGCTGGACCTCACCTACAGGAGCAGATACAAGGTGCCGCACTTAGGAACAGTTCATCTCAAATTAAAAAACAATCACATTTTTCTCTTACCTGTAGTGCAGTTTATCAGTCTAGATGGCTTTGAGTTGAGTTGCAGAGTGTTGAAGATGTCGGCTGTAGAGATGTCTGCCTTCTCTCCTATATGATGGAACCAGATGGCACACTGCTTGTGGTGCTCAAAGCACAAAAAAAAGAAGAGTTGAGTTGAAAAACTCAGCAGCAATGTCTCTTTCCAGAAATGACCCAGTTACTGAAGATAATACACAGACCTTGTTGTAAACAGTTTCATGTAGGAACTATTCTCACACTATTTAACTAAAACTTCCAACTGCATCACTGTGCAGAAGGAAGCGTGCTTTAACTGCTAACTCTCCTGAGCTTGTGTAGAGCTAAGTGTAGAAAATGTTCCAAATAGACTTAAGACAGTTTGTTAAAAATCTTGGCCACATAATGGTTGAATATTATTGTCTAGTATTGTCTAACATACTATAATACTCTTTACACATAAGTGGATTATGAGACAACGGGCCCCTGGGCACAGATATGCAAGGTGCCCCACCACCTCACACAGACACACAGACTTTTTTTTTGTCATTTTGTGTCTCTTTGTGGTCATTTTTATTCTTTTCCTGATTGGTACATTTTAATTTGACATTAAAGGCCAGGGGGCCACCTGACACTTTGGGCCCCTTGGCCTGTGCCCAGTTGGCCTGTTCAGTAATCCATCCATGCCTCTCTATCATATCTTATCCAAATACAGGCTGCTGGGTTGTTTTGAAGAACTGCAATATAGCAGAGGTTTCCCATCAGTGTTTACAGTTTTTTAACATCTGCCATCTTCCTTTAGAACGTGAAGCTCCCAGATGCGTACGAGAGGCTGATACTGGATGTGTTCTGTGGAAATCAGATGCATTTTGTCCGAAGGTTGGTTGCACCACTTACTGTCTTAGTTAATTGTCTAGGTATGTTGTTTAAATGATTTGTTTTGTTTTGAATTGACCTAAACTGGTCTTCTTTCTGTCCCAGTGATGAGTTGCGGGAGGCCTGGAAGATCTTCACCCCCCTCCTGCACCAAATAGAGGAAGAGAAGAAACACCCCATCCCTTACACACATGGAAGGTGAAATAATGCATCTGTTTTAATGAGACAGAAATCAACACGCGATGCACGTTTTCCTTTTCACTGATTTAACGTATCCTCATCCTATCTTTTCTTTGTTGTGTCGACAGTCGCGGTCCAAACGAGGCAGATGAACTCATGAAAAGGGTGGGATTTCGCTATGAGGGAACATACAAGTGGGTGCAGCCCCACACAACGTGATGCCTTCTGTCTCACGCATGCACACTCATTCATGAGCACACACACCACTGTTGGCAAGTTTACAAACAATAAAGTTTACTAAAATCTGTCACTGCTGTATGCTGTGTGATTTTGCCTGCATGTAAAAAAATAGAACTGTTTTTTATCTCTAACCATTCAAAAATGAATGTGGAATAATAACTGTAGTAGCCTGATTTAAGTGTTCACCTGTTGAACTTTTTTAATAAATCACCATGCACTCTTTTTCCTGCACTTTTTTAAACTCTACTTCTTCGCACCTTACACCTATGACCTTAAGATTTATGAGACTTGATTGACCTTTATATTATGGACTGAGTTATGATGGATGGACAGATTCTTCTCACAAGATTGGTTGATACATGTTAATGTATCAAAACTTTCCAGGTTTTATACTTTTCTACAAAATATGGTGTTTCTGCCATGTTCGGCAACAGGTGCTACTCACCCAACAAAACTTCTGTTCAATGCATTATCAGTCATTATGTATACGTTTACATTAATAAAGACCAAATGCTGCATTGAAGTGGGCTGGAATAATCTGAAAAATGAGCTCCCAATCATATTTCATGGCTCAACTGATCTGCTGCCTTTGCTCTTTGTTTTTGACTTGTTTAAACACTCTGAGCAATGAAATACAACACATCTTCTTTGTAGCATCCATGTTGTTTCTACACTACAACTTAGAGCTCATGAACACACCAAATCAGAAAAAAAGAAAAAGACCGTGCTAGGAGCGCATGAATGAGGTCTCAACTAAAGTCAGATTTAATCACTACGTATTCACTCACCTTTGCATGCGTCATGAGCACTACCCCACGAGTGAGTGGGGTAGGGGGTGATTCATCACCACTGGGGTGTTGAACAGGCTGACCTGGGACACAAACTGGACTCCAAAAAGTCCAAAACTCCTAGTTGTTAAAAACAATTGTTCATTTTTGCCCATCTCTAGAGCATGGGTTGATATTTACACTTAGGGTCATTTGAATGCTAGGAATAACAGCTGTTCTGTGCTATCTGCAGGCCTGTGTTTACAGTCATCACCAAACCATGATGACACTGAACTCCTAATAATATTTATACTGGGAGTGCTTGTTGGTCTGGTTTGTAAGAGCATGTGACTGTTAATAAAAGGGAAGCAAGTTTAAATGTCTTGCTAAGGGAATAACTATGTGTTTTAAATCCAAACCAAAACTTTAAATACTCGCTGATATCACTTTTTATCAGTTAATCTGTCATAATGCACACATGAGTTTTGACATTACAACTTCAAGTTACTTTCAAATTTGTTTTTTTTTTAATTGCCTGCAAAAAACTGATGCTGTTTCCTGTCACCCATCTGTCTCTACCAGGTTTGTGTCCTAGCTGGAGGGCCTCCCATCTACAAACACACTCAAATACATACACTGTCTGACCAACAACAGACCATGTGTTGATCCTGCCACTACTTGCAGGGCCATGGGAAGTGCAGTAAAGACGGACATGTGTTGTGTAAACAACTTCTCTGGGACTATTTTATTTGCTCTTTTATGTGTTAATTGATTTACAATTACTGTATACAATAACAATATCATTATCTGTCCATATTGAAAGCTATATTGACAGTTAATAAGGAAGGAAATAAGGAAGATATTTTAGCTCACTCTAGAAAAAAATAAAAGTTCATACTACACAACTGTTTATGCACAACATAAAGCTGTTGCTGCTGCAACAATAAAGAACAAAAGGAGTCGGGTCAGCTTCTTTATTCTTTTAACTTCTGTTGACAGTCCCCATGATTTTATTCGCTTCAAGCTCAAGTGAAGAGAAATTACATTTTCAAACCAAACATTGTGTACAAATACGGTATACCATAAAAATGTGCACACAGATAAGTGTATAATTTAGCAAGTCTTGTAATAGTATTTAAACAAACAGTTTTCAACCAACACACACTAATTTAGGAATAAATAGTGTTTTTTCATTATTGCAAAAGGAAAACATGTAAAAGTACCTGAAATATTAGGAACTCTTTGGCCATGACAGACTAGCTGTCTAGGTAAATACGCAAATTAGAAACATTGTCACTTTTCTCTCATCATCCAAAATTTAGGTGACTATTTGTGTCGGGTGCATCCTCCTTCACACTTCCCGTTTTCCTCACCGCAGTTGTGTATGGCCGCTCCATCCTCGATGCCCCTGGCATACAGACGCACCAGCTGACCATGAATCCTGAAAGTGAAAACAGTTCAAAACTGTGCTGCTGACAAATAATTGTCCTTTGCCATCTGTGCACTGTGTTGTTTTCTGTACGTATATGACTGAGCTGAGCTTCAATTAATTTTCATTGATTTTTGCTGACTATGCAATAGATATATGTACTTTGAAGTTGATGCTACAGGACCAGAGAAAAAGGGCTGGGGCATTTTCTTTTGCTCACAAGATGTCTTGTCTGGACAAACTAAATAGGTCATGTTTTTCATTGTTTTCCTGTTTTGTTTTGTTACTCACCTCTCCTCTCGTTTCACTTCCTTACTTCCTGCCCTTGTGTGTTTTCCCGCTTCTGTGATTGTCTGCCCTGAGCTGATGTGTTTCACCTGTGTCCATTTATCTCTGCCTCCCTTGTGTATTTAGTGTGTGTGCTCTCTGCTGCCTGTGCCAGTTCATTGTTGTACCTTCAAGCCTTCCAGTGCTTTTCCTAGTTTTAATGTTCCTGATTTTTTTAGATCCTTGCCCGTGTTTTTGACCTCATCCTTTGGCTAGCCCTTATTGGATTGTTTGCCTGACTGTCTGCCTTTGTATCTAACCTTTTTGTGAAGACTTTTGATTATGCAACCGAATTGTCTCCAAAGTTGTCCAACACTTGAGCATGTCTTGTCAAGTAGGAGAAAACCAACAACTACTTGGCTGCACTGCGTGGCACCAGACTAATAAATAGGTGACATAATACGAACTTGGCCAAACAGTAAACAATATGGCAGCCAGCTGATAACAAATAATCTCATATTACAGTTAAACTGTAAAATAAAATATATTTTTCAAAATATTTTAGGCCAGAAATGGCTAATGGAATAAGAGAATCATATTTGATCAGCACTGCCCAGTTTTACCATTTGATCTCAGTTTTTTTTTTTTAGCCTCAATTTTTCCAATACAGAAATAGGCCAACTGCTTTCTGTTAGCAAATTCATATATTTCAGCCAAACAGTGCACTTAAATATGTTTCTGAAGACATTTTAGGGGAGAAACGGGCAATACAGTATCAAAATCTCGGTTTATATTTGTTCAGAGCAGCTTCGTTTCACCACATGATTTGGAGTCTGATTTTAAGGGAGAGAGAGGGGCGGGTCTCTCACGATCCCCTTCTCTTCTCTTTGTATCCATGGTGATGGTGGGCATACTAACATGTGCAAGTACAATCTGTAATTCAAACAAGAGCCCCTACAGCCAGCAAAAATTTGAGCTGAGTGATTAGCAGGAAGTGCTGGGTGCTGGCACGATGGAGGGAAGTTCACCACAGTTAATTTACCAGACTTTGTGATACAAAGTTGGTTGAAAATCAGCAAATTGTCTCTTTAATGCAGTAGAAGGATAATACAGTAGCTTACGAGAAAACACTGAACAACACGTGGATGGTTGTACTCTGTTACCTGCTGAGGATCTCGGTGGAGGCCAGAATCTCTCCGTCACAGTTCCACACTGACACAGATGGAGCTTTACTGCAGCACAGGCAGCACAAAAAGGGGGTCCCTGTTTTCTGCTCATTTGCCATTTTTCGTCCCGTGCTCGTCTCTGCCAGGTGCTGCTGAGATCCAGTCCTGCTCACAGTCTCAGCGTTGCCTCTGTCTTCTTCATCTACCTCACCATTCAATCCTCCGATCTCTTCATATGCCTCTTTGTCGTGGGGGAGAGAGAAACGGACGGCCTTTACGCGGTGGACCTCCACAAACGGCAGGTCAAACTGAGAAAAGTGGGAGATCAGGTCAAGCAGTGTTTAAACTTGCTAGTCCAGCTTTGCTGTAATGTGAAAGTGCTCATACCTGGTCCTGTGTGCTCGTGTGCCTGTAGAGGAACTTGAGGAATCCAAGCGGGTGAGAGTCCCACACCAGGATGAGGTCCCCTGTTCCATCCGCCAGGTGAGCAGAAGGAGAGAGGCCCAAAGGACTCTTGGGACATGAGCTGGACATACAAGTGAGAGACACACACCTGAACCTGCCCTCCACACTCACCCACTCACCTGGACAGACACAGAAAGAGAGACATGATGCTACATTTAAAAAATCATCACTAATGAATCTTTAAGAGCCATAATATTGTTTTTGCATGTTTTAGCCCATAGTGCACTTCACAGCATTTACCACAACAGGCTACACTGGATTTCTGACATTTACTTTTAAACGACCACTGGTTTGAAAGAATTGCTGAGATTGTTTTAACGGGAAGTTTACATGATTTCTACTAAATGGGCTAAGATATACAAATCCAGGACTTCCATGTATGTCTTTTTATTACCTTCTGAGTCACTACTGGACTGGCTGACGTGGGAGCTGTACAGGGAGCCTGAATCTGCAGAGTGGGGGAAAAGTCTTTCTGTGCTTCTGGAGCACACACTGCACCTAAACACACACACACACAACACAAAGAATATTTCACTCTGCTTGTAAGTCTGTGAAATAACAAGCTCCTCGACCTTGACACCCATTCATAAGGGCTCCATAAAGCATTTGCTAACAGCCAGAGGCAGCTGCCTCAGACAAAGAACAAGTTATTGTACACTATAACAGGAGACGGAGGCTCACCTTTCATCTAGATCAAGTTCCTCTTGCCATGGTTTCTACCCTCCTTAAGGTGCACCCAACACCTGAGTCCCTGCCGCAGGTGGTAGCAGTTACAGTGTCTGGAGCAGCAATTGAACCATTTTACTGCTGCTTTAATAATAATGATTCTGCTCCCGGGCCACTTTCTCTTTTTTCTCATTAAAAGGTCTACAAGGTTTAAATGGCTCTTGTGGCTGAGATAAGAATGAAGACTTAGAGAAAGGCTGGGAGTAAGACCAGTAAAATGTAAAACAGGAAAACTAATTTCCTAATGATAATAATTTCTGGAATATTATATATTATTCTTTAGACACTGTCACCTTACAACCATGTTTTCATGGTCATCACTTTAGCTATCCAGGATGAGTCACATGGCTGAGTTACAGTCACATGACACTGGAAACTTCAGTAATACAGTGGTGCAGGAATTATATTTTCTATAGACCATTGAAGGATTAACATCGCCTTGGTTTCCTCGTCAAAAGCCATTAGGAGTTTTACATTGGCAAAAAACATGTTAATGATACTTACAATTTTTGTTCAGTAAGCTAATCTTCACAAATGAACACCTCTTTTGTGATTTTTAAAGCATAAATGCAAAGACCAGATGTAATAATAGAATATTAGGCTATAAATGAAGTACACGATGGTTACATGATTTCATTGTCACCCTTACAATGACGCTTTGAAGCCGAGTTCGGCATGGTGATGTTCTGCAGTCACATTTAGTCAATTGATAGCAACCATTGTTTTTAAGACACTTAAAACCTCCATGCCTTTTCAGGCATTTAACCAAAAACCCATTGAAAATATCCATTTACAAGGGAACCGGAAGTGCAATAATGCTAACTCATTTCCACATTTAAAGACTCTTTGCTACACCAGAGATCCTCATTTTATAGACAAAACTACCTCTGTGTTACAGGGAAAGTACAGAAAATGCCCCCACATTCCCAGGTAGAGTTTGGCAGTTTTAAATGTTAAAAAAAACCCACATCACAAACACAAAATTTGTTTGTATGGTATCTAGTGTGCACACTGTAATTTTCTTATGCACACTGTAATTTGAGAGTTTGTTTTGTGTTTTAAATGAACTGAACTGTGTATACACTCTTATTTGTGTATTGTCTGGTCAGTGGTTTTGTGTTTTACCCCGAGAGGCAGCGTGTCCTGTCTCTCGGGCTGGAGAGAAGCGGGTCTGCTGGTAGATACTGAACTATGCCTGCATAGCTTCTGTTGCTCAGGTACACCATTGTGCCTGTACAAAGGAAAGCAATTGGGTTAGCTGAAAACTCAAAACACTAGATGTCTACACAACACTTTAAAAGAGAACGTATGTGGAGAATGTGGTTTTGTGACATAAAAGCATGTACATCACATGAAGGCCTTTCAGCTATGTCATAGTGCTATCTTTGACAGTTTCAGGATGAATTTTTAACTTTAAGCTCAAAATAGAGAATGTAACAGCGTCCTGTGTAATTCACATGCAGTCATTTCTGTTCTCTAAATGAATCATCAGAGCGCACCTGAATAGTCATATCGGAGAGGTCCCATCCAGCGGTGTTTCTCACTCTCAGCCAGTACATCACCGTAGAAGCCATAACCCAACAGAGACACTGAGTAACGCACCAGAGCAGAAGCCTGATGGACTGAACACACATCCAAAGGCTGAGAGTCTCCTGCAAGGTGTCGTGGGAAACAAGAAGAAGTATACAGACTTAACTATGGAGCTCAGAGTTGACAAAATTATTTCGGTATTTTAAGAATTTTATTTAACAGTGATTTGAATGAAAATCCTTTCTCACCGATGATGATGTGCAAAGCTGAAGTAACAGGGTCGATGACTCCCACTGTGGCGTAACACACGCAGTCTGTAGAACCTACAATACATACAATAAAACAGGATTAGTATGTCACTGCTCTAACTCCACCAGTTTAGGAATGCTTTTCCCTTTAAAACCTGAGAAAGTACTTGTTTTAAGAAACAAAACAAAAAAATCACTGGGAGAAGGCAATGAGCAACTGGACGAGAAATTACTAATTAGCATGAAATTTGTAAAAAAAAAAAAAAGACCTGAAAATTATCACAAAAAAAGATTTAAAAAAACAAAGCAAAAAACAACAAACATGTGTACATAATTCTGTGACATGATTTTAAATGTGTAATTATTATTATTATATTTTCGGAAAAATTTCCCCTATTTTTTAATACACTTCTAGTAATTTCATCTCTGCTTTTAAAAAACAAACTACAGGTTTTCAGGTCACTTTCTTCTTTCCTTTTAAAAAACAAACAAACAAAGAACAGATTTTCAGGTCACTTTCCTAATTTCTTGCAGTTTGCAGTGCACATTACGTCAAGTTGCTATTGCCTTTTTCCCCAAGTGTTTTTAAAAGAAACCAATAATTTTTTTAAGGTTTCAGAGGTTTTTAATGCTTGTTGAATGCATCTGAACACAGCACAAGAGAACTGATCAAGGTCCAGGTGTTAAAGGGTTCTAAAGGGATAGTACGAAATCTTTAAAGTGGGCTTATATGAGGCACTAATCCATACTTAGTATATTACCTACAATAGATGATGGTCTGCACGCTCCCAGTTTTGAGTAGCAAGCAGGAGCACTGACACATAAGCATGCTGAATCCCATCTACTGTAAGTAACACACTTACTGAGGATAAGCACTTCATACAAATCAGAACAATCACTTTAATAACGGTGTCAATACCTGCAGGGATGATGCCAATGTGAAGCGGACAGGGCTGCAGAGTGACAGTGGGATCATTCTCACAAAGGCCTGCCTCTTGTTGCGTCCGCCCAATCAAACCGTGAAGTATTTCGCTGAACATGCCATCCCCACCCACACACACCACACTGTTATAAACAAGCACAAGAGTTTCTGTTGTGAAAGCATGTCCTGGGGAGCTTAGCTGTTATAATGCTCTCATACCACAATGTTTACGCTGTGGTGCTGCTGGCAGCTCTTACCCATCAAAGCCTGTCAGGTCTTTCTTCAGGAGGTGGTCTCTGGCCTGGTTTGCCCGCTCTGTCACTGAACAATAAAAGTGATGATTAGAATGTGAATCACTTTCATTGATATTTCTTTGAATAAATAGGTCTCTAAGACCATCTATGAGACACAATGTAGTTGTTTCTGTTTTTCACCTATTACATGAGAGGTTATACCAGCCAGCTCAAACCCTAAAATGTTGGAGCATTTTCTAAAAGGTGAAGTGTTTTCTGAAATGCTATAGTGTTTTCTTGAAAAGTAGTGTTTTCTGAAATGTTATTTTGTTTTCTGAAATGTTGTAGCGTTTTCTTGAAAAGTAGTGCTTTCTGGAATGTTGCCGTGTTTTCTAAAATGTTCTTTTGTTTTCTGGAAGGTTGTAGTGTTTTGACTCTCAGGGCCACCGTAGTTTCTTACCTATCACATGAGAGCTGATACCAGCCAGCTCAAACAGAGGGGCAACCAAGGAATGGTAGATCTTTCTTCCTTTCTTCTTTCCTCCAAAAGGATTAATAAACACCAACAACCTGCTTGGACGCAACGGACCTGAAAGAGACATTTATAATACTGCAGGTTGGTGGAAGTCAGCAAACTCTGGAGGATTTTAAAAATCTAATTATCCATTCTTACTGTGTGTTTTTAAAGCAGTTCTCAGGTGTTTCGTCCACTGGTCTCTGACGACCCGACTGGGGCAGCTAAACTGGGTCCGGCCCAGTCTCCATAATAGCCCATGAGAGTTCCCACTGCTGCTGCGCTTCACGTAGAAAACTGGAGGTAAATGATAAATAAAAGAATGCTGTAAAACTACAATATCACCTGCAGCAATGAGGAGAATTACAGGCACATATAATACTTAACTGTAAAGATAGTGCAGCATACACTGGTTTTGTGACACCTGGGAGTCTGGCAACAGAACCCACCTGTGAAGTCTTTGTCTGTGTCCTCGACTGACTTCTGGGGCAGGACCTCCACTCGGCCATCCTCCACTCCAACCACCTCTGCCACAGGTACTGAAACTTTAATCACACACACACACACACACACACACACACACACACACACACACACACACACACACACACACACAGCGCTATAGCTTCAGTGCTTCTTTGCATGCAATGAATAGAGTATTTAAACCAGTGGAAAATACTGCACTTTTCAAAGCAGGTGTCAAAGCACAGGTGTAAGATGAATAAAAGCTGTATCCCATTTAGCTTTTCCAATGCCAGGACTTTCTTATTGGCCTTTTTGACATTAGAATAAGCAAAGGTGTTAAAATAACATTAATAGTGACTGAAATCCATTTAACTGTTTAAGTTTCAAGGTCCTAGCGTTGCACATGCTGACTCACTGGCACACCTAAAAATAGCAGGGCCATCGTCCATTTTATAAGTTACACCTATAATATTAGATGCCTTAAAGAGGAACTTTACACCCATTTTCAAAATTTACGCATGCTATTAAGAAAGTCCGAAAAAATATGTTAACGTTAACAAATCCGAGAAATCCAAAATCTAGTGTGCTAATACTCAAATTGGGACATGGCATAAAGTCTGGAGCTGCTCCTTAGATAATGAATGTGGAAAGATGTTCCTGATGCCACCCTGAGCAGCCAGGGGGATGTTCTGAGTATATGGGTACATTTTCTGTTTCAGAGCTGAGAACACTACAGCAGAATAAAGCTCATTTAAGCACAAAAAAGAAGAAAACAAACATTCTGTGGGTCCACAAAATCTGGCTCCCATTCATTCGGTGTGTGCGAAATCACATACTACGCACTACATAGCGAACATGTGTACATACTTCTGTGTAAATGAACAGTAGTATGTGTAATCTGGGACCAAGTGAGCTGTAAATGTTACTTCCTGGAAGCCTCTTTGCTGGTTGGAGACATGTAACATGGTAACCTGTGCCAAGCCAAATTCTTCCAGTGTTTTGAAAACAATTTTGAAACTATATTAAGCCCTTGCAAATACAAATCTTCCACTTCTTAAATACTTACACTTAAACTGCATACCTTGTAGAACTGTCCCTGTCTGTTATGAATGTTGTTGTCTACCACACTGCATTGTGGGATATTTATGCAGTGTCCAGTCTTTGCATACTGTAATATTTCACTGGAAACAGAATGTAATTCATATACTATTTGTTTCATGCCAAGTTTTTTGGACGCAAATGTGTGAATCCTAGGATAGCAAAGGAATGACCCGCCTTACTCTCCATAAGATTGGCTCGTACATCTTGTACTTTATTGGTTTGACTGTTCAGATTTAGGCAAGAGAAGTGAGATTGGTTAGAGGGGTAAGAATGTCAACGTAAGCCCGTCGGAGGCAAAAGGAAGGTGGTCCATTCCTTTGTTACCCTGGGATTTGCAAATTCGCTTCTTGTACCATACTAAAAACTCTCATGTGCAGTTTTTGTATACTAAACAGCATGTTAGTATGGACTTAAAGTCACAGCTATTGTCTATGGAGCAGCTCATGCCATCACAAGTTTGAGACTTACTTCTCTGTTTTCTAGCTTTGAAAGAGAGCAGCTGATGCTCACAGATATTGATTGAACTTTCCTAGGTCATGGAGGTAACATATTGGAATTCTTAATTTGGGTGGTGTTCCCCTTAAATAACAACAGTTTTGGAGCTTGACTGTGTCCAAAAAATTTGAACGATGCAGCTTGTGTAAAGCATGCAAAAGAGACACTGTGTCTTTTATGGGTCAATACTTTTTAGTGCTATGGACTTAAAACACAAACCAAAGACAACACACTGTTATGTTAAAATGTATCAATGTTTTTTAAAGGGACAGAAGTGTGTTGTGTCAAACTGATATTTTTTTTTATTCTGTGTAATGACAACAGATCCCATGGGGCACTTCTCTCTGTGTAGTGACAGCCAGAGAGGCAGAGGCATTGTGGCATTGAAGAAATATGCCAGGAGGTGTGTGACTGCTCTATAGTCAGTGTTTTCCATGAGGTGACTCAGGTTGTGTCATGTTGATGCTGTTGAACTTGTTCTTCACGTTTTCTGAAAGCAGTTATGGTCTTATTAATTAAACCCTCCCTGGAGGCTAACTGTACAAAATTAGTTACATGTAAGGCGTAATATAAGTTGTTTTGTTGATGGTGTTTGCTTGGGTACTGCAACAACAAAAAAAAAGAGTCTTGATTGTCTTGATGTTATACCAGTTCAGTGACTACAGGAAACAGGTTGTGGCTTTACACTTGTTACACAGGAACAACGTGACAACACAAGTATTTCCCTGTATGTGTGTGCATTTATTGTTCATTATAAGGCGTTGTTTACATTGCCATTATATTATATCACTATATCATTTTATAGCCTGTAAACAAGACCATGTGACTCGATGTTGCCACATTTTAGATGGGTGATATTTGGGAGAGTAAAGAGCCACCTACTCGTTTTCTTGACTCGATTCTTCTTATCTACCTCGGTCCAGTTGAAATGCCAGCCTGTCAGGACCGCCTTGTATCTTTTATTCCCGACCCATAAACTTGACTCCAGCCTCAGATCCGTCTCCATCCAGGAAAGAAAAGCTTTTCAGCCACAGCGTCGCTATTTTCCGTCTCTCTGAAAACTTTTGTGATTATACTTTACAGCCATAACTACTACATATCTAAGGAATAGCAGCAGGATGGCAATCTATTATCGCCATCAGTCAACAATCCATCCTTATCTGACAAGTTTTGATCTTTCTTCTAATCTAAATCTGAGGATCTTTTTGGGGCCATCCTTCCTGTGAAATGTTGAAGACACCACCTCGCACACCGGAGTTATTCTAAAAAATATTTCCCGTTCAGTCACTCCCCGGTGACACCTGCTGTATTTGCATGTGGCACTACTGATTGGATGCCACTTTACCTGAAGTATGAGCTGAGCTTGTGTGCCTGCCAGGCTACTGTGACTGTTTATGGGATTTTTTCGCCCATTTTAATTCATTTATTTTACTTATTCTTTTATTGTATTCTTTTATTCTGTCTTGATTGTGTTTAATTCTATTATTATTTTTGTTATTACTGTAATTTTCGTGTTTAATGCGTGTAGTCTTTGAATCCTACTTACTCCTATGGTATGGATTGTTATTGTAATCTTTGTTTGTAATTGTTTCTCCATTTCTCATTATCATCAGTATTTCTTCTAAATAAGTTTTTTCCTCAGATTTTTCTTGTGTGGCCTTTGTTCTGCATTATTGGCTGTTATAGTTTTATGGCCTCTGCAAGAAACCCTTCCTGCATCTGCTTTGCCTTGCTTGTTAAAACTATTATTATTGGGGGTTTTTTTGTTTTTTTTGTTTTTATATATATATATACAGAAAGAACAATTATTGTACCACTGAAAAGGGAAAGTTTTACAGTAAATTAAAAATATAGGAGCCTATCTGTTTGGTAAGTAATAAGTAAAGTGTACCGTTTGAAATTACATGTTCACTTAAATTCCAAATACAATTCTGCAAATAAATGTATTTGTTATTTATTTATTTATTTATTTTTGGGCAGTTTGCATTACAGGCTTTCTGGAATGATGGAATAGGAAATTAACTAATAATAATAATAATAATAATAATAATAATAATAATAATAATAATAATATATTAAATAATGTTCACTGTTTATGAAGATCTGAGTATGATTTTTAAAAGACCTGGTTTTAGATTTAAAGTTAAAAAAAAATGACTGGACCAAAAGGACTGAATTTTATAGTATGTGAAAAATGTGGCTCATATATGCTCCGGAAGGACTGTCATCTGTCATTTACAGAAATAAATTCTTGATAGATTTGGTATAGTTTGTTAGTTTTTTTTAATAGTGGATTCTATGTTTTGAATTAAACAGTGTTGTTTGAGGTTGTGTGTAATTGCTGAAGTCATTCAAGTCCATCTGAATCAACATTTATTTAGATAACTGTGTATATGAAATTTAGATGTAAATTGTTTAAACAAGTCATATTTATGATGGCAAGTTTTCCACACCCAGAGGTCTGTTGTTCCTCCATTAGCACTCACAGAACAGTACACTATTTTTGTAGTTTATAGCTGTCTACCAAACAAGGCAATATGAACTCACTAGTGGGCAACCTGGGCAAAAACATAATATAGGCCCCTTGTTGACTTCCAATTCACTTTCAGTTATCAGGGTCAGAAAAGATTTGGTTTCCATTGAATAATAACACTAGAAAGCTTTAAACATTCTACTTGAAAGAAATTAGTAATCATTTAAATGCACAGAATAAAGACCTGAAAGACTTATTAGAATATAAAAACTTGTGAATTGTCATGGACAGTCCCTTGAGAACTTTGACTAAACTTAACCCAAAGACTTAAATGCAACTGTTTCCCTAAATCATTTCCTTGTTCTAAATTATAAAGACCCCTGAGGCCAGTTTGTGATTATAAATAAAATGACTTGACAGGACCACAATACTCGTAGGCTAATTAGACACGAAGTATTTAATTAATATTCTTATTTTGTGGAGCAAAGTTGTAACAACCAACATAATGGATCCACAACGGGGCGTTGCAGCAGTAACCCGCTTCGTGTAGTTAGAAATCCAGTCCTGCTTGAACAACCAGATCATCCCAACCGGCGTCTAATTCACAGGAAAAAAGGAAGTGATCTACATTAGGAAACCCCTAATGTTATAATATTATAGAAACGTCCTAAAATCCCAGAAATACGCTAAAATCTCAGAAATGTCCTAAAACTAGAAATGTGCTGAAATCCTAGAACTTCCTAAAACGCTAAAAAAAAAAATGTCCTAAAATTCAGGAAATGTCCCGAAATCCCAGAAATGTGTATGGGGCTCTTGCTACTGGCCCCTGACCTTCTGTCATTTTGCAAAAGTGGGCCCCAAGCAAAGCAAGTTGAGTATACCTTGTGTATAAAGTGTGCGACTCTGAAGTATAATCCACAACATAACATCCGGGTTTTTAACAACGTGAAGGTATTCTTCAAAATAAAAGTGATTTTATGTCATGCTTTCCTTCCTCACGCAAGTGTTACAACTTTTACTGTGAAGTTTCAGCGCACACCGGAAATGTCTGACATTATTGTGGCACGCTCCTTCCTCCTCCTCCTTCCCTGTGTGCAAGTCGGCTAAGCTAGCTAGCGAAACAAACTCTTTCAAACCTTGTAGTGTAATTATTATGAATTGATTGATCCGTATAGTGTATTTTATTTCTTTCTCCGCAGCCCAGATAACAAACAACCAACAACATGAATATACGAAACGCAAGGGTAAGTGTGCTGAAATGCTCTCGTCAGCCATGCTGTTTCTACTAGCTAGCTAAGCTAGCATAGCTACTACAGCCTGCTCGTAAGCTGTCCAAATATCGCTGATTTAAGGGTTAACATTGTTACACGGACCTTTTTATGACACTCAGTTTTTTGTTTCAGCCGGAGGACCTTATGAATATGCAGCACTGTAACCTGCTGTGTCTTCCAGAAAACTACCAGATGAAATACTATTTCTATCACGGATTGTCCTGGCCTCAGGTGATTCACTGTGCACTGTGCTTCCTGTTTCTCTTGGTTATGCTAACATCTCTGCTCCTGTCATCTAAACCTTTATAGTGCTGGATTTTTGCATGTCTGACACTTATTGTTTGTTCGTATTTTGTCAGCTCTCATACATTGCAGAGGACGAAAATGGCAAAATAGTGGGATATGTGCTGGCAAAAATGTGAGTATCTGTGAACATATTTACTCATATGACACCAGTTGCACTAAGGAGTTATATAATATGTTGCAAAAATATATTTTTTGTCAATAGGGAGGAGGACCCTGATGATGTACCTCATGGACACATCACATCTCTTGTGAGTGTGGACTTAGAGACACCTCATACATCTCATCCATAATATATACAGTGTCTTACATGTTTTATAGTACAGAGATATTTTATTTGGTTCTCTGGGACAACAAAACCCTCATCTGTGTCTTCCAGGCTGTGAAGCGCTCCCACAGACGTCTTGGCCTGGCTCAGAAGCTGATGGACCAGGCCAGCCGGGCCATGATAGAAAACTTCAATGCTAAATATGTCTCACTTCATGTTCGTAAAAGGTGCTGTTGGCTAAGTGTGCATTTTGTCTTTGTGCACAGGTTCTGACTTTGTGTGATTGTTTTCAAGGGACTTACCAAACTTTTCTCTCCACCGCAGCAACCGAGCAGCCCTGCACCTGTACTCAAATACTCTCAAATTCCAGTAAGTCTGTTTATGTATAAAGTGGTATCTGCCTACAGCTGGTATTGCCGACTGAGAGGTGACAAGAATTTGCAGCACAAAGGCGGCATAGATGTCTGGTAGCTCAGAAATAATAATTATAAATCAAATGTAAGTAGTAGGTAGTGCAAACTTTGCTTGGGGACTTAGTCATAAGTTCAAGTTCCCCTCAAAGGTTCCAGACACCAAAAGTGAAATCTCTAAATGTTGCCAGTTATTTGGGATTTTTTCTCTTTTAGATAGTTCTGCAGGAATGACGTTTTTTTTGTTGACTAACTTGGAATTTGTTTTCACCTTGATTTCCTCAACAAAAAGTTATTGGGATTTGTCCATTGGATTTTGGATTACTGGAGAAAATAATCTCTCGGATAAGATTTCAGACATCCAACCAAAGACCCATTTATAAAATCTCACTGACTTTGAGATAAATAAACCAGAATTGAAAAAATGCAAACACATTTCCAGGTTTTAGGACTTAATCCTGCAGCACCCTATTTATCAGGTTTAGTTTAAAATCAAATACTGTGTAAAGTTTTAGTTCCCAACATAATGTAACATAATATTTGGCCTAAAAATTAGTCACCAATCAATATATTAGGCCTTTAAAACACTGAAATTTCTGTATAAAAAACAAAACTCCTTCCAGGTTTCTGAAACCCCCAAATTCTGAGTAAAAAGATGCAAAGGATATGACCTCAGCATCCTCAATAGCAGCTACAGCTCTGACTTTTACATTTCTGTTCTGACTGTAACTGATGTGATATATTGATCCTCCACAGGATTAGCGAGGTAGAGCCTAAATACTACGCAGATGGGGAAGATGCCTATGCCATGAAGAGAGACCTAGCCCACATGGCTGATGAGGTGACTTAATTTTCTGTGTTTATTTGCTATGTCAACACATGTTGGTGCTACACTGACATTATTTTCACTAGTTCCTCAAATCTATAGGGGACATGTAACATCACTGAACACAGATGAGCAGACTAACTTTGAATTTTGTGTTTCTGTTAATATGTCCCAAAGCTGAGAAAGCCTGGAGTGCGTGTTTCGGGCCAGGAGGCACCGTCTGGCCAAAGCCCGTCGGGGTCTGGGGACCAGGAGAGAGAGAACGAGAGAGACAGCGGAGGAGAGAGCAAAGAGTTGAGTGAAGTCAGCGAGGCAACGGAAAGCACAGACGTTAAAGATTCTTCGTCTGATTCACAGTGACACCGCAGTCGTAGACATTTTTAAATTTATTCTTCACTTCCTCTTTTTATCTCAATTTGACAGTATCTCTGGCTTTACAAACTGACTATCTCTGCGTCAAAGCCATTACAACATTTCCATCAGAGGTTTTTCTTAAATCTCATTTTCCACTGCAGTGATGAACGAAGAGTCTTAGTAATGACGTCAACCGGGGTGTTATCTAAACGAAACTAAAATTAATTACTGGTCTCAGTGTTTTTATTGGGTGGGATGTTGTCATTACCAAAAGTGGCCCAAAGCTCTGTTAGATTTAGAGAATTGAAAACAACTTCTACTTTTCAAGTTGTCTCAATTTGGCCTCTTAATTATTTAACAGAATTACGACAAATAAATCTTTCAAATAATACCTTTCGCATCACAATTTTTTTCTTTCAGTCATTGATCATAAAAGCTGCGTAAACCTTGTTTCCACGAAGCAGTCTGGTTTAGTTCAGGTTGTTGCACATTAGAACGGTTATTTTTGCATTTGCATTATCAAAAGTTGTGGATGGTACCAATAGAACTGTACTCCGTTCTGGACTGTTTTTCCATCACCTCTCTGTTGGGATACTAAGCAAATTGATCTGATAATAAAAGGTTGAGCTAGAAACTTTGCAGTCGGTTGATTGGTAGAGAGTCAACACTTTTCTTGTTGTGGCAAGTTGGCATACATTTGTCAGCAGTAACGATAAGATGCAAATATGTTTTGTTGCCTTTTCATCTTTATTCGGTGATTGTTAGTAGCCATAGATTTAAAAAAAAACAACAAAAAAAACTATGTAATTGACTTTGCTGCACAAGGGCTACCACTGGAAATTACCAGCAACTTTTAAGGTGAAATTTTTTCAAGCATGTTATGTAATGCATGAATTAACATTGTTATTCATTTAACAGACCTTTTAATGTCAATATTTGTTACTTTGACCATTTTTACGGACTCTCTTCCATGACATTTCATTTCTTTCCACTTCATGTGCTTAAAAAATGTTTATGAATTTCAACCAGTTTATGCAAACTGCGAAAATTCCATTTCTTCCCTCAGAGGGAAAAAAAGTGGCGGCACGTCATTTCTGCACGCTCCAGCAACACTACACCCCTGCTCTGCTGTAAACACTTCAGCCCGTTTCTTTTATGTGCTGAAGATGTCGCACAACTCTGTCCTGTGGACGATCGCAATGTGCAGACATTTTTCTGCATCATCGGTGAATAGGAAACACAGCGAGTGCTGGATGGAGCAGTAATGCGGCTATTACATCTGGTAACAACCCTATCTGCATCAAAGAGTACTGTCTGCAGTGTAAAAAACACATCTATGTTTAGGTACATGTCCATACGGATGACATATTGATCTATGGGTACTAAATCAAATCAAACTGGTGGGAACGCAGCTTTAGTCATTTATTGCTGAGTATAAACCAGTAAGTTCTGATAACAGTCAACTGTTGTGGGCAAATGGTTGAGCTGTCCGTCGCCACTGTGCAGTGATGAGGTCAATGAAATGTCTAGATGTATTTAGTTAAAATGTTGTAATTTTATTGTCAAGATGTATAATAATACCATTTACATAGACAGTGAAGAGGTTACTCTTTAATTCAACTGTTACAAATATTACTTTTGTTTTACACAGTCATAGAGGTACACAAGAGCCCTAGTAAAGGTTTCCATTGATAATGAACTAGCCCCTTCAGTATGTGTAGGATCTGACTATTTCCAGCTTTGACGTCTCCTGGTGGTGGCAGCCAAAAAGACACTGTGACATACAGAATTGCTCACTGTTAGCCCACATCAAACACTTTTCACAACAGACATTTAAACAAGTTATACTAGAAAAAAAGCACAGGTCTAGTCAATAATAAATAAATCAATAAAAAATCATTAATGATGGCTGCATTCCATTCAGGGGAGGCCCTGGTGATGTCCATGCTGGCTCACTGGGCTGAAGTCATGAGTAGACCTGTCTCCGCTTAAAGGAACAGTAAACGGAACTGAGTCATTGTTGATGTGATTAATTACTTTTCCTACTTTGACAAGTCAAAATGTCTGCTGTGAAAATTACACCTACAACATACTGCACCAGCTTTCAACAGGGTTGTTGCATTTTTCTACAAATAAAAACACATGCCGTCATGATAATAATGCTACATCCAGGGGATTTAAGATAAGTCAAAGCATGACAATCAACATAAAGTCAAGTTGAAAGACTTTCTGTCATGACTGATCTCTAGATTAAACCCTCTTTATTTACAGCTTAGCTAAACGTAACTGCGGAAATCGTTTGATATGAACTCATGTCAAGATTCAAAATTTGCAAAAAACTTCAAACTGAAAAGACAAAAGAGCAATTAAAAATGCACTTGTACTAGCAACTTCCCTTAATCAGAAGGCACATTCTGGCCAACCAATGTCAGTTTAAGTGGTTTTTAAATGCTGATTACACATCATCGCACTGCCTGTTAGAGGAAGGAAACAGGAGTGAGAGAGAAGTACATGACTGATAACAGCAAATAATACACAATGACATTCAAGTTCAGCTGTCATAAATTTGAAATGGCTCACATTCACACCTTCATACCATTTAAACACTTAACAGAGGTGAGAGAAGACGACAACGCTGCTGCTGTTCAAAACATGTCTGCCACGGTGATCAGATAAATTATTTAGTAGCAGCGAATTGTTTCACGTTTTTAAAACCCCCAGTGTATGTGTGAAAGTGAGTGGAGATTTTCTCGGAATTTCTTTTTTTTAGCTTTTGTGTAACTGTTTGACGTTAGGTGTTTCCACAGTTGCAAGCCATGCATTAGTCATCATAAACTGTGGTCATAAAGTATTCAAGCAAATTGTGGATTTTACAGGCTGCCAGTCTTGTGCTAAGAATAATTCAGGAGTCTTTTTTTCCATCAACTGAACACAATAGCAACTAATTTCACATACTAGCCCGTGAATAACCAGTGCAGAGGGACTAATCAGTGAAAACAGCTGCTGTTTGATTGGGCTGAAAACCTGCTGTGGAGTTCAAGAGGCAGTAAGAGCGAAAGACTCTAAGGTTTTTCACTCCCCACCACACTTACACAATCACACACTGATGCCTCAAAATGAATGTGTGAGTGTGGTGATCGTTGAGAAAGAGAGAGCAGTGAGTGAGAGAGAGTCAGAGAGATGACTTCCACTCCACCCACATCCATCCGTGTCCAATGTGAGGGGGAGGTGAAACAGTTGAGAGCTTACTGTGCTATTAACTGGCATTATTTAGCTGCCTCAGTCTGGAGAAGACACCAGTCAAAACTGCTCCCCATCAGGTAGGACTCCATTTGTGGATGCATGAATTTTTTATTGATTTCTTTTCGCTGACCTGTATTACCAAAATGAGACAGGTTGTCAGTTTAGCTCTAATAAGTGTTTGTACTGCGAAGCAAGTGCTCTTATGAAGGATCGTTATTATTGGCTTCAGAAATAGCCCTTAGGCCATTAATGTCTCATGGCTCAGGCAGCATCTAAATGTGTTTCTACTTGTGGAAACTCAAAGAGAAACACCCAGACTCGCTGGAATAGCAAATGAAGAGAACCAGTTGCTGTATAAGTTTAGGAGTATATCTTTATATTATAAAGTATTGAAGCAGATTGTGACGACAGGAGGTTGTGATTCGTTGCTGATCACACAGAGAAAGAATGAATGGAAAAGGGTGACATAGGCTGGAAAAATGAGACACTCTCCTCAGTCTCCTTTCTACAACGAGTTTTGGTTTTGCTGTCATGCAGCAGACTCATTTTAGCAGGTCAGTTGGTAAATGTCTCCGTAGGAAAGGAGCAGAGAGTTCAGCTGAAGAGAATGCTGATGAGTGATGTTTGGCTTTTGAAAAAAGGGGAAGTCAAGGGGTAAAAAGAGAGAATTTGTGTGGTGATTGTGCACAAAGGGCTATGATCCAGCAAGAAAACACCCTGCTCTTCCCCTTTCTGATGAGCACAAAATGTCGTCCTCATAAATTATATTTTGCAGACATCAGTGACTAAGTTCTTTCTCAATTAGTCAAAGGCCTATGAATGATCATGTGTTTAGATGACTTGTTATGTCTTGCACTGTTGGGTTCTGTCAAATACTATGATGAATATGTCACGTAACCAAAACCAAAGTCTCTCAAATAAATGTCTTTCAGTGATGTTTATTCTGTCAAAAGCCTGTACTCAGTCAGATAAACCTACCAACCAAATTTCTTTAGCCTAAAGAAACTGAATACACTTTGTGATAAGGTTCTTAGTCATCCAGTTAGTAGAGTATCACGAATAAGTGTACGGAAAGCAGCTGGATTTTCTGTTTCATGTCATATGTCATGGGTAGAACCACCTGTACTCTTGAGATCAAACATCCCCACAGAGTTGTATGCCTTGTGGTTCACCCTATTTTTAGGGCAGCTACGATGTTGCTAGAGCTATTTTTGCAACTCATGCAATTCTGCAGCATGACCCGTGCAGCAGGCAGCACATGCCAACTGGTTTTGTAGTTGCCTGCCGTTCAGCAGAGCATTGCAGTGGACGGCTTACCAGTTTGAAGAGATGTGTTACAGTAAGCTGAACATGCTCTTTTCACTCTTTCTGTGGCAGGAGGAAGTTAGCATGCTCTGTTGTGGGGGGCAGGGGGGCAGGGTTAAGTGCTAAGAGTGTGAAAGTTGGAGGAGACAGGAGGCATGCTTGGGTGCAGAAGACCTTGACATTTACTTATGCACACAAAAAAATCACTATGAGCAGCTGATATTTCATACAACGTGGTGAGATATTCACTTTCTTTATCCAGAATTCCACCCAACTGGAGCAACAATGACTTCACATGTGAAACTCCGGAAGGAGAGGGTCGGCACGGTGGACTATGACACGCAAATCAAAGGTAATTACTTTTAGTTGCACCAGTTTAACAACCCCTCCCTCTTTATCACACCCCATCTAAACTATGATCAGCATGTGTTTTTGTGGGGGAAAATTATATGTAGAATCCGTTTCTCACCCACAGCAAGGGTTTCAGAATGAGTCTCATTCTCTTGTATGTGTTGTTATTCTTTCATACCCTCTATTTTTCCCGTTCAGAGGTGCGTTGCCAGCTTGTAGACCAGCTGAAGGTGTTAGACTTGCAACTTGAGCAAAAGAGCCAGCAGCTGCAGGACCTGACAGACTACCTGCGGCGGCGGGGGGAGATTGAAAATGAGTACGCCCGTTCTCTTGAAAAACTCGCTGAAAGGTTCACTTCGAGGATCAAGAGGTAAAGGCAATTTAGCACATAATGTACTAAATCAACAGTTCCTATGAGGACACTGTTGCGAAGCATTCCTGGTTGTATCTTACAAAATTATCTTGCGTCTTGCTCAGGAAGGAGCCCAGTAGTCACTCGGTGGCCCAGGTCTGGCTGGCTCTGCTGTCCTACACCCGCCAAGAAAGTAAGGACCACAATGGACTGAGTGAGCACTGCAGCAACTTTCTCATCCAGCCCCTCACACACTGCCTGGAATACACACAGCGCCTTGCCAGAAAGGTACGAACATTGGCACTGGCACCCACCAAGCACAGACATAGTCTTTCATTAGGCAGTCGGGACTAGTCTGTGCATGTACAGCGCAATTTGCCTGACTGCTTCACTACCATTTTCCTTTTCTCACTCTAACCCCTGCATTTCCCTTGAACTCTTAACAGTAAATCATTTGTTGCTTGTTGTGTTCCTTCCGTTTTATACCATCTCACTTTGTGGTTATTTTTACTCTGCACCCTGTTTCCAGAGTAAAGACATCTGTACCCAGCTGCAGGATGGACTGCTCAAGCTTACCACAGAGCTACAGACTGTGAGTGAGAAACCAGCTGCCCAAAACATTTTATGTTCCCCTAAACAAATAAAGTAAAGGACTGTTATATGTGCTTGTGTGCAGACATGGCGGACATACTACCAGTACCACTCTGACTATGTGTGTGCAGAGGGGAAACTGAAGGAGGCAGAGAAACAAGAGGAAAAGCAGAAACAGAGTGCTAAGAAATTGGAGAGGTTGATAGAAAAAGTAAATATCCTGTCATGTGTAGTGTTTTGTGCATGCATCAGGGTTCCCAAGGTCATGACATTTCTAAAATAAGTTTTGAAATTAGAGAAGCTGTTTTCTAGGCCTGGCAATACTTTGGAACAAACACAATATTTTGAATTGGCTAATGCCATAACATGTCCTTTATTTCTAATTGAAGATCTAGCGATGCGGTTTGTGAGTGTCCAAATGTCACTCATTTTATATGATTGGCATATGCAGCTGCCTGGCAGCAGGAATATCTAACTAGCAAGTAAAGTTAGCAAGGGCCAGCAGTTTGCTTTTTCACAAATACCAGGGAAGTCTGTGTTTAATATGGACAAATATAATAATCGGCTTGAGATGTAAGATCTGCACTAAAACGTGACATATTGGCAACAGGGAGGAAGTGGCCCACTTTGTATTTATTGTATATGTAGACACAAGCACACTCCATGCTATATTTTTGCTCCAGTTTCTGCCTTACGGCATAGAACACTGGAGTAGGAGCTTATGGCACCTGATGGTTGCTATAAAGTGTCCATATCAAACTATGGAAAGTCAAGGAAAACGGAAATATTTTGGAGGTTATAAAGATTTTAAACAATGTGTGGGAACCCTGATGCATGTCGATATACTGTATGTCTATTTCACCTCTTCTGATAATTGTTTGTGTGCCATAGAGACAGGGTAAGGTCCAAGAGATCAACCTTAAGTGCAGCAAGGCCCGAAATGAATACCTCCTAAACTTGGCCGCAGCCAATGCCTCCATGAATAAGTATTACCTCCAAGACATCACTAATCTCATAGATGTGAGTGCATCATCAGTTTTTCTCTTTTTGACATTGACTACCATTGCCCCATTGGGGTAATCATGAAACTTGAAAGCATTGGAACAAAGTGTGACATTTGACCAGGTATCTCTCAAGATATCATATTTAATGATGTGCTGTTGTTATAAAAGCTTCCAAGTTATTTAGAGGGTATTGACTGAAATGTTAAATGTCTCCCTCAGTGTGCAGATGTTGGGTACCACCTCTCTTTAAGCCGGGTGATGCAGGCTTACCTGTCCAGACGATGGCGGACCCAAGAGAACCTTAGCACGGGACTGCAGCAGCTCCAAACCACCGTGTCTGGACTGGACCAGAGCCGAGACAGAGACACTCTCCTGCAGGACCACTATAACACCTTCTGTATGCCCCTTCGCTTTCCCTATCAGCCCCATGATGGAGACCAGGTCTGTATTTTTTTTTTTTTTGTGTGTGTGTGTGTGTGTGTGTGTGTGTGTGTGTGTGTGTGTGTGTGTGTAAGATTATTTAGTAATTCAGCATCAACTCTAAAGTCTCATGTGTCTCTCAGGTTTCCGAGGTCAGTGCGGAGGGTGAGATGACATCTGAGCTGGAGACCAGATTCAAGCAGATACAAACCAGACTGAAAGTAGTCACTCAGGAAACGGAGGAGGTAGAGTACATCACACCACCCTTGGCACTTTTTTTTTGTGTTCAAGTAAAGATATTATGTCAAGCTTTTAAACTTGACAAAAAACAACCAAAAGTATCCAACTTAATAAGTCTTCAATTTTTAGATTGAAATTCATCAAAATTTAGACAGCAAGCCTTCATTTCATGGCAGGGATGTGTCCAATTAAAGGCCTTTTTGACCATATTAGTGTGAGTCACTAACAGGTGGAGTCCAGATTGACCCTGCCCATCATATTTCATCAGTTGTTTGTATAGAGTGCTGCAGGGATGATGTTTTTTAGACCAACCTAGAAGTTAATATCGCTGGTTCCCTCTTCAAAAAGCCAGTTTGGATTATTGCAAAAAAAAAAAAGGTCCTGTGGCAAAAGAAAAATTATGATACTTACGAGTTTTATTAAGCTAGATAATCTTCACAAAATAAGACCACCTTATGATTTTTGAAGCATAAATGCAAACACCAGAAGTAAAAAGAAAATGTTAGGCTACAAATAAACTAAACCATGGTCACATGACCTGAACGTCACCACTACTAAGCTCATCTGGAACCAGATGTTAGTATGACATCAGAAACACGTTGGACTCTTTTGTCAGGCAAATGGTAAATTTAAGTTGGAATGCATATCCTGTTGGTGATATTTTAAACATCTAACAGCGTTTAGAATTTCACATTGTGTGGACATTAAAATTATTATATTTTGCAAACACTGATTTTTGTTCTCCATACTTCACAACTAAATGTAATTCTACAACAAAATTTTGAAGATGTTGGATTTAGTTACTTAACTACACAATTGACAAAATATCAATGTCATCTGTCGTCAGTATTCTACGTCAAATTGATGTTGGCATTAGATGTTCTGAAATTTTGGTCAGTTGACATCACAACCTAAAATCCAACAAATACCAACAGTTAAGTGGTGGCCACCCGGGAGTGTTTGTGTTTGGCATGATGACATTTATTGTCACAGACAACCTCTGCAGTCTCATGAAGCTGTGTGATAGCAACCCCCTTTTTTAAGACGCGTAAAAGCTTCAGAATTCATGAGTAGGGTTTTTATGTCGTGGAACATAAAGTGAAAATGTTTTACACTTGTGTAAATCACAGTCCTCATCTTATTCGTTTAACCTTAACTTTAAAACAAGGGAACCAGAAGTGCAAAATGCTAACTCATTTCTGGGTTTTTCCACAGTACCATAATTCACATGCTGAAATTGTAATTCTGACCTTTTAACAGGAACTTGAATGCAGCATTAGTGCAGTTACATTGTCAGTTCACCATCGCCATGGGAACTTGCACCAGTGTCAGGGCATCATCAAAATTCAAGAATAAGTCCATGGGAATGAACATAATTGAGTGCAGTATTGCCAAAGCATGATATTCAGATACTGTCTCTGCCACTGTCATACAGGCTAATGAGAGCATGTTGACAGCTCAGTCGTCCCTGCTGGAGAGTATCGGGGATGATGATCTGGAGCCTGGCAGTGGTTCGTCTCAGGAGGGCAGCACTGAGAACCTAACAGTAAAGCCCAGTGTGGCCCGCCGCAGGGCCAACATGCAGGAGATAGAAAACCTCTACTTCACTGTGAGTCACTCTTTTAAAGTATTAAACCAGAATAGCACACTGTTTAGAGGAGGTTTTTAATGGTATGCAGACGTGTGTTTTGCTTGGGTTTTGGTTGACAATTATGACGAGACATGACAGTGACTGATGGTGACAGCATGACAATGGCGATAAATCGCATCTGATTTCTTTTACAGAGAGTAAAAGAGTACCTCTTAGGCAGTTCTCTGGTATCTAAACTGCAGGCCAAACATGACCAACTGAAAGTGGCTGTGGAAAAAGGTATCACTTCTGCATTTAACACAAAACAATGAAAAAAAACAAACAAACCTGCTGACCCAAAGTGTCATTGCAATTGATGCATTGTGAGCTATTATTCTTCACTAAATTGAATTTCCTTTTTTTTTTTTTTTTTTTTACCTGTAGGCAAGGTATATGGTTATTTTTTATTTATTCTGGTATATTTCCTCTTCTCTTTTTCGCTATGTGTTTTTTTCCATCTCAGCAGGAGCATCAAATGGACATCAGTTGAGGTACAGATGTGTGTTCCTGGTTTTATTTTGACCTATGCAGCTTGATACACAATTGTAACATAATGGGGTTTCACTGTGTCTTCACATTATGGTTTCTGGCTCTGCAGGCACAATGGAAAGTCGATGCGTATCAGGAGGAATCACTCAAGTGGCAATTTGTTGCACAACCACAAACTTTTCAATGGTGACATGCTATCCTTTATACAGGTATCATGATCCCACTATCTCACAATTTCCTCCGTCAGCTTTTCTCTCTTGAGATTTTCAATCTAGTTTTCCTTTTCCAGCACATCAGTTATCAATGTTGACTGTTGAAGTTTGTGAAATTAACCACTAAATTTGTTCCCGTCAGGCATCAGGACAACAGATTCCAATTGTCGTGGAAAGTTGTATTTGCTTTATAAACCTCAATGGTGAGTATTCAAGACTGCAACTATTTGCATTGCAACTATGATGAAAAAAAAGTCATACTAACAATTACTGTGAGACTTGAAGCCACTGGATAGAGTTTGATTTAATTCCCAGCCTTAGCAGCACCAGTGGTCATATTAAAAAGCTGCATTGTGGACCACAGTGTCCTATAAGTATAATTTAAAGGTCCAGCATGTGGGATTTAGGGGGATATAGTGACAGAATATTGTTTACATATGGCCTTCTGCCACAACACAGTATTACTACTGTCTGCTGTATTTGCACTTTTTTCTTAAACTGCATTTCTTAAACTACAGACTTTACTGCATTAATGTTTAGTTGTGTTTTTGTTACATTAGAATGACCTGTTTATATCTACGTACGGAGTCGGTCCTCTCTCACAGAATCTGTCATGTTCTACTGTAGCCCTGAATGGACATATTAAACAGTTTGTTTAGGTAGGACCATACATGTTTTCAAGTTGGCCTCTGTAGTTTTCCTACATAGTTGGCACACAGGAGAAGTTTACATTTTGCATCTTCATCGTCAGATGACCCCAAATCCTTCACTGTAGACCTTTTTAAAGATTCTTTAATGCTGTTGAAATTGTACACATAGTGGCTTTAATTTGTATCTAAAACTACTCAGCTATGTAAGAGGACTGATGAACCCTAATAATCTGTCTGTCGTATCAGGCCTTCACCATGAAGGGATATTCAGAGTGCCGGGGGCTCAGATGGAGGTCAACAACCTGAGGGATGCATTTGAGCGAGGTAGGCATGTGTGTTTTTGTGTACGTGTGCATGACCTGTAAACCTGTTTTTAAAAAACAGCCCCCCTCACTGTGTGGAGCATTAATAATGTGGGGCAGTGTGCTGTTGGCTTCTCCTGCAGGAGAGGACCCCCTGGCTGAGCGGAGATATGACCTGGACTCTGTCGCTGGAGTGCTGAAGCTCTACTTCAGAAGACTGGAGAATCCCCTCTTCCCCATCGACAGCACCAGCCAACTCCTGGAGCATGCCCGTGAGTGTGTGTGTGTGTGTGTGTGTGTGTGTGTGTGTGTGTGTGTGTGTTGAAATGTCAAATGAACGTGACTAAGAGCGTACAACAAGAGCTTATCGTTCTGTCATCGCCCTTTCTCAGAAATAAAGAATGAGGCGGAGAGAGCGGCTCAACTCAAAATGGTCATCTCTTCCTACCCTGAGCCAGTCATCATCGTCATGAGATACCTCTTTGCGTTTCTTCATCAGTGAGTATTGTAGTCATCACCATTCAAGATATGTATGTACAAAAAGTCAGTTAGTCACTGAAAACCAAAATGTTTCTTAAGAGGAGGGAAGGACCAACGACTCATACCTGTCTGATGGAAGTGTGATAGATGTGGTTTTTCTTTCACATTGTATTTATTAGAGCAGCACATATTTACACAAGAAAATAAGGCAAACTTGGATTATGACTTTTAATTTAGGATTTTTTTTTCACAAAATAGCCAATATATCACAGAATTGTTCAAATGTATCATATTTTATTAGTGCAAAATTATGACATACTTAATAGTGATTTGATGGATACTACAAAAGCAAAAATAGACATCAGCATACAGAATCACACAAAAATAGACAAAAGGTTTGCACACAAAATTTTGTGTCTACATTGCAACAAAACAGAAGCAAACCAAAAAAAATTAAGCCCCATTGAATGTAGTTCAAACTAGTGTAGCTGTACTATTACTTTATTTTATTTTATTTAGTATAGGTTCAGTTAGTTTCCAGAGTGGGGTTGCTCATTTCAGTTTTTTTATTGTTTAAAAATGTTTAATTTTGTTTAATAAAATTCAAGAAGTCAAGAAGAGGCCGTACAATACAAATAAGGAAAAAGTGAAGTAGCGTAATTTACTCACCATCATGTACAAGGACAAAGCTTTTGTTTCAACATTGAGGGGGACACACATGAAACGGGGGTTTGGGGATTCCCTTTAAGAAAATTTTGAGAAATACTTAATTTCTTGCATTCTGCTATATTATTATTATTTTTTTATTATTATATATATTATTAATCACCAATTTGTGCATTTTCTGCATTAATTTATGGTGTAAGTGTCTGTTATTTTGTCAAAATAAAAGTACTCTGCCGATTTTATGTTTTTTATTTAAAGCACATTTTCTAAATATTGATAGAGACGAGTCCCCTGTGCCCCCTCCGAAATCTACACCAATGGTCATGTAGACATCCCAGTCTCCAACATATTATGCACCAATGCCTCCTAGTGCTTCTTGTGTAGGTTTGACCAATTTGACAAAGGCTAAGAGACATTTCCTGTACATTTTTATTTCATTTTGGTAAGTTTTGTAACCACATGATGTCCTTGCTATCACACTCTGTCCTTAAGCTTTCACTATGTGCCTCAACTTTAAATTTTCGACCCTCTCTAGGCTTCAGCCCTTACGAGGACAAGTGGTTACAGACAATGAATGAATGAATCTGTCCTTCATTGTATAATGGTTTGTGTGTCTCTGCTCCCTGCTTGCAGTGTTTCTCAGTACAGTGACGAGAACATGATGCAGCCTTACAACCTGGCTGTGTGTTTTGGCCCCAGCCTGGTAAGAGGGGTTAATGATGATGATGTCGTCACCCTGCAGCCTCAGATCAACGCCCTGGTGAAAAACATCATCCTCCAGCATGAGAGCATCTTCCCCAGCCAGAACGAATTACAAGGACCGGTGTACGAGAAATGCATGACGATGGAACAGGTTGACGGGTAAGAGAGATGTTCATACACATAACCTGGATACAATTGATGGTGGAATGATTATTAACTGAGGGTGTTTGTTGTCACAGTGAGCCTATCATTGAAGAGGGAGATGTGGACTCAGAGTACGCCAGTATCAAAGATGGTAAGTTTTATGTTTATCAGAGTTTATCACTTCTCTCTGAGGCTGCGGTGGTGTCTCTGAATGGAATTAAAGAATATATAGTGGTTTTACAGTGTTTGAAACAGGATCCTCAGCTGACAACAGCACCAGCTCATCTGCAGCACCAACACAGAGAAAAGCAGAGCGACCGAGAGCCAACAGCGGTGGTTCGATTGACAAAAGTAGGTTAACAGCTGGGCCAGTTGGGGGCGGCATCGCTTCAAGTGGAAAGTTAATGCTCCAGATTCCCGTTGGACCCCAGTGCAAGCCACGACGGGGCCACTCTCCTGCCTATGTGCACAGAGAGTGAGTACCACTGAATATTGCAGCGTTACAACTGATTTATGTTTGTGTGAAAAATGAATATTCACTGTTTTCTGACATCTTTCTTTTTCCATACAGAAAGCAGGAAAACATGTCTTCTGAGGATTTTGCTGTTCAAGTAGACAAGGTCTGTCTTGCCTTTCATTTGAAATGACAGATTTCCACTATTCGATAAGGCTCCCTTTTATAGAGGGTTTTAAGTTGTAAATAATGGCTTTTAAGGGCATTTTTTTCCTCTTACCTAAAGTGCTATTTATCTCTCTAGACTGTTTTGGTGTGAGATGCTGCAGCAGCCATACGTGTTGTAAAACCCTTCAATGACTTATTAACAGACGGGCAAGTCTGTAGTTGCAATTGTTGTAATCCAACAAGTTGCTGATGAATGAATTTCGGTCCAGATGTTGTGCAGCACTTTTCCACAGGGTGAGAGGCTTAACGATCCTTTAGAGAGGTTTTTCTGATGAACTAAAGGGCTTAAAAGGCAAATCAAGTTATATTCCATAAGAGGATAAAATCATGCAAAGATTGTTCACAACCTAGAAACCCAAAAGTTCAGTTCACATCAGTATATTTATATGCATAAAGTGATTGGTTTACAACTTACAAACGTTTATAAAATCTCTTATTAGAAAGTAGCACCAAATGATTGCTGATTTAACATCAACAGTATGTTATGGCTTTCGTACAGACATATTCAGAATCTCTCGAGCCAAAGGGAGAGCAGAGAACAAAGAGAGTTTTGTCTTTTCTCTCTCATCACCGTTGTTTATTTCATCTCACAGGAGGTCTGTCGCCAGATGGACTCGGTGTTCATGGAGCTTCTCTCGCGGAAAGCACTGCAGGATTCCTCCTCCACCACCTCCTCTCCCTCTGCCCAGGCTCCCCAAAAGAAAGAGAAGCGGGATGGACGCAAGGGGAGAGGCGCTGGGCTCTTCAGAGCAGCAGATCCACTGGACTGAGAGGACCAGCATCAGTCGATGACATGAAGAGAGAGAGAGAGAGAGAGCAATGATACAAATTAAAATGGAGGTGTAGGGTGATGTGCTCTGACAGTAGCTTTCAGCACATCTATTTCTAGAAAGCTGAGGTCACTGACCCATGGTCACGTCTCTGAGGTCTGTGTCCCTTGGCTCTGGCTTCTCTCCACAGCGTGGCTCCTCACTCTTTCACTCATGTTCTGTACAGCAGAGCCCTGCTGCGACTGCAGACCTGCGGTACAATCTGCAAACTGTGGATTACTTGAAATGCACAGATGTGTTTGTGCGCAGCTGAATGTGGTTATGCAACTTAGGGCTTTATATCTGCATCTGTGTAGGTGTTGATATTCAACTGTTTCCAGCTTAAGCCGAATTTTCTCAGTCAGCGTACACATCTATATAAAATTTATGCATACATTCTTCATCAAAAGTATGTTTGCCTAAATGAGAGGAATACACATACTAAACAAAAAAACTGTGAATACTGTAGCTGTAATGGATTTTTATATACTGATTATTTGTAACTTGTTTCACACTTTATGATTTATCTGTATATCTAGACTACATGCCAAATAAATATGTCTATTCTGACTGCTTTTTTGGTCATAAGTATTAGTACTAGAAAATGTGGGACATTTAACTTAATTTATAATGTATAAGCAATATGTTTACGATAAATTCAATTTTATACTTATGTTTCAAATTTATGACAATTTTACACTCAAGTTTAACATTATGGTTAGTTTAACACAATATATAACCTTTTACTCAAATTCAAAAAGTAGCTGAATGTTATGATGGTGGTTAAAAAACTGTTAAAGATTTGAATATCTAAGATACATAATTTTGTTGGATATAACATGTAACATTTTGATATGTACTTCTTTAATCATATTAAATATACGGGTATATATGGTTTAGCCATGGCCTCTGTCAATCTGTACCTTTTAAATTGTCTCAAATAGCCAAAGGGGGTTATATTCTTGGGGTTTTGGAAAATGCAAATGACTTTTCATTAAATAGTTTTGTCAGTACATTGTAGTTAAAGTTTAAAAAGTAAATTAACTGGTTTTGTTGTAAAATGCCCCCTGTGACTCCTACAATATTAAGAAAAAAGGCTGAGAAGACCATAGACCACAGGATTTGCTTTGCATATGCTTAATTAAATTATCTACTTGTCAAAGAAAAGGATTAGATGAAAAGGAAGTTCTGTTTTGACAATGGAAGGAACGCTTTTTTCCACAGCTTTAACAAAAATATGTACAAAATAAGTCAGACAAACAAGAACACAAACACACATGAGAGCACGAAAAATTGACATTCTACACAAAACATAAAAAATACTAAGAAATAATCATAATATCAATACATAAATCAATCCAAATCTTTAGTTAAAAAAACAGAAAAGAAAAGAAAAAAGAATGGATACAGACAGAAACAAAAGCAGGCAAACAAAAATAATTCTTTTTTTTTTTTTTTTGATAACCCATCCGCAACCCCCCACCCCCCTAAACCTGACAGTGTACACAGGACAAAGCAGATCAGACACAGCAAGGGCCTGAAAGCCCTAAATAAAAAAAAATTAGAATAAAACAATAAATAAATAAATAATAATAATAATAAAAGTAAATATAATAAAATTAAATAAACAGAAAATAAGGAGGAATTAACCCAAATGAAGAGGAAGAAGTAGTCATAATAAAAATAAGTAAAAATAGGAGAAAAAAAAAACACTCAATAAACTACCCACCCCGTTCCCCAACCACCCAGGAATCCACGATGAGCAAACAAAATAATTCATATTCTTATTATAACGGTAGATTTCGCCGAATAAGTTTTTGTAATAATCTTAAAATCTTTTTTTTTTTTTGTTATTCATAAGAGCAAGAGAGATGAAAACAATCAAGAAAGATAGAAAGAGGTGTGGACCTATACATGTTTTTATATCCCCCATTAAAATAAAAAAAACCCAACATAGTTAAAACATTTGTTACTTGTATTATCATAACAAAAATGTAGCCTCAGATGACGTGTCGACACAGAGTAGTTACCCAGTATGCTCTGCGGCTAAACAGTCCACGTCATTAGTGCGCAGGCGCAGAGGTGTCGCAGCGCTGAGCTGAGGTGGACTTCTTCCTTTCAGTCAGTGTGAAGCAGCAGAGCAGTCCAGCAGCTGGACCTCAGGAACAACTAAAAACCTCACTGAAAACCTCCTGGACATCGTGATGATTCGGATAGCCGCCTTCCTCGCTCTGCTGGTGGTCGCCTGCTCGGGTAAGTCATTTTGGGACCGACGGGAGACATTTACCGGGTTAAATTAGCCTGCAATGCTAACCAACCTTAGCTAAGAGCTAGTTCATCAACTTGTCTTCAAATGTAGGTGAAATATAAGTCCTGGAGAAATGTGTGCGGAGTGTTAATACTGTGCAGCTGACTCATTGGTGTGCGGGACTTAAACTAACCTCTGCTCACGGTGTGTTGACAGGAGAGAGCTGCACAGACCCAGCCATCACTCCGTCGGCCTACACCACCTCTGACGCCGTCATCTCCTCTGAGTCTGTCTTCATCGTTGAGCTCAGCCTGGCCTGTGCCAACGGAGCACAGGTACCTCCTCCAACACGTCCATCACACAGTATGATTACTGAATGGTTTTATCAGGCAGCTGACTGGGTAATCAATCAATCAGTCAGTCAATCAAGTCTAAGCTTATAGCACCTTTCAAACAAATTAAATGCGATTAAAAGTGCTTTGCAATTTGATTGAAGAAACAATTATTACAACAACATATGAAAAGAGTAAAAATGGATCTTAAAAAAGAAAAAGAGTATGCATAAACCATAAAATAGTGACAGTAAGACACTACATATAGGACTTTAGTGCATGTTTAAAAGCATCCATATTTTCAGCTCCTCTCAGATCCTCTGACAGGCTGCTCCAGTGTTTTGGGGCATGATCTCTAAAAGCAGAATCACCAAATGTTGTAGTCTGAGGATCTGGGGGGCCTTCCTGGTTCATATGCCAAAAGTATCTCTGAGGTGTAGTCTGGTGCAAGGCCACGATGTGCCTTATAAACTCATGAAAGAATTTAAAAATCTGTGTGTAAACAAACAGGCAGTCAATGTAAAGTTTTTAAAACAGGTGTAATGTGTGCTCTCCTTCTGGTCTTAATAGTAATGATTGTTTCTGACCTCTCCAGAGTGTGACTCTGTATGCTGATGTCAATGGAAGACAGTTCCCTGTTACCAGAGGACAGGATGTCGGCAAGTACCAGGTATGGAGGACTCCTGTTCATGTGTACTGATTTAAGCACTTGTGTTTTATGGTTGGCACCAGATTATACATGACACTGAAGGAGGTTGATCTTGTAGCCACAATGAGTCAAAGATTGAGTGTTGCCCAATTGCAGTTCACTACTCTCCTATACTTATTCAGGACCACCCTGAACCTTTAACGGCCAAAGCTTTTCCTTAGGTGATGTAATTCCTGTCTGATTTTCTCATCATAATGAAGACCTCAACAGCCCTCCAATTTTACATATGCAGAATCGCCATATGGTCATTTTCCCTTCCCCCAGTGTGATGGGGGTAATGTCAAACGATATACACAGGTGCAATTAATTAGAGGTGACTGCAGTCAGCTCAGCAAAAACATCCTATCGGGGGAGCTAGAGCCTCTCAAAGCAGAATCTCATGTTATAGCACACTAAGAGATGATAAGCCAAACAATGAAATTCATTCTGTTGGGATTAAGGGTATCAAGGAAATGTGTCCGGTAGACCAGTGATACTTAAGGCCCGATGGGCAAATCTGGCCCTTGATAGGGTGACAGGTGGCCCACCAGCCACTTCTAATTCAAAATGAAAATTGATTTGCACCAGGATTTTTATTTTTTAATGTAAATAAGGTGAATAAGATGCATAGCATCAAATTGAGCTGCTTTTTTTTTTTTTTTAAGCACCATAGGGGTATCCCCCAGGCCTCTGTTGAGGGGAGCAGGGATACTCTTGACTGAGCCCCGAATGTCCTCAAACCCTAGAAACACACATTTATGTTACTGTACTAGGCTGCTGCGACTGGATTTACCTCTTTACCTCTATCATGAGGATAGCAAATATATAAGGTTTAAAACAAGCAATTAATTCATTATATATATTACTAAATATTATTAATGTTTGTTTACCAACTGCCCCCTGGCCTCCTGTCATATTGCAAATTGTCAAATACTTCCACAGTCCCTTTTCAAATTAACAATCTCTTAAAACCATCCTAGATTTTACCTGAGATGCATTTGTCAATATGTGATTTCTTCCCTTCCCCAGGTGTCCTGGAGTCTTCCTCACAAACAGGCCAGCTCTGGAACATATCAGGTCAAATTCTTTGATGAGGAGTCCTACAGCGCCCTGCGCAAGGTTCGTGTTTAGTGCTTAGTTTCGATAACCTCATAGTTAACTGCCACCAAGCTCCACTGTATTTTGTAAAAACCTGTCGTTTTAAAAGACAATTTAAAGTTTAATTTGATTTGCATGTGTGCGTTTCTTCTGTTCCAGGCCCAGAGAAACAATGAAGATGTAAATGCCATTCAGCCTCTCTTCTCTGTCAACATTGACCACAGGGTGAGTCTCTTATAGACCCTCTAATTGAACACCTGTATGCTCAATTAGAGTTTTTGGATTTTACAAATAATGCTGTTAAAAAAACACTAAAAACCCACTGTGCACCACCACCTACCCACAAACTGCAAACAAACACAGTTTGTGACAAGCTGGTGGACACAGCTGTGGATTTAGCAGACATTTACCTCAGGATGTAGAATATTGGACATGTATTAAATGGGCAGCCAGAAGCAAAACTCTCAGTGAATGCTAATGTTTCTCTGTGCATACGTGAATAGTCAAGCATTTGCCAACACATTTGCAATATTAACAAAGGTGACAATATGATGTATTCGTATGTTTACAGTTTTTATTCTGCTGTCCCCAAGGGGCCAAAAAATCAGTCTTTGTCGGCTCAAATTAGTGTTTAATTCCTCAAAGATTCTGAAGAAAACATTGAACATGTAACAACTTTATGGCATAATTTTATCAGACACAGTTCATTTAGAAGAAGCATTTTCTACCTATTATTGTTTGGAGTACGTCATAGACACTAAAGAAGGATCAGCTAACCCTTATGACACTAGTAGTAGAAAATTAGCCAGCTGGCTAACACTGGCACATTTACACAACTGCTGATTAATCTGTGTTGTCCTTATAAATACAAGAAATCAAACAGCCTTCATACAGATTTTATTCAAAAAGGGGTATTTTTCTGATGATGTAATGATGAATATTGTATTCCTAAAAGCAATTGGGGTTGTTACTCAAAAGTAATGTTACATATTACTCCTTACTGTAAAAAAAATAATGCATTATTTATCTTAATTACTTCCTGCAGAAAATAATTTATAACCCAACTCTTTACATTACACTACTTCACCTGAGATGCATTGTCACATGATCACCTGTCAACAATGTAACATAAAACACATTGGCACATATCCACACAAATCAAGGCCCAATAGGAAAATGAAGATGGCAGTAAGCTCTAACTGCCTCAAAATGAAATAATACAACAGACTGGCCTTCCAAAAACCATTAGTCAACAGACTTATGCTCATTTAGATGGCAACTGAACTACATTTAAAGGTCCAGTATGAATAATTTAGGGGGATATATTAGCAGAAAACGTTGTGTTTTCACTACCTTCATATTAGCGGTTTAATCTGCATACAGTGGGTCCTCTTCCACAGTCACCCATGTTCTTCTACAGTAGCCCAGAACAGACAAATCAAATACTTTCAATCAATTACTCAGTCAGTGATCATTTATGTGCCACATGGAATTATTCAAGGTACAACTCCAGTGATTCCCATCAGCTCCTTTAACTTGTGCACTGCAATGTAGTGATTCTTTGCGTCATCTTATATTGTTGCCTGCTGCTTTAATATTTCCCATGTTTCCGGATGGTTCAGGTAATCAGTGGTGTCTGGTTTTGAAATGATTTAACTGTCCACTCATTGTTGCTCCACCTGAGCATGGGTAGTGACTCCACCCTGCAGCTGGATCTACAGGGTGTAAAATCATAGCAATGATCCAGAGCATGAATGGGACGGCGCCTCACAATCCTACCATCACAAAAAGACTCACCTGATTAAATGGTGCCGTCCATAATTAAGACAAATTTCGATGAATCAAGGGATATTACAGTTCCTGATATCCTGTTGGAAACCGATGCAGCTCGGAGATCGGCCAGTTTATTTTCCGGCGCCTGTACAACAGCTAAAGAGAATGCTAGCTCAGCTGGAGCCCATTTCTTCATCTTTTCTCGAATTTTACATTTCTAAACCTCGACCTGCCTAGCTAGCAGCTAGCAAGCAGAAGTCAGCAGGAGGAGAGTTTACAGACTGGTGAGTTTCGCGTTTTCATGTCAGCCACCATCGTTCTCCTACATACTTAGTACACTGGAGAAGTCTCAGTTGGTTGCAGTCTGCTACCTCACTGTTAGATACCACTAAATCCTACACTCTAGACCTTTTGATAGGTCAGATGCACTGGAACAAACTCAGTTGATTTGCTTGCACACTAAACCATGACTTTATAGTTGACTAGTCCAGCTTATTTAACGTCTTAATCACTAAAGCACTGGTGATACCTCATGAGGAGAAGTCTCTCAATCTGTCACCAGACTACCCAGGCGCAAGCCCACCACACTGTAATGTTGTCAATGTTGTAGACGTGCTTGATTTTTTTTTTCTGTCCCTCCATAATGCAGATAATGTAGGAACTTATGTAATAAGAACGTAATTGTTTTATTAATAGTAAGTGTAATGTGATTTTGTGACTTAATTAGGAGCAGTATGCACAAATGTAATGTGATGACAACACTTCTTTAAATGTTTAATTGGTCATCATTTGTGTATTATTCCTCCTCTGAACCTGTGATGAGCTTTTTTTAAATTGTAAATCTCTCTACAGGGTGCGTGGAACGGCCCATGGGTGTCTACTGAGGTGGTGGCCGCCCTCATGGGTATCCTGGTCTACTACATGGCCTTCAGTGCAAAGAGCACCATCCAAGCATAAATGGGTTCACAATCACTGGATTGTTAAAGACTGAATTCTGGTGGAGCTCGACCAACTAACCATCATCCAGTGTTGTGGCGAGCCAAAAGGATTTTGCCACTTGATCTGTTCGGGGACGAGGAGAAAGAGTAGCAGTCTTTGCATTTTTCTGTTTTTTAATTCAGACTGTGTCAGTGTGCCATCAGTCTTATCAATTTTTTAGATGAATTTCCTCATGAGTTTGTCTTTTCAGAGTGGATGGGATTTTGTAATTTTTTGATAAATACCAAACAACAAACCTGGACACTATAAGAAAATAAATATGGATCACATCCTGAATTCAGTCCTGCTTAAAAGACGTTGCTACTTCTGGACCAGATTACCTTTTGTCCTTCTGTGTGGATGCATTGGTGGGAGTGGGACTTGTACAGATGTGCTGAAAACCAACAGTGCAGTGAAGACCTCACAGCACATGAATCACGTGACTGTACTGGCTGGTCTGACCAGGCCGAGTGTAAAAGTCTCTTCCAGTAAATTGAATAAATGGCTTGTTTCTCTTCCGATGTATTGTGTTGCTTCATGTGACAGTCCTGTGATGGACTGCCTCCTCTATAAATTCCTTTTTTTCCGAGACACACCGGGAGATTCATCGTCTCCTGTTCCATAGCAACATAGGCTATGAAGGTTTTTCTGTTTGTTTGCCAGTAGTAAATTAGTGTCGTCGGCATGATTCAACAATCTCTGACCTCATCTAAATCAAAGAACAAGCGCTTCCAAGCAGATTTTACTTACACACACTAATTGCTAGACAGATGAAAGATTGTTATGATATTCTTCTTAACAAGAGCATCACTTTTAGTCCTCGTCTCCAGATCTGCCAAAAACAAAAGCCACTTAAAAACTTCCATGAAAGATTTACATCTACTTTACTGATGGAAAATTGGAAACTACAGTAGAAGTGATTCATATGAGAATTATTTTTGTCTTTAAAACTCTCACCCTGTGAACTCATTACTATAAAAGTTAACAAACCATGAAGTTTGACCCTGGTGTTGCTGTAAACATGTTCAGCTTAGAGGTTGTAGCTGAACTCTCGATGGACATCAAAGCTATTTCTGTCTGCAGACGAGAGCCATGACTACTACTGGCATTCCCAGATAATCATAGTGAGCTACGTGTCCGAGCTCAGCAGCACTGCTCTGTCCTGCTCTGTTTTTTTTCTCAATGTACCCCAATGTAACAGCACACACAGCACAGGTGTTAAATCACTTAAGAGTTGCTGGAGCTGCTGTTACCTATCTGACTTGCTGCAGTGCCACCAGTCGAACACACTGTGGCAGCTCTGTGCTGCTGTTGGATGCCGTGTGAGGCTAGCTATCACCTCATGGCCAGATTACACTCCTGATTCAGTATCAGCTGTTGGCAATGTCATGCAACACATTGCATAATACACTTTGAGCCCCTGTTTTGTTTCACATAAACTTCACTCAAGTTTGTCACATTTATAGGTACTCTGAAGCTTATGAGATCTAGTATGTTACAGATTTAAACTTAGCATGTCTATTTCTGTAGCTGGCCTGAATCTGTGTTTGCACGCACTGTACCTATTGCACTCGGAGAGCTGCTTTTCCGCCTCTAAGAGCAGCACAACTGCAACTTCTCACTGACTCCCATGAGACTAATGTAAACTTTGTATATGAGTAACGTGATCCGCACACATAAACACAGCAGTGTACAGAGTACACAAGAAGTTTCTCATATGTCTGCTTTTCTGTAGCTTTGTGAGCACTAACATACGCTCTGATTGTGTAAGCACATCTCAGCTTTTGTCTTTTGTCACCTTGGTGAGCATACAATAGAGACGTCACAATGTTTTGTAGTTTAGAGAAGACATGAGCTGGAGCGAATCCAGGAACTCCCTCATGGAGTCACCTATTAGGCTGTGGGAAGTCGGGAACGGCTGCATGGAGGGATATAAATGGAATGAACAAACAAACAGTCAAAGAAGGCCACACTGAGTCGACGCTGACACCAGACTCTTCCTCCTCTTTGTTGTGTGATGGAGTTCAAAGTGCTTGACTCAAAACCCACACATCAGGGCAAATGATTGCGGATGTAGAATGAAATATTTTGAGATTTTTGTTGTTGTTTCAGAGTGAATGCACTCACAGGAAGTCACAATTTATTCTTTTAGTGACAAATTGTTTATCTGTATATTTTTTTCTGTTTCAGACACTAATTTACAAGGTCATGTAAACAGACAAATCTGAACCACATGAATTTTTAATATAATTACTAAACACATGGCTTTAATCCTGATTCAGCAATCAAAAGCATCTTGTAGCCAGTGGGCCTCTTGTGTGTGGGGGGGCTGATACAGTTGCCTTCCCTGGAGAAAATAATTGGAGGCCAACATCAGTGTCTTTTTGAGGCTTTGATGTACGTATTTTTTAAAATTAGTGTGAAGCTAGTGGTAGTTTGTGAAACTAGACCACCTAATGCGCCTATGGGTACCATGTTATGGTAGCTTGTTGGGAAGGAGGCTAAATAACGCTCCAGAGTTTGGCTAAATTTTGATGAGGGAATAACTAGCATGGTGATTTTTAAAGAGGTCCCTTACACTCATCTCAAGATATCTAGTGCTGGAGCTTATCCCAGCTTATATTGGGCAAGAGTTGGGGTACACTGTGGACAGGTTGCAGGACTGTCTGACACTATGCTGTCACTTATACCCCATTGTGTGTACACTGATTTTTTAAATGTGAGAAAATCTGCTTAAAGTAGGCAATAAGACTTCTGTCCATTTGCCAGTAGACCATATCTGGACACACATATATGTTGTTGTTTTTTTACTAGTGTGTTAAGTCCAATAGGCATGAAAAAGGTTATTTAACAGTAGAAAAAAGCATGGAGGCCAGTGAAAATTACTGTGATTACTTCTTTGTTTATCTCCTACCTATTTAATCTCTCTTTCATAGTTTGTGCAGACTAATTTTGAGTGATTTTTGAGCACTGCTTGGGCATAGATGGACAGCATTATCTGGTGGCCCATCATTGTATTGTGCTGGCAAAGGGTCTTTAATCAACACATCAACCCAGTTGTTGTATTTCCATCACGGCTGATGAAAGCAATTCTGAGCCGGATCTGTTAAATTCCCATGACTACTGCAGAGTCATTTGACCTGTGAGTGAATGCCAATTGTGCCCTTTACAATTAAATAAACAAGCCATCTTAGTCGGGGAAAGTGGCTTTTTTTTGTGCAGAGGGAAAGCTATAGAGCTATGAAGACATTTGTGCTCACATTCACACCTAAGGGCATTTTGTAGTCACCAATAAACCTAACCCGCATTTCTTTGCACTGTAAGAGAAAGCCGGTTTACCTGAAGCAAAAACCCCTGCTGACGTAGAGAAAACATACAAACTCTAAGCAGAAGGGCACCCGCCGGCTGACTATTTCAAACCTCGTTCTCAGAAAATGTTTTGTTCCTTACAGTCGATGAAAATCATATTAAAGCTGTATATCAGTCTATTTTAAGGAAAAGGGCAACCAGCCTGTTTGATGAACAATGAATGGCCTGGCATGTACAGATCAATCACACATTAAAACAGGAATTTTTTTCAGGAAAATTTTTACTGTACCAGTATAAGCCGATGCACATTAAATGATTAGTCGTTTTAACTGTCAAACAAGATCAGTATCTGATTGCTTAACTCTCATGTCGAGTTTTTAACCATATTTCTCAATAGCAAAATCAAATCCCTGAAATTTAGGTATAGCTATTGGATTTTGGTGTTCCATCTGAAGATTTTCAGTGGTCAAAATTCTGGTGGTGCCAATGCTCATAATGCTTATCACAAGTATTATTCAGTTCATCAGTATCGTAATTACGTACGACAAATCGAATAAACAGGAGTGACTGTGGAGGAATCTGGGTGTGTGTGTTGTGAGGCAGAGCAAAGCTGCGTTGACAGAGGTGTGTAAAACACCAGCTCCGGGGGGCAGACACTGATGGGCTTAGCGAGATTCAGCAATGTGGAAACTGGCGTCACCCAAACGCTTCTCACATGAAGTCACATTTTAAGCATAGTTTCTACTACTCATTCATCACACTTTTTTGTTAAGTTCAACAAACTGCCGGCTATCTCAATAATCAGAAAACAGACTGTATCTTTTCACGCTGGCTTCCCCTTCATTACATTGCAATAACAGTTTTTGTCCTGGTTGTTTTATGTGTGTGTACAGAGAGGCATGTAACATGCATAGCTGCTTCAGCCACAACCGTCAGAGTGTGTTTGGAGTGAATAAACTCGCTGTCAGTTCCAAGCTTTTGTGATTTCCTCTGTGTTATCTCCCTCTTCCTGTCCTGATTGGGCATCCTCTAATCCGCTTTGCCTGTCGATGCAGTTGCCAGTCAAGAAGCAGCCATATATGGGGAAATGCCCTTTTCTTTCTCTCTCTCTCTCTCTCACTCTGTCTCAAGGTCTTTTCCTCTATCATATGAGACATCCCCTCCACTTTCACACCAAAAAGGTCAACCACTGTAATAGAGCTCATAGTTGGCCTGGAGCCATGAAATGCTGTAGGTTAAACAGGAGCAGACACATCACAACAAACCGTTTCTTTGGGCATAAATCCTGTGAAAGCATGTTGAATGACCTCCCATAAAATGGATTTTATCAGACCTTGTTCACATGCCTTTTTTTACTATGAAGGGAAAAAAATGACAGGCTCTTGCTGAGCTGTAAACACAACCACGCTTTAAGTAATGAAAACAAGGTGGGCGAAAGTGATAAAAGCTAACCTTGATCCTCCTAGCTCGAAGGGAAAAACCCATTTCAAGATAAATAAATGCTTCATCTTTCTGTAGAATCATAACAGCAACCAATAAAAACAGAAGTGTGGCTATATTTGGCAAAAAACACCATGAAAACAGTTATAGTTAATCATTTAAAAAAAAAACAACAGGCATATCTGGATGCGAATAACTTTTTTTGTTATTTTCTGAGTGAAACAAACTCCCCAAAATAAATTCCCAGCTGCTTTGACAGACGACCCTATAAAAAAAATTGAAAGAGAGAAAAGTGAAACAAAGAAAATAATTTTGTGCCCTGAAAAAGGAATGATAAATAGCCCAGCTCGTTTTTCTTTTGCTTTCTCTGTTTATAATATACGATGCTCCAGTGCTCTCTGTTAACACAGACGCTGGAGTTGGTTGTGTAAGTTGGTCGGAGCCAGATATGCCTCCCGGTGTCTTGGAATGAGCTCAGTAGTGGCCTCGGCAGTCATCAGGTCCGCAGAGGGGTCTTGAGTTAAGCAATGCAGACACATTGCTCAGTGCAGTAAAGCTCCTGGCTCCAGATCTGATTTATTCTGACTTTGGTCTGGGCAGGGGGGGCTCCGTCACTCTTCAGAGCCACTGGATGCACTCTGTGGCTGACCCTAAATTGATGCAAAGAGGGACGTTTACCTGTTTCCTTGCCCATGTGACAGTCACACTGAGCAACACTGAGTAATTTATTTCCCACTGCCCCGCTGTAATGAAGAAGTGACCTTGAGTTTAACCATCAACCTTGCTTCATCTTGGAAACCATAAGCATCAGGACGTTCAGCATAAACACACCTGCTCTAACACGCAGCAGGATTACAAAAACGCAGTGACCTACCCTAGAGACCATCTATCATGTGCTCTGACAAGGGGGGAGATTGTGGTTGGAGTGATAATAGCTACTGTCAGATTTGCTCTCCTCAGGAAAAAAGACAGAGTCACCGAGAAATTCCCTGCAACAATGAGTCGGATTTTAATGGGTATTTGTGCAATTTATTGGAGAACATTCATTATTTAGCTCTTGTAATGCACACTAATGGACGTACAGGCAGTATAATGCACAACCAAAGTGTGTTGGGCCTCACCCGTCAATCTGAAAGGCTGGATGGATCTGAAATCTGGCCCCGTCAGCTGAGAGGAGTCATCCTCTGACCTTTCAACTTCCTGGCAGGAAGAGGAAAATACATGAACACCCCGAGGGTTTGGGAGAAGTTCATCTATTTCCTGATATAACAAAGTGAGACGCGGGACGTTGTTGCCACGGCCTTTCATTTGGCAGAGAATCAAAGCGCAGGCTCACGTCTGGGGAACAAATGCACACTCTGGCCGCACAGAGGAAAAGGTGAGGCTTCTCCTTTTGACCCAGACAAGCACTCCTGAGACACCTTAAAAGCATCCAAGTATTGTCCTGAAGACTCGCCTGACCCTGCTCTCTTATGAAACAAGGATGTGCTGAACTGGCTCAACATGAGTGTACAGCAATTTTTTTTGTAAAACACTATTTAGTAACATCTTGTAGGAAATGAAACAGTTTGACCACATATAATAAATTCGTCTCTTATTTTATACACACAAAGTTATCACATCTATGTATGTACAGCAGCTTATATAATCATACTTTTATATAAAAAAAAGCATTACTCTTTTGTCTGTCATGCAGTTGAAGGGCATAATACATTACTCTATACGCAGAAGAAATGTAATATAAAAACTGTACATGAACAAAAGGCAGTACCAGAAACTGATAATATATATACTGTATATATAAATGTATGTGTATATTTTCATTTATACAACAATAAATAAAAAGATAAAAGAATGCATGGCTCATGGTGTGATATAACCAATGACTCCTGCTGTGGTGGTACAGTAGCTCTGTCTAAGAATAACATGGCTGACATCATTCAGAGATTAATCCAGTGAGGGAGGCCCCTCTGAAAATGTCTACTGACATTATAGGCACTTGGTTTGACTGGAGTATTTTCACCAAAGACTTGGAGTTTTTCTTGACTGACGTGCAGTCTAAATGATGTGCAGTAGTTTTTCTTTGCACCTAGAGTGCTGCAGGAATGAGTCCTGAAACCCAGAAATTAGTTCAAATTTAGCACTTCCAGTTCCCTTGTCTTGAAGTCAGTGGGTTTTTTGAATGGGTTTTTTGGTTAGATGCCTAAAATAAAGTCTGCAGTTAACACAATATTAAGAGACTTTCAATTTTTGTTCTATGAAATAAAATACATCAGTAAATACCTCTCTTGTGAATTTTGAACCTTTCATGTATCTTAAAAGGCGGTTGCTAACAAAAAGGCTAAATGAGACTACAGAATATCATTATGCCCAGCACGGCTTTACAGCCTCATGGTGGTGGTGAGGTTGAAGTCATGCGTGTCATGTGGCGTAGTTTCTTTAAAGCCTAACATTAGCTTTATACTTATGGCAATTGAAGTCACAATTCAAAAATCATAAAAATAGTTCACATGTGAAGATTATCTTTCTGAACAAACGGTCTAAGTATCATAAACTTTTGTTTGCTGCAGAGTTTATTTTCTGAATTAGTCCAAAGTCCAATGGAAAAATCCCATTGGCTTTTTGTCAAAGGAACCAGGACGATGCTAACTGTGTGTTGGCTGGATATAGCGCTGAAGATGGGACCCCCTTAGTCCCATGAAATTTGCTCAGTAGCGCATGAAAAAAAAATCTCAATTTTCATACTTTGAAGTTACCTTGGTGATCGGTGCTGCTTCTGCATCGCTGGGCCCACAGAGCAAGCACACTAGAGACTTATGCCAGCCGAGCTGGCTATTTCCAGTTTAGCGCTTCACTAACTTGAATAAGAATTAAATCATTTAAGTGTGCAGCACTTTCAGACATTCCTAATGATATTTGACCAAATTGATCAAATTCTGATAATGTAATTATTTAATGCAGAGGTAAAAAAAAAATATATATAGTCAGTGACTGACAGATGTCTTTTTCCACAATGTCAGTCTATGAGAAAATGTCTTTTTGGGCCCAGTGGCATCACCTGACAGACTCAGGAGTTGTACTGTCACTGTTTGGCCACTACGGGAATTGGCTTTCAGGCCTGGCGCACTTCCTGGGACCTGGTTGACCTACACATAAACTTTCCTGCAGCACTCTATTTGTCTTATCCGTTGAAGCTATGTAATAACTGTTAAGACCTGAATCGATTCTGCAGTAGAAAAAAAATCTTTGGTTTGATATCCCCTTGTTTTCTACAACACATTCAACAATTATCTTACACACAATGTAATAATATCTAATGTGCCTTACATTTTTAATAAATATATTTTACATTGTTCATCACTGTGCGTGGAATGCTATTTGTTTCCTTCCTATGGCTTTTGCATCTTGTTTCACACATTCAGGAGAGCATGACAGGAAAGTAATTTTATGTACCTCGTATGCTGTGTTTGTACAAAATACAATCACATAATTGTGTCCCGGTTGGTTGCGGAAATCTGGATTGTTCATTTGTATTCTTCTAGGTTTAATCCTCCTCCTGTCACTTCTGTGTGTGTGTGTGTGTGTGTGTGTGTGTGTGTGTGTGTGTGTGTGTGTGCGTGTGTGTGTGTTTCCGTCTGCATTAATCCACGTGGGGCAGTGCGTCGACTCTACCGCACCGCCCTCATGAGTGAGTCTCCGTCCATCTTGCTAATCACTCTTTTTCCTTGGAAATGGATTCCTCTTGAGCAAATATGAATTCAGCCTCAAGCATCCGCCTCTAATCCACTTTCTTTAATTCAACAACGTTTGTTCACATTATTAGATTTCTACTACAGCCTTCTTAGGGCTGCTCCTGCAGCTGTAACATCCATGTCATCCCCTGTCTGTTCTCAGTCCAGCAGCAGTCTCGCTCTCTCCTGCTGTCTGTAAATGTCTCTCTCTCTCTTTCCCTCAGCCTGCTGCTTTGTTTTCTCTACACCCATAGCTTTGTCTGCTGCTTTGTACATTAGGCGTGCTGTAAGGCTATTAATGCAGTGATCCACCCCTTGCATTCCTGCTGCTCGGCTCTGTCTGACCAGGGAAAGAGTTTTTCCTTATATGAATCAATGTGCAGGGACCTATCCGCAGCTGACGTGAAAACCTCTTCAATTTCAAGGCCATTTTGCACTGCAGATGCTGTCACTGTATATTCCACAGTTCCCTCATCAAATGGTGTTGACATCCTCAATGACACCCTTCCGCTCTCTGGGGTGGAGAGGACCAGTGATTACAGATAGAGGTCCTGTTGACAGTACAGCTGTCCTTTGTTGTTGGAAACATCTGGTAGAGGTCAACGTGCTCTGCTCTCAGGCTTTGCTGGAGGTGGTGGTGGCAGTCGTGTGCTACATCACGTCCTTGCAACGGGCCCATGTGCATCCGTGCATGTCTTTTCAAATATGTCCGTTTCTGTCTCATCAGTCTGTGTCAGTACAGACTGTCCTTGGTGGTGGAGGTGTGTGTGGTGGTGGAGTCGTCAGGCAGGGAGCCCCTGCGGCCAGATCGTGACTGACAGTGCAGCAGGTTCTGTAGCTCTCTGGACACGCTGCTGGAGAAAGCTGTGTAGATCCACGGGTTGGTGCATGAGTTCAGACTGGCCAGTAACATCAGGATGGTGAAGGCCACCCCTGCTGAGGGCACACAGAAACACACACATGCACTATAAAACAAGTGCGCATACAAATGCTTGTACAAGTAGCCACATGAAAATGTCAATCTTCTCATGTAAAACCAAGACAAAAGGTTTACATTGTTCTATTCGCTATTAGGAAACAAACAGAAATATGTGCAACGTCTATTCAGTTTGAATGTAAACCACTGATGATTATTGTTTTTCATTTAATTTCCTTCAGGAGCCCAAAATATACCAGTGGAACAAAAATCCTGCATAGTTCCTTTTTCAGTTTTTTCCCACTGCTATTAATAAGTATTTTATGTAATAACAAAAGTGCTTGAGCGCAATACATAAGCAAAAACTTTATTTCACAATACAAAGTTGATAATAATCAGCTGTTTGTGTGAGTGTGTGTGTGTGTGTGTGTGTGTGTGTCTGCGTGTCAGTGAGGAGTCATTCATGTGTATATGCACTTGTATGCGCACACTTTGTATATACAAGTGAGCTTCTGTGTGTGTATTTACGAGCCTTTCTCTGTAGGTCTGCTTGTGATTTCGACTGTGTGTGCAAACTGCTGGCACGGATCATTGTTGATCACATGTCAACATCTGGCCATGTTGCAAAACCAGCAGGGGATACAAACAGGTTATTTACAGGCCTCTGATGTTTGTCTTTAACGTCAGATCAGAGAACACCCACCCAGTCCATACTATCAGCCACAACCTAGGGCTGCACAAACCTTACTTGCTTCATCACTGGCTGCCAGTAAGAACATCAACAGATGCTGTTTGTGTGCCAAAATGTACAGAGGCCAGCAATGTCATCCAGGGGTTTCTGGACATGGGTCAAAACAAACATTGTTTTCGACCTTGTATTTCACTCACATTTGCCACATCTTAGCTGGAGCAAGGCATCTTTGGAATAATGAGTGAGCGTGTAGACTCACTGCACTGGACAACAGAACTGATTGAAGGTTGTTGCTATTAACCGATCGTTTAGCTTTTGTTTTCTGGCTGTTTATGGTGAAAAACAAGTTGGGGTTGCACATTTAGGGCAGTTAAATGGATAATCTTGGCTAATGAGGATCAATCCACCTGAGAAAAACAACTTAAGTGATTCATTGGCAATAAATTGATGTCTGTTTTTGCTTTTTTAAGGTAATTGCACACATATGTGAATGATGCAATGTTGTGTCATGAGTCCCTTTTACACTGCCTGTTCAAGGAGACAACATGCCGTTATTTTGCCTTGCCACTCTGTATAAAAGGTACTATCACGAAATTGGGTGACAAAGTTGTCTTGCTTTTAAGCCAGCAGCGGACGTATTTACAGTGCCGAGACACGGCCTGTGTAAAAGGAACAGCTAGCAGGACAGGACTGTGGGCTGGATGGGTGTGACAGCAGTTAGTGGCTATTCAAAGAGGAAGAACAGTGGCCGAAAATGTCAGCAAATTGGGAAAACCTAGAGGTTTGGGAGCTTCTTACCCTCCGAGCAGAGGAGGAGATCAGCCATCGTATAACAGTAAGAATAAATTATTATTGTTGCCACATTATGTTTTGCCAATATGCATGTAATATGTCACACTAGTGGCCAACACTGTTGTGTTAAACATCATCACTGTAATGCCTGTTTAGCTTCCACGATGCCAGCATGCTGTCTAAACTCACACACTAGAGCAGCATGATGCCACCGTTCAGTTCTGTGTAAAAATGCAAAGGGACTCCGTAGTGGCCCTACATGTAAAAAGCGTGTATGTGACTGACCTTGGTCTGGGGGGTTGGGATCCCAGGCAGCCCAAAGCTGCACGATGAAGAAAGGTGACCAGCAGATGGTATAAACCAGCACGATCACTAGTGTCATCCTCACAGTTTTCGACATGGCTTTAGTGATGCTTGGAGGTGGAGTGGCTGGAGGAGGAGGGGGGGCGTAGTCAAGGGAGCAACGGGGTGACCCTGAGGCCAGCTCGTAGGGCGTGTAGGAGTCATGGCAATCTGAATTGTTTAGTGTTTGCTGCTGTGTCTGTGATGTCACATGTTCACCACGGCAATTGCTATACTGGATAGCGGATGGGACGTAGTCGTAACATTCTTGGCTGTTATGGATGTTATTGTGAGGGTTGTTATTCACTCCCTTTAGGAGCGTTCCACCTCTGCTGTCCCTGACCCCTCCTCCGGACGCCCGTCTCCCCCTTTCCCTAGCCCGCTCGTCCTCTTTCTTGAAGCTGTGAAAGCGGAAGAAGATTTCATTCTTCTTCAGCTCAGCCATCACCATCCTCTCAGACTTCAGATAGATGTTATTGTGAATCTCTCGGAAGATTCTTATCTGAAAAAATAATCATTTTGAAGAAATTAGCAGGAAACGAGACATTCCATCATTCACAAACAGAATTGCCTGAGGATTGCATTTTTCTATTTGATTCAGATTCTTGGTTCTGCTCTTGTTTACATTTTGGCTTTTAACAGTGAGAGGAAATTTGAAAGGAAAGAGAGAGTGTTGGCCTTCATCGGCAGCTATAAACCAGCGTCAGACATTTTTATGCATTAGCGCCACTCTTCCACTCCAATCAAAGGAGCTACCATAAAATTTTACCGCTGCAAAATGATTCTTCACGCTATCCTTGGAAACAAAAACAGTTATTTGAAATCTAATAATACTAAGTGATTAATATTTATTCATATAGCTATTTGTAGTTTATTTTTACAGATTTTAGGGGTTTTTAGTGCCAATTGTTGCTCTTATGCCACCTTTTATTTTTAAAAACAGCTTTATGAGGGCACGATTTAAACACTGGAAACTTTCAGAGTGATTTAATTCTGCAAAGCAGCCTCATACATCTTAAAAATGTGTCTAAAGAGACCTTTTGATTTGAAATCTGATAATAAAAAAGGTCAGGGATTCTATGTTTGGCTGAGATCTGGTACATTCCACTTCCTGGCGGGAGGTTCTCAGAGTGGGCACATTTTCTGAGCAGCCGTCTCAGCAGTGGTCTTCAAGTGTTGTGTTAATTAGTGGAAATAGCTGGACCCTGGAAATATCTTTCCCTAAATAGAGCAGCAGGGCTGATGGGAGGCAGCCCAGAATGCCTGTCCACCATGGGATGCTACATAACACCAACCATGGTCCCCCACGGGTTATCAAACAATGCCTGCCAAATGCACCCTAAGTGAAGACAAAACAGAATTTCATTCATGCCACACGCTTCATTATCGGGTAATGTTGCTTTCAGCATGTAATCCTAGTCAACGGTGGTTGTGGGCGGTGCTAAGACAGAGAGCCGAGCCAGTACAACCTGTATTACCTGACAGATGGTAATGATGAGCGCGGGCAGGAGGAAGACAGCCACGGTCATCCAGGTGACGTAGGCCTTCAGCCCCCACGGCTCAGCAAAGTGACCCCAGCACTCAAACTCTCCCGGAGCCACTTCTGAGCGAGAGAAGATGAATACCTGACAGACAGAACACAAGGAGGGTGGTCAGCACACCCGCAGACACGACTGTCAGTTTCCACGTCCTTCAGCTGAACTGCAGTGACCTCACTGAGCTAAAAATAGAGCAACATCTTGAGTTCTACTGTAGAAATCAGGGTGTGAACACCCACTGAGTTCTCATTTCCTATTTCACCATGTGTTTTTGTGTGTGTTTGCATGTGTGTTCATCCCCCCCCTACCTGTGGTATGCTCAGGACTAGCGCCAAGCCCCAGGCCACCATGACAGGGGTGTTCCAGCGAGACATTGCTCCCCCTCGGTAGGCCTGCAACGGGCAACAGATGGCCTGGTGCCGATCCACTGTCATAGCAACTATCATGTAGGAGGAGGCAAACATGCCCACAATCTGCAAGTACTTGACGGACCGGCAGAGAAGGTCAGGCCCCTGGAACCTCTCTGTAATGTCCCATATTAGCTGAGGAAGAACCTGGACAGATAAGAAAAGAAACTGTTTATTTATGTAAATGTGGCTCCTAGAGTAGTGGTGTGTATTTTCTAGTTTGGTCTTTAGAAATGTAGAAGACAAACACTTAGGGAAAAGTCTGGTGATGTTTCATATTCTTGTTATTTTTAACAAATCCCATGAATAGACTAAAACCAACAATGATTGTACTTGACATTCAATTTGTCCGTATTTGTGCACGTTTTCTAAGCGCTTAAAGAGCAGTATCACCAGGGATACTGTAGTTCATAGTTCAAGCGTGATATGACCAAAGGAAACAATAAAGAAATTTAAGTAATGGCGGAGCGTAACAAATCGGTAATATGTAATAATATATAGTAATACAAAGTGCAATTAGTAAAATAATTCTTTGTCCACATGTCAGGATGTATATAATGGCTGCACAGACCTCCACCATCTACAATTCTGCTTCAATTTAAAGTACAATATAAGATCTTCCTCCACCATCACCTCATTGCTGCATTAGTTGGCTGTGTCTTTGCTTTGCTGTCATGAAGCATGCATTCAAGTATGAAGATGTTAACAACATTTGAAACAGACCTATCATACATAAAGGGAGATTAATAAGCCTTAACAAGTCACGACCGCGTCGCCAAAACCTGATATAGCGTATCTCTCTGTGCCGTCATTATTGTCCAAAAACAAACTAATGAGCCACATTGTTACACTGGGTGAGATGTTCTGTCATTACCATGAACATGGGCACTGTAGTTTATTTTGCCCACATACTCCATCCTGCTGAGCTAAACACTCTGCTGAAAATTCACTTTTTACTCCTGTTTGAGTAACGTTGCTGAAAACCACAGAGCCCAGCTGTTTTGCTTGGTAACAGAGACTTTAAAAAATCTCCCCAGTTATCGACTGAACCCCTAAAAAATCATCTCTGTTCTTCAAAATTGCATATTTAAAAGATGAAAAAAAAACTGTCTTGCCATAAATGGCTTAACTCTACACCTTTGCCTCATTTTGTATGTGCAGATCAGTGAATATACAAATTAGTTGCACCCCTCAGCCACTGCAGTTTGAGCGTACCTGCTCACCTCCAACATCAAACACAGAAATGTTAATGTTAGATCATCACCAGCTCTGACAAGTTAAGGTGAAAATGACACTTAATTTGTAAATAGCTGCTCTTGGGAGTAGTTTACTTTCATGGCTTAATTTCATGACAGGAGTGGTTTGTTAGATCTGTGACATAACAATTTCTGGAAGTGAGATTCTCTCTTTTTGAGACTGTCACTGGTACACAGTAGTTCAGCCATGGTGTTGAGTGCATATTTCACTCATGATATGTCTGGTAACATATAAAAACACTCTACAAACATGTTAACATGGTTAAAAACTGACACTCAGGGTGGTCTTTAAATCTGTGTATGCTGTTAAAGTTAAAGATTTACATCTTCAGCAGGAACTGGTGGGCTCAGGGGCAAGAGTCTCACGGTACTGAGAGCTGGGCTGACACGCTGTTGGTCTTTTCAGTGGATTTGTTGACAATATGACAAATATAGATTAACATCAAGGCCTGTCAAATACAGGCGTGACTCAGCTTAAATACCTTACAGTTTAGTGCAGTAGCACAGAGTTCAATATCATTTATGTACCGTGTCAAAGTGGCCATTTTAGTGGCTTTAAATGTATGTGTGTGTGTGTGTTGCTAGGCAATTAAAGTAGGAAAACATTATAATTTATAGTTTAAATCACAGTTAAAAATGCAACTACACAAAAGCCCAATCAAGTTAAAAAGAAATTTGCAATATGTGCCACCCTTAACAGATGTAACAACCAACTTTAATGCTCACTAAAAGGCCAGATGGTTCTTTCAGAATTGCATGATTCATAAATTAATCTGCACAATGCAGCAAGAAAAAAAGCTCATCATTTAATTGTAATGTAACAATGATTTTAGGAGAATCTTTAAGCTCTGAACCTTTTAGATCACCAGAAGAGAATATTTTTTGACTTTTTTCACATGATGATTATGGCAACAAACTGACCAAGCGGTTGTATTGTTGTGAAGTTTGTCTGTTATTTTGCCCACTGTCATATTTAATGTGCCTGTAATGGTCTCCAGTAACTTGTGAACTGACCTGAAACAAGGCCACCACCAGGTCAGCCACACACAGGTTGACCATGAACACGTGCATCGGTGCATTATGCTTCCTCCTCCTCAGCAGCACCCACAGCACAAAGCTATTCCCCAGAGTGGTGAGAGCCAGCACCACGCCGAGCACCGCGATCTCCGCTCGGGCGAGGCCCAGGTCCCTCGTCCTTGGCTGTGACAGGGTGTGAGGCGTGGTGGTGGAACCATTCTCAGGGAAGAGCCCGAACAAGGATCCCCCACTGTGAGAGGTGTTGAGGGAGTTTAGATCAGAGACAAACAAGGACGAGGAGGAGAAGTTGCTCCTTCCTGTTGTGACCAGAGAGGAGAGGGCTAACTCATCCCAGTCCGTTTCCACACTGATGCTTTCCATTCCTGAAAGTAAACAAAGTGTTAAAGTGTAAAAAGTCAATAAAATCTGTTTTTGTTTAAGTTATGCCCTGCACAAATTGGTAACAGTCATGTGACTGCCTGCAGGCCAGTCTTCCAAATAACATTTGTCATCAACAAACAATTTACTTGTTCTGTATGATCACAAAATCAATGTCATGCCTGATCTTTTATTATATTTGCCCTTGAATTTCTCAGCTGATCTTTTTTCCATCGTTTCACTTAAATTGAAGCTAAAACACTACAGCCTCTTATTTAGGATGCAGAACTATATTATAAATAGCTTTTCTTCTTTATGAAGTCTGAACAGTAGTAATGAAAGCCTGAGGCTGTACCAATCATGCTGCCATGTGAATATTGTTGTCTTTTTGGTTTGGTCTCCAATTTTTTAATAAGTCTGCGGGGTCTGTATCTCTAACGGCTTCTCATTCAGTTTGACGCAAGTCCAGAACAGTTTATTTTCTTTTTTCATATTTTCTCAAGGTTGATTTGACAGCTTTCTCCTCGATCCCACCACTCTTATTCCTTCACCTCATAATCGCTCTCATTCCACGCTTACCCCATACATTCCTGCTTTCCTCTGTTTTTGTTCCCCCCTTCCTCTCTTTCTTCTCTCTCATTCTTTTCTCTTACCCCAGTCACACTCTCTTTTAATGCTAATAAACTTTATGTTTGTTTTTCTTTGCTCATAAATAAATGGCTCAAAAGAAAAGAAAGCTCATAGGAATGAGATGACAGTTTAAGAAACAGAGTCATGGGATGTTGAGGGAGGCCTTGGTCAAATAAACTGCTGCACATAGAACAAAGTCTTCGAGAAAAAACAAAGGAAGATGAAAGAAGAGTGATGAGGGCAGAGTGGAAAAGGGCAATCTATGCCCCAAAACTGCAGTTCATCAGATGGCCACTTGATGCTGGCTCCAAAACAGAATCTATCCCAAACGCCCGGGAACAGTGCCAGGCTTTAAAGCCAATCTTACATAGAGGCCAAAAGAATTACACCATCAGGGTCTGTCTTGTGATGCCATGTGATGCCATGGGGCCAAAAAATACTTTTTCCCATTGACTTACATTTTTAGCTTAAACCCCCGCAAAATTATATTACTGTTTCCTGTAATGTTTACCAGCCAATCAAAGTGCTTGATGCACAAAGAAGACAAATCCTTGATTGATTTTATAAGCTTTTTTTTTTTAAAGGAAAGTCAGGTCAAGTCAATTTTATTTATAGAGCCCATTATCACAAAACATGGTTTGCCTCAGAGGGCTTTACAGTGTAAGATATCCCTCTGCCCTTAGACCCTCACATCACCCAAGGAAAAACTACTGAAAAAGAACCCCTGTAACGGCAAAAAAAAAAGGGAGAAACCTCTGGAATAGCAGCAGAGGATGATGAGGGATCCTTCTTCCAGGACAGACAGTCAAGCAACAGATGTCATAAATAAATTAAATACAATTGTGGCAAAAAGGAAAGAAAAGGAGAGAGGGGGAGAGTGGGGGAGAGAGGGGGGAGAGAGGAATAGTGGAAACAGACGCATGTCATATTACAATAACGATAGGTGTGAAATTATCAAATGCACTCTATGATGATATTGTGGGTGTTGATGAGAGTCTCATGTCAAAGATGTCAAAAATAGCATAAATCTTGACTCACTATCAAGATTTGATCCAGTGATTTTTTGAAGAAAAAGAGATGCACAATTAAATAATTTTATTCGCATTCAAGTTAGCAGAGTGCTAAACTCTAAATCCCATATGAATGAGACAAAAACAACTGTTTCATCTTTCAGTGAAAAATAATTTGCTGTCACCTTTACACGTGTTTGCTGTTGGGTTCTGAATTGGCAAGAATCTGGGGATACAATACATACCATGACACAGGTAGTGATTCAATATATATTGGCATATATTGCAGTGCTGCAGGAAAGGGGGTATATTGTGGTATTTTTGAATCTAATTAACTGTCATTAATACCACTTCACCATATGCATAAAATTTGATGTCTTTTTTAATGTAATCAGAACAGTAGGATCTGTATTTATCACAGCTCCTGTAGCAAACTAAATATATGTTGTTTGGTTTGAATGGCAGACTCTTATGACTGACGACAGATTTGAACACTGCTATCTAGCCATCGGGGGTTTAAACTGTACTTACTTTTTTTAAAGAAAATACTGTATCATAAAACATACTATTGTGATATTCAAGTGTATCAGGATTTTCTTACACCCCTACTTTGCTGTGGCCATGTCTGCTACCAAGCAGTAAATGGCTACTGTCAGGTTACCATTTGTTTGCTTGTTTGTTGTCTGTTCATGAAAACACATTTATTCTTCCTGTGTATTTTCTGCTGTCTAAGAACTGTGTGATAGTCCCGCCATCATGAGGTGAACGTAAAAATGCAAAGTGATCTGGCCTTATTAATTAATTACGTGTGGAGGCAAATATGGTATATTTTGAACAACAACCCAAGGGGTGTTTCAGATTGATCTGTGGGCCACAATTGGCCCCCAGGTTGGACTTTGGACATGCCTGGAATAAGGAAAATCATGTGTTAGGGTTTGGTCCTCATATTTAGTCAATGCAAGTGGCATTATAGCAGGGTTCAAATAACCGACACATAAGCGGGTTGTCTTATACTGGTGGTGAGTGTAGTTTTTAGGGGACATTTTGTGTAGGCTGCAAACAGGACATGGCTGCAGCTATTCATGTCTCTAAAAACTCAGTCCAAAGACCAATGGATGAGATCATGGAAGCTGTGTCCATTATTTTCTATGGGTAAAATATACCTCTAAAGAGAGCTATGTTCTGTTTTGCAGAGTTTGTGTTGACTGACACCACTCTGATGGATTATTTTGACTAATGCGTAGGAGTGGTTAGGTATACAAATGTTACACTGACTGGGCACTTGGAAACTTTCCACCTCTAAAAATACGAGTTAAACAATAGTTATAGTATTGTGCAACTGAGCATGACTAACAAGACATCACAAGCTTGTTACCACTACTCAAGTGGGACCTAATGGCCAATTTGTCTGTAATAGTGCACTCACCGCTGGGTGCGTGAGATAACACGGCAGATACTGTCGAGCGTCACATGCTGGCTTGGCCAGAGGAATGTATTCAGATGAACGCATGACAGGCCAGCTGGACCTCTCCACCCTGGCATGAAGGTAGAGCCGTGAAACCATTTCTCTGAAGTCACACAGTGTCTCTTTGGTTTGAGGGAATCCCCACTGTCACATAAGGCGACCACCTCACTACCATAAATGGTTAAACAGAGTCTAATCCTGCAGCGAGTTTTTAACGTTCTGCTCAATATTGTCATTGTCTAAAGTTCCTTTGGATCAAAGCTAGTAATATTCCTCCTTATTATCTGTTTATTATTTTTTCTTTTTAAGTTTTTCATCAGAGGTTTAGACAACGGGGCCCCTTTTCATCAAGGAATCTCTTAGTCTCTCTTTGTCAAGACCTGAGGAGCCTTGTGCCCCTCTCTGTAATTACCACACAATTCATGAGAGGATTCTTTGTGCTGCTGTGGCCCTTTATGCCCACTATATAATCCCATTATGTATATTTGCCCATGTGACAAACTTCTGACATGAAGTCCCTTTTTCCAGTATGCTTCTGTGAAGATAAGGTGTAATGACTTAGGGAGGAGGAAGAAATTAAGCCACAGTATTACACTAATGCAAAAGAGATCCCTAAATTATATTTGATGAAATGAAATAAAGGTATTAAGGGAGCAGTGTGTAGGATGCAGGGGCATCTAGCAGTGAAGATTTTAGATTGCAACCAGCTAAAACTTCTCCTATCTGCCAAGCGTGAACTTCCAGTTAGGATTCGTCCAGTGTTCATTGTTCAGGAGGTTTTTACCAGGAACTGAATTATCTGCAGAGGTCTCCTCCCTAAAAGAACTGGACCTGCTGATTTAAAATGGTAAAAACACTGAATAAAGCAGTTTCACATTACAAATCAGTGTTTCTCTGCCGCTGGTTGTCTAGCCCAGCACCTGCTAACATGTGCTCACCTCTTTTCTTTGATAACTTAAGATCCAGATGTTCATGATGTTTTTACCATCAGCCAAATTATTTGCAGATGTCTCTTCCTATTCAAAACAAACAGATCTGTTCATTTAAACTGGTATAAACTCTTAATAAGAGACTCTCTTAATAACTCTTAATAACTCTTAATAAAAATTGCATTTTTCAGATGCTGCTAATCACAGTGGGGCTGCTATCTATAATGGCAAATGCAAAAACCCTTCTAGATCCAGTGTTTGCTTTATCCAGTCGGATCTGCTGTAGAAACATGACTATACAACATGGTGGACTTTGTGGACAAGGATCTGCTCCCTATGTAGATATAAACGATACACTCTAAGGTAGTAAAAACACAATGATTCTTACTTTCAGGTGATTATACACTAAAGAAAACATACTTCTTTTATTACTTTCCATTTCTGCCAATATATCATCCTAAATATAAATATAAATATCACCCTTGACCTTTAGGCAGAACCATCTGTAATGGTGGGAAGTGCGTGAGGCATTTCCTCCTGAACAGATTGATGAAGCTTTATTCCATCTCTAAGTCTTGTTCTGATAAAGTCTGAATGAACCCCTGTTTTTTTTAACTCCTCAAGGTCACAAAGTATTTTCTCCAAACATGCTCATGTCTCATTTGCATGGCTTGTGCATCCAAGAAATCAAGATGGATTGTCCTGAAATTGCTCAATGGCTCCACTACAGGAGACCCACGCATAGCTCAAAATTTCTGGCACTGATGTTTCCTTTCCTCAGAGGAAATTCCTTAAACTGAGGGTACATAGAGACAGTAAATACTGTCTGCAGAACTGTGCGGGATGCAGTTAATTCCTTTACATACTGTCTCTAAAAATTGATTCTCACTTGCTCTCTCTTTAATAACACAAGCATGGCACAGCTTTCCCATCTGTCTGATCGACTTAAAGCAAAGCACAAATTATTCCATCTCTCTGTGCTGGACAGACTGTAGATGCTGCTTTTAGTAGTTAGAGCAGTGTGTCGCTTCCTCTCTTTACTTTAGAGCTTTCACTTTGATTAATGGTAGAGTCAATTCTTGTCTTGCTCTCCTCTCCGTAGGCAAACCAACATGCAATCATTCATTTTCATATCCTCTCCATCCTATACCATTTTTGCACAGACAAGACTACAGTGCCTCAGGGATGACAGAAACAGGTATTTTAAGTGCCCAAGAAAACATTATAGCTATCAGGCATACACGTCTTTCAACATCTCAGTCCCCTGCTCTTGCTCTTCACACATGTTTTGGTTATCCTCTTTCAACAAACTATGTCATGTTTGAGAAATGCAAAGATCTAAAAACTATCTGTTTATGTCAGGGTTCTCTTAAAGCATCCTAAAGTATGTAAAGTACCAAAAGTCACACATATTTGGGGTTAGATCATCACTGCTGTTTTATTTTGTCAGAAAGACTTATTTTGTCATTTTGTAAATAGGACAAATGTTCAGAGAGACTAAGACAAAACTTTGGTCATAAATCTGTCTGATATAAGCACACATAATGTAAATATTTCCTGCCTTCCTTTCCTAAAAAAAACACATTTATTATGGCTAGGAAAAATAAATGTTTTTGCTTAAAATACTTTTTTTGCGGGCACAATACCTGTTAGAAAAGCAGCAATGTCTTGTTAAGATAATACGTTTTTTTTTTCTTGCCACAATCCTTGCAGAAAAAAACAACAATGGGTCACAACAAAACACCCACATTTGGAGGTTAAATAGCCACTGCAACACAGCTGCAACTTGCTAAATCGGTTTTGATGTTCTCGAACAGGGATCTGCAGTGGTCAGCAGCTTGGTAGCCACCTGACCTAAGTGTCACATCATTCACCATCCCCCCCACATCCTGACGACAGAGAAACCCAAGTCACTAAAGAAACACTGATATGACACAAATGAAACATAAAAACGTAATGTGTACCTGGCTTGCATGAATGTTCAATGCCAACATTTTCTTCTGGCGACTGGGCTGCAAAAAGGGTTTGCTTAAAGAGAATACCAGTATGTTTGCATCTAATTTGTTGTGTAGAGTTGTGTAGATTTGTGTAGAATTTTTTGTGGATTATCTGTAGAGGGTTTTTTCCTTGTTTTTGATGTTTGTAGATCAAACTACCATTGTTTTCCATTTAGTTTCTGTATGATATGAAAATGAACCTTGCATAATCTGCCACAGTGAAAATCAGGTCTGCATTAATAATATCTGTCAGTGCATTAATGTTGCATGATAATGCCCTTTCAGCATATTATATTGATTTGAAGTCTACACTACTTGGGAAAAAAATCAATGCAAACTTGATCTGCATTGTGAATGTTTACCTAACAATCATGTTTCTGGGAACTGTTAATAGAGTTTCATATTGTGTGAAAATTAATGCAATACAACAGATGTCTTGAACCGTACTCAAAATATATGTAATATTTTTACAACACTGAAGCAAGGTTTGCAAAACAGGTAGTTATGATGCAAATCCACTGCTACGGACCTTTAAAGGTGCAATTCACCCCCAAAATAAAACAAAAAAAACATCTCTTTCTTCTTAACTTTGGTGGTATTTAGCAATCTAGATGTCTGCCTTCTCTTGAATATAATGGATCCAGATTGCACTCAGCTTGTGGTGCTCAAAGTGCCAAAAAACAAAACAAACAAACCAAAAAACTCAATACTAACTTGTCTTCCATGAATCATGACCCGATAACTCACAGACCTCATTGTGAGCAGTTTCTTATAAGAACTGTTTTCTTTTTCCAAACTACACCCACTCACTATATCACTGCGCAAAAGGGAGCGTGCGTCTACTCATGGATGAGAGGCTTGTGCCTGTGACAGTGCAAGATGTAAACATTTATAACGTCCTCCTCAGCTGAGCTGTAACGTTAGCTAGCTCAGGGGTGCGAGGTGAGTTGGTTGTACATGCACACTTTCTTCTGCATGGTGATATGGTTGGTGGGAGTAGTTCATAGCTATATAGCTAGAACCGGGTCATGATTTCTGGAAAAAGAACTGCTGTTGAGATTTTGTAATGTATTTTTGGTGCTTTGAGCACCACAAGCCAAGTGCCACCTAGTTCCATTCAAATAAAAAAAAAATCCGACATTTCTACGACCGAAATCTCCAACAATTGTCACACCAAAACAATCTTGATTGATAAATTGCACCAAAGGTCAGAGGAAAAACATGTATTATTTTTTTGGGGTGAACTGTCTCTTTAAGTTAAGGTGATGGTCAAATAAGAAACAACTTTTTAACAAGAAATTGAAATTTCAATAATAGTAGAAACTTGAGGTGGACACTGAACCTCCCGTCCTTACTTTGTATTTGCATGTCAAAATATTGCCTTACTGTTGCCATCTCTTTCGTGGCAAAGAAGCACGTCTCTTACTCTTTCATGACCTTGTTTGCATAAAAAGACACCATGTGGATTGGTAGATTTAAAGCTAATCATTAGCTAACATGAAATGCTGGTGGCATCATTCTCAGGCAAACAGGTGCTTATTAGCGCTGTCTGCAATAATCCAAACGCAATGAAAGATCCATCGCCTCCCCGCCTGTCTTGTGTCTGCATGTCAGTGCCTTGATTAGTTCCCTTTGACCACATTTGACCCAATCTGATTAATGAGGACCTCTGTGTCCTCATTAGTAGCCTAGTGTGCACTCAAACAACCTGTCGCTAATTTCCCACTCTAATTTGGTCTTCTTCCTCTTTTTTTATTTCTTCCCCTCAGCTGTTATTTCCTTTTTTTATTCTCATTCATCCTCCCACTCTCCTTCTGTCCTAACAAATCCGCCACATCCAGTCATTACGATCAAAGCCACAGAGGAAACTTTTTCTGATATGCTTGTTATTTTTAATTATTGTCCTCATTAATAGACATTGGCAGCAGGATTAAAAATGGCCTGGGCCTGATCTGCATAAGCAGACTGAAAATGCACATATGAATCAAGCATTAGATTACACCATGTGATATAATTTAAATTTGGTATTCTTTGCTGCTTTTCTCTGTGTGGTTGAGGTCTTTATTTACATACCGGTCAATAGATCCTTACACAGTAAAGGTCTGGGTGAGTCATGTGGTGCCACAGACCAGGCTGCGTAGCATTTCATCTGCATGATAAAGCAGATATAAGCACGCGCTCTTCTTTGAGACCCACATATCAGTAAATTAGATCCCAATTGGAACTCTCACATATATATTAAATATATTCCCCATATGAATGAGTCGATTCAATGACAGGTGGACGCTCTGTATATATTTATGCATTTCAATTTGAGGAGGCACCAGCTGTACTCATTAATTCACAGCTCTGTATCCATGATTTATTCTTTCAGTGTGTATAACTAGCCTCAGGACCTCAGCCCATGTGAGAAATAAAAGCAAACACTTTGTTCTTTTACTGTCTTGCCCAAACAACCCATTAAATGTTAATCATGTGGGGCCACACCTCATTGCACACGCTTATACAGTCATTACCAGCCCACACTTCGGCTGTGTGTGCTGCTGTTCTACCTGAGTTTTGTATTCACAAACATCAGAACCAGTTTATTTTCATAATACACGAACTAGTGGACACAACTCTGGTGTTGAAGAAGGTCCAAGTCCCCTTATCAGCACTGATAAAGCCTGTGCATAAGACCACTGACTGTTGTTCTTGTTATGTATCATTAACCAGCACACTACCAACGAGCATGTGACCTAAACAAAGACAGGGCTTTTTTATTTTCATGACACACAACTGATATAAAATTCTCAGTATTCCCCCTGAAGAATGGAAACTGGGCCACAATGTTACCACATCAGCTAAAAAATAAAGGCTGGGGGACTTTGTAGCAGATATGGTCAGATCCGTGCCACACGATGAAATGATTCCCTGTTAGAGACCAGACCCAATTGACCATGAAAATAACAGTAATGATAATGATGATGATAATGATTTTTCCTGATGGGGAATACAATCAAGGAAGTCATTTTGTGCATAATATAGATTGTGCCAAACACAAAAAGAGGAAAAGTGTAACGGAAAAACCATTTTAAAGCACTGCAGTTGACACAAACAGTCTCCTGCTCTCATTCACAAAAAACGATGATGATTCTGCCAAACAGTGATTTGTTGATCCAGCTGACAAGCCCGGGAGATTTCTTTAATTGTCTAATTGCTGTTACACTGCTAGTTACTTACAAGACAAACTGCAGTGATGAGAGAGATACAGGCTTTCACTGAAAGCTTCACTGTTAACAGATATTTTAAATTTCCATCTTAAGTAATTAGTTGTGTATACAAATCAATTCAGGCAATAATTAATTTAACTTTGAAAGTTCAGGCTTGTGTGCACCATAAACATGCAGCCCCTCTGGGACCACAAATCTCCTTTTAATCATCTAAAGACCTTTGATTTGAAAATCCGGGTAAGACACACACACACACACACACACACACACTCACAGACACACACAAAAGAAGAGCACCCCAAGGTGAGTATATGTCTCAGTTGCCTCTCACCTTGTTGTCAGTGCATGGTAAGCTTTCTCACGCGTTTCCTTTTCTCTCTGTGTGTGTTGCTCTCGTCTCGATAACTGTGGGACAAAGCATTCAGAGCCGTCACCATTACAGTCCATTAACATTACAGGGGAGAACAGATCACATGAGAATCCTGACAGTTTCCCCTTGAGCTTTTTAATCCATGGGAAAAATTAGGGGACCACACACATTTTTAAATTGGGCTGTGTCATAAAACATTTCCAATCAAGCACACTGAACATACGGAACGTGTTTACAGTTATTAGATGTGTTGAGGCATGGTAAATATTGCTTCATCAAAATGCATAGCCTAATGTAGCAATTTTTGGTCAAATCAACTCGATGTGATATTCAATTAGCTGACATAAAAAAATGACAATACTTGAAAATTTGTATGTAATTATCAAACATTAATGCATTTGTTAAAAACACTTATTTTCATGCTAATAATAGTCTATTTAAATTTTTCCAACAATACCAAATGTACAATCAACTGTTAATTCACGTCAGTCATAGTGGCACTTTCCAAAACAGTTGTTTTTTGTTATGGTACTTTTTTAAAAATAATTTGTTCAATATTGTTTTATCATGAAACGACAACAAATTTCTTTCTTTTTTAAGGTTCTTTTTTGGAAAAACAAAACCTACCATTATTATGTTACAATATAAATGTTAGACTAATGAGAAGAATAGGATTATTGCTACTAATGATTGACAAAAATATGTTAAAAATAATAGTCAAAATAATTTGCAAAATGCTGAATACGGTACTTGAGTGTCATACTTGTGTTTCGTGTGGACATGAGATCCTGTAGATCAGAGAGATGACCTACATTGGTCAGTAAACAAATCCATTCACACGCAACATGAACAAGTTTAAGTTCCAACCCTCGGGCTACAAAGTGTTGTCAGTGAGTAGAGGACAATTTTTATTGGAAGTATTTATAGAGTAAATATGACTGTCAGTGTTCATATCAAACAATCATCACAGAGTAAATAAAAAGGCACTTACTTGTGATCCACTTGCAGCTGTGTTACAACAGGCGTTACAACAGTTTCCCACTCAAAACATTCACATCTTCAGTGCTGTCAGTCTCAGTCCCTGCGCTCAGCCTGCTGTCAGCTGGCTCCTGAATGAAAGTGTCTTCATCAAAACCTGGCAATTTTTTATTTCTCTCAGTGTGACAAACAAGTTCTGCAAGCTCTGTGCAGCTCCTTTGTGTGCCTCCTGAATGTATTGTCCTTGCTGTGTTGTTGAAGTTCACAAGTATCTGTCAGAGTAATCCATTTGATAGCCATGGGTGTCCCAGCTCCTTGTGCGTCACGTTATGCTCTTGCAATGTGCTGTGCCTCCAGCAGTACCAGCAGAAATGAATCTGAGCTCTGGCTGATCTTACCTCCCCCTCCCTCCCCCACTATCCCCTCCTCCTCCTGGGTCAACCAGCCTGTCCTCTAGGACTGAGGGTGGAGCGTGGAGCCAGGGGTGGAGGGAGGGTGTTATACATACCTATGAAATGTATAAGAGAGGGAGAGAGAGACAGAGAGAGAGGGTGTGTGTGTGTGTGTGTGTGTGTGTGTGACAGAGAGAGAAAGAGAGTGAGGCAGGCAGACAGCGAGAACTGGGTTTATCTGCATGTGCACGTGCTGTATCTACGTGTGCATGTGCATATATATTGCCAAACTTGTTTTGAAGTTAATGTTTGTGTGTGTATGATAGAGAAGCTCCCCCTCTCATTGTAATGATTTATGCCTGATGAGTCATTGATACACAGGCCACTCATGGTTTTATTCAAAGCTCTCTCCTGTTTTGTGCCCTCTTACCTTTCATCTCCTTTGTTGATGGTGGACAAGGGCTGGTGCACTTCCACCTATCCAGGAATGCCGATTGGCTGAGTCAGCCAGGTCACGCCCTTGGTGCACAGACACACAGCAGTAAAGGTTAGTGCAAAGAAAAAAAATTGCTGTCTCTTATTTTAATGTCAAGGCTGTCTCTCTCTCTCACACACACGTGATGGTAGGACATACATTTGGCATGCACGCAGACAGGTGTACACAATGAGTGAATTCATAAATTCATGCACCAACGTTGAACACGTGCACGCACAAAAGTCCAAGCAAACAGGCAAATGTTGCAGATGGATCCACATTTATTTTGACAAGTAAATTGCAGCTTCCTCTTACTTTTTCCTAAAAAAGCTGCAAGAAAACTGTAGTCCATTGACATTTTATAAGTATTATATCATTCGGTGGCCCCCAGCAGCACACACACACACACACACACACACACATAAAGCATGCTGTATGCATGGGGCACACTTGCTGTCTGTCTCACCTAAAGTCATTGATCCTTGGCCAGCAGAGACTGGATTGTCCCATGATGTCAGAAAACCTGGCGGTATTCCTCTAGTAGTGCCGCCAGGTTCACATCAGATGTCTCCCTCAGCTGAACTACTCTGTTTTGCCGCTGAAGAGGCGGGGCTGTGTGGTGGGCTCCCTGAGATTCACTCTAATTTGATTATCCTGGCTCCTCTGGTCTCAGAGGATGTTTTGTCACAAAGGCAGTAAAGCAGCAAAGTGACTCCACAATCCACTTTGCTCGTTTTAACAGCTACACATGACAACTGGTGCAAAAGAGGAGAAATGGAGAGTGGCGACAAAGAGAAAATGGATTTGTGACAGAGTGATGAGTGCTTGAGTTTGCTCTGAGTTTTAAGGTTAGGAAAATACGGTATCGTAGGTAGCCTGTATGAAATATCACACATCATCCCACATTATATTACTGTTATCTATCATCAGGTAGAACACATCTTGTACATCATGTTCAGTCACAGAGCAGCACTAAAGTTTAAGAGGAATGCTGAGACCTTTAAATATCTCCATCTATGACAACCTTTTCCTCAGAGATTTCTGGCTGGACATTATCCCACATGTTGAGGCTTATTTCCAGCTCCCTGTATTGTGCCAGAAATAAAAAATGACAGCTGTTTTCCTTTGAGAGGAGCTGTCTTCTGCAAAGGCCTTTCAATGACTCTTCTCAGGGACCTCTTTATTGGAACAGAGGTGTTGACAATCATAAAAACTTGCATTAAGGGTATATGAATCAGCCGTGTGGTCAGTCAGGGGCCCTCCTCAGCCTGCATGGGAGAAAGATGGAGACGGTCCTGGAATACACTGAACGAAATCCAAAAACAGTCTCACTCAAGTTCACTTTTCAGTCCAAAGTGTTTGGCTTCATTGCCGACTCTGTCAGAGACCACAAACATGGCTACCATCAACCTCTGCGCAGAGAGATGAGGCTTAACTGAATGTTCGCTCAGGGGGACGAAAAGTCCAACAGAGCCATTTGTCTTCCGGTAGGACAGCCTGAATTAGGCCATGCCTTAGGTTGCAAAGTGCACAGAGCACAGAACACCTGGTCTGTCAAAGTTGGCACTGAAAAGTTAAAGAACATCTGAGGGAATCATTAACTGTCAGCTGAACCATGAATAACAGAGACAGATGAAGAATTTGGGATCCAGCTATTGTGGATCCACAATAACCAGGAAAAGATACAGCGGGACATTACTTTGCCAATGAGGTGCAGTTTTATTTCTATCAGAGGCCCTATTATGGTCAATACTCATAGAGCTCTTTTCCATGAATGCTACAAGCATGAATCACCTTTGCAAACCTGTCACTAACTACATTAAAAATACACATTCCACCTTGATTTTGGGTATTGATGTTAAAAGGAAAGTTCCATATTTTTTTTTACGGATTTTCTCACGTTTTGGTGTCAAAGTGACTACTGGGGACAATCGTTTGTTAAATTGGTCCAGTATTGAGGGAGAGCGCTGAAGCTGACATCAGTAAATCAGGCTGTAATGTAACAACAATTTACATCCACTTAAGTTCTTGTTTTGCCACTGACAGGCTCAGATTGTTACTGTAAGTGTCTGACAACATTATGAAAACAACTTTCCTCACTGTTCACTGGGCTGTTGTTATTGTGTCCAAGTCTCTCTCAAGGAAAAGTCTTGTTTTGAAATCTCGCAAGAGAGCATTATCTAAAAGATTGAAGATTGCTGGTTTCAACAGCGTGAAAAAGTCTGCAAGATTTTAAACGAGACTTCTCCCTGAGCGAGACTTCGTCACAAAAACAAACATGTCTCTGTGGGGTCTTTTCAATAATGTTGTCAAACTCCTATAATAACAATCTGAGCCTGTCAGTGGCAATAACAAGCACTTTTAGTGACGTAAATTGATGGCGAACAATTGTCCACAGGGATCACACTGCAGCCTGTTTTGTCACTGCAGCTGCATCAATCTCTCTCAGTGCTGGACCAGTTTCAAAAATTGTTGTCTCTATTAGTCAATTTGACACAGAAACATGGGAAAATAGCAGCTGGTTTAAAAATACCAAAGTTTCCCTTTAAGGTTCTTATACTTAGCAACACTACTTCTTTTACAGGGTTTCTTCATCTAAATCCCACATAGTTTCAAGTTTTAGTTGAAGTTTTAACTACCCTATCCTCTGCCTTCAGCACAGTGCAATGAAAGTAAAAGGAATTTTTATAGAGGTATTCACACAATTTAAGAAACATGTGTTCGCATTGCTGTGAGCATCTAAAACATAATTTCATTCACCTTCATTGTATTGAGGCTGCAGCAGAAATATTTCAAACACCTGGTCAAATAAAACTGAAACTAACTGCATGGCTAAATATAGAGATGAGGTGAAGATGAAGATGAAGATGAAGGTGAACCCTCTATAGTGTATATTAGGCCTGTATTAAATGTAGTAGTTGTACTGCAGAGGAGTCAGTTGTAGTAAAATGTCCTGACAAAGGAACTCAATTTTACACATTACAGTCTGTTTGCAGATCTTGGGAGGTTATACTGCATACAAGGAAAAAATGTTGCATAAAAACACGTTTTATGAGGTTATTGATTGGTTTGACACCAAACTCCATTTTATTAACTACCTACAGCTGTGAGATCGATAAAGTAGAGCCATAATCCTAGATGAGGCACTTTGGCAGGATACAGTGCTATTGTTGGGATCAAGTAGAGCTAAGAGTGCATGAGCTACAAGTGCTCTGTAAACAAAACTCCTGCTGTTTGAAAGTGCAGACATTATGAAAATCTGTTAATTTTCTGTTTATTTCAAAAGACAGATTGTCCATGACACAATCTGTTGATGAAATTTCAATGCATTAAGTGTGGAGTGGTGAATTAATTCGTCATATCATAGCGAGCTCTGCTTATGGTCACAGTGTGATAGCCATAACCACTTTTCATCAAGGAATACAGCCATTATCTCTGTGTGCTTTGTCATTCTAATGGCTGTGGAAGACACAGACAAATAAGCTGAATGGCAGACCTGTGACTCTCACTGCCATGTTGGATGTTAATGGAAGCTTGCGAAGAAAGATCTGATCCACTGGCCTTCACGGGTACAGATGGATCACACATGGATGTGGCACTAATGCAAAAAAAGAAATTCGACCAACAACGCTTCATGAACACGATCCAGATCTAAGGACAAATATAGTAAATTGCATATTTTTTTGTGTATCTCTGTGAGAGAAGATGAAACATAACCAGTACAACAACAATAAAAGTGCAGAGGCTGTGTGTGTGTGTGTGTGTGTGTGTGTGTGTGTGTGCGCGTGCGTGCATGTGTGTGTGTGTAATGTCATGTTCTAAGCCAATCAGCAGGATCGGCCATTCCAGGCATTTTGAATTAAATAATGAATATTGGCTTTATGGACCTTTTTTTGATCATTTGTTTATTTGCTCCTGACAAACCAGCTGTCAAACATTCCCCCCTTTAAAAAAACTCAAACTTTTTCTGAAAGACAGACCAGTGTGAGCATCGTTTTGCAAGTCACAAATAGGTCTCAAGTCTTTGCACTCAGTTCCCAAGTCAAGACAGACAGATTCCAAGTTAAGTCCGAAGTTCTAAATGTTTAGTTTTGAGTCCTCAACAAGTTATAATGCGCTCTGCACTATATGTATTGCCATTTTAACAACAGACTAGCTTAATCATATATTAAGTTACAAAAATCATGAAGTGTGTGAAAAGTTTGGCTTTATAGTTGTTAATCTAAAATTAGCTATGCATTAGCACGCTAACTACATTAGTATTAGCCTTGACTTCTTCTTTTTGACTTCGTTCTTTGTGCAATCTTAAATGTCTGACAGAATTAAAAGTTGTTGTTTTGCCGTCCGTAAATTCCAACTGGCAGGTTTTGGAAAGTGCCATTCATTTTTTGTTGATCTCCATGTAGTTTTTGTACACAAACGGAATTTTGTATAATTGTTTCCACCTGGCGCTCCTTAGTTTTTCATTGTTCATTCCTGCAGCCTGATTGGATGCTGTCAGATTGCTTTAAGTCGATCATCTGAGGAATTAAGTGTTCCCTTCTTGAGAACGAATAGCTTCAACGTGAGTAGATTTAGGAAATGAATTGATTCTTGAGAGACTTCTTAAAATCTTTAATCTGTGAGCCTGGGAGAAGGTATCAAGGCTTTTCAAGTCAAAAGGCTGATGTCCAAGTGAAGTCACGAGTCAATGGCGTTAAAGTCCAAGTCGAGTCTAAAGTCACTGAATTCATGACTTGAGTCTGACTCGAGTACAAGTCATATGACTCGAGTCCACACCTCTGTCTTTTTCCATTTGTCCAAGTGCTGCTATTTGTTAAAAACTGCCTTTTTAACTTCAATATCTTCAATTTAGGAAAAGACGCTGTCAAGAAATCCCCACAAATACCGCTCTCTCCAAAGATATATTATAAAATAGCACATCATAATATAGGAAACTATCAAAGAAAGGCTTTGATGCAAACCATGTATACTTATATATGTAGCCTATATATTAATTAATACAGCGCCAACCACCTGCTAAAGACAAATGTTGGGGGAGATCTAATAAATAAAAACTGACAGAAAAAAAAAACAATAAATAAATAAATATATTGGACTAAAATCAGTAGCCACTGGGATTTAGGAAAAACATAAATTGGGACATTTCTAATTTTAAATATTGCGTGCAGTATCAATATTTACAGTATGTATATGACACAAGGGTCTTGGGAACTGGCCTCTTCTGCAGAAAAGTCTGGGATGTACGTATTTTCTACAGCGTCTGTCTAACAGTCAAGAATTCAAACCACCTTTTTTTCTTGTCTTTATCATCTGTTTCTTCTTCTCTTTACGGCCCCTCACTTGGTTTATGTGGTTTGTTTTTTCTGCTCAAGCTGTCAGAGCCTTCTTACTGCTGGATGGCAATGATGGATTTTCTGTGTGCACAGTAAACATACAAAGAGGTTCAGATAAGGGGATGATAAACAACAAAGCAAATATATTGACAGAAAGAGGAGACAACAGAAAAAGACCCCGTTAGAGAAAAGGGATAGAGGAGAGGAAGGAGAAGGTAGCAGCAGAAAATCGGCAAGAGACAACACAGTTAAATAATAAGGGGAATAACATTTTCATGGCTTAAACTCAGCATGAAGATGCTTTTGAAATGTTTTGATCCACTAATGACAGCTGTGTTTAAGGATGTGCCATTTGAACTGTCAATCATGGAAAGCTGCAACAAAAACAAACTTTTTGTAAGCTGTCCTGAGAGTATTTTCCCTCCCTGCACAAATATTATCTGCCCATCCAGCCTCCCCTATCCTGCATCTCCTCTGTGGCAAACAAAGTGGTTGAGAAAAGGAAAAACGGGATTGTCTGTAATTCAAGCGTAAAAGATTGATAGAAGGCAGTGGGAAGGTAGATATCTGCATCCTGGAAAAAGAAAAACAGACACCATGAGGAGAAATAATTAGAAGGATTAAGTGGAAAGGAAGAGAGCGGGGTAAATGAGAGGCGGGGGAAGAGGGGGACAGCAAGAGGGGGAAAGCAAGAAATGGGAACATCAGTGACGTCACAGTGGAATAAAGTGCACGGCTCAGGAGCATTGTGCTCGTGGAGCCTTGAACGTGATCGTCCAGAGAAAACAGACTGTAAGCACAATGTGATGGTTGTGGGAGGCGTTGTGGTAGTGTGTGTGTACACAGAGCGTGTACATGAGTGAGCAGCACAGTGCAGAGCATGTTTCCATACAGATGGAAGTTTGTTTAGAGTAGCGTGAGTGTGAGAAGTGAGTATGCAGATGGAGATGCAGATGTGGTGAATAGTACTCTGTGCGCTTTGGGGGTCTCTGGAATAAACTGGCAGCGTCAAGACGTTTTTGCCCTCTGAATTTCCGCCCACTTTCTCAATGTCAGCCAATACTCCCCACTGGATCTGGACTTACAACCTGCAAAGTGTGTGTGTGTGTGTGTGTGTGTGTGTGTGTGTGTGTGTGTGTGTGTGCATGTGTGTGTGTTTACGCGCAGCAGTGGATGCAGCATTCACACCAACATTTGCATATTTGTTTACATTACCTATGCATGGGCACATCCATGGGTCAAGTTGGATCAGTGTTTTTTTTATGCTTATGTATTTTAATGTACAGAAATCACATTTTTGTAGATATGTCCCATAATCCTAGAAACGTCCTAAAATCCTAGAAACATGTATGGGGCTCCTGCGACTGGCCCTTGTCCTCCTGTCATTTTGCAAAAGGGGCCACCGACCAAAGCAAGTTGAGTATCACCATTCTAGTAGATATTAACTTAATGTGTAAATACAGCTTTGTTTTTAAGTCACGCTTGCTTTGGCAGTATAAACATGTGTTTCCCATGCCAACTAATTTTAGGTTTATTTCTTATGGGAAATATTACATTTATAAACATAACTGGACTCAAAAGAAACCCCAAATACGAGAATTCAAAATAGAAATAGAACATTAGCTACATCAAAACATTACACAGACTAAAAAAAAAGATAGCAGAGCTGAAAAAAACATTTGAAATTCGTTTAACATTTTTGTTTGATATTTTGAATTACTGTCATAATGTCAATACCCCTATGTATATATGTCAGTAGTCATATCTAGTTTGTCCTGCATGGCTTTGGCTTTGTTTTGTATTTTTGTTTTTCTTATGTTTATTTTGCATTGTCCTATTTGCTATTTGTTAGCCTACATAACTGAATTGGTATATATATACTTGAACCACGTATGGAATGACTGAAAAAAACGAAAAAGAGAGAAAAAAAAGGATTAGTCTCCTTGCTCCGACCCAGTGTTGCCTACCACACCCTCGTTGTCTCCATTTTAAACCTATCCTTGTGTTTCCCTCCTTCTTCCGGTCCCCGCCTCCTCCAGCTGTGTCTGTTAGTCTAATTAGCTCTCCGTGTGTACCTATGCTCGGTGTCTCTGTGTCCCGGTGTGAGCGGCTGTTGCAGGCCTCGGTATTTAGTCAGATAGTTCTTTTGGTCTCAGTCTCTCTCCGTCTGCCATAACCTGAGTTTTTTTTAAATAAGTAGTCCGACTTCGTTTCGTCCACTTCCGATTGTCTCGTTGTTATTTCTGCGCGCGGGTTCAACCTGCGTAACTGCACAAATGCGTCGTTAATACAATGTGTCTATTTCACGTATCTCTATGAAACCAGGCCAAATTATTGCAACCACAGTGGACACACCGGTATGTTGTGTTTCCCTTCTGTGTCATGGTTTCGTTTATGCATAAGATGTCTGTTTTTCATGGTATTTGTAGTTTACTAATGAAACTCTGCTGAAAAAATCCCAGCTTGACCAGTCTGAGATGTTAAAGCTGGTTGATCAGCCTTTTGAGCAGGTGAAGGTGTGTTTTTGCCTACTTTTTGACGGCTTAGCTGGCCATACCAGTTTGTGATGGTCACTCTAGCTGGTTTATTCATTGATGTCCATAAAACTGAAGCCAAATCACTGTCCTTGAGTATGGTGAAATGACAGTGTCATGAGGGGGAAGTATGAAAAGCAAAGGGCATAAATCAGTTAGGTCTTCTGTCATGTGTTATGCATAAAGATAAGATGTGCAGAGAGATGTGCAGAGCTGGTCACACCAGCATGTCAAACCATCAAAGACCAGCAAGAACTGGGTCAGGACAATCCAGGACCAGCTTTGACCAGCTAAAGCATAAGCTGTTTTTTGGGGGGTTTTTTTCAGTAGGGAAGGAATACTTTGACTTTTTGCGTTAGATGCTTATTTACATTTTGGGAGAGTTTGATGAGAGTATTGAGTTCACTTTCATGGAGTTGTTGGTTAAATATAGCCCAGCCTAAGTCTGCAGCAGGTATATTCAACTTGCTTTGCCACTTAAGCAAAATGACAAGAGGCCAGGGGCTAGTCGCAGCAGCCCCACACATGTTTCTAGGATTTTAGGACATTTCTCGGGTTTTAAGACATTCCTATACTTTTGAGACATATACAGGATTTTAGGTCTTTTCTAGGATCTGAGAACATTTCTAGAATCTCATCTTTATGCTAAGCTAGCCTGCTGCTGGTGGTAGTAAAAAAAAAACAACAACATTAGAGTGGTATCAATCTTCTCATCTAAATCTCTAGCAGAGAGCAAATAAGGGTATTCTCGAAATGTCAAAGTTGTGCTTAAACTTAATTGAATTTAATTTTTCTTTGAATACCACATGCTCTGTTGCTGGGATACTCAACTTAATTAATTAATTAATTGATTAAATAATCAGAACGGACCTCCTTTTTGATAAACAAGATCTATTTTGATGCCTTTTAAGCATTGAAAAAAATCCTGTTTGAATCTTTTTTTTTTTCATTGTGATTTAGAAAATTGATGATGGGCAACCTGACGCATCCACCACCCCATTGTTGGCCAGATTTTGCCCACAGGCTTCAGGTGAGCGTTAATGCACTATTGAATCTATGTTATAGGCTTTGGATATCTGTGGCTTTGTTTTGTTCTTTTGCTTTCCATATATTTTGTATACATACAGATATAGTATAACCAAATATTTAGGTGCTATCTTCTTTTAGAGGACCTTTTAAGTTTATGCTTTCATAGTGCATATTCCTATATAACACACAGCAAACAGGTCAGATGTTATTCTAACAGCAAAGGACTAATAGTTGGTTTCTGGTGCTCCAGGCAAAATATAATCAAGCTGTCATGTGCAGTCAGCAGTGTGCTCTGCACTTGATTGATACTTGCAGACGAAAGGGAGGGTATATACACAATGCACAGAGAGTGGGAGGACTAGGGGGTCAATAGGAGCCCATTAGCTCAGTTTTGCTGTGAGGCCGCCTATAGCAGGTTTCCCTGGCCATGTGTACCTGCAGATCTTGAGGCAGTGCAGATTTTTAACAATCAGGAACAGTAGTGTGTGAGGAGAAGAATGACGGCAGAGTCCACTGGAGATAACCACCAGATGAGCTGCAGCTGTTTGTTTGAACAGATCTCTCTGAATCCAGGAACATCCCTCTGAAACCCCAAAAGATGGACTGAGTAAGACAGTGTTACACAAACTGGATGAGTTGGATGAAGAGTTATGGCAGGGGGAAGAAAACAGTGTCAATAGAGGTGTATCAATTTCAGTCTTTAAATACAAAGTCAGACAAAGAGGAAACCGTAGAAGAAAAGCCAGTCCTCCACTCCATGTTATCACCACATAAATAATGATAATTCTATTTCTATGGTTATAGCAAATAAAAGCATAATAAAAAATATTAAGTCAAGCTAAGTCCAGGTTAGAAATCATCTTGATATTTCACCTAATGTAGAGTGAAGGTGGAAGATGGATTGTAGCCCAAATGTGATCCCACACATATAAACACACTGTCATGCCACCTTAAAAGGTGTTGTGCTTTCTGTCAAAATGAGCATTTGTTTATGTCACATCAAAAAACCAGTGTTCCCCTGTGGAAAAGGAATATTTTAAACCCAAGGTGTGTGTTTGTGTGTATATATGTGCCGGTGCATACAGCCTCAAAAGCATGCATGTTTCCACATACCTACTTATCATGTGCAGCTCTGCGTGCATGAGAGTGCTGACGTCATAGTGTTAATGATGATTAAGATGATGGTGTTTATTTATCTGCGGAGGTGGAAAAAGGTAGACTGCGGTTGAATGAGTGCAGTGTCAGAGGCTGCAGAGAGCCGAGCGTGAGCCAGGAAGAGAGAGGGAGTGAGGAAGAGGGAGAGTGGAGACATGGGGTGAATAGATCTCTGTGTGGGGAGTGAGAGAAAAGAGAGAGCCTCTTGTGGTATGTTTACATGTCAATGTAAGTCCTCATCTGATTGATCGTATCAGTGTGTCACTGAGTGGGTTTCCACACTGAAATACTGGGCTTCCCCACGCTATAATTTAAGTGGGACCATTACGTCTATTATGTACTAAGTGTTATGCAATGATATGTTGCTGTATGTAATTTAATTTAGTAATTTCTGGCCTATGCTGAGTGTGTGTGTGTGTGTGTGGGGGGGGGGGTGGGTGGTGGGCGGGGGTATTAAAGCTCCTAGTTATTCCCTTGTTGTGATTTATCATAGCATAAAGCTGCAAACCTCCTGCATGTGGCAGGCATTATAAATCTGGTTTTGGCTACATGCTGCTTTGGACTGAGAGACACCAGTGGAGGTAATATTTTATTAGAGAATGGACCAAATCTGGTGTGATTAATGGAAATTAAAGGTGCCCACAAGTAATAACTCCACAATTACTCAACTGTATTAACATCCAAGATGAAAATCCATGTTTTACTAAACTGTACTGGCCCCTTTAATGCTACTGTTCACCATGATCAATAAACTTGAAGATGGGGGCGTCCAGTAGCTCACCTGGTAGAGTTGGTGCCCCATGCACAGAGACTGTGTCCTCACAGGACGTCCACAGGTTCAGCTCCAACCTGTGGCCCTTTGCTGCATGTCATGCCCTCTCGCTCCCCTTTCACGGTAGAAAAGGCAAGAGGCCAAATGAAATCTTTAAAACCATAAGACTGTATGTATGTTGTCAGTTCCTGTAAAAACCTCCTGGATCTAAAGTTGTCAGAGAAAAAAGGTGAGCACTTTAGCAGGAGCTAGGCCAGCAGCCCCTCCACGGTGAGCCAAACCGTGTCCTAGAAACATTTAATTTTTTTTAAAGTGAATCCTTTAAAGAACACTGAAAGAATCTTAATTGGGAGAAACTAACTGCAGTGACGGCATTGCTCCATCTTTTGTTGTCGTTTTGATTGAGAGACCCCTAGCAGCAGAAATTATATATTTGTACGTTTAACTAGATGTGTTGTAATGAGGCTGTTATCAGGAAATGAGCCATCTCCAGCAGACACACTCTGCTCTGCTTTGAAGCACGGTTCAAATAATGTGGGAACAATTGCCGTGAGTCGTTAGAGCAGATCTGAGTGTTTCCTGAGTTTACAAGACTAAGGAGCTGGTTAAGTCAGACTGGTTGTCATTATTCAACAAGCAAGGAGGGGGTGTTGTCGCAAGGATGTGAAGAGCCAAACAGAATACAGATCAGAGACTTTTGAGTAGAAAAGGGAGTCTAAGTTTTGTTTTTGCCTCAAGGAGCAATCTGTTGGAAAACCTCTGACATGATAATAGCAGGTAGGAAATGTAGGAAAAGTGATGTTGGTGATTAAAAAGGACAGGAGCAGACGCAAACACACAGTGGCATACCCAAACAAACATGCAAACATTAAAGAGGGTGTTCAGGAAGATGGTGTTCATCTCCTGTTACAGCCAATGAAACATTAAGTGTGTCAGTCACCATAGTGTGTTTGAGAGGTGTCAGGTTAGTGGCCTTCGCTGAGAGGTCTTCCTCACTCATGGGGGTGTTTCTGCATGTGTTTGTGAGTGTGTACATGAAGTCATGCGCATGCGCGTCTACCAGTTTGTGTTTGTTTAATGAAGCCCTCTCATGTGTAAAATGAGTCTTAACACCTGATCTGGCGCAGGGTGTCCGCTTGACCGAGGGTGCTAATCTGATACAGTAACTTTGTTAGACCATGTCTAGACACACATGTAAGGCAATTTTGTGCTAAGTTGTTATAGTGGTGAAATCACAATCAACTGTTTGCAGATACTCAAGGTTTACATCGAGCATGGTGCCAATGTGAGGTATATTCTAAAATGTGTTTTTATGGCGGTGTTCCCGTAGCTTCTCAAGGAGCATGACCCTACAGTTCCCAGGGAGAGGAGGCTGAGCAAGCTGTGGAAACGCAGCAACAGTTTGACTATTCAGGCCATAAAAAGATCTCGGTGCACCAGTTTTCTGCTCCTCCTCTCCTGGGACAGAGGTGTCACTTTGACTTAGGAGTTGGGGATGTTGGAACAAACGGTTTGTGTCCTGCCGAGCGGCGTAACAGTCCTTGCATAAGTTGAGTGGACTGGCAACCCAGCATGGCAGCATGAGCTCTGTCTCTTTCTCCATCTGCTCCCCCTTAGTCTGGGCTCCTGTGTTTATGATGACAAGGCTGTGACAGGGCAGTAATGACGCCACATCAAGCAGCCAAATGGGATGGATGACAAGTTTCTGGTGACTGACAGTGGACTAGCTGTTCTCTTTCCCACTTCTTCCTTCCTGCTACGATGGACACGGAGTCCTCTGAGGCACTGAACGCCATCTCTTTGAAGTTTGCCACGTTTCACAAGTAACTGAAGAATATTATGTTAGAATGTACAAATTGTTGCATTAAGGACTGAGGTAAAGCTCTCACACAAAGTAAATCATCTCATGGTGGCCCCCGTTCTGCCCAGCTCTTCAGCGGATGTCCTGAGTACAATAGGTCATATAGAGAGTAACATAAACAACCCACCCTGGCTCATAGAGTCATGTGTTTGCCATCATGCCTGCAATTAGCCTGAGTAATTCTATAGTTATAAATACAAACAATGTCACTTGTTGTTGGTGTTTAAACATTTTCTCATGATTGATGGCATCCTGAGGACGAGTCCAAGTAAAACCAAAAGGTCTTGATTACTTTTGATGACTTCTATATGGGAATGTATAACACTGAAGGCAAGGATGTAAAGAAAGACACGCAGAGAGATATTTTTAGGATTCAGTCTTTGTGTGTCTTCTGTGCGTTGTTTAGTGAAACAGAGCAGGGATTAGGGCGGATTTGTGTATCGTATTTCCATGGAAAATGAGCCGGTGATGTATTGGGTTGACAGGGAACGAAAAGCGTCAGAGCTTGGGCTTTGTGATTGGCCTGACTCCCTCTGTCACCCCACACTCAGTTTCTCTCCTGCCTCTTTAAAGGGATACTTTGCCAATTTTCAACCAACTTTGTATTAGGCATGGGTGGCGTCACAATATTGCGTCATACCAGGGTCTTTTGAAATCCAGACGGTGTGATTTTTAAATACCGTCAAAAATACAGACTGTCATCTTCCTATTAACTTTATACAGTACAGGCTGTATTGAGGATGTTTTGCATGCAGTGCATTTCACGTGCACTGGAGGTTAGCCCCGGGCTACACTGCATGTGTGAGCAGTGTGTGTTGACATTGGCAGCATTTGTTTTTGCAGTGCTGCTGCAGAGCTGCCTACTATTATTACTACTGTATTTACACAATTAAAAGCACATACTCCACTCATTAATGAAGCCGTGCAAGCTACTGCATTGTCAGCAACACGGTACTGCAAATGTTTCACATTAAAATGCCTTGTGTAAACAGCTGAAGGGATTCTGTTGACAGAGGGCTTTTATTTTGAAACAGATTCAGGAAAGGTTGAGTAAAATGGCTGAATTTTTATTTCCTCATGTCTGTGATAAATAAAGAAATTGAAACTGTAGTAAAAGCTGGTAGAGTCAATATAATTCTCAAAAGACCATTTTCACTGTTTTTTTTTTTGTTTTAAATGAAAACCGCACACATCGTGGAAAAAACAACTCTGTTTCTCTACATGTGCAGCAACTGAGCGCCACCAGTTGGGCTGCTCAAACCTGGTAACATTGGTGGCCGAAAATAAAAAAAATAATAACGTGTTCCGTGATGCAGAAGTCTTAGTATCTGTAAAGGAGAACATGTATTGGTCCATAACGGCGCAGTGCATTCAGGTTTTCTACCTCTTGAGCGAAAACAAGTCCCACAGTCTTTGTTTTTCTTTGGTCATGTAGCCCCTATTTCAAAAGTATTTGCGTCTCTCTACTAAATACAACAGCTTAGCATTATGAAAGACCATCTTTCCAGCAGTGAAGTACTCTTTTTATTCCACCTGCCTGCTGGAAGGACTCCCTCCTGTTTACCCCCTCTTTTCTTTAACCAAAATCATAAAAACACCTTAGGGGGAACATAAACAGATCGCTTGTCTGCAAATTCTTTCCATGATTTTATGTAATCATTTAATGACTGATATTTTTGTGCTGACACACAAGGAGAGTGTGGAAGAAATGTTTGTTGGCCTGCAGTAATGAGCCAGAACACCACTCAGTAAGTAGCATGCAGACAAAATGTGTGCAGCTGAAGTTAGTGCAGGAGCTGAGATATGGCAAAATAGATAAATGCTTATTCTGTGCACGAACTTAACTGTTCACACCAGCAACTTTAAAAAAGTGCAACACAGTAATTGCTTGGAAAATTACAGCATGAGGTCATAGCAAAATTTGAAAAATGAAGCCATATGCTGCACACATAGCCTGTCTTCAGCTGGGCTCTGTGCATTGTTTTTCTTAGATTAGGCTATAGGATGATAGGAAGCCATGGATAAGGATAGTGGAGGGGCTTTGAAGTGGTTAAAACGAAGGGGCCAGGCAGGTATGTGAACTTGAAGAGTTGCTGAAAGAGACATCAGGTCAGCAGCGGCGAAAGAATGTAATAAAAACAAAATAGTATAAGTGCTGAAATTCTGTCCCCAAGGCCAATAACAGCAGTTTTTTTTTTCTCGAGATTATGAATGTTGAAAAACATATATCTCAAAAGCCAGTCTGTTTATCAGTTTATAAAGCACATACAAGGGCAACATACTGCATGTCACCAAACAAGGCTGCATCCATTATTCTATCTCTTATCTTCATTCCTTCACCAATCTCCAAGCTGTTCCATCAGATACTATCAAAAGCAGGATAAAGGTTGGAAATAAAAACATAAACACCGTTAACTGTTTTAATATTCAACCAAGAGGCATGCTGTAAGTGATAAAACCTAATGGCAGTACATCAGTTGAGAGTGGTCCAGACACAGAGAAGGCTTACTGATTCATTCTCTCTGGATTTACCCACAGACTGGTCAAAGATGGCGAGATAAAAGTAAATGGAACGCAGGTCATCGCTACACTGTGTTTTCATAACTGCCTTGTCTTAGGTGGCTTTGCACTGGGTCACATCAGGTATGTCACTGAGTAGTCTGCCCGGAGGCCAGGTGTGTACTTGCTGCTAGTAATAATCTCACTGTGCCTCCCTGCAGCCTCCCAGTTGGTTCGCCAGGTTTGAGCACGCCACAAATTCACACCTCTGACAGTGGAAAGTCATACTCTCCTTTTTAATTAGCACAAAACAAGTTTATCTTAAAGCTCTTTTGTGTAGGATTTAAGAGGATATATTGGCAGAAATTGTATATAAAATAATAATTATGTTTCCTTTAGTGAACAATCACCAGAATATAAGAATTGTGTTTTTGTTACCTTAAAATTTGCCTTTTATATCTACATAGGAAGCGGGTCCTTGTCCATGTTGCATAGCCATGTTTCTACAGTAGCCCAGAGCAGACAAACCTAAAACTTAGCCACCATAGCTAACTTTCCAATGAGCAGTATTGGTAACCCTTTTTTAAACATTTAAGATTTACATTAACATTTTACTGGTTTAAAACACCTGGTCTGTTTGTTTTGAAGAGATACGGACTCTGGTAGATAATTTGGCTCCCGGTAGAAACCTCATGAACATTGGGATCTGAAGTTACCAGAGAAAAAAAGGTGAGCACACATTAGCAGGTGCTTTGCCAGCAGCCTGTCTGCAATGAGCTGCACAGTGTTGGAGAAACACTGATTTGTAGTGTGAAACTGCTTTATTAAGTGTTTTTACCAGTTTCTATCACCTGGTTAGTTTGTTTTGGAGAGGAAGAGACCTCTGCTGATATTTTGACTTTAGGTAAAAACCTCTTGAAAACGCTGGGGAAATTCTAACCACTAGTTTCAGCTGTTTGCAATCTACAATCCTCACCCCTAAATTACACTCAATCCCCCTACACTGTATACTCTGTTCCTTTAACATAGGCACAGTATGCCACAGAGCCTCAGACACCCACTTCAGGTTTTGTTAGAACAATGGCATTTCTCCCCCCTCCCCCACTAGACATCAAATTACATTCAGGAACCAGACAGCGTTTATGAAGAGCAATGCTGCATGCAGACAAGAGCCCTGCCGAGCTGTCACAGTAAATAGAGATATATAATCAAAGCAGTGTTTTCTGGTGGATTTGTAGAAATCTGTTTTCATCAAAACTCCAGAGATGCTTCACCCAGGGTGAATGTCTGCTTATCCCTTAAGACATTCAAAACAAGGTTCAAAATGGGTAGAAAACAGGAAATAATGCCAGATTATAAGAGACAGAAACTAGAATTACTGCCTTGTGGTTGTATGCCTCTGTGAACGAGTCAAATTGAAGTTACAGTTTACATTCAAATTTATCCAGACTTACATTACATGTAGCCATGACAGTTGACAGTGTTTCAAATGTTGTTGCAAAGAAGCTAAAATTGTGAAATATGGATGCTTCACACACATCTTCGCCCCAGAAGCACAGAGGATTTATACAGTCAGCACAGTTTTAAGGTGGACACCCAACATTAGTTTCTCCAATTCAGTATCTGACCAAATGTCTCTCCTTCTGCTCCTGAGTTATGACGTTGAATAATGGCCAGAAAAAATGTTTTTGAAGAACATTATGAAGTCACAGTGAAGTTCACTTTTGACCTTTGGATATAAAATGTCAGTTAAGTGTCATGTTACATCATCATCGTTTGCTATAAGAGTAGAGTTTTGGCCAAAAATGTGTTTTGCAAGGTCACAGAGACCTTGATCTTTGACCTCCGACCACCAAAATCTAATCAGTTCATCACTGAGTCCAAGTGAATGTTTGTGCCAAATCTGAAGAAATTTTCTCACGGTGGTCTTGAGAGTGTGACGTACGCAAGGTCTTGGTGACCTTTACCTTTGATCTTTGACCACCAATATCTTATCAGTTCCCTTAAGGTGTTCTTGAGATAATGCGTTCACAAGAATGGGACAGGTAGAAACAGCCATGGCTGTCGCTGTCGTGGAGGAATAAAGAGGGAGGGGAGAACACATGAGAAACTTTTTAAGATTGTGTTTATCTAATACTAAGTATAAGATATGGACCAGGATTTGAATTTAAGGTGATATGAAAACACAAAATTCACATGTCACATTTCTCATTTTGGGAGTTTTAGAGGGATTGCGCACGTCTTTTAGCATGACATATTAACTCTCTTAATAGCATGTGTCTGGCAGCAGGTGGGAGATAGTCCCGGCCAGGTTGAGGAGGTGAACCGCTCACAGAGCACTCAGAGCTGAGTCACTGGTCGTGGATGGGACTCAAGGGATTTATTAGATTGAAATACATGAGTGTCGCTGGGAAATATGCTTTGTTTTGGCAACCAAGAGAACACACTGTTTTTTGACTGGCAAACACAGAGCTGGAAAGTGGGGTGGGGGGTGGGGGGACTGCGGAGTTGTCAAAGTGCCAAGACGCTCCAATTTCAGGGGAGCAGAGTTGTGATGACATCAGGGCAGTGTAATGCAGGTTGTCATGAGCGCAGCATGCTTGCCTTGATGTAATGTAACTCTGGCAGTGCCACCTGAACTCACAGCAAGGCAACAGATGGTAAAACATTTAATAACATTAGAGATAGAAAGATCAGAGAGAGCGAGATTGAGAAAGAGAGAACAGAGGAAATGTTGGCAAGCATGGAAGAATGGTTTCAGATGGAACAAATAGTCCATCAATAGATAATCAATCACTGCTTTTACCTCTCCTTCCCCTTCTTCCTCCCCAGTATACATCTGGCCAGAGTGCTGCAGTGACCCTACTGTTTCTCTCTGATGAGAGACACATATCAACGTTCTCATAAGACCGAGCTCGCAACACAAGCCCACTAATTTATCATAAACATAAAACCAAACAGAAATAGCTCACAGGCTCCCCTCTCTCCCACTTTGCCAGGAGGCTTTCTTTGCTTTTGGAGAGGAAAAATAAAAAGCGCGTGAGGTAGTTAAGGAAAAGTGAGCAAGACAGACAGGTTTCTTTTTAGACACAATGCAATAAAGCACCCTACACTCATGCTGACCCCCCCCCCCCATCCCTCATGCAACATTTAACCACGCTGGACCTCTGACAAGGCAAAATACCAGGGCAGGGCCGTGTAAAGGGCTTGCTCATGTAAGACAGGTGGAATCAGTTTCTCTGCCTGGAGCTGAGACCATGGCTGCAGTAAAAGCATATGCAGATGTGCACACATATATAACACATATACACATATGCAGGCATATAATCGTATACATACTGGTATGTACACACACATAGCTATGCCCGGAGCCTGGGGATAAAATAGAATGCACCACAGACTTACAAATTTCTTTTACAAGGTGCATGTTAAGTGCTCGAGCCACATGTAACGAGCATGTGTGCCTCTTTTCCGTATGTTTTAACTATGAGGTCAGAGGGGGGAGCCCCCAGTATCTATTTAGGGAGTAGAGTGCTATCAGGGTGGTCAAATTCGTAGAATAAGAAAGACTCTCTTAACTGCATGACCCCAATTCAAGCACCGTGCCGGCCTGCACATGCTCCTTGGAGTGCCCTTATGTAAGGTAGTACAACTCCAGCAGCTGAGAGTATGCATGCTCTAAAGGTGCACCAGCAGTCAGCCTTTCAATAGAAATAGTCAAACTAATGGAGAAAATGAATATTGTAGAGCTGTGGTGTTAAAGGGAGAGTTCATCCTAAAATGGAAATGCATATTTGTCTTGTGACCTGTAGTACTATTTATCAGTCTAGTTTTTTTTTTTGTTGTTGTGAGTCGCTGAGTGAGATATCAGCCATTGAGATGTCGTCCTTCTCTTGAATTGAACAAAAAGATAATCCACAGACCTTGTTGTGAAAATCTTCATGCAGGAGCTATTTTCTTTCTACCAAACTACACCCACCAACAGTGTCACCATGCAAAGGGACATGTGCATAACATATAGCATTATTGTTATTCCAGCTGATAGTTCGAATACTGCCACCTAAGCCAGACAATGTTACAGCTCAGCCAAGGAGGCTGCCACCAATGTTTTAGGCTGTTGTCATGCACAGTTTGTACATTTTCCTATGAAAAATAATACACTGAAATTCGCACACATTCCATGTAATTCATGTTTAACCCATGTTTATGGGAAGGCTGTGATCGTATGACCAACGTGTTGATGGGAGTAAACACAGAAGCCGTCCATGGAAGGACTAAGTTTTGGGTGGTTGATGGGTCACAAAACATGCTGCTTTCATGCAAAGCTTTTGCCAGAGGAACAATTTTCAGAACTGTGTCAACTTTGAGTTATTTTAAGGTCATGGTCACCACTGTTACTTCCCTCAACCTAAGCTATGTAACTGTAGGTTAACTATGTAACATCATTAGTGGGGTGCTAATTCGTATAAATCATATGAACCGTTGTATGAGGGTATGTTAAATGTTTACATAACTTGCTGTCACATGCATAAACCCGTGATCCACAAGTAGATATACTTCCTTCTGTGCGGCGATACAGTTCGCAGATTTAGTTTGGTGGAACGAAAATCTGTAAAGAGACATTACTGTTAAATATTTTCAGATGTGGGTTTTTTGGCGCTTTGAGCACCACAAGTCAAGTGCGCTCTAGCTCCAACAATCACCAATATGTCCAACATAAACAATCTAGATTGAACAGCACTACAGGTAAAAGTTGTTGGGTTTTTTCCAATTCTGGAGTGAACTGTCCCTTTAAGCATTGTACACTCTCACTAGGTGGTAACCCTCAGGTGTTAAAAGCAGCCCTGTAAAAAAAATAACAGTGTGCAGCCCCTGATAAAGAGGCAGGCAGGAGTCAGGAGATGCTTCACTGGCTCCGTTCCACAGAAAGATAAGAAGGTGATGAAGTGTTTTAAGAGCTAACTGCTCAGTCAACTCCCTAAATTATCAAACCATATCAGCTATTTATCACTTTGTTCCTCCTCCCAACCAAAACCTCTCCATCCTCCCCACCCTCAATTAGCCCATTACCCCTGGCTCTCCCCTTTCTCCTCCAGCCAAGCCAGCTCTCTCTCCCCCTCAGTCCACTGCATGCCTTCCCCCTCGACCTCCTTTCTACAATCAATTTCTGCCAAGCAAACATCACCACTAACTTCTCCCACCTATGTTCATAATTCTTCTCTGATTAAGGCCATCACTGCTGAGGAAGACACTGGAAGTCCCTGTAAAGAGAGAGCCAAGAGGACAACCGCAGGAAGCCAAACACACACAGCCAGGCCCAAAGTAATGGAGAATAGCTGACCGCTGACGTAGCTTAATGTAGCTAAGCCATAGCTGTGGGGGGAAAAAAAAAAAAAGCCCCGTTTACAGAGAGCAGAGCCGGCTGACTAGATGCAGCTGTGCTCGGCAAAGCCTGATCAGAGGCAAGTTGATTGATTATGATCACCTGCAATGCACTGCGTAGCATAGCAGAGCTGATCAACATGAGAAGGGGGGAGCATGTTTGTATGAGGTGGAAATAACCCACTGGATCTTGGATTACACTGGACTGATAGTGTGTGTGTCAAATAGTGACAGAGAGAGAGAAAGAGAATGAGAGGAGGACTCTTGAAATGATCAGGAGCAGATGAGAATAATGGCCCATAATAAAACCTCATGCTTTTGTATCAGTGTCATATCTCATGGTTTGACTCAACCTTTCAGATTAGCATTTATCTTCGAAAGGAGGATTAAATAATATTTAAAGTAATGCTTCAAAGAGACGTGAGGAGAGGTAGGGAGGAGGTGCAGGTGAGCAGCGGCAAGTTTAGTGAGTGCTTTAAAGATAACACAAGTCTGTATGAGTGTACAGGATATAAAAAATGACTGCTGTTTGGATGACGGGATAAGTACAGAAGATTACGTAAAATATCACAGAATTTCACTTTATCAACTCTGTCAGTCAAGCGTAGTTCTTCACTATATTCTAGAAACCACACAGCAGGGAGGGACACTTATGGAACATTTAAAACATCACTTTCACCCAAATATTGAAAATAAAATTTTACGCAGTGTTTTATATTTTGAAGTCGGACAGTATATTACATAGAGTAGTTGTCTGTCAGCACGCCGCCAGTTTGGCAGGCAGGAGTCGGCCATGAAAACAAAGTAATCTACTGCTGTGGAGGGGTCTGCAACAAAATGTATTTCATCCACCTTAAAAAACATTTATTTATTTCTAAAGTCAAAACTAATTTTAGCCACATTAAAAAAAAGTCCCAACAAAAAAATTAATATCAGAATAGTTGTACGCTATATTAAGTGTATTTTTAATGTTTTACTTTTCCATACGACAGCCTGTTCCGTACAGAAAGACCCTTACGGCTTCAGTTCCCCGTCTATGCTCTCAACAAAGCTACCTAAATCACTGTTTTCTCAACGGAGTCTGGCTTTGAAGAGAGCAATAAAAAAGATTAATTTTCCTGCTGGAAATCATGTCTGGCATGAAGGTTGATCAGATTTTTAGGTTTTGTTTTGTGTTTTTTTTTAGGTGGCTGACCCCCTCCACATCACTGCATTGCTTAGCTTCCATGTTGGATTCTAGCCTGCTTCTCCAAACTGGGGGCGTGCAGACTGACATCTACTGTACACAGGGCTTGGCAGTATATCAATATTAAATTGATATTGTGATATGAGACTAAATATCGTCTTAGATTTTGGATATCATAATATCATAAGTGTTGTCTTCTGCATTAGAGTAAAGTGATGTAATTTTCTGAACTTACCAGACTTTTCTTCTTCTGTTAGTTGCCTTTACTCGGTCATTAGTCATTATCGAGGTTATTGGTCAAAAATATTGTGCTGTTTGATTGTCTCCATAAGGCCTAGCCCTACATTGATAAGGGCTGGATAAGTACCCCATACAGCCCCACTTCAAAAAATCCGAACTATCCCTTTAATTTGTGCTGCAAAGACTTCAGACATCTGTCTGCATGTTAGTCTGCACGCTAATACAATGGAGGTGATTACAATTTTGTTTGTGGTGCAGATAGTATCAAAACATGAAAAGATTCCATAGCAACATTTCTTTTGCATCCCCATTACTCCAGATAATCAACACAGGCTGTGAACGCTTTCATAGGGAATATTTAGAGCTCTGTGGATAATCTGCACCACCAGGGCCACTTTTTCTGGAAAGAGAAGCTCTTGTTATACTTTCAGTGCCAAGAAAAAACTTGTGGAAGCTGCTTTTCACTCTGTGATTGATTGCGATGACATATTGTATATGTATGCAGCCTCCTCCATTTTACGGAGCATTGATTCATTATATCATGCTTCTGTACTTTTAATTACAAATGCCAAATCCCTTACTCACACTGCATCCTTTATGATTTGGTGGGTTTGACAACATAAACAACTCACAGACATCAGTATTTGTATGTCTGTACCCACAAATAGACACTAAACGTCAGGTTTCTCTTTACATCTCTCTGTCTTAGCTCTGGCAGTTATGTTTTGCCAAGTGGTTGCTTTTTAATGTACCCTGGGTTCTGACAAATTCAGGAAAAAGTGTATTTTCCTACTATGCACCTTAGGCATTGAATGATCTGCAAAATGATCTAAAATTAGAAACTTTAAAATCCATTGATGAAATTAAGGTCATCAAAGAATGTGGTGGTGGAGGCAGGTGGTTGTTTTTCTTGAGAGGCAACTGTCTTAAATAGCTTGTCTCCTGTTTTATATGAATTTATTTTCATTTTTATGGTGTGTATGTATATGTTCAATTTTAAAATGTTTTAATCGTGCACAGCTGCTATCTTGGTCAGGTCTCTCTTGTAAAACAGTTTTCTTTTCATCTCAATTGGAAATAGAAGGCTAAATAATTTAATATAATATAAATTTAAATAAACTGGATCTCCAAAAGTGATTTTTCAATACATTATAATATATAACATAACATAAAATGATCAAAGGTCAAATAAATACTTTTTTAAAGAAAAATAAAAGTGGCACTGAATTTTCCAAGTGATTTTTCAGTATAATACATAACATAACATAAAATTGCTGCATTAATACAGAACAAAGGCAGAGAAAGGGGGGAAAATTCTGTTAATGGAAGATAAGCTTTATAAAATGGAGTATATTAATTGTCATAATTGCTAAATGTGACAAGACTTAAAAAAGAAAAAGAAAATGCATAAAAACTCAGAAACTGTGATTTCCTCAGAAATTAGTCATTCACATGTTGAGCCTTTAATATGCAAGTTTTCTTGATAACATCAGTCTTATCCACTGAGTAGTGCTCAGTCTGTGAATGTTGTCCATAAAATACCATACATTTTTTTGATGTGGAGCAAGCTGAGGTTTATAAATGCTTGTTCATTTTTTTCATGTTTTTTTTTTTATCTTTTTTTTTTAATTTATTACTCAAACACTTTTATCTGTTTTCATCTCTTGAGCTGCTGTAATGAGGGAATTTCCTCGATGTACAGTAGTATTATTAACATTTATCTTATCTTGTTCACAGGTTCATATAAGGACTTGATGGTGGCCCCTAAAGGTCAAATGGCCAGTAATTCGTTGCAACATCTTCTTCCGTCCACAAATGTCCGTGCATCTGTTTCATGGCCTGACTCCAGCAGAGGCTCAGAGGGGAGGCAGCAGCAGCTCCGGAGAGAGGGAGGGGGACACTGAGAGGTGAGGACTGACAGCTGAGAGAGTGTGTAGCTTAATGTACAGTGATGAGAAGTGATGTGAGGTACAGTGAGATAAACAGTGAGTGGAAAACACAATGAGAAAAAGCTGGCACGGAGCTGGGAGCCTCTTACAGAAAGCAAAACAAAAGTTGATTGATTCTAAATCTCTGTACAGCGAGTAACTGACATGAATGGAGAGGGAGTAAAACGGTTAAAGACGGCCAACTGGCAGAGGCCAAAGTACACACATAGTAATTCCCTGCACATTTCACTACACACTGTATGATTGTGTGGGATTGTTTACTCCCTAGAACATCTAAAAAAGGAGCCTCATCACATAGGATTTCTTCGCTCAATATGCAAATACTCTTAACAGAGGAAACAGTTTGTTACTTTCCCACAGAAGTGGACACATGATAAATTGGCCAGTGCCATTACAATGGGATGTGTCCCTGTGACCGCATCAGGGAAAAAGAGGCGAGCTGGGATTATTTGTACAATATATGTAAGCAGGAGGTCACTGCTGACTGATGTATAACATCTACGTGCTCCTCCTCCTGCAGCTGCTGGTTCTGAGGACCAGAGTGGTATTTCTTAATAGGATTGTGTGGATGGGGTATTCTCTGAAATAAGATGAAAAGTAATAGATGGTTGGGTTTTACCACGTGAAACTATAATAAATGGTTTGTTTTTATGCTAAATGAGGATCATTTCAACAGAGAGCAAAGCCAAAATTCTTCACGTGTGTCTGAGTAACTCCTAGTCTCAAGCCAGGAGCCAGATTCCTAGAAATCGCACGAAAAGAACAAGAATTGTCTTAATGTTTCCAATTGTGTGGAACAATCTGCCTGCCAGAGATTCTTGCATCCCAAGTTTCCCTGCAGCTTTTTCACACTACTGTCAGTTCGGTAATAACACAGACTCCTGGCGATCCACAGTGTATGTAACAGAGTGGACACAACAACTGGTGAGCTCAGTTTACAGTTGCGGTGCAAATAGACAGAAGTGTTGCCACCTAGTGATAAAATGTAAAATAGCAACTTGTCATCCATTGGCCCAAGTAAGACGTTGATGGAGCGTGAAATTGTTAAACAAACGGAAGGATCAGTGAGCTTTATCTTATTTGGAGAAAAATAATCTTTATCCCCAGCAGGAGACCGAGAGAGAGCTTCTGTCTTTGAAGCAGAGGCAAAGAGGCAAGACAAATCTTAACTGATCTCCTCAAGCAAAAGCTCCTGTTTTATAAAGACTTTACACACTCAGTTGCCAGTTTATTAGGAACACCTCGCCAAAACTAATGCAGTGTGATGCCATAGTCCCACAGTAAATCCTACCTTCATGAATGAGAGTTTTAGTGTTCGGTGGATTCAACATGTGATCATTTTGAAAGATCTAGTTTGTGAAACTGTTGAATTGTATTTCAAAGAGGTGTTTCTGTTATTTAGCCTGGTGATTTCAGACAGCTCTGGGGTACGCCTGCAGTTACCAGGAGGTAGTGGGAATTGTGGTGTGGCTCAGCTAGTTAAGGTAAAATTTGATTTTTACATAAAACTGAGAGTAAAGAATGGTTTAAATTGCTTTACATCCAGTTTCTTCCACTAGTAATAAAGGCAAACTTGACCAAACTAATATTAACACTGTCAGATTAATTGTATAACAAATACTGTAACAATATTGTTAAACATTGTATGAAAAAAAATCTAATTAGTGTTAAATAATATCCATTTAATGGTGAATTTAAATGAACAAATTTGGAACCTGATGGTGGTGCTGATGAGGGGTACTTTGATAGGGGTGTGTCATTCTCATTGATATAAATCGGGGGCAAAAAAATAACAGAAACACCTGTGTACGCTGAATGTACATATAGTTTGAAAATCTATTTACTTCAGCTTTAAAACTCATTTGAGCGGCATTGAAAAACTGTCCAAAAAGATCACAATGTGGCAGATCAATTCTTTATTCATAATATTTGTGTTTTACAGTACATATATACCCATCCACAGCTGTGATAAAATCATTCTCGTCATATCAGGCTTTAAAATGATATATTATTGCAATATGATCCAAGCACCTCCTCTAATACAGTATGTATGAATGAGCTACATAACAGTTTTTTTTAGTACAGTTGATCTGATGTGAACACACAGGACAGAACGGCATATAACAGGCACAGTGACATTTAAGTTACAATATGACAAAATAAAGGTAAGGTGTTGCATGGACATAGCACATTTTGGTTGATTTAAAGGCTGTAAAAAAAAGTGGTAATTTAGAAAATAAATAATGATCCACAATAACGAATGCTTTTGCATATTAGGATTTTTAACTATTTCTCACCTCAACATGTCAGGCTAACGGAAACATTTGTAACAAAAAGGCCTTTTCATGTTATAGAACAATTTGTAAGAACACATATTTTAACTGAATGAGCCTGATGAACTCAGGAAATATCTATACAGTATAATGATGGAATTTGATCAAAAGTAAACCGTTTTAAAATCTGTCTCTGAAGGTCAATGTTACATGTGAAACACGCAGGTGTGTGAATGAAAGCTTGTTTGTACAGTGATCAGTAAGCCGTGTGAACAAGAAAAAAAAAAGGACCTGACGCTATGGAAACAGACATGCATGGATAACCTGTTCAAACTCACACTTCCATGTGTGTGTGTGTGTGTGTGTGTGTGTGTGTGTGTGTGTGTGTTTATAACTCAAAGCGTGAGCTGCCCATTACTCTGGATGACCCTCATGATGGACTGGACCACCTCTGATGTGGTGCCCTGACCCCCGATATCAGCTGTGTGCAACTGCAAGCAAAAGAAAAAAACAAACAGGTTGCTCACAAACATAATGGCCAATCATTAATCAAATTAGGCTTAAAAGCAAAAAGTGCCATGAAAATTTAAAACTGCAGAATGGGCCCTGTTGTGTAGAGTTATCCAGGGATGACGTTTCATTGTAGGTCAACCTGGAAGTTAACATCATCCATGTTCCCTCGACAAAAAGCCTATTGGGTTTTTCCGTTCGATTTTGGATTATTGCAGAAAGCTTTTTTTTTTTAGACAGGTAAATGCTTCAAAATTTACAAGTGGGGTATTTACTGGTGTATTTTATGTCGTAGAACAAAATTTAAAAATCTCTTAAGCTGTTGTTAAGCAAAGGCCTTGTTTCAGACATCAAAACTCATTCAAAAAAACTCATTGAGTTTGTGACGAAAGAACCGTAGTGCAGCTCTTTTTCTGTGATTTAGCACTCCTTCCTGCACCACTCTATTTTTATGAGTGCTTTATGTATATTTTTAAGTGTCTTTATGCAAACAGTTTCTCACTGGGAGGTATCTCTCTGCCAGATCAGGTTTTTAAATAAGCTCAAAGACTGTAATTAATGTCATGCTACACAATGTAAATGAGATACCATATAGTGCAGCACTTAATAAGAGCTTTGTGACATTGAAAGGGAACGATGCTGCTTTGTGTGAAAGTATTGCGATGCCAACTAGGAAGCGTGCCAGACCTGCCACCAGGGCCTATATCACACAACACAACAAAGCCTGTTAGCTTTGTGGCAGTGAGACAGGTGAGGGGAGAGGCCTGTCAGCGCAGAAAGACTTACCCTGGTTTCATTCATGGTGGTGAGGATTGCATTTCGGATCATGGTCGCATAGTCATAAAGCCTGGAGAGGTACAGGAGAGAGAATTATTTATTTATTGGTATCACAGCATTACATTTCACATGAAACCACAAGAAGATATTACGGTATTTTATCTGGAAAAGCTTACTTAAGGTGGTCCAGCATCATGCAGCTGGCTAGCAGCATGGCAGTGGGGTTAGCAATATTTCTGTCCGCAATGCTCTTCCCTGTGTTCCTTGTGGCCTGAGAAAATAATAGGAGTCACAATATATCGGACAGACATGTTTCATGTATTTCTCCAACAGTTGCTTCGTTCAAATGGAATCGTGAGCTCGTGGTTATGACTTGGGAAGCCGTGAACACCACATGCTTTCCTCTGTAGTAGTGAAGTAGTGAAGTTGTGAGAGCACTGCTACTAGGCAACAGCAACATGAACACTACTGACGGAAACTAGCCACCGAGGATAACGATATAGCAAGCGAGCAAGTCATGTAATGCAAGAAGATCAAAGACATAGTGTCAGAGTAAAAAAATGAGGCATGTTATAAAATTATGAAAAACAGCTCTATAAAACTAAAATTACAATATATTAATAACCATACAGCGAAAGAGTCCAGTGCATGCACCACTTCTTAGAATATCAGCAAACATATCACAACTTGTGATCTTGGAAGTCTTCACTTACGAGGTACTTAATACCACATGAGGCGTTGTTCAAATCTTGTGATCCAAGGGAAAATATCCCATTTGAAAGCAGTAAGTGAACTCCCAAAAACTCACCGTTTCAAAGACAGCATAGTCCCGGCCATAGTTAGCCCCAGGCACGAGTCCAGGCCCTCCCACCAGGCCTGCACACACGTTGCTCACTATGTTCCCATACAGATTGGGCATCACCATCACATCAAACTGCTGGGGCTTGGACACCAGCTAAGACCACAGACAAAGTGGCAGGTGAATAAACACAGAAACATTGAAGAACTTTTCCCAATCTCGGAGTTGTGTCATTTTATCCTCCCTTCACCTGCATGGAGGTGTTGTCCACAATCATGCTGTCAAATGTGATGTCCGGGTAACCAGAGGCCACTTCTCTGCAGCACTGCAGGAACAAGCCATCGCCGAGCTTCCTGTTGAAGCAGAGAGGCCAAAATTAACATTACTAGCTCTAAGAAACTCACAGTATTACATAAGACTCAGGAGGCCAGACATTTATAGCGTGATGCATTTGCGTCAGAGTAACTCGCATGATGTTAGCCTTGTGCACAGCGGTGACCCTTTTGCGACCTTTCTCCCTGGCCAGATTGAAGGCATACTCGGCAATCCTGAGGGAATTGTTCCTGGTGATGATCTTGAGACTTTCCACTACCCCAGATACACTCTAAAATAAGACAGGAGAAGAATGACTGATAAATGACGATTACAGTCCAAGTATTTGGTGCCGTCAGTGATGCAGTAACACTGTTCGGAGTCACTGGTGAAACGGCATATGTAAGTGTGTAGAGCCGACTCACATCCTACCTCTGTGTCATCAGGCTGTAACTACACATCACTTCTTAACTGTTAGTAGAGCTGACCACACACCTACTGTCATTTTAGGCTTGTGCAAATTTTATATTGTTCCGAAGGTTTCATAAAGTGGCATGTTTTCAAAATCGATACACGTTATTCCTATAGTCTAAGACAGTCCAAAAATTTAAGTAAACATTAAAGCCTGATTTATGGTAGGGTGCTCGACGCCTTTGATAACTGTCGACAGAAATTGAACTGTTTATTATTATTTATGCTTCAGCAAAAGGTTTTCAGTCGTCTTCATGGTAACCAGAGATGCCTTGAGGGTTTTTTTATGCTCTTAGTCTATTTCTGTCACTTTTAATGAAGCATTATCTGCACCAACAGCTGTTTAAATCACACAAATATCCCGCTATTTATGTGTGTCAAATTTTTTAACTGTATATTCATGGATTGATCAGCTTTCAGTTTTTCTGTGAGCAGCAAGTTCCACTCCCTTGTTATGATGGGCTGGGAATTAAAATCAATGAATCAATAAATACTATGATTTCCTTTTGTGACGCTGACTTGAAAAATATTTTGGTTCCGTAAATGTCTGCTGTCAGTCAGCTTGGTGATGGCCGTTGGCCGGCCGCTGTCCTCTCAGCTCTGCAGGAGCTGCTGCTAATAGACAGCAGCTTCTGTGGACAGAGAAGCTGAATGTAGGTTGGCGTTGGTATGAATTGAAAACTTATCTCTCCATCATGACGTTAGTAAAACTACCAACCACCATTGCATGATAAAATATGATGTCCAAAGTGACGAAATTTGCCGGGTGCCTGACATGTTGAGTGACACTTTTTCTGTTGAAAATATGTCAATTCTGTCAGGTGAAATATCAAAAGCCTGTTCAACTCTCTCCCAAATCCAAAAAACTAGAGCGCTAAAATTTAAATGTGGGATGTCATCAAGTATTAAGTCTGAAGCTGCTCCAGGCAGTGAATTTTAAAAGATGGTATCCTTATATATCCTGATTATATGGGTACATTTTCTGTTTCAGAGCTGAGAACAAAAGACAACATACAATAGAATATATATCAAATGGGAATAAAACAGAAAAACATTCTGTGAGTCCACAAAATCAGGCTCCCATTCATTATCTGCAAGCAGCTCCAGACTTAATGCTTTGACATCACAAGACTGACACTTTCTGGTTTCTAGTTTTTATAGAGAGTAGCTCTTGTTCACAAGCATCGATTAAACTTCAAGCGATGGAAACAACATATTGGAATTCTTAATGTAGGCGGTGTTCCCTCTTGAAGGTCATGATCTACACCAATAATGATCAAGTATATCAGATCAGTGTTTTTCCCTTTGTAGATGAATGTATTTGTTTTAATTGCATGTGGGTAATACTTAATTCCCATTTCAAAAGAGAAGGAGATGTGAGGAAAGAGACACAGAGAGGCAATAAATCTTAAAAGGTGAGAAATATAAGCATGTGTTTCAGCAGACAGTAGAATTGATTGTTTTTGTTCTGTCTGACCTCGTGCTCCAGACTGCTGTACTCTCCCTCTGTGTTCTCCCTGATGATCATGATGTCGATGTTCTTGTGGCGTGTCTGGACTCCAGGGAGCGACTGGCAGTGCATCACGTTGGCAAACAGGTCTAAGCTCGTGCTTTTGAGACACAAATGAAACAAGAGACAGGAAAAAGAAATGGGTTAACTGACATTACCAGACACAAAGGACCAAATTATAGAAGAGACATTTGACAGCAGAGAGTCTACATCTTTTAAAACTCTTACCGTAGAACATTATTTCTGGATTTGACAGATGGCGGCATGGTATGTTTGGTTTCTATGTTACCTATCAGGAGAGTTAAGTCACGTCACAGTTAAACCTTAGTGTCATGGTCTTATTATAAACGACATGCTTCTCACAGCTGTGCTCTGCTCATAACATGGAAACAAAGGGGTTTGCTTGCCTTTGAGGGCAACTCCATTGCGGCGAATGGCAGTGACGGCATTTTTTATATCATCCTCAGTCTCTATGGCAGAGTTGACATGCACCACCTCAAAGTCCACTGGCACGCAGCTGAACCTACAACATGAAAACAAACATGGTGAGGCAAAACTCAACAGCCTGTAGCCAACACTTTGAACAGGATTTAATTTAACCAACCTGAACACCTCTCTGACATGATTGAGCAGCTCTGGACCAATTCCATCTCCGGGAATGAGGGTAACAGTGTGTCTGCCTCCATACTTTGCAGGAGGGGGCTGTAACATTGGCATTTTACAGATTAACTGCACTTAACGTAAAGGACAACACTGGTGTTACGAGTTTTGACCCAACTACAAATCACAATACATACATAGATTGTTGCTGATATGTTACTATATAATGCCATGTGGTTTTAGATTAATTTCCAACCTACCACTTTTAATCTAGCACAAGTACAATAAAAAAACACCTTGCAGAGACTAAACATCTTAAGATTCATCATCCATCGCACTTAACATTTGGTTGCTCAATAGTTGTACAAAAGAGATTTCAAAATGGCAAACAGATGCAATTTCTTTTTCACAACTATTAATCTGTACATGCTGTTAAACTAAAACAATGTAATTTAGAGCTGAAACAAATGATTATTTTTAAAAATGTTTAGTGTTTCCAAATTTTCAAATATGTGAAAGTCAGTTTTAATACCATAGTGAAATGGGAAAAAAAACCCTGACAATCGTCACAATCTTTAGTTAATGGGCTAGAAAATGGTAAAGCACCAGTACAGCTCTTCAAAGCCAAAGCACCAAGGAAGTAAGAGTGTGAAGGGAATATTAAGCTGTAAAAAGTTGATAGTGTCATTTAGGGCTGGGCAATATATCACTATTTTTTTAATAACTTGTCACTGTCATCATATTTAAGGATTTTTTAAATATTGTGAATTGAGAACATGTTTTTATTTAACTGATATTCCATGATCTTACCAATTCTCTATGCAGAGGTGGGACCAAATTACAAATACTAGATTTTGTACTTATTTCTTTAAAACAGTTTGTTGGAAGTTTTGTCATCACCTGTAATTGTCACGGCATTTGTTGTTACACGCAGGTACAATTATCTCACAAATCATTCTTTCCAACTCGCACCCAGTAACATGGTGTTTAACCTTCACAATTTCCTCTTGCAATCTGAGTGGATGCTGTCAGACTGGTTCAAACAAAGTGGATCTATGGAATTAAGTGCCAACTTGCTGGGAATGAAAAGCGTTAATGTTAGTTGATTCACAAAATTAGTTAATTAAGGTCACCCTGTTTAAATAACATAGCCTACTTTTTAATTTTTAGACTTGTGAGGGAAAGTATCAAGTATTTTCAAGTCAAAAGGCTCAAGTCCAAGTGAAGTCACATGTCATTGGTGGTAAAATACAAGTTGAGTCGGATGTCTTCTTTGATTTTGTCAAGTCGCATCTAATGTTATAAAATTTGTGACTCAAGTCTGACTTGGGTTCAAATCATGTGACTTGAGTTACACCTCTACTGTTATGTATACCAGTACTGACATAAGGCTTTATGCATATTTTTTTCACATCATATAGCCATTGTATAAATGTTCTGTCTTGTTTGTGAAGTGATGCATTGTTAGCTAGAAAAACACATCAAAGTCAGCTACTTACAATGTTGTCTCTCTGTTGTTGAAGATGCACAGCAAGGAGAGCAGAGGGACAAGAGTTACTTTGACAGCCACATAAAAGAATAGCAGGTACAGAAGCAATGTAACCTCTCCTCCCCCAAGAGGATGGAAAAACAGGTGTATAGTAGCCCCAGTTACATTACAACAGATACAAAGAGTGTCCTTCCACTCGCAAAGTTCACCCCAAAGCCATACAGCTTGGAAATAAATTGCTTATTAGTACAGAAAGTACAGATTTTTGGAAGTGGGGTTGTATGGGGTACCTATCAAAATAAACAGGCACATATACAGTGGACAGGCTGACAGACGCCGATGGTCCTATATTACTGTAACATTGTTCCTCATTCTCTGTCACCAGTGTAACATGGTAGCATGGTGGACATAGCATTTAGGCTACAGGAATTTTGGGCTGGACCGCAACAACGTGTTTCATACACCTCTGGTTCCCAATCTGAGTGTTGCCAAAGTTTCCCAGATTTCTTCACAGATATCAATGAAATGCTGAGATAGGCCTCCTGTTCATTGTATTTTATATATTTTTCAAGTTTGGATTTATGTCACAGGGCACAGTGAGGACCTGAGCTAAAGTGATACTCACAAAGCATTCACTCTCTGCTGAGCGGCCTCGTCCTGTCGCAGAAAAGATGGCCAAGCAAAAGGAATTTCTCAAAATAGAAGCCTTTAAGGCATGTATGATTGTAGGTATAATAAAGCCTATAAACAGTTTCAACAAAATCAGGAAAACTTATCTCTGATGCAATATTCAGAGGAATTTATCTGCCAATATCTAACACCTACTTTCTGCAGTAGGCACTGAGGTTAATTGTACAGTTTATTAGTGGTTCTACACTGTTATTTTTGTGAATTTATTATAATATGAAATATCCCTAAAATATGTCATCAGTTTACTCGGTGATAATAAAGAGGTCCCTGAAGGAAAAAGGTTGGGAAACACTGTACACGGTCCAGCCCTTAATTGTCATCATGTATAATAATAGTAATTGTTTGGATGTATGACTCAAAATGTGAAAAAATAGAGGTCCGCACACCAGGGAGCTCCTCTTAAAGGATTTTATTCTGTGAAAATAAGTGACGTTTTGAGCTAAAAAACGCTCTTCCTCAGACTTATTTTCGCAGAATAAAACCGTTTATGGGGAGCTCCCCGGTGTGCGGACCTCTATTTTTTCACACTTTGGTTTATCTTGGATCCAGCACCCACTATGGGATGTGCGTGTCTTTTTGAATCTCTTTGCATGGAGATATGACTCATCCACTGTCATGGTTTGGGTACTTTCGGAGCCTCAGAGTCCTTTACTGTCTATCTGCACACCTGTGAGGAGGCTCCAAGGTGTCTGAAGGTTAAGATACTGAAAGATGAAATCCTTGCAGATGTTCAATGTTTAAAACTGCTGTATGATGTGTTCACTACACTTTATAAGGGTGAATATCTTTTAGTTGTTATTATGTCTTTTCCCATGTTTGTGCTGAACCAAGAGCTTCTCTGATCCGATTTATGTTGTCTTTAAACCTATATTAATGTATGATCAGCAATTTTATTTTATTATTCATTAAGATGAAGACTGGCCAAGAGTACAAGTTTTCTTCAGTATCAAACAGCTTCACGTTCTTGTTGGTAATCACTGTCTGACAGCAAGGTACATTAGTTACAATATTCCTAATGTAGCATACACTTAAACTGATTATTATTATAATTTTATTTAACTTTTTTTTTTTAAAGCTGTGACACTTTTTTGGGTAGTTTCAGTGCGTTTTGTTGCGGACTGCTCCACAGCAGTAGATTGCTTATCTTCCATGTCAGACTCCTGTCTGCTTCTCCAAATTGGAGGCGTGCCAACCGATATCTGTCTGTGCATAAGCACCACATACAACCCCACTTCAAAAATCTGAACTGTCCCTTTAATGAGTAGCAGTGATTTTATTAATGACATCAGTGCTGCCATTGCGTTATATACAAACGGACAAAATTACATCCACTCATTGTCACATGTTAGAAACTCACAGAGACAATCTGAACCACTCACAGTAATAGTCTTATTCCTGTGACTTGTCAGAGTTGTTCCAAATACCTGAAATACAACATAAAGAGAGATGGTTTAGAGCGTCTTTATGAATGCATTTTATCATAGGAGTGTTCAAATAGTTTAGCAAAACTTTAATGCATCCATCACATCCAAACATGCGGAAGAAGACGGCTGCCCTGCTAATTCAACTATAACATTATAATATTAGCCATATGACCTTGTGTTCAGATAAAAACGCACAGTAAAATAGTAAGACTTTACTTTGGAGCCACACAACAACAGCATTCGCAACACATGTTAGCACAGCGACGTGTCTTGTCTTACTTTAACCGTGTTTCCAAGACGTCCACCCCAGAAAGGATTTATAATTTTGGACATCGAGAGCACAGCGCTGTGTGCAGCCATCTTGATTTTGAGATACTAGTCGCGTGCACAAGGAGAAGGCGTGGTGTTCGCGCGACAGTCGTTATATGTCAGTGCGAATATTTACTTCTTCACTTAAATTTTAAAAGCACACTGCTATCTTTAATGACAGACAAATGAGGGGAAACACCAACTGCTTATTACACATCTGCTCAACAATTTAAAAATGTTAAATATTTAAATAATTTGGTCACGTGAACAACTGTGCGCAGACTCAGTGTGCACGGACTGGGGGGTGGCAATATATCCGGAAGACAGATGGAATAAACCATCCATAATTTTTTTACATGCTTATTAGAAGCTAAGAAATAAGACTAAAGTAAATGGTCGACTGAGCATATTGACTTCAGGCTGTCTCCTCATCTACATGCTGAATTATAGCAGCGGAGCCTCAATGAGGAAACAGCGCAAGAAATAGTCAAAGTCCCGAGTGGCAAGAGCAACAGCTCCTCGTAACCGTTCATTACAGACCAGCAAAGGTGAAAAGAAAAGGCACAACTCTCCTGAAGCTTGCGCATAAGAGGTAAGATCTGTTTAGTCTTTTATTTAAGTTCATACAAGTGGTTAGTTGTGTTTTCCAAAGAGTTATCATTTGTTGCGTTGTCTTTGCGTTGGTTTGTGTTCATGTTTTCCCCTCTAACGTCACCTCTGCAAAGCCATCTTGCATAGCTACTGTAAAAACTGCAAGCTTTCTGTTAAAGATGTCACCCCGAGCTCAATGAAACGACCTTGCTAATGCTTTGAAAAAGGTAGATTTATATTTTTACAAGAACAACAGTTCTGATAAAAGAGTATCTATTCTTTTCCTGTTTGATAAACTCTTTAAAGTTACATACTAAACAAAAACTTAGAAAGAAAATAAAACTGTGTAATCGCCTTTATAATGCTTTTTTTATGATGCTTTGATATTTATCTGACTCTATATTTGTTTATTTATCCTTTACTGTATTTTGTCCTTTCAATGGACAATGAATTATGCAGGGTTTTCGCAGTTCCTTAAAAAGTCTTTGGAAACATTGAATTCATTCAGCGTGAAAATGCCTTGATTTGTATTTAAAGTTTGTTGTATCAGTCTTTGAAAAGTCTTAAAAATGCTAAGACGTGGGAAGAAGGGTTTAATATATTGTGTTTTTTACGCTGCCTTGTGAAATCTCAAAGTAATAGGGACATTTTTTCTTAATTTGTTACATTTAATTATTTATTAATTTAAGTAAAATTGCTCTAAAAAATGTATTCTGATTGGCATTAAAACAGTCTTAAAAGTCATACATTTATCTTGGCATGCAGTGTAGATATTTTGTTTATCTAAGTGTTTAACAAAAAAAAATGTAAAAATGTGACTACACTTTGCAAACTTGCCTGAAATCCAAACCACCCTCACGGAGCTACTTTTTTTTTCTTTTTTCTTTTAATCTCTGTCCAGGTCTGTAAGACAGTGAACCATGAGATTGACAGGTTGGTTAAAACTTTTACTGCATTTTATTCCACTTTAATGGGAACTGGTTTGTGCAGTATTAATCGGATCTTGTGTCTCGTTTGAACTGGTATGTCGGGTTTCTATTGACAGGTCCTCTCAGAGCTTTGGCTGTGCTCCTGCTGGTGGGACTCACCTGGCTGCTGGCACACACTTTATTCGGAGGGGAGAGTGGTTCATCTGTGCGCCATTTCTTCAGCGGTAAGAGAAGTCAATGAATTAGTTGAGAATAGGGCTGTTGCAGTTAATCGATTCGTTGCTAACTATTAGATTAATTGTCAACTAATGTGTTGACAGATTAATAGGTTTGAGTTTGGTTTTTTTTTAAGGAAAAATGATCTGATTTCAGCTTTTTAAAGGTTATTTTATTTTTTTGATCTTTTTTACTCCTCTGTCACAGTAGATTGAATATGTCTGGGTTGTGAATCAATTTGTTTTATTATTTCTTATTAACCATTTTGTTACATTTTATCAACCAAACATCTTATCAGTTTATCAAGAAAATAACTGACTGATTAAATGGCAATGAAAATAATCTTTAGATGCACCCTAGTTGAGAAGAATATATCAACAAAAATGGCGAGAATTCACTGGTTCTTGCTGCCAAATGTGAGGATTTTGGGAGTTGCTCTGTTTTAAATAATTGAAAGTTGAATATATTGGAGTTTTGTACTGTTTGTTGTGCAAAAAAAAGTAAGTGGAAGACATCACCATGGGCTCAGGCAAACAGTGACAAGCATTTTCTGTTTCTCTGACATTATAAAGAAAAAAATAATTGTGATTAGACAAATTATAAATGCTAATGTAATGTGTGAAGTATGTTTGATGAAGGTCTTGTATATAATGTGATCAAACAAAGCCTTTCTAATGAACTGAGTGTGACAACTGTGTGTTTTTCAGGTGCAAGTGAGGAACCAACACCTGGTAAGTAGAAACAAAAATGATATAATTAGTCTTGCTGTCAAGTTTAATCATGATAATTTTGTGTATTTATCATCTTTGTTATCACCGCTGACTAACATATCATATATTTGAACAGAGCCACGCCCTCGAAGGTACAAGTGCGGACTTTCAGCGCCCTGTCCTCCTAAACATTTAGCTTTCCGCCTGGTGTCTGGTGCTGCCAATGTCATCGGGCCCAAAATCTGCTTGGAGGACAAGATGTGAGATTCAGTGCTTACCAGTATCTTCCTGTTCATCTATGTCTGTGTCTCCCCTTCTGTCTGTCTGTCTGTCTGTCCGTCTTTTTTGTTTAGTTTTGTTTTACACTCTGTTCTTTTTTTCCTCTGTGCTGTCATAACGAGGCCTCCAAGCCTGTCTGGGGAGCTGAATGCAAGTATTCTTTCAGTCTGTCTGTCCCCCATTTCTTTGTTTTTGTCTCAAGTCTTGGCTCTTATTACATTTTATTGTTATTGTATCTCAAGTTCCAGGCAGCGTGTATAAGTATGTAGATTGATGCATTTGTGCTAGGCAGAGAAGTGGCTTCAGCTCATGTCTCAACAGTTTGTGTTTCTCTCTAACAGGTTAGTTAGCAGTGTGAAGAACAATGTTGGCAGAGGACTAAACATAGCTTTGGTGAATGGTAAGAGTGTTCTCATTCACAATTTAACCGGCTTTGTTGCATTAATATTTTAAGCTCCTGTTAATTGTGTTATTTTAACTTTTGGCTGATGTGTTTTTGCTCCAGGGGTGACAGGAGAGCTCTTGGACACAAAAACTTTTGATACATGGGCAGGAGGTAATAAAAACCAGACTCTAATGTATAGTGCATATTTCACATATGGTACATATGGTTTGGCAATAACAAGCTATAAAGCACAGTTCAAGGCTCATTTGATGTTCGTTCTCAGATATTTCAGACCTGTTGAAGTTTCTCCGGCCGCTCCATGAAGGAACACTTGTGTTTGTGGCTTCCTTTGATGATGCAGCTACAAAGTAAGAATCCATGACGTGCTGTCAGTTTCAGTCCAGCACCCCTTTCTTTTCCCCCTAGATGCACCTCAAAGCGATTTTCACAGAGAAATTGTCAGCTGAAGCTAAAGAATAGTTCATGCTCTAACTTGAAAAACAGTTTGTAGAGTGAAATATTTATGTGGTACTGTGACAGAGAATAGCATTCAAATAGCACATACTTTCACAGCTTAGCATTAGTAGGATCAATTTCCAACCGGTCTTTTAAACCAATAACTGATGGCTGTTAGTTCATCTTTTCAATCAAATGTAACATTATACACTCCACTTATATAAGAATCAATACATTAATTCATTCAAATGTCATTAAAATCTCACGCAATATTAAAATATAGCATTGAAGGTCCAGTCTGAAGGATTTAGGGTTATCGTCAGAAATTGTATAAAATATTCATAACTATGTTTTCATTCATTAATAATCACCTGAAAATAAGAGTCATTGTATGTCCGTTACATTAGAACGAGCCGTATACATCTACAGACGGAGCAGGTCGTCTTCACGGATGTATAAAGAGAGCTTGATATGGATTTGGAGGTGGGATCCCAGTCATTCCTATGACAGCTGCTAAATGGTGCATTAAGCCAAAAAAGTTTAACTGCTGTGGATAAAAGTACCCAGATGATTGGCGCAGCTTCTGCTTCATTTGGCCCACGGAGCAGGCGCACTAGAGACTTCAGCCAGCCGAGCTAGCTACTTCCGGCTCAGCACTCTGCTAACTGAAATGGAGATCAAACTGTTAAATCTTGTCGTTCTTCCAGACTTTAAAAATAATAATAATAATAATAATAATAATAATAATAACTTTATTTATAAAGCGCTTTCAGTCAAAGTGCTGTACAGCTAATAAAATCAATCAATGTTATCGGACTGAATGGATCAAATCCTGATAGTGAATCAAGTCATTTAACGGAGGGCTGTGATGCTCAAAAAATTATCCTCTGATTTACAGGCGTCTCTTTTCCCATGGTAGTCTGTGGAAAAATGTCTTTTTGGATCCAAAGGTGTCACGTAACGGGCTCAGAAGCTGTAATTTCACTGCATGGCCACTATGAAAATTGACTTTAAAACCTGGCGCACTTCCTGGGGGCCTGATCTACCGCCACAGGAATCCAAAAATTTGTTAATACACTAGCTCAGGAAGGAAAAACTAAACACTAACTCTAGACAGGGCTATTGGCTTTATTCCTCGTCAGCCACCATAGTTCTCTGACATGCTTGGCACATGAGAGAAGTTTCACTTTGCTGCAATCTTCAACTTCTATGCTAAATGCCACTAAATGCTGCACACTGGACCTTAAAAGCCTAGAAGACTATTTGCCATAACATAGATTAGGTACTCCAGCCAACAGTTAATAACATGAGGAGTCACTTGCTTAACAAAGTGCTGCAGAAATCAGTGCAAATTTGCATTCGGGACATCTTTGAAGTTAAACACTGTTAAAGAGCAAAAGCTCCAATTGTAACTGCAGTGAGCTGGCCAGTCGAGAATTTTAATCCGAGGATAAAATGCCCTGTACGTAATGACATGCTTTTGTGGTGTCAAGAATAAAGATTTATTTTTAATATTACATTTATGACATTTTGGCTAGTTAGTGTGTTGATGAGCACTTGATGACTTAAAAAAAAATAGCATGATTGCAAATCCCTCCATTACCCTCAAAAGCCTTATGGCTTAAAAACATACCAGTGATTAAATTTCAGAGTTGAACCAGAAAGTTTCATTGTGAGACCTTGTTAAATCCCAGTAGGAGCCTACTTAGAAATTGTAATGATCCTCATTTAATTTCGGTAAACTTTAACATTTAACCTGTAATTCTCTTGTTTAGAAGAACAGCAAACCCACTTAATGAACATTAACCTGCTATTTTATCTTCATTTCTGGCTGACAGGTTGAACGATGAGTCTCGAAGGCTGTTTGAGGAGCTCGGTAGCACGGCAGTGAAGGAGCTGGCCTTTAGAGACAGCTGGGTGTTTGTCGGAGCCAAGGGTATTGAGAACAAGAGCCCATTTGAGCAGGTACGTTAGTATTTATGCTCATCAGAAGCTAAGGGTAGAGATCATCAGCTCCTTTGACCTGACACAGATCTCCCTGCAGTTAACTGCTTACAAATACCAGAAAATAAATCCTCCTACAATGCAAAAGATTCACCAGACAATACTAGCAAGATTTGCTGCACACAGTTACAATGGTATCATGATAGAGTGGATTACTGATATGTAATAGAATAAGGAAGGGATATACCCATGTAGCAATAACACAAGAGAAAGTCTTTTAATATTACTGGTAGTGTATACTGTAGATAAAATACTGCAATAGACACTAGTTGTTTAATTATTTTTGTGTTACTCTGCAGCATTGCCTGAGATGCATTGCCATGTAATTGTCAGTTTACAATATAACATTAAACCTTGCAAATTCCCTTTGTTGCTAAAAGGATTGGTACATTCATCTGAATGATGTTTACATCATTATGTATTCATAATGTAATTTATATGTGAAATGATTATGTACTTAACTTAAGACCCTAGAATATGTACAACCTCCATGATAAAAATAAAATTATAAAAATAAAACCTTGCATATTCCCACATATCAGCACAAAAAAAGGTGCAATAGGAGAATGTAGACGGCACTGGCAGTAAGCTCAAAATAAAACTACATCTAAATGCAAAACAATATAGAAGATGTGATACTGCCTAATACAAATATGAAATGCCTCACAATAGGCCTAAATCTTAGAAAAGACACAGTGATGGTGGCAGATTTAATGGAATATGACATCCAGACAATTACCATTTGTAAATCAGTTAGTCATGCTGTGTTACCTTTAAGAAAACATGGAAATGACAAACATATTAATTTATGATTAATTCAGACAACATTTAACAACGAACACATGTTGTACTGCACGAGTTATGTGACAGTTTATCAATATAAGTCTCACTCATCCAGTTGTATGCTCAGTACTTCCCAGACACATGCATTTTTGCCAAAAAAAACTTAATAGTAGACTCTGGCTTTGAAGAGAACATAGTTAAGTGGCACTTTCAGTCTTAAACAGTAATAGTTTAGTGAAAATGCATGTGTTTGGGAAGTACTGAGCATCATTGTTGCCAGATGTACGCTAATCATCGTATTTGTACAATAACTTTGCCCTCTGTATGTCGTACGATCAATAATTCCAAAATTGCCGTAATATACGATAATTTGACCATTGTGACACTTATAATAAGCTCTTAGTTTAGTTTACATGTCTAATTTTAACTCATTTCCTGGCTCCTACATCTGTGTTTACGCATCACTTCTCACATGATCTCCTTACCGCCAATCGTGTTTGATGTAGGCCAAAGAACAGCCTAGAACAGAGCAGTGAAGACTGAGAAAAAGCTTCTCAGTGAAGAAGTGGGTATGGGTAGATTTGGAGATGTGTCAAAAAAAATTGTTTACTAAAGTTAGGAATTTAACGCATTCGTTCTTGTGATTGTGACTCGGGTATGATATTTTTTCTCAAAATATGAAAGTTTTGGGTCTCTGGCATGATAGTCTAACATTTACAATCTGGCAGCACTGCTGAGCATGCACTTGGATAAAAGACTCTCGGGTTTTACTGCAGGAGTTGTGTGGGAGTTTGTAAATAGATGTCTTGATACAGTTTTGCTGTTGTTAAAGTGATCCCCTATCAATCAGTAAACCAATATGTCTTCACGGCATGACTAATTGATGTACAAATGGTAAATTTGTGGTCGAAGTATTTCTTTAAAAGGAAAACAAAACACTTTAAATAGCATAAGTGCCTTTAATGGTCCAAATGCACTCACTCAAGTCACTTTCACCAAACCGTGGCTTTATAGCAGATTAGTACAGTTTATTTGATGTTTTTTATCACTAAAGCAGCAGATATATCTCACGGGGAGCAGTTTTCCAAATCTTTTTGGGGGTTTTTTGGGTTGTTTTTTTTAATCTGCCTATTGCACCGAAAACTGAAGAACCTGTACGAAATAATTGATGAGAAAGTGTAATGTGACTTAAAGTTGAATCACTGTGTTACAGACAAATCTAATGTGATAGCAGTAATGTGTTACACTGATGATGAATGGCAATGCTTCTGTCCTTATACATTGTACACATTTCTGATGTTTACATTTGTTTGCTAATGCAGTTGAAAACAGGCTTTTGTGAAAACTTGTTTGTTGAAGCCCATCTCGGAGTGTTTTGTTGACATCAGTTCTGTTTTGCTTGCGGTTGTTTCCATTAGCGTATGAAGAACAGTAAGAGCAGCAACAAGTATGAAGGTTGGCCCGAGTCTCTGGAGATGGATGGCTGTATTCCTCTGCGACCTCCCCTGGAAGGATAGCTCTGCCTCATACTCTCTCGGCTACAGTACAGTAACACCTGGATTGGCAGCAGTGGATCCAAATGACTGTTTACAGAAAAGCCAGGGAGCTGCTGAGTGACTGAAACCATCCAAGATCTTGTTCAGAAACAGCATGTTATCCCCCCTCTTGTGGCAGAGACATGAGTCAACTGCAAAGATTGTCTGGGGACTTGATATATTTAATATTGCTGGAACTTGTTATAGTGGATTTGTGCATTAAACTTTGTGAGCCACTTTTGAGTTGAAGTAATGTAGAAATGAGGAAAATGTATGTGTCAGGTTATGGGAAACTTGAGAGGCCAAATGCTTGATAACCAAAGTGTAAGAGCGACATGTGAATGAATGCAGCTGGAGTAGGTCTTCCAAAGCCATTGTAGGAAATGGGCATATTTCCTCTCTGCAAGCCTATCTGTAGGGTGTCAATATTCTGTGCACGATATTTGATGTTCTGCAAGCAAAAGACGCACCTAACTGGTTTTACACTTAGGCATTTGAAAACCTAATCCATGTCAGCATAAGAAAAATACATCAGAGGTATACTAGTAGTTTAAATGTCCTACAAAGCAACAGGCGTGTAGGGAGATTTTATATTTAAATTGGTTAATATATTTTCATCCTGTGATACATATTTCAGTGATATTGTTATGCCTAGTGTTAGCTGCCATTGTTTCCATAGAACTTGATGCACTGCAGTTATTGTTTGCCACATGTTTACAGATTTCTTCAGTCGAGTTTGGCCTAGTTTATTTTCCTCTGGTAAAACTATTTATTTTAATACTTTATTAGAAACCAGATACATAGTGTGGGTTCATCTTAACGGCACCCATAGTTTTTATGTTGTCTCAGGCCTGTGAGCATCTTTAAACCGAGCGCTTTGTTTATCGATTCAACCTAAATGTGTGGTTGCGTATGTCATTTTTTATGTTAAATGTATCCACCAAGTCTAACAATGAAGGAAATGTTTAGAAATAAACCCATTATATTACACGTGCGGTTAGAAGTCCACTTAAGCTGCGATTGTCTGAATTATGTTACCTCTAAGTGTAAAGACTTTTCTACAACGCATCACAGTCTGTCTTTATATTGTGACAACAATACTGATGAATAAAACTCTAAATATTTCTTGTGGGGGTTTTTTTTGTTGTTTTTTTTCTCTTTCTCTTGTGAGTCTTGAGGGGTTTTGAGTCAACTGGCATACTTGAAGAAATTCACCAGAGGGCGACAAAAGTCAAGCCTCACTGGGGTTACTCGGTTCATTCTGCTCAAGGCAGCAGCTTCACAGAGCGTATGGTGGTGATAACCACTGCGGTCTGAATGTGGAACATTTCAGCTTCGACGGTCAATTTAGTAAAAGCACAGAATCTTGTTGCACCTTGAATTTACTGGCTGTAACGTAATAATGTAATAAAAACACGATCAATTGCATTGTTCCATTGAGATATATTATGGGGCCTTCAAGTGCTGTTAGAAAAATCGTGATTTCGGGTTTGTATTTACGAACGAGTTCAGTGTTCTTATGGACTGTGGGATATGTGGCCATTTTTAAAACCTGTCCTATTGCCGCTGTTACAAGATAAGGTGCACTCTATTTCACTCTTAGAATTTAAGGGTAATAAAAACAAAAAAAAAAATAGGAAATAGAGGTAGCTATTAAATGGAGAGCTAGTCTCTTTTGTGTGAGGAGGGTATTTGTTTTCGATTCCTCCACGTCTCACATATACATCATTTAAAAAAGTAGGCCTACCTTTATACCAGTACTGTACTAAGGAAAAATTCTGAGCAACCTGCAATTTACTTCAGTATTTATGTTATGCTTCTTTACACTTTTACTTATCTGCATATCAGAGTAATATTGCACTTTTTTTTACACCTTTTTTAAATTTGACATGAACAGTATCTAGATAAATATAATAATTTATTTACCTGATCTTTAAAATAGAACCACAGAAGCAATCAGTGGTGAAAAAGTACTTAATTTTTTAAAGTAAAAGTAGCGACACTATATTGTAAAAAAAAAAACCAAAAAAAAAAAAACAACTTAGAAATCTATAAATTATATTATTGGATTATGATTAGTGATCCATTAATGTGTCCATCACACATGGTTGGTCAGGGGGGTAAACAAAGGGATGATTTTAATTACTTCACATGCTGCTGGGGAGCATAATCTATAATGATACATTATCATGTATTACTCTTTTAATTTTTGTATTATTGATGTAAATCTGCAAAGTAAGTAAAGCTGATCTTGTGGGCTTATTTTTAATTACTTAAGTTTTATCTTGGCAAATGCAAACTCTGTTTTTCAAATAGATACTTTATTGATCCATTTGAAAACTATGCAGCAGCTGCAATCACAATCAAACAAGACATGAGGCATCTAAACATAGAACATACACATCTACATCTCACATGATCAAGTAATGAAAACTATACATAAGATATATTTTTAGAAGAAAAAAGATAGATGACAGCATTTTGTAAACAGCAATGTAGCTGGTGTTCAATGTGGCTTCTCTAATACTATATGGGTATAAAAAGTATACATATATAGTATATTAAATAGCATCCCTAAAAGTATAAATTTTTAAAAGTACTCTCATCAACATATGTGCAATGAAATCGAAATCTACACAGTAAATATCTAGATAGATAGATAGATAGATAGATAGATAGATAGGCTAGATTGATAGTTTAACTGTGTACATTTTCAACAGTTCAACTTTATAGCCTACAATTTCTCCTGTAGACTGTGTTGTGTGTGAAATACATCAAATATATAAACTGATCTAAAGAAAGCTAAAAACAAAACTAAATAAAGCAGTCAAATAAATGTATTGGTGTATTTAATTTGATCCATCAACGGTACCAATAAGAAGTGTTACAAAATCATTTTCAGGCTTTTTATTGCGGCTGCTGTGCTGAATGTGAAGCTTACGAGGCGCATTTGAACGCAACATTAAAGTCACATTACCGGCCGTTGACATAAACACGCGGCAGCACCGCCCTCTCGTGGCGGAGTGAGCTAACTGTTGGATCTGCTCGTGCTCGGGATGATGAGGAGCCCTGTGGCAAGTGTGAGCAGGCAGGCAGCGCGCGCTCAGTCCACACGCGAACCTGCTGAAGGCCGTTGGAGTCGTGCGTTGTAAATTATGTACATAAGTTACTGATATTATTCGGGTGCACATGAATGGCCAGAAGCACAACTTGGAGCCGTTAAACCGAGAAACGAGTGTGAAAATGTGTAAACCAACGGCCAACATCGTCTGATACTGGAACACGGACAGCAAGTGCTCCGTACCCGTCTCTCACAGACCGAGGCTCGACGACTCCGGTGGGGATTTTCAAGCCAATAAGACCGCGGCAGACCGTATAAAATGTAATTAAAACTACGTAGAAGGAACCGCGAATTTTTCTAAATCTTTTTTCGTAATTGTATTTTTCAGTGGGTGTAAAAAATAATTTTGTAGGCAGAAAGCCCAGTGTAAATCTCATGTAAAAACGTTTGTAAAAAGATATCGGAATAATAAGGAATCCAGTGAGAGAGCTAGCTATCTGTGCTGAGCAGCTCGGTTTTTGGAATTAAATAGCCTACATCGCTGGACCGACGAGCTACGATGTTGCATTTGGGTGAGTGATGTTTGTTGTTATTTTCAATTACAACGCAAATAGTCATTTTCGTTATTCAAAGACTGTGGCCCCCTAGTGAGGAATTATTGTTGTTGTGTTCAGCCTGTTTTAGCACTACGAGGTTGCTTATGTGTCCCCTCCTGTGTCTGCTTATTATTCTGAATTGAATGAAGCTGTGAATAAACACTCAAGTCAAGTGCAGATCTGCGGGCAGACTAACTGACAGGCCCTCAGACAGCAAATGTTTGGCCCATCATGTGAATGATGTGGCTGTGCTTGGGGCACGAAAGGCCAGGAGGTTTGGGGATTTTTGATTTGTGGTGTCAGTCACTCTCGTCTTGTATGGTGGATGTAGGCCACTTTGTTTTTTTGTTTTTTTTTACCGTTTGCACGGCGTTTCTAAAGTCAGCTGAGCTACCAGCTAGCCAATGGCTGCACTTCATGGTGCTTGCACATCCAGGCATCACTGTGTCATATATGCTGTAGCCTATAAATAACATGCATTAATTGCATTTTGCTTCAGAGCAAATGACTTCTGCACAACAAGACCCATCATGGGTTATTTGCTTGAAGTAGCCTAATGTTCACAATATGTTAGAAAATTAAAACAATTTAAGAAAAATCACAGTGTCAACTATATGTATCTTACATGTTGAAGAAATACATCAATTATTTTTTCATATGATGGCAATAAATTATACAGAACATCAAGCATCCCCTCCTTAACTCCTCCTTTATTGATATGTATGAAAACATTGCGTCTGCTGGTCCCGCTGGGAGCGATAGTGATGTACTCAAAACATTAGAGAGGATACTTCCTCTCCTAAAGAAGGCTGACGGCTGCTAAATACTCAAATCAACACTTTGCTGATCTCTGAGTACTCCCATCACCCATAAAAGTTCAGAGACCATTTTGCATGAGTAAAAGAGGCTCGGTTGTTGATATGAGCTGCAGGAGTAGTAAGCTACTTTTGTAACATGTAATCCTGATTCATCATTGGCTGATTAAGGAGCCGTTCTCTCACCTGGATTAGAGGAATCCTTTGGTATGGGCTGGTTGTGCTCACTGAGGGGAATGAAAGAGAACAAAAAGGGGGGGTTAGATAACACATATTCTCTCTGTGTCTCTCCCTCAGTGAACAGTGCTCTGTGTGTGCTACCTACACTCCACTCTCCCATGCTTGACCTGGATTGGACAAAAGTCCTTGTTGTGTTTTCAGCCTTGAGTTTCCCTAATGGGAAGAGAACAATCATTGTGCGTTTGATTCTAGTAGCCAGCATTGGATATTTTCCACCAGATTTCAAAACGCCGCCTATAGACAGAAGACGCACAGGAACGCAACATGTGCTGAACCAACTCGTGCAGTAATTGAGTAGGAGGAGCAGTCAGAGGAGTTTTAATTATCTTTTCTTGTACAATTGCGCATACACTGTGCTGTATTTAGATGAACAGTTTTTAGCAGGTGATCTGGTTGTTAAATCATAAGCCTGTGGGTTCAAATTTTAGCGTTATCTATTCCCTTGTGGTGTTTAATGTGTGGTGCTTGTCCTGAACATTGTAATTAATTGTATTTGTGCCACACACAAACAGCATCCTGTTTTTCAATGCGACAGCAGCACAGACTGTCGGCTCTTTGAAGGTTTACACCTGCCACTTACAGTGATATATCCTGGTGTGACTTTATGACAGAAGTCATTCCTGTTAGACCTCAGTGGCCTCACTGAACAAACATGGTCTTTGTTTGAACCTGTCTTTGTGATCAACAGCTGATCTGTGGGGTTCAGATGTAGACCTGTGATCTTCAGAACAGTTGCTGCTTGACATCGAGCCCGTTTGAAATTTGGCCAGTCGCTTTCAGACCTTGTGCTGCCTCTGCCTCGTCTCCCCGCATCACTCAGCCTCCATCCCCTCTGTTAATCTCTGTGGGACTAATATTAAATCTGGAAATGACTGGAAAGATTCAAGTGTTGCATTACTTATGCCGTGATAAGTTATTGTTACAGGCTGGTATTGGTCTGGATTTGATCTACACACTCCAGCCAAGTGTATCTGCTGAATGTTTCCACGCAGTCTGACTCCCTGCCTGGTAACAGAGCTGCGAAGTCTGACAATAAACAAAAGGATAATATGCTGACTGTAGCTGGCAGTTGATGAAGGAACCTTGTTAAAAGACTGCAACAAACACTCATACACTTGTGCCTCCATAAGTTTACACTTGCAACTACACCTGACAAAACACCTGCCCTATGTGATGATAACAGTTGTAAAGTTGGGGATTTAACTTAAAATTAGTCATTTCAGTTCAGCATGGTTAAAACTTCCTCAACTATAATAATAATAATCATAATTATAAGAACAATAACAACATTAATAACCATTAATCTAAAATACACACAAAAAATACTTTTTTTAATAGATTTTATCAAAGTGGACTGAGTGAGTTCAGGAAAAAAATGTTGTGTAAGATAGAATAAGAAATTTAAGAAATAATTCTGATAGTAAACTTTAAACTTGGGCTGAAAACTGACAATTTTAATTTTGATAATCAACTGTGGATTATTTTCTCAATCATTTGCTGTAAATTTGTTAGAAACGAATGGAAATTGTCCAGGGTAACCTCTTCATATTGCTTGTTTTGTCCAACTCACAGTCCAGAATGAATGCATACGCAGGTAATTGTCCCATATAACACAAAACATGCAAATCCATACTAGTGATACACTGATTATAAGTTGACTGATAAATTGAGTGCAATTTTAAGATAATTGGCATCAGCTGATGCCTGCGATCACAACATCGATAACATTAAACTGAGGGGGCCGTCCACCCCGCCTTCTGGACCCCTGCTCCATGAGGAATTATTGATTTCATTCATTTAAAATGAATAAATCAAGAAATACAGAAGTATTAAGAAATAAACTTGACATTTATGGTGGAAATAATGTCCCTTAATCATTTATAGTTATAGAATTGCGTTCCTCAATCTTGTGTTATTTCCGTGTAAATAAACAGAGACAGTGCAAATAATAATTGTTTGAAATAACTGTTCATTTAAGGACAGCTATTTTGTTGTTATAGTTATTCAATTTTTGTCAGAAAAAAACACAAAATAATATCAGCCTTCTATATCGGCCATTGGCCTGCTATGTAAATATCACCATTGGCCATAGAAAAACCTATCCAGGGATACACAATCTATTTTGCTTGGGGGCCACTTTTGCAAAATGACAGGAGGCCAAGGGCCAGACACAGCAGCCCAATACATGTTTCTAGGATTTTATGATGTTTCTATGATGTTAGGACAGCTCTATGATTCTAGGACATTTGGGGGACTTAAGAATGTTTTTTTGGAATGTAGGATGTTTCTAGGATTTCTAGGAATTGAGGATGTGTCTTAGCTACTAAGAAAATTCTTGGATTTATGGACATTTGTAGGATTTTAGGACATCAGGGTAGGACCTCTGTCAGGGGGTACGGGAATCATTCAACGGGGCACTTAAAAACCTGCTCTATTTTTATGCACCCTGCTACCTTACACACACACACACACACACACACACACACACACACACACACTAAAAGTACAAAAACAATTCCCAGTGTGAATAACTTTTGATTTTTGGTGAATTAGAAGATGGTGGGGGTGCCCCTCAGGCCATAAGTTCAGTATCACTGCACTAATCCTGCACTAATCAATTGATTATCAACATAAATGACAGTTAACTTTTTGTAAATCGACAAAATAAATCATCAGAGCTCCACTTACAGCCATTTTCTGTAGCAGTAAGAGCTTATTAACAACTTTACAGTGACACCTTCTGCTTGCTCTTCCTCGGCCCCATGCACCGAGTCTCACTGTGACACTGGACATACCAATGGAAAATATTCCTATGCTAATGTAATCACCTCATGTTTTCAACCTTATCCAACCAACCTCTAAAAGCATTCCTCCTCTCCTCTCCTCTCCTCTCCTCTCCTCTCCTCTCCTCTCCTCTCCTCTCCTCTCCTCTCCACGCACAACTGTAGCTGCTTTTGTCCGAGCAAAAATTTAGCTATAGTCACTGCTTTCATTCACACAAACATTGGCACATATTTTATCAGGCAAAATCCCCCAGCTCCCTTTTTGTCTGTGCCACCCCCCTCTCTTTATCTCTCTCTTGTTCTCTTTCACACACACATTTTTCCCACCCCTTCTACTAGCCGGCCCCCCTTCGCTCCATCTCTCCTTCCCTCTTTATCTGTTTGAAACTCTGCTGTCCGCCTGCTCCCACCAACTACATTCCCTTCCTGTCCCCCTCGCCACTTTTTATTCACTCTTTTCATCAACACGTCCCCATCAATTGCTAAAACGGCACTGTCTGTGCACGCGCATGCAGTCACACACACACACACACACACACACACACACACACACACACACACACATGCACTCAGTCCCCTTGCTCTTTCTTTGTCTGCCTGCCTAATTTTCTAGCGGCAGTTTGGTTCCAGGGGATTAATGTGTGTATCACCATGAAGTAAGGGATGACAAAAGTGCAGGACGCAGATAGGGTTGCAATGTATTTGTTTTGTGTTTTAAGTCACAGCACGTGTAGGAGTTGTGAGACTTCTGTGTGTATGCTTTTGTTTGTCTTTGTGCAAAAGAGAGTCTAAGTAATGTAGATCATTTTTGGTTTTTTTTCTTCGCTCCATGTCTCAAAACTTTGAGCACAGATAACAAAAAGTTCTAGCAAAAACAAATGTGGCCTTCTGCAGGTTTTGAGAATAGAATATAAATCACATCTTCGGCAATGGTGTCACAATAATTTTTGCCGCACATTTCAGAAATGATTAGGCAGCTGCAGGTGTTCTCCCCGCACAAGAGCCTCACAGAAGCCTGGAGGGCAGGCAGTGTGCAGCTTGTCAGATGTTCAGTTCTCATGTCTTCACTGCAGCGCTGCTAGAAAAATGAACAGACAATGATTCTGACATGTGAACTTGTGTTTATGCTGCATGCTGAAGTCATATGGCCCTGAAGAGAGTCACCGTATCAGCTGCGATGTTGGTTTCATTATATTCAACTTTGGTTTACCACATTTGCCCACATGGGCAGTTGCTTGGTCATTTTCCTGATGTCAGGAAATTCCTTTCGGCATTCTTTCATTGAAAGGAGACATGTGGTTTGGGTGCGAGAGAGGGTTTGCTTTTGATGTGTGTGTGTGTGTGTGTGTGTTTTCTGTGTATAAAAGATAGGAAGAGTGTGAGAGGGACAGAGAGAGAAAGAAAGAGTGAAACAAAGTTTGTTCTAGCCTGCTGGTGTGTGTCTGATATCTGTATTTCTGTGTGTGTTTATATGTGTGTGTAGTCTGGGCCGTTGTGAGAGACAGTGATGGGGTTGAACGTGTTTGATGTACTGTGATAACTCTGTCCGGTATGTGGCTTTCATGGGAACTCCTTGCCCTGGGGACACGGGCGAATAAGCTCCTGTTTAAAGGGCAACTTCCCTCTCTTTATCGCCTGTTGTTTTTCCCCCTTTATGTCCCCCACATCCTGTTGGCCTTTACCTTTTTAGTCTCACTGTACACTACTGTAAGTCTCCACTAGTGGTGAAATGAGTAGCTGATAGAAAATGAAGACATTTTAGATTATTTAGTAATTTAATGTAATTTAATAACACGCATTGCCTCTGTTTTCTCAAGCATGAGGATTAATAATAATAAATACATCACCCTGAGCTCAGGGAAATTGTGATGGCCATTTTTCACTGTTTTCCGACATGTATATTGGGTCTATCCTTGGCCCATTGCTGTTTACATTATAGATAAATAACATAATTCTTCCCTAATCAATACTTCAATTTAGGGATGTTACGAGAACCAATACTTTGGTACTAATATAATACCCAAATTATGAAAAAAGTGACAGTACTTGTTTATCTGTAGTACCCCAGGCACCAGGGATGCAGTTCTTCCGGCATTGAATTCTTTGCAGTGGGAATGCTGTGCATTTGCACTGTTATTAACACCAGAATTGTGACAAGGCACTAAGCATATATTATGCATTGAGCACTACACATTTAAACTTTTTTCAGGTAGCTGAGAGCTGAAAATGTTCAACTTCGGGTAAAGCTCTTAGCTTGTCAATATAACGTTTTATCCAGCCATCCAATTAGAGTGGAGAAGGGGTGGGACTAATAGTCTACCGCAAAGATCAGCGTCTTAAGACCCTGATGCACCAAGCAGACTGTCAGCCATTGATTGATGTTGGGCTCCTTGGTGCGGTTCACCCTGAACCGTTGGCCCTCGTTGGCCGTTGTCAGCCCTCGTTAACCTACGTCAACCTACGTCAGCTTTTTTTTTTAAATTCGCGGCGGCAACAGTGGAGCACAACGGTAAATGGAATCACCCTGATTTGCATTTGAGCTCAGTGCACGAGAAGAGTAACATAAGTGAGGAAAGTAAACAAATGGCTAAAGTTGAGAGGGAGGGAGGTCGAAATTGACTTGTTAAATGAGGTTAGATTTTTTTTTTTCTTCTGCCATCGTGCTCTTTAGCAGAAACTTTTCTGGTGGTTTGTGTTGTTCACTGGTGCATGGTAAATATGTTTTGTCTTTCAACACTGGATTGTTTTATTAATGTGCTAACAGGCTAGCTAGCATCAAGATGATCCTCCAGTTTCCCTTTTGTAATGACGATTACAAACAACCAGTGGTATGGAGGGATTTCTTCTTTCATGCAGGTGCAGAACGTACGTGCTGGTTAACTGTCAGTTTGGTGTGTTCCTATGCAACTTTTTTTTTGCCCGGTGTATGGCGATGTAAGGTAATGCAGCAGGCGGCTTTCATTATCCAACTAGTTCTCTGATGTTGGTTTGGTGTGTCTAGGCTTTACATGTACAAGAAGTGCTGAACAACAACAATAACAATGGAGGAGAAATATGTTAATATACTGGAGGTTATATATTACATTGGATTTATTATTTTATTTTAATTTTTTATAGAGGTATTGAATTATGTATTGAAAATAGGGTTTTTTTTGCTGATGATACAGTTTTATATGCCCCAGGCTCCACCCCAGCCCAGGCCAAGACTTGTCTACAGTCCGTTTCCCAGTTATCACTCCTCCCAGTTATCAACGGACTAGTGTTATATGTAGAAAAGAGAGAGGACACGGTATTCTCCATCTCCACCAGTGACTCTGACTATCCTGCCATTAAAAATTTAAATGGTGCACCCATATTGCACTGGCAAAATCATACAAAGAAATTTATTTAAGAAATTTGGCTTGAAAAAGACTTATTCATTCATCCAGCCAACCGTAAAAATTATTGTGGAGTCAGCCTTCATGTCTGTCCTTGACTATGGAGATATTCTCTATTGTCATGTTTCACCAACACATTAGCAGTTAAACCCTGTGTATCATAGTACTTCATGCTTTATTACAAATGACAAATATTGTGCTCATCATATCTCCGTATCACATGGTTGGATGGGCTTCCTTACAGTCAATAAGAAATAGCCATCTCATGTAACTCATTTATAATACTCTACTGCTGAATAGGGCTGCAACAAACAATTATTTTTTGTTATCAGTCAATCTGCCCATTATATTATTAATCAATTGACTAATCATTGTCTGAATAAAATGTCAAAAAAAGGCGGAACATGCCCTGTGTAATTTCCCAGAGCCTAAGGTCTAATGGTATGTTTGTTTCTATTGGTTTTATTTTATTAACAGTCCAAAAATCTCAAACTATTTTTATTATCAAACAGTTTAAAACAGTTTATTATCATGTATGACAAAGAAAAGCTTCAAATTCTCACATTTAAGAAGCATTAATGTTTGACTTGTTTACTTAACAAATGACTAAAACCAGTAGTGGTAATTTATGGTAATTATCAAAATAGTTTCCAGTTAATTATCTGACTAATTGATAAAAAAAAAAATCAAAATAATTGTCACAGCATTACTGTGAAAGGTAAAGATTTTGCTATAGATTTTCTGTCAAGTTGGCTATCACTTTAGCATAAGACTTTATATAATATCAGGCAATAATGAACCTAATACTGTGGTAGTTTTGTTTGCAATATTAAATTTACAGGACTTTCTGGTCTAACAATTCAGTACCTTGATTTGTCAGGCACTCAGGCCACTTGTTTAAACAGACACTCCCATTTCTTTATAATTGGTTTCTTTTTCTAATTTCCAGACAATGAGGTACATAATTATTCATATGACTTTTCCTAATTCAAAATAACATACAGTATAATGTGATTTTTTTATCAGTTTTATCATATGGGTAAAAAATTTTATAGTTCATTTTGTTGTGGTATTGTATTGGGTGTGTAGTGTGTCTGCGGGAAGCTACTTGCTTAATTACAGTTTGTCTCATAGAGTATGTGTCTACTTCTCAGGAATGCCGCTCAACTGGAATTCTTTTTCAGGAGCCTCTTAGCAGTTGGTCTAATATCAGCCTATTGTGTTTTTAATTTGACTGACAGCTGCTAGCATCGCATGTCAGACTCATTTGCTTTGAGCCTGGAGAGACAACAGGCTTGACATGAGTGGTAATGGCTGCCTTATAAAAGAGATAAAAGCTGCTGTGAGACACTAGACGAGCCCCCAGTGGTCACGGTGGGCTTTACTCATTAAAATTGAAGAGAAAAAGTTTAGGCTTACCGCTGTGACTTTGACTGAGCCTGTCTGGCAGTAGAGACCACATTTCAGGAGCCAAGATAGACTATACATGTGTGGTCCTCGTGGATAGCTTCATACCTAAGAGTGCTGTAACCCAAGCCATGGCAATGGCCCTTTAAAGTCCCATGGGTTCATTTGTAAAGTAATATGTGTTGAGTTGTAAACTAATATGCAAAGTGAGTTAATACCTTGACCCAGACTGCACTTTTTACTTTCCATTTACTGCACCATTACAAGCCGAGGACAGCCACCTTCCTGTGGTACAGCTTTTGTTGTTGGTATGCATTAGCACGCATTCCTCCTTTAAGCACAGCTGATAATCCTAAATGGTGACTTTGGACTTTATTGCTTCCGTAACTGGTAGACCTACCCCGTCTTTTAGGTATTGGCTCCAGAATGACTTTGGCTGCCTGGTGTCTTAATAAAACTGCTCTGATGCAGCCACCAAGAGATCATTGGCTGTCAGAGAGCAGAGGAGATATAATACCTTGGGCCAGATGGAGAGTGATAGAGGAGAAGTGAAGATAAAGATGTCATCGGAGAGATGCCCAGTAGAGTACAAACACACACACACACACACACACACACACAAACCCAAACAGTGAATGAGTTACAGCATAGCAGGGATATTGCCATGTCAGAGGGAACCTGCTGTGTTCAGTTTCACCTTCTGCTGGCAGAGAATAACACTGAGGGCCAACGTAAAACTGTCTATTATCACCCCGCCTGAATGGTTGACTGAGTGTGCACTGAGTAACTTTGTCCGTTGATGCCTGTGCTGATGATAATCACAATCATAGCTGTGTATATTTATGAGCCTTTTGTTGCAGATGTGTGGTAGACACTCCAATACAGTTCGAACTGCGTATGAATTATTCACACTCAACTGGCCCATAGTTCTTCATCCATATTTAATGTTTGGGATCACATACTCCTAACTGCAGCATTCTGTTGACTAATGGAGCCACTGAACACAACTTAAGTTGTAAGACGCTGATAAACGTGCACTTGATGATGGATGAAGCCATGTGTAATTCTTGACCAGTATATTCTTTCAGGATGCATTGGTCTAAGTGACAAATGTTTAGCCCATAACAAAGATGAAGCCCTTTTTTGGCAGATTAAGTGGTTGCCCTCCTATATGGGTTTTGTGAGTTTCCTACCATATACGGGTAGAAACTGCCAGAGTTCACTACTAAGTATGATTTAACATTGCCCAATTAATTACCCAGGTCACTTTGGCAAGCGGCTGTGGAAAAAGACCATTTACAGATATTTGTACTTTCCTCTGTCTCTGATTACTGGAAACTTCTGCACCAATTATGGAGATCTTAAAAATCTTCTCACGTTAGGTTTTCTTTTATGTTTGCAGCATTTCGCTACCTTCTGAGCCTAATTACTTAAAAAATGCATTGCAGAAGTTTTACAGGCAATCAACACTTAGCATTCTCAAGGGGAATACTGTATCTCTCTGTAAGTATTGGCAGTGTTTACAAGAAAGAGCTGTTGAAATAGTCACAATGCTTCATCCTAATGGGACTTTCAGCATTTTCCATCCAATTCTATCTAGTTTACACATAATTTTACACAAAGTTACTGGACTAACCCAACAATCCATTTCCTTACACAGTTGCTATAAGGATTTTCAATGATGTCTTTGATGCTCGTCTCTTTTGTTCCTCTAAAGTAAAAGGTGACTCATGGACTTTCCTATTTAAATGTGTCTCATCAAATTCAAACAGTATTCCACTTGCATTCTTCTTAAGAGAGTTAAATATGGCAACAACATCACAATAATCCTCTCTGACTGGCTGAATATTAATGCAATGTTTTGTTTTTGTCTTGCAGGGTTTACTTGAAGATATTCACACAGCAGTTTGAAAGAAAACGCTGCTGCTTTCCCCAAAAGCTTGAAAAATAACTCCTGGTTTAGTGTGTGTGTTTCTAGGAGCTGCAAGACGTGTGGTTTACTTTGATTAGTACTGCACCTAAATGGATATAAGGAAAATGTAGGACATGATGAGGAGGAAAGTGAGGACAAAATCTATTCTCCCACAGCTGTGGTCTTACCCTTCTGTACTTGTTTAAAGCATCTAACAAGAGGAAACGGGGAGGCAGAGAGCGGAGGAAAAGTGCAAGAGGGTCACTAGTTTGGCCAAAGACGGCCTTTAGTCACCTGCAGCGCTGGAAGAAAAGCCTGACAGACTAGAAGGGTGAGTGGGTGACCACAGAAAGAGAGAGAGACGGGGACTGACGGAGGAGCAAAGGTTTGGAGGAGGAGGAGGTCGAGGAGGAGTGGGAAAGGCCATTCCCCATGGCTACTGACCCGGGAGAGCCCACAGGCACCGAGGATTCCTCGGAGAAACCTGATGGACAGAGGGAGGAGGACACGGAGCGGGAGGGCAGGGTCGACCCACAGGGGGAGCGGACACACAGCACCCCCCCAGACTCCCTCTCCTCCCAGACTCAGGAGAGGAAAGCAACAGGGGGAGAGAATGGAGGAATCAGGGGAGGAGGGGGAGGAGGAGGAGGAGGAGGAGGAGGGGAAGCCAGCCAGGAGGGTGAGGAGAAACCAGACAGACCGATTTCATTCTCCACACCCTCCTTACCAGTTGACACTGGCCAGAAACGACTGAGGAGGGAGAAGCGTTTCTTCAGGAAGAGTGTGGAGATTTGTGAGGAGGACGATGAGGTGGAGGTGTCCCCAGAGGCGCCCCACAGTGCCCCTCACCTGGAGCTGCGCTCCTCAGACACAGTTTTCACCAGCAGTGCCCAGCAGCAAGGGGCTGCTTCATCCTGTGCTGCTATGGGTCATGACCCATCCTTCCCCATCTCCAGCCAGGAGCCAGGCAAGGATGCATCTTCCTCTGCAACTGCCCAGAGGGGGAAGGAGAGGGACCGTGAGCAGGAGGAGGAGGCCGAGATGAAGGCTGTGGCAACCTCCCCTGGAGGCAGGTTCCTCAAGTTTGACATTGAATTGGGCAGAGGAGCCTTTAAGACTGTGTATAAAGGCCTGGACACAGAGACATGGGTGGAGGTGGCTTGGTGTGAACTTCAGGTAAGATCAATTGTTCTTTTTTCTTTTTACACCACGATGCCAAATATTCAAAATGTATCACTTCAAATTATGCATTAGCAGGCAAAATTTGCCTTCAGATAAAAATAAAATATTTAATGCACATAAAAAATCCAGAATGTGAACACAACCCTGAGAGGTATACGTTATATCCACAAATTATATTTCCAATCAGTCTGCTCTAGAGAGCTCTAAGTTCAATGTTGCTCTTTTGATGGGAATTGTGTTAGATGTGTCCCAGGAGGTCTTCCTCCTGAAATTTTTAAATCTCAGCACGTTGTCTGATTGCTATTCATACTGCACGACTGCAGTTCAGTGGAGACTGGGGTGAAAAGGAGGAGCATTGCTTGTAGTTAAGTGACAGCACACAGTGAAAGTGGAGACCTTGCCTTTTCTGGGACTGTTATGAATAATAGAATTATGGGCTGTCTGCTTGCATTGATAGGGTATCCTATGAGAAGCAGCATTTTCTGCATTAGTGTGAATGATATTAATTCAGTTATGACACTTAAGGGAAATATTGATTTTAGGGATTGCATTAATGTGTTTTAAATGTAGTGGGACTCCTAACAGCTCTTGAAAGAAAAAAAAAACATGTGCACTCTGCGTTGTTACTTACTGGAAATTGCTTTTTGAAAAAGCCAAATTTTCCCAAATTTTCCCAATTTCCCAGCCTTATCACAAGGTTTAAAATGAGACATTAATGTTTATATTGTAAAGTGCGCAGTCAAAGCAATGCTGCTAATTAGGCTACTTTTACATGCCAGGGTATAGCTGAGGCTGGAGTGCATGTCACAGCTCAGGCTTGGCTTTTCTATTGTGTAATGTAATGACGTCTGAAATGGAAATAGTCAGCTCTGTATGGGATGCATTTTGTGACCACAGAGCATATAGGAACACTGTAGCAAATGTACAGCAAATATTACTCTAAGAAACTCTTTGTCCTGCACTAAGATTGCAGTGGGAAGAAAATAATGACCATTGTAAATGTCTAGTACCAGAGCACTTTCAAAGTCTTGACATACTGCATCCATCCATTGTTAGATGAGTGAATTCAACATGTGGTGGGAGACAGACTTGTGGAGGAGAGAAGAAATGCATTTCTCTGACTCTTGGCCCCACAATAGAGAGCAGTGTTATGGTAAGCCATCAGATTTGACTGCTGGCTTTGTGTGAGAATAGTCAGTCATGTGTTTGGTTTGGAGCTAATTCCAAAACAAGAGCCTTGACTAATCCTTGAGATCAAGCTCCTTCTACTCAATGTGTCCTTTTTTTCCAGAGATCTGCTTAGCTTGCAAAGGTAGCCTGTTTCTGCTTCAATGATGATTTTATCATTAAAGGGGAAGGTTCACCCTGAAATCAAAAATACATATGTTTCCTCTTACCTGTAGTGCTGTTTATCAATCAGTGTAGATTGTTCTAGATTGGTGTGAGTTGTCAATTGTTTTAGATATTGGCCATAGAGAAGTCTGCCTCCTCTTGAATATAATGGAACATGGCACTCGGCTTGTGGTGCTCAAAGTAGAAAAACAGCTATGTCTCTTTTCAGAAATCGTGACCCAGTTTCCAAGATAATCCACAGACCTTGTTGTGAGCAGGAACATTTTTTTTTTCTTTCTACTGGACTACACCCAGCAACTGTATCACCTGCAGAAGGAAGCGTGCATCTACTGCTAGCTCATCTAGCACTAGGAGCTAGCTAATGTTACAGCTCAGCTGAGGAAGACGCCATTATTGTTTACATCTGTGGTGTCATGAGCACAATCTTCTTATCCATGAGTAGATGCATGCCTTCTCTTGAGTGCAGAAATACGGTTGGCTGGTATCACCCGTTCCTACATGAAACTGCTCACAACAAGGTCTGTGTATGTTATCTTGAGTCACCGGTCCTGAAAAGAGACATTGCTGGTGAGCTTTTCAAAAAATATTTTGTTGCGCTTTGAGCACCACAAGGCGAGTGTAATCTACATTCATTATATTAGAGAGAACGCAGACATTCTCTACTGCTGGTATCTTCGACACTCAGCAGTTCACACCAAAACAATCTAAACTGATACAGGTTAGAGGAAAATATGTTTTTTAATATTGGGGTGAATTGTCCCTTTAGTATATTTTGCCATAAGACAAACATTGTGTCATGACACCAGTGAATACGCCACATACTGTATTTTGCCTGGGCGTAGGAGTGTGAGCAAATCTGATCTGATAAAGCATTTTTTGAAAATGAAAAGACAGTAGGCTTAAGCTGATTTACGCTCACATATTGAATCTGCAATATCCAATTTTGTCCCCACAGCACTGTGTCAAAGTAAATTTTGATGCAGAATTAAATCGTTTTACTGGGTATTTATTTATGAATCATTAGGACATTAATTTAGTCATCAGTCATGAATTGCTGAGACAATTAAATACACTGCACATTTTACTGATTAGCATTTATTGTATACACAGATAGGAAGACAGCCTCTTAGTGAAAACAGACTGTGATTTTGACACTCAAAGCAACACCAAGGACAATAAGGCAGAGTGTGAGAAAGAAAAGAGAGACACAGGAGGTGATGGTGAGCAAGAGAGAAAAGACAGAGGGGGAGATGACGAGCCAAGCAGAGGATTACCATGGCATCCCTGCCAGAGAGCAGTTGTGTAGCTAACACTAAGTAACCACATGCTCACACACAAACACATGTACACACACAGAGACGGGACACAGAGGCCTGGTCACACGCCTATAGATTGATCCAGTGCCACATTCAGAGCAACATTCTAGTCGCTCAGGTCACGTGATCTGTCCTATTTACCCTACCTTACCAAAGCTTGTACACAGTTTCAGGGCAAAGTGGCATTAGAGTGAACAGTTGTGATCAGAATAGCAATGATTTCATATGATCGGCTTGCTTTGTTAATAATGATAGACTTTAAATAGGAATAAGGCACAGGCATTAATTTTTCCTGTTGGTGTTAGATGCAAAGATGAGCAATCTTTAATGACAAAGTATGAATGTCAACAGTATAACATTTTAAATGTCAATAAACAACAGTATTATTTTCCATATTTATATCTGACTTTGTTCGTTATCGTTTGGTTTAAAGCCTTCAAGTTGCCTTAGTCCTTCACACTTTAATTTTGAAATTCATACAGTCAATTCCAATTAAAAGCACTCGCCCTACTAATTAAGTTGCATGCACTAAAGTAGGGATGTACTGAATGTCTTTTTCTTTTACATTTAGAAGCTTTTGTTGAGGTTTTCCAGTAAAGGTTTAAATATTTGTAGTCGTATTTTATTACGTCATGACCCTAAAAAGAAGAGAATAAAGTGATTTATCGAATTAAAGAAGTCTTTTTTTAATTAAATTGACTTTCTTTAATGAATAAATGCAATTTATGGTGCTGTGAGATTGCTGCAAGACTGCTCTGTTAGTGCCTCCCTTTGAGAGCAAACAGATTTTTGACCACTATGAAAATGTTTTTGAAAGGCTTGAAGCCAACAAATGTGATTTGTAGCAGACTACTTTGTTAGATTAAAAAAATGCTTTGAATTTTGGAAATTAGTACATCTGTCTTATCTTTTGGATTCTACAAAACTCACTAGTTATTGGAAATGTTTCCATCACACAAGCTAGAAACAACCCAACAACTTTGAAACAATCCTACAGCCACCACTGGAATCCATTCTACAAGTAATGTAGTAATAATAATAATAATAAGAATATCACAGTAGCCTAGTATTTATCTGTAATTGTGTAAAACACCAGGTTTAAATAGAAGGAGTATACATGTGCAAAAGAATTTTTAAAAAGCTGCTCAGCTCAGGATATAATATTTAGAAATCCAGTCTTGTCAGTTTTATGAATAAAGCTTTAAAGCTGCAAATTATTGGGTACAACTCTACACTGACGTATATCATAATGCATAAACACTTCTTTAATTTTCAATGCTTCCAATTTGAAACTCTGGATGGGACTTGACTTGAAATGACTAGCCAATGCACTATTTAATGCTGTCTCCACTGTCCTGTGAGACTGCAGCCTGGGAGCACCTAGCTCCTCTTCTCCTGTGTCCACAAAGAGAGGGAAGCCGGGGGATTATCTGTCCAAATGCAGCTTGAAAGAGTGTGTAATTAAAGTTCACAGTGCGGACACCATCGCTCTTCTTTCCTCTCCCTTTCCCAGGGAATTCCTCGCCTGAAAGGGCAGAGCTATACATCTCCCTTGCTATGGCTTAGTCGTATATTTTACCGTCCATCACCCTGAGTGGATGTGTTTGTATGTCTTTTACATGTATTACATTTCTGTGGCTCTCTTTCCGTCTGTGTCAACATATGCCAATGTATGTGTCTGCCTGTCACCCTCTCTCTCTTTCTCTCTCACCCTCCATCCCTCCATCTCTCCCTCCATCACTTTTTGTCTGTGTGAGTGAGCATGCAGAGTGATCCAGGGAGTTAATTACAGTGGGTGCCTGTAAGGCTGGAACAAAAACCCTGCACAGACAGCATAACTCGGGCGGCAGAAACCAGACTGGTTCAACCCAGTCATCCCAGACTGGTCCAGCTCAGCTCAGCTCAGCTCAGCTCAGCCTCACTGACAGGACTACAAACACTAAAGCAGCATTCATGTCTGCAGCACTGAAGGTTGCCATGATGACAATTACCACCTTAAATATTTGATTTAGCATGTATTATCATAGAGCCTTTTGGATTTATGTCTGTGGATGAATGCCAGCTTAGGTGGTTGTCTGCTCTAGTCACGGTGCAGTGTTTCTTAGTAAAAAGGCTCATCCTTGTTAAGGCCATTAGAACACTTTGACAAAGTAAAGTGTTATATAAACATTAGAATTCAGTATGCAGCCCTTGTGAAACACATTCTAGACCCCTTGTTCACCTATATACAGCTGAGACCCCCAGGTCGGCAGTTGACATCATGATAATTGAGTTGTTTACTCGATTGAGAGATCAGCTCCTGTCGCTCCCAGCTGTCCGCCTCATGTTGGAAAAAATAGCTGAATCCTTTGATAAGAACAATCAATGCAGTCTCTTGTGACAGTATTCTAGACAACAATATTGTGCAGAAAGACTTTGCAATATCTACAGAAGGTGTTTGTGGTCACAATTTTTTGGCTCAGTGTAACGAATTGCTGCAGCAAAAGGGAGCAGATGGAGATCATCTTGTCTCTGATTATAGACCATTTGGGTGCAGCCAGGTGATGCATAGACAGACTATTGATGGGTGACTAAAATTAGGAGAGGCGTGATCAAATGGACTACATCTGAACTGACTAGACTCGGATGGAATTGATCCAACCAAACTGACCAGACACACCGCTCAACTAGGCCACCGACAGTTGGCAAGTGTCCCTCAGGCTGTATCCACATTACCTAACTGACAATGGAGAATCAATTACTATTGAATGCTTGAGATATTACCACATAACACAAACATTAACTATATAGCATAATCAGAATATCAATTAATCAAAGCATGTTTGGTCAAATTATTATGGCATGTCATTATTATCTAAGGTATATGACAAAAAAACTGAAGAGCTCAAAGTCAGATTTTAAGAGGAATTTATAAGGTAGCCTAGATGTTCTTTAGTACAACTTCTGATATGTTGAGCACAGTTGAGTACATGGAGATATGTTCAATAATGACTTCTCGAGGACGATACATAGTGCCGCAAGAATTTTAAAAAAGAAAAGAAAAGAATACAGACACCTGAACATGAGTTAGCATTTAAGAACTCCCGGTCCCCTTGCCTTGAAGTAACTGTTTGTTTGCTTTTGGTTGGATGACTGAAATAAGGCCTTTACACTCGACTTTTACCTTCTTTTTTTGTTACGACATAAAATACATCAGTAAATAGAGCATCCTAGGGATCATGTCTTTCTGTGGGCCAGTGTGGAAGTAAGCATCGCCCTGGTTCCCTCATCTAAAAACCTATGGGATTTTTCCATTGGATTTTGGATTATTGAAGAAAATAAGCTCTGTGGCAAACAAACATTTATGTTACTTACACATTTTTGTACTGTGAGATAATCTTCACAGTTGACCACTTTTAGGATTTTTGAAGCTTAAATGCAATCATCTGAAATAAAATGCTAACTTGAGGTTATAAACGAACTACACCACGAACGCACGACTTAATATCCCTGCCAGCACAAGGCTGTAAAGCCATATTCGCCGCTGCTCTGCATGAAAATGTTCTGTAGTCTCCTCTAGCCACTTTTTTAGCAACTACCTTTGTTTTAAGCCCCTAAAAGTTTCAAAGTCAAGTCAGGTTTTCACTGACGTATTTTATGTTAGAACAAAATATTAAAGTCTCCTTAACGTAAATTTGTTTTTGATAACTTCAACCCTAGAGCTCTCTATTGTCTCCAAAATAATTTCTACAAACTATATTTTTATTCCACTGATATAATGACAATATTATAGCATAAAAATGCAAGTACATCCCTCCCAAGAGCTATGAACTTATATTTTTTAAGAATACTCAGATATTACAATTGGAGGTAAAAATAAATAAATAAATAAAACGTAATATCCTAAATAAATGAAATAAAACCACTCAACCAAAACAATAAAGAATATGGACTCCCAGGCCCTGTTAACAAAAATGGCCCTTAAATAAATATTAAACATGTAGTACAGGGGTATAGAGAGTCATTCCTTAACAGGCAATTTACTACCAAACCCGGCTGTTGATTCTTATGTTAACAAACACGCACGTATACACAAGGACAGTATGATGTATGGACATGACCTTAATCAATTTTGCTGGCCTCGATAAGTCAATAACATAGATATCGTGACAGGACTAGAATTAGAGACCTCCTGCTTACAATTGATCACCTGGCATAGGCTAAAGGCATCTATGAAGGTTAGTGAACTTGGCCCACTGGCCTCGGGTTCTAATCCGGCGTGTGGGCCAGCCCTTTTCCAGCAATTTATCTTGTTAGTCTGAGCTGTTGTAGCTTACACTAATCTAATCCTAGCCACCCGCCACCTCGGATTTTCAAACACTGTCATGCTTATTCCCACACTGCAGGGCCATACACACTACATACACCATCATAAATGTGCAAATACCCACCTACAGAAGAGCAAATGCACCTCTGTGGGTTTATTGTGCCGTATAAGAGCCCCTGTTTATACCTCTGTAGCTGTAGCACACTCCTCCTACAGACAAGAATGTAACCAGGGAAGCCAGTTCATCTTTAGTCTGTACGATATCTGATACTTGTGCAGTGTTTGCCAAAATAGATGTTTTAGGGCTCACGTGCTTTTGCATACATGACCCTAGTCTCTAACTAGACACCAAATGTGCCTTGTAAGCCATTTGCTGTCCACCTTCTTCCTGTGTTTTATGGGACTACTTTACCTGCAGCTTGACCTTCTGCTCTAACAGATGTCTGATCCAAAAAAATCTCATGGTGCACACAACCAGGTCTTACTCTGTTTACCAGGTTCTAATACTTAGGCCTCTGCGGCAGAGGTGCCATGTGACAACAATGTTGACCAAACTGGCTATGAAGGTATGGACAAATTAACAGAAACACCCCAAAATACCATTGAATTCATTACATTTACTCTCCAGTAAATACTACCCTGCAGTAAATACTGCTTTGGTGTGTGAGCCTGGTATATTGGTGAAGATTCTCAGTCATCCAGGTCATGGTAATATTGTTAGCAACTGGACTTGCTTGAGTTTCTTGAAGACATTTTACCTCTCATTCGAGAGGCTTCTTGAATTCCCAGCTGAAGAGGTGAAATGTCTTCAAGAAACTCAAGAAAGTCCAGCTGCTTACTATATCCAATCCAATCCAATCCAAATGTATTTATAGAGCACATTTAAAAAAAAAACAGAGTTGACCAAAGTGCTCTAAAACAATAAATAAATTAAAAAATATTGATTCAAAATAATAAATATAAAATAGCACAAATTACATAAAATAGGACAAAAACAAGAAAACCCAAGCTATTTAAAAAGGCAATAAAATCACAAGGTGAAAAACTGCTGCTACTACTACAACTACTACTACTCCAGTCCACTAACTGTAGCCAAAATAAGAGCAAGAAAACAACAGCAATACCCCAAACTGCAGCCAAAAAAAATTTGCCAAAGAGCTGAATCAACATATCTATCTAGGACTCAGGAGGCAGAGTCCACCAATCAGAAGATCAGAGGTTCGATTCCCAGCTCCTCCAGTCTGCATGTTGAAGTATTCTTGGCAAGACACTTAACCCAAAATTGTGAGCCCTTGTGAAGGTTTTACTGAGAAGCAGGTGGCACTTTGAGTGGTGGCCTGGGCCACAGGTGTATGAATGTGTGTGCGGATGGGTTGATGTGACAAGTAGTGTTAACGTGCTTTGAGTGGTCAGAAGATTAGAAAAGTGTTATACAAGTGCGTAAGTCTGTTTATCATGCCTCTGACACATCTCCACAAAACATAAATGTCAGAATCTTCTTGGATTGCCTCATATTTTTCACATTAGTTTAAAACAGTGTGGCAGAACAAGAAGTACAAGTATGTGGAAGGGTCCCTCACTGTTAATGTATGATTTTAATGGCAGTTGATCGCCTGCTAACGACAAAGTGCATAGCTACTTTGTTTACAGTCTAAAGTATTCATTAGGAAAACGGCCCTGCTGAAGTCTGTGATACAGACAGTTAGATATGTATCAAGTTGTATTAAGGATTGCTGTACTTAAAGATCTAGTTGAATTACAGACTTTTGTTAGTCATGTTCAGGGCAAAAAGCAGAGTATTACCAGAAAGTATTTTTTCAGGATGTTTGTTTTTGTTTAAGAGGATGAGGATCATTTTAGGAAGCATCACTATGCACAAACTATTTAAAAGCAAATGTGTATTTCAGTATGTGGTGTCAAACTGTAGAATTCTTTAGAGAACGATGAAAATATCAATATCAATACTGTTCAGTTCAAATATATGTATAAGAAAATAATGTAATAATATAAAGTTGACAGGTAATGTTTTCTTTTCAGTTAATGGTGAGTTGTGTATGGCTTTTGATTCTTTTTTTTTTTTCTCTTTCATTTTTCTGTAAGTATTGACTGCTAAGTAACTGATGGACTGACCATCTATTTCTATTTATTTTATTGATTTTTGAGAAAGGGCAGGTCGATCATATGTGAAAATGACCACCAAGACACATTGTTAAGGTGGTCTGGTGTGCATATTTTGTAGTGTAAACGCTAAAGCGTCTTGATGTGTCCCCAACAAGGACTACGCCATCAGTACAGGACGTGATGCTTGTTTCGGTGAAAGTAGGCAAATGCTCCATAACTTACCCATTTTATGTCGAGCGGGAGAAAGTTTTGCATGACCATCCATTGTTTCGCCTGGTGGAAGAAGACATGTTGGATTCTGCTGACAGTGATATCTCTAGCTGTACCAACACAACCACTATGGTGACTAGTGGGCATGCTACAGGGCAGGTAGCAGAGGTGTGGATGTAATAATTGTGCGGGGGGAAGTAACGAAATCTGAACAGAAGTGGTCAGCGGGAGATGCATGAAAACCATGAGTGTGAACAGCAATTTTGGCTGTCCACTTGTGTTCTGATCACTGAACCGCATGTTAAAACCAGGTGTAAACAGGCTTCAGGAGACATAGTGCCAAAAAAACCATTGCAAATATAAGGAAGCAAAAATCCAAATGAGAGTTAATCTGCTTTTGCTTGCAAGCGTGTTTATAGAAGATAATCAACAATCCCTCACAGCATACCTTTAAAAGTACCAGAGTTTAGTTCATGACGTTGCAGAAATGCAGAACAATCAGACTGATTTAGAGGAAGACAGAAGCTGTTCATGGGCTTCTGAGCTGCTCTTTCCCTCCCTTACTCTCTGCCCATTCGTCTCTCTGTTGCTTCCCCATTTTTCATTTATCTGCTGGTTAAAAGACAGTTCTATCTACTTTTATGCTACGATGGCCACGTGCCATTTTGTTTGTCAGATCTGTTATTGTGAGTTGCTGTTTGTATCAAAGTTGGACTCAATTTACTGTAGAATGCAATTCCAGGTTACTGATTATTATCCTTTGGATGGATGGATGGATGGATGGATGGATGGATGGATGGATAGATAGATAGATAGATAGATAGATAGATAGATAGATAGATAGACATTTTGAAGAGTTTGTTGAGTAGTATACCCATACTTTTATCACACAGGTCAGTGTGGGTGAGGCCTTTCAAGAGCACTAACTGTATTTGGGTGTGTTTAGTATTGTCTTTTATCTAGAAATGTTTTTGTTGTTGTCGTTCCTCTGTTGGAACAAATATGGGTGTGTATGTGCCTGTGTGTGGGCGTGTGGGTGGTTATGCAGCTGAGTAGCATGTTGGTGTGAGTCTGTCTAGACAAAATCTCACCAACTGAACTCTTTGTGACCCTTGCTGACCCTAAGGCTGTCTGATGCGACACTCAGTGGGAGACAAAAAAGATGCTGAAGAGGCAGCAGACAGGGACACACAGGCAAGCACTCTGTCTCTCAGACAGTGAGGCCGAGTGATGCTCTGTCTGAGGAGTGAGACAGAGGACAGAAGCACCCAAACACAGACAGCACTCTCTGATAAAATGAGACGCAGGAGACAACATGTCACATGTAGGGCCTTTCTAAAACCAGACTCTACCCACTCCCGCTGCTTCTCAGAGTGTCACTCCATCCGTAGTCACCTTCACAGCTGAATGAAGCACCCTCCATCAGGGTGTAGGAGACAATCTTCCCTCTGTGCGGTGGAAAAAGGAGTAACCACACAGAAAAATAAAATTTCCTCCTTCCTCCTTTGATATTCTTCATATGCATTTGTATCACCTTTATTTGATCTGTGCTGCAGTTTACTGGAGTTTTGATATCCTGTATTATCATTTTCTATTAAAAAAGGAATCTATAATTAAATAAGTAAATAATATATAAAAGGGATTAAACTTATTCCTGACATACATTTTTCTTTTGTAAACATCTTGTTTTTTAAAGATGTGTTTAAGTTGCTTGTTTTTTGCAGCAGTTCCTATAAATGTACAATAATTTGCAATAGACCTAAAATATACAAGACTACAGTCTTATAGAGACTAGGGGAGGTGTATTTGATCCTAAGGGTAGTCGCACAGAATTTTATACAAAGCATCTTCATGATGAACATAATACGACATTGCATGTGGTCAATAAGTCAGCATTGGTGCAGGCTTGCTGTTTTAGGGTTTTATAAGTCACTTCCACTTCCCATTTGTTTGTTTGGGACGACTTTTAATGAGGCAGACATTCCACGTGAATGCAAAAATGGAGTGAAAGTGGGTACAGAGAGGGTGTCAGGGGTGGTTTGAGAGAGCCCCGTAGATATGGGTAGAGGTGCTTTAGAGATGGGCTGCATTGAGACCTGGTTAGACACACCTGCACACAGTCAGGTACACACATACAATTACATAAGTATGCATGCACATAGTAACATGAGGGAGTTGGCGTTAAAGGAATGAGAGCATGAGGATCGACTTAAGTCGGGTAACTTATCCTTAGCCATAATAGTGCAACAAGGAGCAGCCTTTTTGTTGATGCTACTTCTCTGTTGAGAGGGGAGGGGTGGAGAGATTTCCTCCACCAGTACTTCCAGAAAAGGACACTGAACAAGTATAGACACAGGGAGGAACAGTTATCTGAAAAAGATGAAACACAGACACACCAGAGAGAGAAGCAGAGACACAAAATCAGTGCATGCTGGAAAATAAAACCTAGAATAAGTATAGATAGATGTAGGTATGGAGAAACTGCATAACATGAAAATCTTTTTATTTGCATCCAAATATCTGCAGTAGACTGCTTCCCTTTGGGGTTGGTTGTGTAAAGCAAAAAGCTCAACATCAATGGAATCGATCAGTGGAAAGCCAGTGTTATTATGACTTCTATTTATAGTTAGGTCTGTCTGTGACACGACTCCCTCGCAGATATTGAGTCAGACAGACTGTTTTTCTTCCTGTCTTTTTTTATATTTTGTTTTTACATAAATTGTTAAAGGTGGCCTGTTGTCAAATGCAAACATACTGCAGTAAGCTCTTTAAGTGTGTTTTCACATCAAACTTTTCAGTACCATAGAAAAAAAACCCTCACACAGCTCTCACAGCAGGTCACAAAGTCAACAAAGGTCAAAAGACCAAAGACCTGAAATGCTTTGTTATTTGTACATATGGGAATAGCAACAACAACAACCGTTGCTTGTAACAAGTCTAAAAATACACACTGACCTAGCAGGGCCAGTCAGGATTTCCTCCATTGTGAAATGCTTTGAATGTGAGAATTGTGTTTGTTTCTTCAGTACTGTATCACCATCACTTCACTTGCATATTCATAAATGCATTTTTTTGTCAACTAGATATTATAATTTGAATTGAAAGATATGTGTATTTTTTGTCTGAATACAGCAAATGTTGTTTATGATAGCAGCTAGGGATTAACAAAACAGAAGAAGAGATTAAAATGCACAAGTAATACAAAGCATCATATAAAAAATGCATTCTTTCTTATACTGCAGAAGAGAACACCTTCACTGTTTAGCATGCATGAATCCTAGATCTTATAAATAACCTATGCACCAGGGTTTAATGGCTGTGTCTGTTCCTGTGGGATGCTGCCCGTGCCTGTGAATTGGATTTCTGGCCGCCATACTGGGGATGTGTGGCAGATGCAGTAGAAATGTGTTTTATAAAGGCAAGGCTTGGGTGTTGTCTCAGCACCGGTGCAATGCTGTACTGCTAGCACCATCTAGTGGCAGCGGGTGTTAGTGCACAGCCATGGGTTTAAAATGTGTGGTAGCCTTATGATATTTTGGGGATCTGGACAGAATTACGTGGCTGCGTTCTTGTACGGCTTTTGGAAATTAATGGAGCGGTATTTGTAGTTATTGAACAGCCAGTGTATATGGAACCTTCTCTGTAAAGCTCTGGGGAAGCAAATGTTCACATCCATGCCTTATAACTTAGTGTGTACCTCTCAATTCAGGATCGCAAGCTGACCAAGGCGGAGCAGCAACGCTTCAAGGAGGAGGCAGAGATGCTGAAAGGGCTCCAACATCCCAACATCGTCCGCTTCTACGATTCCTGGGAGTCCGCGCTCCGCGGCAAGAAGTGCATTGTTCTGGTCACTGAACTCATGACTTCAGGAACACTCAAAACGTTAGCAAAACCTCCTTACATCTATTATTCCTTATTCAATGACAGTTCATTACTACTGTGTCAATTAGTTTTGTTGTTTATCTGATCTTTTAGCTATAGTCTCAGATTGACATAAAATCCTTAATTCCACTGTAGCCTTTCTAAACTTTCGTGTCTTGTCACGGCACCTGTCAATGTAAATGTCACCGACAAGCAGCTCCAAACTGCAAATAGTTACACTGTACATAGCTGTAAGCATGCCTTTTAGTTAGCAAATACATACACATTGCTAAATAGTTAAGTAAATATTTAGCAGTGTTGCTTAACCTTCTTCCAGAAAATTACAAAACACAATAAAGCTCAAAGCTTTTGCAAGTTACGTTGTACATAATACAAAGAACCAGCCTTGAAAAAAAAAGAGATTATGATAACAGCAAAAGACAGATTCACTTTATGGGGAAGAAAATTAATCTAATCAATCCTAATAAATTATGCATAATATAACATTCACAACGATTTAGGTGTAGTTGCATGTCCCATTGTCATGATGCATTAAATTTCAAGGGTATTTACAATATTGTTTTGTCGCTCATGATCATGTAGCTGTCTAACAATGGCTCATCGCAGTATTTTTGCATCTAACTACTAAATCTTACTTGGTTTATTTCTGCACAGTTACCTGAAGCGCTTTAAGGTGATGAAACCCAAGGTCCTGAGGAGCTGGTGTCGGCAGATCCTGAAGGGTCTTCACTTCCTTCACACCAGGACTCCTCCAATAGTCCACCGTGACCTCAAGTGTGACAACATCTTCATAACAGGTCCCACTGGCTCGGTCAAGATAGGTGACCTTGGACTGGCGACTCTAATGCGAACCTCCTTCGCCAAGAGTGTCATAGGTAGGTTACATAATTAGACCAATCACTTCCGAGAACAGTGCCCGGCATATAGATGCTACATCAGCAAACTGAGTCAGGGCCTTTAAATATACCTTCCTCTGCATTCAGCACTGTTCAGTTTTTTTACAGAGGGCATCAGCTGCTCATAGGTATAGATCAGTATTGACAGATTCACTTTAAAATTTATGTGGGCCGCACTTAATGTAAACATAGACCACTGATGAGAAGTTGGCTCTGTGAGCCAGTTTGAGCAATGCACTGTGAGTACCATTTAGTTCAATAAAGTTAAACTCAGGAAGAAAGAGCAATGCCAGGAAGATTGTTATCAGAAACGCCTTTTATGCAACCTGCACTAAACATTAGATGTTGGCAACATGGAGGAAGTGAATCTGGTCAGCCAGCTAAAGGGAAAAAGCATCAAGACGACCAAAAGGCCGCTCAACAGAGCACCAGCGTTAGCACATATTTCCCGCCTGTCATAGCCAGATCTGATAATGATTTCTCTTTGTGGCTTCTGTATTTGTGGACACTTCATGCCATATTCCATGCTACATTTTTGTTACAATTCCTATCTTTGGGCATAGCACATTGGAGTAAGAGACTCTTCATTGTGCTTGTTGGTTGCTATATAGGCCCACCTATTAAACTACTAAAATAAAGTCAAGGCCCTTTGCTGCATGTCATCTCCTCTCTTGCCCCTTTTCACACTCTATCTGTCCTTTTAATAAAGGCTCAAAAAGCCCATGAAAATAATCTTAAAAATAAATAAATAAAGTCATGGAAATGGGATACATATTTTCAAAAATTCAGGGAAAGTTTAAAAAATTAATTGGTGAAAATGTGTGGGAACCCTGTATAGCAACAGAGCAGTGTTGCGTGTAATGTCGTGCCTCTTTGATATCTAAAGTCACACGCCGGGGCAACATTTTGCCCGTGTTATTTGTTTCAGTGTAAAAAAGCAAAGCCAGCATAATGGTGAATCTTCTTCATGGCAATATAGCAGGATCTCTGTTTAACCCCTTGAAACCTCGGCAAATTGGCTTAATATTTTTGAAAACATGGGAAGAAGGCATTGAGCAATGCAAAAATAAGCAAGAAATTAGTAAAAAGTACAAGACAATCACCTGTAAATTCTAATAAATAAATACACAGATAAATAAATGAAGACATAAATAAATACAAAAACAAAATAATTTTAAATTCACAATTATGATAAATAGAAATATAGAATTACATTTTTTCCCTTAGCTTTTGAAAATAATTTTGTAAATCTATTAATTTCTTGCAATTTAAGGAACATTGCTTACTAAATTGCTCATTGCCTTTTTCCCCCCTGTTAGGCTTTAAAGGCTTTTTATGGCTGTTCAAATACTTGTGAAAGGCATCTGAATGCAGCACAAGAAAAGGGATCTTGATCCAGGTTTCAAGTGTTAAAAAGGGGCTAAAGTTTCCAATCTTCTGTTGACATCTGGGCATTAGTGCTCTGTGGACATTGTTAAGTTACAGTAAATATGGATTGTGAACTGTGATAGCAGGGAAATCATTTGTAGCCATTCTGCTTGTAATTGACTGTGAACCACCATTTGGTCTGAACAGGAACTCCGGAGTTCATGGCTCCAGAGATGTATGAGGAGCACTATGATGAGTCTGTGGATGTCTATGCCTTTGGGATGTGCATGCTGGAGATGGCCACTTCGGAATACCCCTACTCTGAGTGCCAAAATGCTGCTCAGATTTATCGCAAAGTCACAAGTGTGAGTCTCTTTGACGGCATTACTCTCAAACAAACTCAGCACATTTGTGGTGATGATGTGCAAACCTAATGCCTTTAGCAGTTTGTATAATCGTGTCAGTTCCTATTAATGAATTTCCCATTTCCACTTTTGCAGGGTATAAAGCCAGCAAGCTTTGATAAAGTAAATGACCCAGAAATCAAAGAGATCATTGAAGGCTGCATTCGCCAGAACAAGAGCCAGAGGTACGTTTCATAAGATGACACACTGCACTGTCTCCAGCAGAATTCCTGATCAGGATCATAAAACATGCTGGTACCTGTTTCACCTTCCATTTTTCTTTTTGCTGCCTCTCCATTGACAGACTCTCCATCCGAGACCTCCTGAACCACGCATTCTTTGGGGAGGACACAGGGGTCCGCGTGGAGCTGGCAGAGGAGGACACAGGCACCCAGGACTGTCTGGCTCTTCGGATTTGGGTTGAAGAGCCCAAGAAGCTAAAGGGGAAGCACAAAGACAATGAGGCCATCGAGTTCAGCTATGACCTGGAGAATGATAGTGCTGAGGAAGTGGCTCTAGAGATGGTGAGACACAGGAACAATTCATGACAGAATAGTAGAAATAGAGTTCACGCAGAGGTCTAAGTGTGGGACAGGGTGAACTGGAAAAAAGGCTTTGATGCTTCAAAGTTTGAAGAGGGGAATCCATCAGCTTTTATCAGCTATTCCAAGGTACCTCCTTCTGACCTAGATTCCCTCAGTTTACCTCCAGTCATTAATCTCTCTCTCTCTCTCTCCCTCTCTCCCTCTCTCTCTCTCTCTCTCTCTCTCTCTCTCTCTCTCTCAGGTGAAATCAGGATTCTTCCATGAGAGTGATGCCAAGGTGGTAGGGAAATCCATCCGGGACAGAGTAAATCTTATCAAAAAGTCACGGGAGCGGCGACAGCAGCAGCTCCTCCAGCAGCAGCAGGGCTTCGAAGAAAGAAGAGACTCCACTCTCACCTCCTATACTTTTTCTCATCCGTCCTGCACATCCTCACTGGGACCAGGGGCAGCTGGACAGACTGGAGGAGGAGCAGGTGGAGCAGGAGGAGTGCAGGAGTCTGAGGAGCTGCCTGAAGTGGACCAGCATGTCAGGCAGCAACATATTTTCAGTGGGACAACCCTTAGTCTGCCAGGTAGTGTATGCACTTTGATGATATACATGTTTAACTGTAGTTTATTATAAGAGGTTCGCTATGAGTTAATTTCTTTTCCATTCTTTGTTCTTCTTTTAAATCTGTCTTTTGCTCAGGAGAGAGCATTGGGTCTGCCAGCTGTGAATCTTATGCAAGTGGACAGAGCCAGGTGTACTCTCAGCCAGGGGAATCATACTCTCACTCGCAGACTGCTCTTCCCCCTATAGCATCTGTACGTCTTTATGCAGTTTTCCTCACCGACCTGATTATTTAATCATCGTTTGGATTCACTATGTTGATACTGACATTGTTCATTAACTATTTTCTTGCACTACAGAGCACTGTGGCATTGGCTCATCATCAAATGCTCCCCATTGGTGAGAGTGGAAGTGTTCCAAATGTGCCTATCGGTCAGAGTGTCAGTATGTCCAGCATGTCCGTGGGCCAAAGTGGAGGCGGACCTGTTGGTCAGACATTTCTCCAGCCCAGTACCATGGTTCCACAGGTATCACCAAGTGTCCCTCAACAATACTTTCAGGTGAAAATGGTGACAATACTAATTAGTATTTAAATGAAACCCATATATACACCGCGGCAACAAAGCTATGGTTCCACTACTCTATCATATTTTGGGTTCTTTTCCCTCAAATAACTATTTACCCAACTTCAAATCATCCTCATAATCATTTGAGATTGACTATCTGATTTAGGCTTGGGCGGTATCAAGGTAATATGGTAGTATCCAGAAGGTATGATTTTCAATACCATCAAAAATACAGATGCTCCTTTTTCTCTTAAACTGATTCTGAGATGCTATATCGTGCCACCAGAGGTCAGTCTCTGCTGGTGGAACAGGCAGCTGAGCTGAGAAAGATGGTAACTTGGGGTGGGGATAATGTTACAGGAGAAGTGAAAAAAGCAAAATGCCTCTGCCCCATGTTTGCAAGTATAGCCACATACAACTTTATCTTGAGATGACTTATTCTTACTACAACAGCAGCCTAATAGTTGCATGATGTTATTTAACACATCATCCGTATTCATCTTACTGATGTGTTTGTATGCGGTGCAGCAACAGGTGTCATCCAGTCTTCTAGCAAGAAAGGTGCTTGTTTCGTGTCTGTTTATTATTCTGTGGGCCATAATTTATATTGAACAAAAAAGTAACACCTGCACACTAACTTCTTCAGCCCTTTGAAACCTGGGCAAAATGGCTTGATTTCTTTAAAAAACATGAGAAGAAGCCAATGACCAACTTAAGAAGACATTAAATTAGCAAGATATTAGTAAAAAGTACCAAAAAGAATTACTTGAAAATTAGTAATCAAACAAACAAACCTGAAAAAAACGGAAATTAAAATAAAATAAAAAAGTACCCGGAAAACAACCGGACAAGGGTGCCTAGCAATTACAAGAATGGTGTAAAATAATTTTAAGCATTTAATAATGTTAATTAAATCTAATCTAGTTATCTAGTACAAATATATATATGTAATTTTTTTAATTACCCATTTCTTAAACTTTGTGGAATGTTTCTTACCAAGTTGCTCATTGCCTTTCCCCCATGTTTTTTTTCTTCAATGTATGCTGGTTTTTGATAGCCTTACACCTATGTGATTTGTGTTTAATTACTGTCTCTCTCAAACTGTAACTATTTATACTCAGCGAGTCCAAGTAGGCGAATTGCATATTAGAAACACAGAATTTTATGCTAGACAATTACATACATACTACTATGACTTCAAAATCTCAGCTTTTACATTTTTTTTGTTTGATTGTTTGTTTTTACACAAGTACTGTCAAATAATGTGCACCGCAGTAAAATGTCAGGCAGGAAGCATAAAATACTGTAGATACCCCCAAGCCTAATCTGACTGTATACTGTTCGGTTTCCCCCAGGAGATCAGTTAGCAGAGGTGGTAAAATATTACAGTCTAATAGCCTCTTTCATTAAGTTTACTATGTAATGTAGAATCTCAGCTCTTTTTACCTGAGGGTTAATGTTTTCTTAGAGTTAATTAAAGTGCAAGAATTAATTTACAAAAACAGATAAAAGTCATTCCTAAATGAATAGACCATTACCAATTTGGTTTATATTCCCTCGCACAATGAAAAAAAAAACGAAATGAAAAAAATTATGAAACTAAAAAAAGAAAATGAGATCTCTACTCAAAAATATCCAACCACCAATTTGATTGATAGGTTGGACCAAAAAACTTTATTTAGTAAAACAAATAAAATAGAGATATCTGTTTTTGCAAATGAACCCTCTCAGGTGAAGCAACTCACCTCTGCTATAAAACACTTTGGGAAACCTGCTGTGAAAACTTAATTGTGTTGATAACTGATGCTCCTTGCCAAAGCTTATTCTTACCTATTTTTTCTGCCACTTTCTTTTCCCTCCTCTTTCAACACCAATCATTATTCTGTCATTATCACTGAGCAGTCACAAACATTCCCATCAGATGCATTTCAAACTGCCACTCCCCACGGGTCACTGGCCCCCTCACAGTCATACATACCCCCTGTTTCCCCACAAGCACCCATTAATGTTCTCACTACATCCATGTCAGTCAGTGATCCTGCTGGACCAGGGGGGACCATTGTGCCCCTCTCTCAGCAGACCCAGCCCCCTGCCACTCCCATGCAGCTCACTGACATAATTCCCCAGGCAGCACCCCAGCAAACACAGCCTGTCGTGATCCCTCTGCAGACTATTGTCCAACAACAACAGATTGGGATGGATCCCCAGACCTCCACCCTCCAGCAGCAGCCGCAACAGCAAATGGAGGCCCAGGCCGCTCTGCTCGAACAACAACAAGTTAGTGCCACTCAGCCACCAACGGAACATCAGACACAGAGCCTTTCAGCTATAGCTGTCCAGAAACATCAACATGAGCCTCCGCAGCAAATCTACGTACAGCAGCCTGTTCCACCTGTCCACACAACTCCTCAGCAGCAAGTGTTACCTACACAACCAGGTATGGAGCAGCGAGCTATGTCAGTACCACAGCTAGGGGAGCAGCCTCAGACCTACAAACAGCAACCAACAGGGGATCCTCGTGAACAGACCTTGATACAACCACAACTGCAACAACAGCTTCAGCAAACTCTGTTACAACAGCAACAAGCTTTACTGCTTGAGCAACATCAGACGTATGTCCAGCAACAGCTTGATCAGCAGCAACAACAAGCATTGTTTCAGCAACAACAGGCCCAGCTACAACAACATCAACTGGAGCAGCAGCAAGCACTTATACACAAGCAAATGTTGGATCAACAGCAGCAGCAAGCACTTATTCAACAGCAACAAGAGCAGCAACAGCCAGGTCTTGTACAACAGCAGCAACCACAACAGGCACTTTTACAACATCAGGTAGAGCAGCCTCCTTTACAGCAACAGCAGCCGGGTCAGCTGTATCAACAAATCGGACACCAAACTGGAAACCAAACAGAACTAGAGAAGCAACAGCAAAGTGGACAACAGCAGCAACAAATTATATTGCAGCAGCAGCAGCCCCAACAGCAACAGGAACAATTGCAGCAGCAAGCTTTTCTCCGACAAATTGAACAACAGCAGCAACAAGCACTCATACAACAGCATCTGCAACAGCAGGCTCTTCTACAACAGCAACAGCTACAACAGAAAGCTCAGCTACAGCAACAGCAACATGAGCAGCAACAAGTGCAACTCAAACAGCAGCTAGAGCAGCAGCAGCAAGCTCTGCTGCAACAACAGCTGGAGCAACAGCGTCAGCAACAAGTCCTTTTACAACAACAACAAGCAGAGAGACTGCAGCAGCAGGCTCTGATAAAGCAACAGATTCAAGAGCAGCAGCAACAAGCAGCCATTATTCAACTTCAGCAAACTGAGAAGCAAGAGATTTCCTCTATTCCACCAAGTAATAGTGAGCAGCAGATTCAGCAGCAACCAGCTGACATACAGCAAGCGTGTATCCCGCAACTAAATGCCACTCAGTTTACACCTCATTCCACTCTCACACAGCAGCAAGTCATAGATCAACAGCAGCCAGCAGCATTGATCCAGCAGCAGCAAGCATTTGTTGACCAGCCGCAGCATCACACCTCTGTAATGGAACCTCATGTTGCTGTGGGAGCTCCAGTCGGCACAGACGTGATCCATCACCAAACTCAAATTGCCTCACAGGCCCAGGTCCCCATGGCCATTCAAACTACCCACATCCCAGTCCAGGCACCCGCTGTGGTTCCAGCTCAAGTCCTCACCCAGCCAGGACATAGCGGGACTCATCCCCAGAACCAGGTCCCAGTCCAGTTTATACCCCAGTCCACAGTCCAAGCCACCCAGACTATGATTGAGGCCCAAGTAACTCCTCCTGCTGCAGTGATCCAGGGACAGACCCACATCATCCAGACCCAGCAAATTCCTTTACAGACCCAGAATTACCCAGGACCTGCCACTCTCGCACAGACTCAGGCAGCTGCTCAGCCATTAATCCAGACTCAGCCTCTGCACCTGACAGTTAGTCAGTCTCAGCCACCACATGGTCAGGGCCCAGCTGTGGACATTCAGATGATGGGCCAACAAAGCCAAGCTACTGTCCAGCCTCCAGGTGCAATTACATCTATTCCCGCTCAGATCCAACATGAGGCTCTTGTTCAGAAAAATGCCCAAATGCCAGGGCTCATGCAACCCCAGCTCCAGCAGCAAACTCAAGGCCAGCCACCTAGCCAGATGCATGCTCAAACTGGCCTTTTGGCCCCTCAGTATGTCCCTCAGCCTGCGCACCAAGCCATGCCATCTGTACAACAGGATATAACTCATATTACACAACAGCAGCAGCAACAGGAGCCAGTGCTGCAATATCAGCAGATGATTCGGTCTCCCGGCTCAGCTGGAAGCGTTGGAACTACAACAGATAGTCTCACTTCTGTAGTTGACCCTGCAAACTTTGTTGCCACACCTCATCCTGTTCAGCAGGCTGGACAGGCCTATGTTCCAGGCCAAACAACACTACAGCCAGTTGTTCAGGCTCAGCAGCAGGCCCTTGGAGGCACTGCAGACCCTTCTGTCATTCAGCAGATCTCCCAGCCTCCTATGCCTCAGTCTACAGCGCAATACCAGCAACAACTACAGAAGCTTTCTCAAGTGCAGCAACCACTAGCTCCGCCTCCTTCACAGACCCAGTTACTGGCACAGCCCATCCCAACTCCCATCCAGCAACCACTTCCTATTAAACAGGCTGTGATACCCCTTGACGAGAGTCAGCTGCCCTCACAGTGTTCACCAGCTTCACATCTGGTGACACATCCTCCTGCACAGATAGGCCCCAGTAATGTTACAGAGCCTCAGTCCCAGAACAGGACCTTGCCCCTCTATAGTCATTTAATGGCAGGTGCCCCTTCGTCTCCTCAGCACCAAGCTAAGTCAATGCTGCCAGCTCACACACACACACAAACCAACATTCAGGCCCAAACTCACTCCCAGACGCAGACACACGTTCAGCCACAGGCTCATTCTCACACTCAGACACACACTGAGACACCTATCGCTGAACAACCTGTTCTACCCCAAGCTGTCTTTCCTGCTCAACAAATGCCCCTCAGCCCCTCACACACCTCACATCCCCCAACATCACTACCATCTCTCCCATTCCTACCATCCCACCATCCTGCTGCTGCTGCTCCTGTGACAGAGCTGCCTACATCTCCGCCAGCGGCCCAAGTAACCTTACCAGGGCAGGCCGACTTTATACCCACCTCCCCTCCGCCTGTCACTATTCTACAGTCGCTTGACTCTAATCCCCCCAACCTGCCCCAAGCCTCGCTGCAAGACTGTGACCTTTCCCTGCTGGGCATTGCTCAGGTACAGGAAGAATGAATGTTTGCTGTATTAATTAAGAAATAATTTTCATTTGCTGACATACTGGCAGAATGATTGAGAGTACTGCTGACTAATTTTGGTGCCATGACTTTGCCTTTTTGATTCAAACTAACAAGTGTTAAATCTCAAAACATGAGTTTACTCATAGAGCAGTGCATTTGTTATCAAATGTATTATCCTTTTTTACATTATAGCTTTAATTGCATCTACTAATGTTTTGTGTTATTTTTCTGTGTACCTGCATACTCCCGTGTGTCTGTATTCATGTAACTCTACAGGATGGTCCATACCTGTCAAGTACAGAACGTCATTCTTCGTCAGGGTATGTCTGATGTCATTACTGTCTGATGTTAGCTTGTTGCATGTCCAATCATTCGGTATGTCCACCCTTCATGACAAAAACTATATTAGTACTGAAGCTGAGAGATTATGAACACCTTAAATTGAAAGTAGCTTAACAAGGCAAGCAGGAAAAAAGGGTGATGTTTTTAGTCTAAGTGACTAATGGGACAACAATTTCTGAAAGTGGTTCAGTATCAGTAAGTGAGAGGGCTGCAGCCAACAGCGACGGAACAAGCTGCAATGTTAACACTTGGGGCAATTATGCACCGTCAGTTTACGTCCACTAAAAGTGCTTGTATTTGCCACTGACAGGCTCAGATTTTTATTCTAAGTTAGCATTATGGAAAGATTCCCTACAAATCTATACCTTTTTTTGTAGACTAAGATCATTTTTTGACTGAGAAGAACCCTGAAATCCTTATTGCCAATCCCACCAGACTTTATTTAAATAAACAGTAATCGATAGATTTAGAGCCAGCATGTAGAGTATAGAAATGGCAACCAGAAATGCTTGTTTAAGATGACCCAATACAATTACAACATGTTAATAGTACAGCTGTCAATGATATGTTATCAGAAAAAACACCACACTGTGGAAGAAATAGAGTTAAAAGTTGGTTGCTGTATTGTAAAATCTAAAAAAAAAATAAAATAAGATATGTGTATGTTGTTTTTTTTTTCAGTTAATGTCTCTAAATTTATTCAGAGTTAAATATTATAATACTGGGACAATTTTGTTTTTTTTCGCCCTGTGGAGAAAAGCAGACCTGTAACTGTACATAACTTGTATGGCAAGTCTGGAACACTGAAGAATTTTGTTTATATCAAAGAGAAAATTGGTGAAATTGTCTTGCACTTGTTCGTGCCAAATAAAAAGGAATCTGTTTGTACATGTGGTTATGCATGAGACCCGCTGCTAGTCCATATCGACCACCACATAGTGATCAACAGTCTTTTCCAATATACAGTACCTGTATGTCTGTGTAATGCATTTAGATTAAAGTTTTGTGTTAAAAATACTCAAATCTACAGTATGTTGTTAATACATATATGTATCACAAATACACATTTTGAGACACTTGCGGACAATGCAGTTACAGCATGTAGTCAGTGTCTCGCCCTGGAACCTGTCATTTAAATCATGATATGTAACAATCCTACTATCTTATCATCCACAGATCTGTTCCAGCAAATGGAGAAGAAGCTCTTCAGCTCTTGGCCAATGGAAAGTTAGAGAAATTAAAGGCTCAAAGAAGAGCTTCCTGTCAGAGGCCTGAGAAAGTTTCACATCAGTTTCAGCTGAGCATGCTCCAGGTGAAAAAAATGGCAACAAACCCCCCCCCCCCGTTTTGCTAAATTGATGTGTACCACAGATTTTGAAAAGGACAGTTATATAATTTTAATTTGTCTTGTCCTTCCTAGGTGTCAGGCAGCGGGGACAACATGGTGGAGTGCCAGTTGGAAACTCATACCAACAAGATGGTGACATTTAAATTTGACATTGAAGGGGATGCACCAGAGGACATAGCAGATTACATGGTAGAATGCCCATGTATTACCATAGTCTGCATGCTTGTAAAAGGTAATCAGTTTAAATCTTAATACATGCTGTCTGATTGCATTTTGTTTGCAGGTGGAAGAGGATTTTGTCCTTGATGTAGAGAAAGACAAATTTGTTGAGGAGCTTAGAGCCATTGTTAAAAAAGCTCATGAATTACTTCAAACACATTCACAGGTATGTTGATCTCCACCTATCACCTTCTCTCTTTTTCTCACTGTTCTTTTATTGATTGATTAATGATGTATCTGAACCTTTGTTTCTTCACTAGACTGGATCAACTGACCAGTTGCATGTGAGCACTCCCACTAGTTCTACAAGTAAGTCATGGACATATTGTTTCCTAGTCAAAAATGTGGCTCTAGAGAATCAATGTATGCCCATTAAAGTGATACTCAATTTACAGCCAAATCTGGCCCGCCACCCTTTTCTATTAGACAATAAAATAATGTGATTAACACTGGGATTTTTTTTTTACTTTTAGTATACATAAGCTGCCAGAGTGCATAAACAGCATCATAATAGAGCTTGTTAATCAAAAAAGTTCCAGTGGAGAATCCACTGCACCCCCTAACAGAAGTCCTAGCTAAGCCCCTAATGTCCTAAAATCCTAGAAAAAACTAAAATCCACAAAATGTCCTTAAATTCGAGAAACATGCTAAAATCCTAGAAATGTCCTAAAATCCTAGCCTGGTGAGACTATCCTGATCATGTGAGCTCAACATTCTGTTTCTCTCCCTGTGTGTCTGGACTCGCTGCAGCCCCAAACAATGTCAGCGGGCGGGAGTTACTCGCTTTAACAGACAGAGTGCTTCAGCCAATCCTGACATTAGCACTAGCATCTTTTCCTCCACTACACAAATGTGTTGTTAGTTAGACAGAAATTGTCTAATAAATACAATTTATGTATATTTACCATTTTTATGTGTCGTGTAGCTTGTTCACAAAGATCTCCATGAGGTTTTTGCGATAGACTGGCATTACCAGTATAATGTTACCTCACGATTTCTCATTCAGCAGCAAGCTACCTCTGGACTGCTGAATCCCAGCTGGCAGCGTCCTTGTTGTCTGTCCGAAGCATTGTGATCCGCATGGCTGTGATCCCCAGCTTTGCAGCCGCTCGTATCTGCTTCTCCATTAGAGCAATCAGTGGTGAAACAACAATAAACATTGTATTTGTACAGGGAATCATCTTCTTCGTCACCAACAGAGCCAGTTGGTAAATCAAGCTTTTGCCAAATCCAGTCGGAAAAACAGCGAAAGAATCTCTCCTTACAAGAAATTTTGAGTGCATCCTCTTGTCTATCCTGGAAGAGGGATCCCTCCTCAGTCGTTTTTCCTGAGGTCTCTATCCCGCCTGCCCCCGCCCCCCGTTATAGGTTTTTTTGAGGGCAGTTTTTTCTTAGCTGATGTGAGGGTCGAAGGAAAGAGGGATGTTGTATGCTGTAAAGCCCTCTGAGGTAAATTCTGATTTCTGATAATGGGCTTTATGAATAAAATTGACTTGACTCTACTTGTTTAACTGTTGTTATCGACTCTATTACTGAATTGACTTCACTTATTGCTGTTTACTCTGCTAATGCTAAAGTTAGCACTCATTGCTGTGGGAGCCTTTGAAAACAGTGGCCTACATGCTTGGTCAGCCACTATAACACGGCCTCTGATTGGCTGCCAACGTTTTCAGCTGCAAAGTGGCTGACCTGATTGGTCCGGCTAGACGTTGGTGGATTGAGATTGTTAGGGGTGGCAGACAGTCCATCCTGAGGAGAGAAAAAAATGTTGAGCTAATTTCTAGAAGCATCCTAAAATCCTAGCAATGCCCTTAAATACTAGAAATGTACTAAAATCCTTCAAACATGTCTGGGGCTGCTCTGACTGGCCCCTGGTCTCTTGTCATTTTGCAAAAATGGCCCCTAAACAAAGCAAGTTCAGTATCCCTGCTTCTATTACTCTATATGAGTGGTGTTTAAATTTTTTTGTCATTTTCAGTGGACTCGGTGCCCCATTCCTCCCCAGTTGGACGTTGGCGCTTCTTTATAAACCAGACCATCCGCCATAGAGACTCTTTATCCAACCAAGGTGCAGGCACGCCACCGCCCATTGCAGAGATGAGGATACCTCAGTCTCCTAAAACAGAGAGAGGTGAGCTCTACCAAGGTCAATTTTATTACTGTGGCTTATTAACATGACTGACCTGGCAGCATAACAGAAACTAACCATGTGTTCCTCTCTGCGGCTGTAGAAAGTGAAGGATCCCAGAGTCTGGAGTCCTTGGCTGGAATGGCCTCTCCCCCCTGTCCCCCCCTTTCTGCTACCTCCCCTCCAGTCTCCACTGTTTCAGCCCCTGCCTCCATTGCCCCCTCAACAACCATTACCCCCTCAGCCACCACTGCCCCCACTCCCCACACTACTGCCTCTGAAAGCATCTCTGCACCAGCATCCACTCTTGAGGCCTCTGTCCCCGTCACTGCTTCAGGTGGTCTTGAATTGCAAGTCCCCACCTCAGTTTCTGCTGACCAAATTCCCAGTGTTCCCTCATCCATAGCAATACCTGCAGCTGCTAACATTCCCAGCTTGTCCACTGCTCCCACTGTTGTGTCTCCCACACACATCACCATTCTCCCTGATGTCCTCACTTCTCCTGGAAGCAGTGGTTGCTCCACTGTTGGTCAAAGTATAGGGGATACAGTGACTGCTCCAAGGTCATGTGTGGCGACAGGGGACCAGTCTTCAACCTCTTTTCATTCCCCTCCTCCTGCTGCTGCAGTGACCTCCTCTGCTGTAAGCCAACTTGGCATGAAGCAGCAGCAGACACTCGCTCAGGTGGCCATGCCAGCCGTGCAAAAACCACAACTACCACAGCAACAGCTACAGCCTACATTACAGCAGCAGGTACCAGTAGTTCAACAGCAGCTGCAGGCAATGCAGCTTGAACAACAGATGCAGCAGACGACGACACAGCAACAACAATCGCAACATCAAGTGTACCACGAACAAATTCAGCTGCAGCAGGAACGAGCACTGCAACAGTCTCTCCAGCAGCTCCAACATCACCAACTAATGCAGCAACAAATACCACTTCAACAACAGCTGACTGAGGTGCAGGTGTTGCCTCGGCCGGGTCATACAGAGTTGTTACAACAATCTGTGCCTTTGCAGCAGTTTCTGCCACCAATACCCCTGCAGCAGACCCAACAACCCCTTCTTCAACAGCAAACACCACAGTATACCCCACAACTGCTGCAGCAGTCTCAGTTACAGCAGTTACCGCAACAAGTTATGGCACCCCAGACTGCTGAAGTGCCTCAACAGCAGGCCATCATTGATCAGCAGCAGCAGTTAAACCTACAACAGACAATGCACTTACAGCAACAGCAAATGGTGCAGCTACAGCAACAGCAGCTGTTTATGGGTGCTGCGGGTTTAAAGACAGATCAAAGCCAAATGCTGCCGCTCTCAATCAGTCAACAATTTCTTCAGCAACAGGCACAACTAAATATCAGCCCTGTACTGCAACAGCAGATTCCACAACAAGCCCAAATCCCTGCTGAGCTAGCACAACATGTACAGTCACAGCAACAGCTGCAACACACCGAGCAGCAACAAGATGTGGTTAAGGTTATGGACACACCCCAAAAACAGTTTCCGTTGCAGAAGCAGTCCTCTTTGCAGATGTCAGAGTCAGAGGTGTCCACAGGAGAGACAAGTTTCACAGAAGACACATGCAGCTACTCAACCCCTTTTCACCCTTCCTCTGACTCCTCCCTGCCGCCTCTCCATCTTGGCAGCGCTGAAGCCCCTGTACCCGCTCTCTCCCTCACTATGACACCATCCCCTGCTCAGCCTTCCTCTGTGGCCGAGTCAGACAGCGAAGGCCCCCCCAAAATTGAATTTGTGGATAACCGCATAAAGACTCTGGATGAAAAGCTGAGGAACTTGTTATATCAGGAGTACAGCAGTGGAGCAGCACCCACCGGGGGAGCTGCCTCTGGCCCCACATCTGCTGCCTCCACATCAGCAGGAGGAGACGAATCATCTGAGCCGCAGTTGCACCACACATCTTTCCTCCCCCCTGCCTCCTCCTCAGATACTTCCCCTCACTCCTCATCCTCCTCTACCTCTTCCACCACCTCACGTTCCTCCTCTACCTCCCCTGACCCAGAGAGGGACGGCAGAGTGGAGAAAGCTTCCTCAGAAGTGCCCAGCTTCGCAGAGATTGGCCCAGTGGAGCAACAGCCTGGTCCATCTCTCCCTTCCACCTCTGCCTCGTCCACCCCGCCCACCTCCCTCCTGCCTCCTAACCAGGATGAATCTGCTTGGCCTCAGCGTCCACCTGTACCAGGAGAACCAACCATTCTTGTGAGTGAAAGCCAAGGATTAGATTTTAAGAAAATTATCCATCATTTTTGTCATTCACTGGACTGGATTTACATTATTTTACTTTTTATATTTCAGTGTATTTCTGTGCAAATCTGTGTGTGATATTTATCATGTCTAAACGTTTGAGTGTATCTCCGTTTTAAACGTCTCAACTGTTCTAGGCTGTACCCCCACACTCTGACACCAGTACCACTGGAGATGCGTCGTGGCCTCCCAATCAGCACCCGATCCCCCTCCGGCACGGACAGCAGAAGCACAATGCAGGAGGTGGATATTTTGGCCTAAACCTGACATGTCCTAGTATCAGAAATCCTGTTAGCAAGAAATCCTGGACTCGCAAATTCAAAAACTGGGCGTGCAAACTGCGCCACTCCGCCAGCTTGTTCAAGAAGCCCAGAGTCCAGCAAGGTAGCGTCCTCTTAGGGAGCGAGCGAGAGAGAGAGCGCGAGAGAGAGAGAATGGGATGTTGGGGCATGGACTCAAATCTAATATCTAGTACTAGTTTTAACATAGTAAATAACTTTCTTAACCATCAGGAATTAATAACTGTTAATGTTTAAGGATGTTAATGTTTACAGTTAAATAATCCTGTTTTTGCATATTGTAATGTGACTATAGTCTCCATGTAATGTTAGTGTTGACATCACTGCATACATTATTGTTTTGTTTGCTTGTTTTCTGAATTTATTTTAACTTAATTTAATTTTCTTGGCAATCTTTCCTTTTGCATGGGTTACTCACCTTGGGGCGAGAACAGAGGAGAGTAGAGGAGGGTGGAAGACACATTGTAGTGAAGAGGTTGGCATCAGAAAGCTGATGCCCATCCCAGTGCAGTAAAGCCCAGCTGTGCCTGTGCCCGGGACATATCCCTTCATATGACACCCCATCCTTTTTGTCCGCAAGCACAGCCAGCAGCAGTCCATCTCACCTCCACCTGCTGGCTCAGTGTAGACAGCACCATGCAACTCACATCATAACAGATAAGATAGATGCTAAGTTGCTAAGCTATTGTCATGTAATCAGTTTAGAATGTGTGCGCTTTCTCTATCAGCTCCTTCAGTACAGCATTGCTCCATGACGCTCTGCTTTTCACTGTAGTTGTGGTAGATGCATCTATGAAGATTGCTTTTTCATTTGCATTATCTGTATGAAATATTTAGATTAGGATGAAAGCGTAGTACATATTTTGCACAGGGCTTACTCTTAGGTTCTGTTATATATTAGTAGGCTTTACATACGGCTAAGATATATCACGCTGTTAACGTATTTCAGCCATCTTGCATGTGTTTGTGTTTATATATGTCTAATGTGTGTAGCAGTAGCTTAGATCCTTTGCTGTAAGTGCACCTGCATGAGCACGTATGTTATGTTCTACACGAGTGACTAATAATGGATCATTATCTGTAAGTAACACCGACTGTATATCAGGCTGCATATTTACATGTTGGTCTTAAATTATGCAGTGATTATCCATGTACACACTTTGCTAATGTAGTAATCCCAAATATCAAACACACTGAACAACATCACTGTGGATCTGAGCGCAGATCTGAAATGTGATGTTGGGCTTTGTTGTCTGGTATATGAGTGGGAATATGGTGAGTCAGTGAGAATGAGAGAGTGGATGTGTGGGTGGGTGGGGGTACACTGTTGTAAACATTCAACTGTCACAATATGTTTGTTTTTTATTTAATGACTTACTATAATTTTTTTCAATGAAACATTTACCACCCCTTCCCACACGCCCATTACACATTTCTCCAAAGCATGAGGTTTTTTTTTACATCCACATAAACTTCAATTTATACTTCAGTTTGTTGCTTATAGTTTGTAAATGAAGACACAGAACGTAACTTTTGTTTACACATTTCATGGACCTGCATGCAAGTCATGCAAGTCACAAAGCAGATGATGTGTGACTTTGATGGGTGATTTTTAACACTGCGTCTTTGTGTGTTTGTGTCCCATGTCTATCCGTGCGCATCTGTATGTCTCTGTCATGTACATTTTTGTGTGTGTTGCTTTTGTGTATGTCTGCCTTGTCATTCATGTGCTCTTTATACCCGTGTCTCTGTGTTCCTGTCTCCTTGTCTCCCCTTTTTGTTTTTCATCCCTATCTCTTTATCAGAGGGACGTTCCAGCAGTCAGGCAATTAGAGAGGAGAAGGAGGCGCCACCTCTAAATCCACCTCATTTACGCAAAGGACGATTTCAGGTAGGATCAATAGTATTGGTTTTATCTATGCCATTTATCAAAGCTACAGTGGGTAACTTTTATAAAATTAACTTTTTGTCATGCTTAAACTGTCATTGTATCCTGCCAGACGCACAAGACAGGTAATCTGGAAAATCAGGTTTCTGTGGCCCCTCCTAGTGCTCCTAATGGCATTTACAAGGATCCATGGCGCCTGAGCAAAGCAACCAGTCAGAGCCGAGGAGTCTGTAACACAGCTGTCAATCACTGTCTGTGCACTAGCTGCGCCACCAAATAATGAATATGGGAATGAATGAAACCTTTATTCCCCCAAGGGGAATTTCCTTAGCACAAATGAGCATAAAAGAGTATCAAAAAACACAATACCAACACATAACATAAAAACGTCATATAATGTTCTTGAAAAAGCCTAATCACTGGTATCTGATAAAAACAGCAGCATACACAGCGAAGACAAGTAAACAGAAGATGAAAGGCAAGAAAAAATATTAAAAGCGAGCCCGAGATAAAACAAAAGTAAGACTAAGCAAGACTTTTTTCCGAGGTGGCGGGTGCCATGGGACCCGAAAGAATTCAAAAGATATTCAGCACACTGAAGATATTCAGCTTGACTGAGTGAGAACGTGTGGGAGAGTTGGGCCAAAGATTCTTTATGACTGAAGATGCCTCATTACAAGCTGCGCCAGTGAGACGACATGGTAATCATTTCCGGTCTCCTAAGTGGCCATGGTTGTCTCTCCCCCGCATATCCAAACCTCATTTTGAAGTGTAGTAACCTTAATGTGGATGAAATATGATTCAAAACAATACAACACTATAAAGTACAGAACAAATGTAATGTTTGTTCTTCATTTTGCTGCTCATTGTTATCTGCTGGCTTAATTTATGATATCAACCAATGTCAGTTGTTGCCAGATCTCACATGGGTTTGTCACAAAAACAGAGACACATCTCAAACAAAGTTAATTAGGACGGGGGCTTGTGACAAATCGATCCAATATTTACTTCAGTGACAATGGGACTGAGGGGAAAAAAATAATCTGTACTCTTGTTCACTTTTCCCATAGGAATGAATGGACTCGGGAATGTTGATAGTCTCCTAAATGGGCGGGGCAGTAGCAAAACCCACGTGACACAGATACAGGAGATGAGTCTAAAGTAGGCTGTATCGGTTTATCAACGATCTCTGATTTGGCATTGCAGCTTGCCCAAGCAGTGATTGACATTATGTCGGATACTGTTCCTGCTTAGGTTTAGTGTTTTGTTCATTTGTGTGGATTCTTGCAAATGCTGGTTGGAGCACGAAGAGGATTTTTTCACAGATTTTCAGTCTTGTGAATTATTAGGTTACCTACTGTAGCTTTAACCTGAACCTTTACTGCAGTCTAGCACTACAATGAAGCACAAGCAGCAAACAGGCAGGAAATGATTCCTAAATCCTCTGCCATCAGGTGACTCCAGTGCCCCAGCCCTCTCCTCCGAAGGCTGCGCCATCCAGCCATGGTGGCACTCACAGGAAAGTGGGACGCTTCTCTGTAACCCAGGCTGAGACGAAGAAAGAGGACAGGCAGACTGACAGCTCCCCAGTGTCTCCTGATTTAGAGAGGGACAGGAGGAAATCTCGAGCAAAGGAGGGAGAGAAAGATGACAGTAAGAGGACCCCAGCAATGGCTCACTTGCCTCGAGGTCATGGGCACAGCCACTCACCTCTGGGCAGCAGTGATGATGATGATGAGAGTGAGCTGGAGGATGAAGACCTGAGAAAGGAACTACACAAGCTCAGAGAGAAGTGAGTCAGAGAGGGGAAAGATTTTCGTTATATATTTTTTATCTCCATTTATTTTATTTTCTATTTCATGTCTCCATTTGTTGTTTCTTTCCTGTATAACAAATGTTTTCACCCTTTGTACCCTTTCATTGATTTAATGTCTCCATGCCAGCAATAGCTGAGGCAGCCATGTGAGCGTGATTTCTCAAGAACGCCTCAAGGGAATTTCTTTAAATTTGACACAAACACTCACTTGGACTCAAGGATGATCTGATTAGATTGTGTTAGTCATAGGTCAAGGTCCCTATGACCCTGCTTTCTCATTCTTGTGAACGCAATATCTTGGAAAAAAAAACCTTGAGGGATTTTTTTGCTTGTAAAAACCATGGCACAAATGTTCGAGTCAGCTCAAGAGTGAACTGATTAGATTTTGGTTGTTAAAGGTCAAAGGTAACATGACCTTGCATTCCTCACATACTTGTAAGAGCGATATCTCAAGAACACCTTGAGGGAATTTCATTAAACTTGACACAAACATAAACTTGGACTCAACGATATGCTGATCAGGTTTTGTTGGTCAAAGATCAAGGTCACTGACCTTGCATCCGTCTCATTTTCATGAACGCAATATCTGAAGATGGCCTGAAGGGAGTTCCCTCAAATTTGGCACTAACGTCCACTTGGACTCAAGAATGAACTGATTAGAATCTGGTGTTTGACGGTCGAAAGTCAAGGTCATGATGACCTCATAAAACACGTTTGTGGACATAACACCATGCCACCCGACAGCACACCATCTGTGCTGGAAGATGTGTGTGAAGCGTCCATGTTTTCACAGACGTGGATGTCAACTGTAAGTGTAACCTGACTGATGCATGAAGGCATACAACCGGGAGGCGGTTTACCTAATTATTTTTTCCATCTGATTTTCAGTACATGATTTTACTAAGCTCACAACTTCTGCACTGTGTTTTGCATCTCTTCCTCTACAGGCACATCAAAGAGGTGGTATCCCTTCAGGCCCAGCAGAACAGAGAGCTGCAGGAGCTGTACAGACAGCTTCGTTCCCTCAAAGACCAAAGGCAGAGTCTGCCTGTCTCCCTGTCCCGAACCCCTCCTCTTCCCACAGGACCTCCTATACTCTCTCCTCGTAGACCCAGGCCGGCCAAAATCAAGCTCCGGCCCCGGCCTCACTCTCACATGGATAACAACGGGGTTACACACTCTGGTACACACTTTTGTAATTATCTCTCTCTCACTTTTTTTTGTTGCTTGCTCGTTTTGTGACTGTTTTCTTGTACCTCCCATCCAGGGATTCAGCAGTCAAGTAGTTTCTCAGGAAGTGAACAGAGACTGCCTCTATACTGCAACCCAGAGCACTGCTCTACACTGCCTGCTAAAAGAGGTACAGGTTGTCATCGATATAACAGGGCAACACAGAATTTAGCAACAATCAGTGGTATGATGTGTTTCCTTGTTTTTCCACAGATCAAAGTCCTCTAAGAAAAAGCACATTCACGGATGAACTGCACAAACTCGTTGATAATTGGACGAAGGAGACGGTGGGCCCCGCCCCGCCCAAGCCTTCGCTAAATCAAATTAAGCAGATTCAGCAGGTGCAGGAGTTGGGAGGCTGGAGCCAGCCGAGTGAGGTAGGACTACACAATGTTATGTGCTTCAGTTTTTAGCATTATACAAAGTTAACCTTTAATATATATATAGACAGAAAAATTACTGATGACTCATGTAAATGCTGTGGATGAAGTTGTGCTTTTGTATTACCAAACAAATCACTTTTATTTTAAAAACATTTAGAAATGTTTTTAAATGTTTTTTTTTAAAAATTGCATAAAAGTTGATTAAATTCATGTTTTTGTTGAACTGAGGCCTAGATGCACTGAAAGCAATAATGCTCTAACGCATGTCAATTGACGCTACTACTACTACAGAAAAACAAAGAACCAGCCTTTATTTCAGAAGAAAAGGCTGTTATTTGGGTGCAATTTCTGTATTAATATTAATTACAAAAATTACAGATACCCCCATTAATTTTCTATACATTTGTATTTTGAGTAACATTATATGAAATCCCAGCACCACAAAACCAGCACTTCAGAGAAAAGTCACTGTTTATATGTAAGCAAGCAAAAGTTTCTACATTTTACCCCATGAATTTTCTAGACATTTTTATTTAAGTAGCCTATAATGTTACATAAGGCAGGAGGTCTGTTCATTCATTATCTCTCTCAAAACAGTTACTTTAGCTGCAAACAAAAAAAAACCGCTTTGGTTACTGGGTCCTTATTTGACACTTCAAAATCAAAGTGAGAGTGTCAAAGCAGTTTGATGTGCTTATAACGCTTTTGGTGCATGTTCCTGGTGTACTTCAAAACACTTGTCAGAAGCTTCAGTGCGTTTGGGCCTTTACATTTGCTTCAAGAGGCAACCGTTCCAAATCCTCAGTTTCGTGCTGTGATATTCCCTCAGTACTTATTACTATATTCCATCCAGGTGGCTCCGCCAGGTTGGTTTCCAGTGGCACCACTGAACCCCCAGGCACCCCCAACCCCTGCCAGCTTGCCTGTGGCAGCCCCTTCCCAATACACAGGTGGAGGAAGCCTGTCCACACTGCACTCTCCGGGACCACCACCGCAAACGCATATGGCACAAGTGCCACAGGTGCAGCAAAGTTTACACCTCCATCAGTCTCTCCCCCTCCAGCAGATGACCTATCAGCAGTCCCCACTCCGCCAGCAGATACCGCAGCCCCGGATGCAAACTCCCATACAGTCCCAGTCCCTACCACAGACACAGCCTGTCACCCAGCTGCCCCACTCACCACCTCGAAGCCAACCGCTGCTGCCTTCCCAAATGCCCACATCTCCAGTGTCCACGGCCGCCTCTCTGCTGCCAGGCAGTGGCAGCACTGCACCCACAGATAGCACTGCTGCTACTGGGGGGACATTTTGCCCCTGTCCCTCGCCCTCGTCAACCTCTTCCTCCTCTTGTTCTACTGCTGCTCTACCTTCCAGTGCCAAAATTCACCCAACACCCCCCACCTCTACTCTTCCTCTGGGACAGAAATGAAACCGAGGCGCAGTGCGAGGTCAATATGAAGGTGCAAGAGATGGAAATGCTAAGTGGATCAGGATGTAAGCAGATCCATTCGGTTTGTTAGTTCTGTGTGTGCATGAGAGAGTTGTGACTGTAATGAAAATGTGGATTCCAGTGTACTTCTGGATGAGATGGCGAGTGAATGTGAGCGATGATAGTTTCTAGTATGTACAGACAAGAGGGTAACAAGGAAGACAGCAGCCGGGGTTTATGAATCATGGTATGTTTGGGTGTTGAGATGTATAAATTCTTAAATGTACGAGTGTGTGCGATTATGAGTGTGGGTGAGTGTTTATCCGAGTACATATCCCTTTTGTCCTTTTACACAAATTAACGTTCATGTTTTTGTTATCAAACCGACTCAGTTGGACCTGAACTGTCCCTAAGCAGAGACAAGAAAGACAAAATATTTGACAGCGTGTTGACATTTTTGTGTTAAATTTGTCAATGCTTACAGTGAAAGGACTATCAATTTTAAAAGTGCAATTAGTAATGGTCATCTAAATTGATCAGCATGTATTGTATGGATTTGTCTGTAAGGCATAAAATATTTTTGTAGAAGCACATTGATGAAAACTAGGATCTTCTCATGATCGTTACATGATCTTTTAAAACTGTAGGCCTACAGCACAAGATGTGTCAATGAAAATAAATTAAACAACAGCATGTTGTACAGTAAAGCACGGTAAACTTATCTGGCTAACTTCATTACAACAGAGCGACCAAACACCGTGTTGCAGTGTTGTGCAGCGGTACAGCATGTGCTTCATTCGTATTACTTTATGTTCAGCAAGTGTAACATAGAAACAGTCTGAGCGATGTGATATAAATTCAGATGAATATGATGGTGAATTAAAATATGCCATCTGTATGTTCAGTGGATACATGGGTACACTGCATGACTAACTTGACTTGCCAGAGTGCAAACTGCTCGCACTTGCCATATATTCATGATATACGGCAAGTATATTAATTCATATTCAATTCATCAGTTGTGAGTAAATTTGGTATGAAATGCTTTCACATTTGACATTTTCAGTTTGAGCTCCACATATCAAATCGCCGTGTTGTGCTGGGGAGGAAGATGAAAAAGAATTTTTAAAACTGCCAATAGACTGGGGAGACCATAGGGGTTATTCCCATATTGCCTTTTAAAATTACAGCATTTTTTGTGGGTGTGTGAGTGTATATTTTTTCTGTGTGAAAAAGCTCTGTGATAGTCCAATGGTAAATTGCATTATAAATTGCTTCCCTGTTCCTTTCATTCAAAGCGGCCTCTCAAATGTCTCCGTACCCAACTGAAAATGTTTACAACGCCTGCGTTTTGGGCTTTTTTCCTCAAGAAGTCAAAACAAGTGAGAGGTTGTAAGCTTGATGTCCGACACTGTTGTCACATCCTCACTTGCCTATTCGTCAACTTTGTTTGGCATTGGACAAATCCCTTGTTACAATTGTAAACTATTTAGTCTTTGACCATAGGCTGTCAGTGTGAATGCATCAGTCAGAAACCGAACTGTGGGCCATAATTGTGCTTTATGCACACTACAAAAGGTTTACTCGAGTCAAAAATCTCCTATTTCTAAACGCTTCATTTGTAGATGTAGAGATACACAGAGTAATATATCTACAGCGGATATATTACTGTACATTTTATTGGGTTATCAGAGCACTTAGCCATACACGTTTGATCAGCGATGGTCAGGCGTTAAAACACTTTTTGGCATAATAAGTAGGCTGTAGTCAAAGCAGCATTTCTGTTTTATTAATGATAGACAGATTGTGTGCCACTGAAAAAAAGGAAATTGTACCAGTTGTTAAAAACTGCTACATGTGAGTCAAAGACATCTAAAAAACATGAATGGTGACAGAGGATTAGTTTGTGCTAAAGGGTATGGTTGTTCAGACGCTGCATATTCTAGAATATAACAATGATTTTCTGTATTTGTTGCTTTCAAGACAAACCACATTGTCACAGAGATGTAGTTGATTATTAGTGACGGTGAGATACTGTGCTGTCATGTCTGATACTAACATGTTGACTGCAAGCTACAGCTTAATGATCATGTTCATGATGTGGAGCTGGCTTTGTCCTTGAAGTGTTACCAAAATGTTATCTAAAAGATAAAGATTATTTTTGTATTTTGAAATGGGGTTGTACAAATTGTAAAATTGTGTTCTCATCATTATAATTCTGAGGTTATTTGAAACTAGAAAACTCTGGTTTTTGTCCGTGTTTACATGGGACTCCCCCGATTGCTGACAGGCCAGGGTCATTTAAGATTATATTTAGAGAACTTTTTACATTTTATTTCAAATTTGAACTTTGACAACGTGGAGGATATACAGCAGAAGTCTTTCTGCAGGGCCACACTTCAAATAAAAAAAAACAAACTTCCAAATTCATGCAGCAAAAATCTAGGGAGTCCCAAAACAGCACGACTGAGAACCAATGATAAAAGGACATTTGGGCAGAGGAACCTCAAAAAATAAAGTATGTTGCTGGTGATTTAGCCTCTGTAAATTGTAACTAATTCAACTGTTGATTTTATTTATGTTTTGTAACTAATCAAAAATAAATGATGTTAAACATCAGAGTACGACTTTGTGTGGATTTTTTTATGTGTATTATTTGGCTTGGCAAGCGGGGTACTGTGCAAACCATAATGACTTCATGTGGAGGCTTGAAGTGGCACATCAGACCTCATCACAAGACTGACGTGAAGGCCCAGCACAGCCACTTTATTTAAGTACTTTTTAAATTTATTACATTCATTTAAAAAAAAGGTATTTATTTAAGGCAAATGTGATTTATAATTAAATAATCACCTGTGCATAAACACATGAGAACCAATCCTCAATTATTTGAAAATGCATACATAAATTAAAAAAATAAGGTTTTATAATAAATAAATGAAAAAGTACATTAAAAGACGTGCAATCTGAGATCCATTAAATAACTCCTCATGATTTTTTTTCTCAGATGGATTCATTTTCTTAAAATGTATTTTGAGGTGTCGTCTAATCTACTTCTCTTCCAATAGTCTAATAAAGGCGTAGCTTAATGCTTCTAATTCAAAAAGCAAGTTTTGTCATACATTAAAAATATTACACTCATGTTGTTTTATTTCACTAGCCTACATTTATCTGACAGCCTCACTTACTTTACAAACTACGATTTTTTCATGAAAAAATGTTTATGTTTTTTTATAATAAATTAAATGATCAAACAGTTTTTTGGAGTGTTTTTGTTTTTGTTTTTAAAGATTTGTCTGTATTGGTTACTTTTACTTATAACATTTTAAGTACACTTTCCTGACTATACTTACTTTTACTTGTAACAAAGTATTTTCACAATAGTACTCTTACGTAAGTAACGGATCTGAATACTTCTTCCACCGCTGTCGACATGTTTCTGCAACTTTGTTGCCATGTAAACGTTTTGCAACGTTTTTTTCCTGAATGCAACTTCACCTTTGACTGTCTACAACTTTATTGTTCTTTCAACAGCAGACAGCGACGAACAACCGTCTGACGCTACTGCCTTTGAAATGGCGCTGATGTAGTTCAATACGCCGTTATTTGTAGTTATTGTGCTCGTTTTGGTCGCTTCAGATTTTGATATTCTGGTCCAGTGCAAACTTCTGGACTCGGCCACTATATTTGGTCATTAAGGAGTTGATAAACAAAAATGTGGTAAAGAAAATTGTTTATAATTTACGTTGCATAATAAGGCCGCAGCTCCCCCCGATCTTGCTTAGGGATTACAACGGCTTTCGAATGCTCGGCCTGCCGCAGCCAGATTCCGGTGAGTTGCTAGCGTAAAATATCAACTAACGGGGCAAACGACGTTTCTTTGTTTAGTCCAAATTAACCAGCTGTGTTGGGTGCATGCAGAGTTTCTTTCAAGTTTCAAAGCTAAATTTATTGCACCAACTGTTTTCTTGTATAATTTGAAGTTAACATATTCACAAATGCTTAGGGTAGCTACATTGTAGCTAACACGGCTAACGTTGGCCTACTTGCTACACGTTAGTGTTTTGACAGCAATACGACATTCACGGGGCATAGCGTGTTTACAAACATTGAGCTAACGTTACAACCTGCCACTTGGCTAACGTTACTGTTAACAAGTAGTTAGCCGCAGTAAAATGTTCTTAATGTAAATTCGACAAAGGAAATAAGACAACTTTTGCTTCGCCAATTGTGTATTTGAAGAATATGAAGTAATTGTTACAATTCCATTGTTATTGTACCGAAACAACTAGTTTGGCGACCCAGCTAACATTAGATGACTGAGCTCTCAGGTTGCAGCAGCAGCTATTGTACCTGTTAACATGAGTAGGTTTTAACGTGGTCATTTAAGATGTAAAATGTTGGATTCTGGGTGCCCATGGTCAAAGAAAACCTGGAAAAGTCATGGAATTTTACAGTCACGTTTTCCAGGCGTGAAAAAAAAAAATGAAAAGTTTGGAAAAGCCATGGAATTTTGTCGTAATAAAATTAAGTGTTACAGTAATCATCTGGACCCATTTGTTCAGAAGTAAACTGATCGGATTTCGGCTATTGGTTTGAAGCATATCTTGTCAATGGGGTGTTCATACTAAAAACAAAAAGGATTCTGAAGTCAGATTAGGTCATATAATTAATTCTTAATTTTGAACTGGATCAAACGCTCAGTATGTGTTGATCAAAACTCTTTGGTTGGATGGGGTTACCTTTGATCCCCCAAAAATCAGGACTGTCCTGATCCCAGGAGAAGGGTGGATTCAGGTAGAAAATACAATCGAACTTTTTAAATTGGTCAAATAAACATATATCTGTTCATATTTTGCACTTGAATTGTTAAACTTCTACAATGATAAAGTAGACATAAGGCTATTGATATATCCTTTCAGTACAGTAAAGTAAAAAAAAAGGGAATGTGGGGAGAAACTGAAAAATGAATGTGTTGTTAAACAAACAAAAAAGGGCAAGAAAAAATATTTTGTGAACTTGTAAAGTCATGGAGAAGTTTTGAAATGTTGTTCATGAAAATGTGCGGAACCCTGTGTGAGTGTTATGAAGCTTTTCAGCCTTTTCTCATGCCCTAACCCTATTACATTTTTTCCCCTCTCTTCTATATTCCAACAGGTTTCCAAGTGAATCGGAGTGGACATGCGTATCAGTAACAGGAATCTGGAGGAGAAGTGACAGACAACAATAACATTACCCTTATTACATATTTATTAATAAAGCATTTAGTTTTTTAAATAGTCCTTTCCACCCGAGTTATATTTGGAAATCTTAATATTAGTTGAAAGCTAATTCCCACTCGCACACACTCAGTATGGCATCAGTGCCAGTGTACTGCTTGTGTCGCCTGCCTTATGATGTGACACGCTTCATGATTGAGTGTGACATTTGTCAAGATTGGTTTCATGGAAGGTAGGTCATTTTCAGATTTAACAATGTTTTGATTATGTTGTCTGTGTGCAATAAGATTAAAATATTGTGTTGTGTGCTTTATGATGTGTTGTCTTAGTCGCATGATTCCTGTGGGTATACTGTGTGTTTGAACCATTGGCTGCATACAGTCGATGGTTCGAACCCACCAGAATTTCATTCAGCTATTCTTCCTGTGCATTCCTTGTCTGATGTAAGACTGTTCTCTGTGTAGCTGTGTTGGAGTAGAGGAGGACAAAGCAGCTGAGATTGACCTGTATCACTGCCCAAACTGTCAGGTCACCCATGGGCCATCAGTCAGTAAGTTACCATTCTCTAGGTGTGCCTTTCTTAATTTGTTATTATGTTATTTGTTTATTTTTGCATAGTAATGCACTTGTTGATTTTTTTCCCTCTGTTTTCTCAGTGCGCAAACGCCGTGGAGGCAATAAGCAGGCAGATGGTGGTGCTGCTGGAGCAAGAGATCCGAGTCGACCTGTTAAGACAGGCAGCCCACAGTTTGTTAGGGAGCTACGGAGCCGCACATTCCCAGGGTAAGTCCTCCTGCAAAGCAAATAGTTAAAGATGAAACCATGATTACAATTACATTACAAACATAGGTTACTTTTTATTGTATTGTTATAGCAACAGATTGCATTATATTGTACTAGAGTTGATCTGGATGTTATTGTGCTTACCCCATGTACGGTGTACAATGATTTTTATCTGCCATCCTCAGACAGCTTCTGCTCTCTTTTTTTTTGGAATATATTTGTAAAGCATTTTTAAAAAAATATTTTCTCTCTGTCGTCACAGTCAGATCTTTATTTGTGTTTCTATGACAGTGCGGATGAAGTCTTACTAAAGCCGTCTGGGGCCCAGCTGACAGTGGAGTTTCTGGAAGAGCACTCATTCAGTGTTCCTGTCATGGTGCTGAGGCGGGATGGCCTCGGCATGACCCTTCCTCCAGCATCATTCGGCGTCAGTGATGTAGAGCACTACATTGGTAAAGTTTTTTGCTCTAACTTTGATCTGTGCTTATTCATGTAAAGCCCTTTAGGCTAATGTTGGTAGGGGACATTAAATTTGTTTTCTCAATTGTGTATGTTTTGTTCTAATTGCAGGTTCAGACAAAGAGATTGATGTGATTGATGTGTCTCGCCAATGTGACCTGAAGATGCGGTTGGGAGACTTTGTCGAATACTACAACAGCCCCAACAGAGACAGAGTGCTCAACGTCATCAGCCTGGAGTTCTCTGAGACTAGGTACACAACGACAATCACTTTACTGAATGTGCAGCTCCTCATTATGATGCACTGTGAGGTTACTTGAGTTGAATATTACTTTTATTCTGAGAAAGAAAGAACTTCTTGTTGAAGTAAAGTTGTGTTTTTATGGATGTGATGTTTTGAATGAAGACTTGACGTTAGTATTAACTTGTTTTAGGCTCTCAAACTTGGTGGAGACTCCAAAGATTGTGAGGAAACTGTCTTGGGTGGAAAACCTCTGGCCTGAAGAGTCTGTCTTTGAACGCCCCAATGTACAGAAGTACTGCCTGATGGGAGTTAAGGACAGCTACACAGACTTCCACATTGACTTTGGAGGCACCTCAGTATGGTACCATGTCCTCAGGGTGAGAAAAACAATTTCAGTCATGTTTAGGAAGTTTTAGTTACACTGACCACAAAAATTTTGTTTTTCTTAAAAAAAAATCAATTGTTTTGTTTTGTTAAGAGATTGTCTCTCTATGTCTATTCAGGGCGAGAAAATCTTCTACCTAATTTCCCCCACGGCAGCCAACTTGGCACTTTTTGAGCGATGGAGTTCCTCATCTAACCAGAATGAGATGTTCTTTGGAGACCAAGTTGATATGTGTTACAAGTGTTCTGTCAAACAAGGAAACACCTTGTTCATACCAACAGGTAAGCTGCAGTGCTTCTTTTTGTTTAGTTAGTGAGAGGAAAATGATTTTAGCAGAGGTCTAGTAGTCAAATCAGTCTAATTTAAATGATGTTTATTCTTCTGTCGTTTGTTTGTCTTCCAGGGTGGATTCATGCTGTGCTGACTCCAGTGGACTGTCTGGCCTTTGGAGGAAACTTCTTGCATAGTCTCAACATTGACATGCAGCTGCGGTGAGTTTCCACAGGACTGTTTCCATTCCAAGTTTATGTAATCCTGCTGTAGCCCTTTTTGACGAAAATTATCTTTTTAATGTTATTGACCTCTAAACAACACTTGTGAACCTGACTTTTCCACTTATCTATAAAAGCAAGACCAACAGAGAGGGGGGGGGGGGAATGAAACTGAAACGTAATTTTACTTTCAAATTGTTTCAATGTAATTACGTACCAATATGGAAAATTAACCAGGAAAAAAAACACTTGGCAGATCCTTCTCTGAATTGGAGACAATTATCTCTCACAGCCCTGCACACACACATAATTCTTCCTTTGTTATAATTTGCCTGATCTTCAAGACTCTTCAGACAAACTCAAACATAAATATCCTAAAGAAAATCTAAGCCTTGAATTATTGTAGTTCTTCACTTCTCGTTCCTAAGGCTGTTGCTTAATTTCTGGTCACATCTTAATGGAGGTATTCTGCAGTTTTGTGGCAATAACTGCAAATGTCTGACTTTTTTGCTATGCTTTGTTATTTTTAGGGCATATGAAATAGAGAAGAGATTAAGCACTGCAGAAATGTTCAGCTTTCCCAACTTTGAGACTGTGTGCTGGTATGTTGGAAAACACCTTCTTGACACTTTCAGAGGTGAGGGAGTTCAATGAATTTCATAATATTCGTGTTATGTGAGCTTCTTGAATGGCCTGTGTATTGTTTATCATTTTGATATTATTACCCTGTTGCCATTCTGTCTCGCAGGTTTGAGAGAAAACCGCAGACATCCTGCCGCTTACCTGGTTCACGGAGCGAAGGCCTTGAACAATGCCTTCCGCAGCTGGACCCGTAAAGAGGTCAGCGAAATCTTATCTTACCTTACCTTTTTGTATATCATTCTTTCCTCTCATCCCTCCGTGTTTCACTACTTTGTTTATTTCTCAACTAATTGTGACATTGGCATGCTGGAATTTGTTTAATTATGCACCAGACAGCTTGAGCAATAGTGCAGCAGCAAAATTATTATTGCATAAAATCCTATTTTTATTTGATCATTACATGAAAGTATTAGATTTGAAAATGGGGTAATGCACAGGTCATTTGTAATCTCAAAAGGCAACATTCAGTTGCAACATTAAAAGAAAATTTGCCATTTTTGGAAATACATTTATTCACTTCCTAGAGAAGAGGAGGAAGATCATTACCACTCTCGTATTTGTCCCTTAATTATGAAGCTAGGGCGAGCAACTGGTTAGATTATCTGAGCACAAAGACCTCCTGTCAGCACGTCTAAAGCTCACTAATTTGTTTGTTTGTTTAATGAGTATAAAAACAACAACAACAACAGGGTATGGTTTTATGGGGTCATGTGTCTATTTCCTGCTCTGAGCAGGCAACCACCAGAGACTCGAGGAAATTACCAATCATAGCAAATAGAAATAACCTGGCATATATCCTCCTCGTAAAATAGAGAATATTTATTTCACACAATCAAGATATAATGTGTTAAGTAGTGAGCTTTAGAGGTACTGGTAGGTGGATTTTGTTATTATTTCACAGAGCCGGGCCGGCTCCAGTCATGTGCTAAACTAAGCTAACCAGCCGCAGGCTGTAGCTTGAGCAAATAGATATGAGAGTGATATTTCACTCTTTACTCTGCCAGAAAGTGAAGAAGCATATATCGCAAAATACTAAACTATTCCTTTTACATTTTTAATATAAACAAGAAAATGCAAAATTAAGAATTATGTTTTTTTGTAAAATATTGTGTGAGATGATTGATAGTTGTCTCTACACTCAGGCTATAGCAGATCACGAAGTGGAGATTCCGGAAACCATCAATACTCAGACGCTAGTGAAGGACCTGGCCAAGGAGATCCGTCTGGTTGAGGTAAATAGTAGAATAAGAAAGTTTGTGCAAAATTGTAAGCTTTATTTAAAATGTTGGAAGTGTGCATAAAGAAGTATTAGTATTACTTTTTGGGGTTTTACTGACCAGACGGTACTCTTTTTATGATAGGATATTTTCCAGCAAAACATTGGCCGCACTGGACCTCAGTTTCCTGGTTCGCCTCTCTCTAAAGCTCCGCTGACCACCTCCCAGAATTCAGGACGCCCCCCTGGAAAAAAGAAAGGACCCAAGCCCAAAGAGGTGATAGGGGGTCTAGGTCCCCCAGGAACCAAGAAGAAGAATCAGAAGGGGCTGCTGAAGGCAGAGGCAGGAGAGCTCGACCTCATTGAGATCCACACCAAACATACTCTCAAAAAATTTCAACCTGGCAAGTCCAAAACCAAGAACAAGGTACGGACATCATACGTTTGCAGACATTTATGATAACAATAGAAATGCTTATCAAGCATCTTTTTGTGTCCAAATGCTTCATCCTCAAACTTTCTTGCAATTCTGATCTGTCTCTCTAGTTGGAGTTGCCTCTAGAGGAGTTTGAAGGGAAGCTAAATAAAAGCAAACTGAAACTTGTGCTGACCAATGGAAAAATCCAAGGGTAAGCTTTGCAGCCGTTTGGTGTGCTCCGATTAAATTTGGGATCTTATGCTCCTAGCAAAGGTTTTGGCTCTTACCTGCTGATCCTCTGGTTTTAGTAAAAAGGACGGCAGCAGTAATGGTGCAGGAAGTGCAGGGAAGTACAAACATCTTGCTGCAGAGGGATCCAGTCTGTCGGACTTTGAGTCCGAGGATGAGCTGCAGATTGATGAGACGCCTCCTCCACGACGCAAGCCTGCCGGACCCAGCAAGAAAAAGAAACTGAGCGGTGAGAATTCAGAATGCTTAAATGAATTTTGAAGCTCTTGTAGGGACATACACTCTTTAATTCCTTTACCTGCCAGTAAGAAATACTAATAACGATAATAATTAACTTTGTTTATACAGCAATTTAAAAAAAGTTACATATTTTGGGGGGAAAAACAACATTTTAGGACTGCAAGAAAATAAAATCAGATGGTTCCTACAACAAAAGTTAAAATGGAAAAAATAAAATACTCCAAAGTTATTTAAAAAAATAACAGGCAATAACATTATTGTAACATAATAACATTGTTGTCTCATATAAGGCAATTGGTCTGTTTTTTCCTTGAGCAAATCTAGCAGGAAAACACTTGAGTCTATTTCGAACGATATAAAGGGTATATTAGATATCATATACATGATCTAATGATGATAAATGACAATATGCAGCCCATGCTTCTACATATTTGTCATTTGTGTCTAAATAGAGCGCGAGAGAGACAATCGCACACAGACACATAAGCAAACAGCGACTAAGCTCTGCATGTGATTAAAACATAGCAGAAAAGCTGCATCACTTGCTGACTGGCGCAGAGAAATGCGCTTCTGATGTAAACGGCCAGGCGACTGCTGAGGGGCAGCTGTGCGACAATTGACATAACGGGGCGATTCTGTTTCCAGTGTGAACATGGCGTTTGGGGAAACGAAGAGAATTGTTTCTGATTTGAATTCATTTTGCTGCAGAAGGTTTTGAGACATCCAGCTCTTTATTGCTGACAGACACAAGATATTAACTGCTGACTACTTCACTGGCTTTTAAAACAACATAAATTTGCATGTCATCTACATAATAAAGGTACTGAATATTGTATTTATGCATATGTCCGCTGGCAGCATGTATAAACAGAAAAATGTGTCATATAGTTTAGTAGCATGGTTTCAAAACCACCTTGCTTCTGTAACATCACTGTGTTCAAATGTAACCTCAGGTCTTCCCAGGAAGCTGCCCAGAGCCAAACCCTGCTCTGACCCCAATCGCATCAGGGAGCCAGGAGAGGTAGACTTTGACATTGAGGTGAGATTATCATGGACACACCAATCAGATATTCAGTAGCCAGTTCTGAATACCATCTTTATATGTCAGTGTTAGTCAATAAATGAATTCACTTCTCACGTGCCACTGCAGGATACAGCTGTAACAATTTCATAACCATAACTGCATTATGGTTATGTGTTCAGCCTCATTATGTCTCGTACCATTTTATTTCGTACCAAACGGACCAGGCTACTTCCAAGTTTAGCATCTAGCTGATCACAGCTCGTTACAAATTATGCTACATTGATGTGTTGTGTCTTCTGTCCCACTGAATAAAAAGGTTGGCCGAATTAATCAGTGTTTAAAAGCAGAAATGTAACAGAAAATAAAGAGTATATACACTTTTCTCCCTATCAGTTTCTTAAGTATGCCATGCATAATTCATTTCTCACCAGAACTTTATTATGAATGCACTGGTTCAATAGTAACAATAGCATGTTTGTGTGTGTGGCTTCAGGAGGATTACACCACAGATGAAGAGGCACTAGCCGCCCACGGTGTGAAGGGTGGCGCAGGGGGCATTCTGGACTTATTGAAGGCCAGCAAGCAAGTGGCGGGCTTGGACTCTGCAGCACTCAGGTTAGATCTCCTGGATCACAAGATAGATTTTTTTTGTAAAATGTAATTAACAGTCAAAGTCAGGAAGAGTCTGTTCTTTTTGAATGAATGTATTTGAATAGGTATATTTAATGTCATGATGTTTGTGGCTATCAGTACTTAATAACTTAATTATATAGCACCTTTATATACAGAGTTCACAAAGTGCTTTGACAAACAAAGCAAATCAGGGCAAGAAATTCCAGAGGCAATAAAACAAAAGCCAGACAATAATGCCGGACAAAGGCCAGACAAGAATTAAGGAAGAATTAAACGAGATTAGAGGCAGAAACATTTTAGAAAACTACAATAACAAAATACTACTACCACTAGTACTACTACTACTAATAATAGTAACAACAATCAGCAGGATCAAAACAGAATTGAAAGATAAATGAATACACGACATTAAATAAAGGCAAGTCTATAAAAATGGGTTTTAAGAAGTGCTTTTAAAGAAGTCACTGATTCTGCAAGCCTTTTCTCCTCAGACTTCCTGAGCTTTGGATAACCGTGAATAGAGCAATAGTTTAAGACGCACGTGGGAATAAATGTCTCACTGTGTTGTTGCAAAAATCCAATAACCTTTGAAACTCGCATTGTTCACATATTTGCAATGGCTCTGACACTACGCTATGTTTAGGAGGTTATTTTTGAGATGATGAGTGATTGCTCAACTCTGTCCCTCTCTCAGTGAGGAAGCCCCGGCCTCTCCCAGTACTCGTGATGCCATACAGGGAATGCTGTCCATGGCCAATCCCCCTTCCTCGTCCTCCTCTTCCTCCTCTTCATCTCCCCTATCCATTTCTGGAGGCCTGACTGAGGGATTAGGGGTGGTCAAGGAAAAGGGTGGCAGGCCTGTATGGGTGACTGGAGGAGTCAAAAAGACAAAAAGTCCTGAGAAGAAACCCGTCATCCAGCGGCCTGGGAAACGGCCAATTAAACGGCCCGCCCGTCACCTTAGTGACGAAGACAGTCCAGATGAGCAAGAGACTCTGGGAACCTGTTTTAAAGATTCAGACTATGGTGAGCACTCAGTAACGACTCCCAGCTGCTGATCTACAAATCAAAGCCAGTCCCAGCACTAACACTTTTATTGATCAAGCCAATGTTAAATCATGGTAATCACTTTTTTGTTCAAGTTTACCCGTCCTTGGAGTCTGATGAGGAGGACCACGCTAACAAGGCTAAGATGAAGCGGAAGAAAAACTGGGATGACACACCTTGGAGCCCAAAAGGTACCTTGCTCACAACAAATTGATTTGCTGTTACGCTCTCTGTTGTTTGTAATTTGTCATTTTTGCATTGAAGAAGGGACAATATACATTAATTACACATTTAAATAAATGTGAATGCACTGGAGTTGGCTGGGGAGCTAGTTTTCATCGGTAGTCCCTTGCCTGATGTTTATAGGCATCCTAAAGTAATTTTTAAAAAATTCAATATGAAGATACAATATGCACAGTGGTTGAGACAAACAACATTAAGATAAAAAGGCATACAATATAGTTAAACATGCAGATGTTTAGAATATACAAAACAAATTTGACAATATAAGCAGATAAAATCCAAATAACAGATGATGCAGGTACAGTGTGAGTACAGCCATTTTAAAATGACGTAAATTAGCCTAGCATCAGTGCTGACGTTGTTGTTTCTTAATAAACCATTTCTTAACATTACATTTAAATGAATGAAATGATGGCAACGGGGTAGTGTTCATTAATGCTCTGAAGAAGAAAAAAAACAGCCTGGCTAAATGCAGTTTTCCTGAGTGGGATTGTGCTGTTCCTTCTAGCTGCACCTCTTGTAAATCTGTTCACTATCTAGTTATTTTTGTATTTAATGAAGTTTTCACAACTGAGCAGGTTATACTTCTTGAGAATGTGGCAATGATGAAAACTTAACGGCTTCTCGTCTTAAGATCTCTTAATAATTTATTTTCATCTATAGCCCGGGTGATGCCCACGCTTCCCAAGCAGGATCGACCAGCCAGGGAAGGGGCTAGAGTCGCATCTGTAGAAACTGGTCTTGCAGCAGCTGCTGCCAAGCTGGCACAACAAGTGAGTTGGGAAACAGATCTTATTGATCTATGAAGTATGTGCCCAGTGAATAATGTGGAGTAGAGGCACCTGTCAAAAAAAGATATTTACTTGTTCCTTTTTTTTTTGATAATGAACCAGGAGCAGCAAAAGCCTGCTAAGAGGAAGTACACCAAAAAGCAGCGTCCTCCAGCTCCCGTCGCCCCGCCTCCTCCTGTTCAGACTGAGCCAGCTCCCCCCTCGCCACCACCTGCTCCGGAGTCGGCAGTAGACTTCAGTCCAGACAGGAGGATGGATTACTACTCTGCTAGTCTGTTGGATCATGAATACACAGCAGGACCAGGACCTTTTGGCCCTGGAGGGCCCAGAGGCAGCGGAGCCATGGCCCCTGGTGTATTCCTCACTTCACGCCGGCCTTCACTTTCTCCGCAGAACAGCAGCTCTCACTCTGGTGCGTCCCCTGCAGGCTCAGCCAGCCAGGGCACAACAGGAGTGGGTCAAGGTAAGCATGAACATAAAGGTAGAAGGTAGAGTTATCTGTCATTTTTTAAACAAAGTTTATTACATAAATTACGTTTGTCCTTGATCCCGCTACATATTTGGAGCTGAAGGATGAATTGATTAAAATCAGCAGCTGCTATGAAGAGTCCATCCAGTTAGTTGGGCATGCTGCTGCCGATGGCATTCCTGCAATTCATGTTTTGAATTTGCATCACAGTCTTGTGTCCTTATGGCTCTCAACAAGGTCCGTCCATCCAGTGCAATAGCTTGATCCGGGATGTCAGGGGTTAAAACATCAACAGCATAATGTCATATCTCTGTGATGACATAATTTGTAATATATTTTCTCCTTTTCCTTTTAATGTAGGGAAACGTCCAAAGAAAGGACTTGCAACAGCAAAACAGAGACTTGGAAAAATTCTGAAAATTCACCGCAACGGCAAACTTCTCTTGTGAGAAATGTTGGAAATGTGGCTGAAGACTTTTAAGTGGGGATGAAGAATAAAGCTTTTGTGAAAGTAGGAAGGAAATAGAGTTAGCGATTTATATTTTGTACTCCAGATAAATTTTGTGTACTGTTTTCACCTGTTATTGAACCTCACTTTCTCTTGTCTGACACCAATGACTGCCCAGCAATTGCAGCCTGTTTTGGCGCTCCATTTATCCATACGGTATTTTTAGAGGCACATCTGTGACTTTAAACAAATTGTAAGTAACTCTTTAATGATCGCGGATCATTTGCATTGGCAGTGGGGAATTGTGACACATTTCAACATGACAGGTGGACATTGATTTAAGTAGCTAGATTAACTAGCAAAATAAATTGACAAAACCCAGTAGTTTATGTTATTTTTAGTGGCTCTACTTATGCAATGACATTATGCTGTCCATCCTAATTTTTAAAAGGGAAAGAAAAACATTTTCTAGTCAGGTAAAATGTAATGTCTGTATAGCCCTCACACACAAACACAGTCATGCAGTTGTAGTTTTGTATTTAGCATTTTGTACCTCATAAAACACATTCTTCTGTGGTATGATGATTACAGGATACCAATGCGCACACACAATAAACAATTTTGCAAAAATCCAGTGCATGCACATGGTCAGCACCCAGAGGGCCACATGTATTCATTCTTTTTGAGGAATTTGTCACTGATGTTTTTTGTAACTCATTATCATCCATATACTGTAGCTCTAAACGTAAAATACAAAGTGCTCAACTGATGCCAAGTGGAACATAAACGTTTTATTTATTCTCATCATATTTATTTAACAAGGCAGCATTTTGCCATCTCTTAGCCTGTTTTAACGTGTTTTTACCACCTTGTCTTCTCGGTCCTCACTTTAATTATTTTCAACCACTTAATACCTGTACAAAAATTGTGTCCATCGCTCTGTAAGATTTCTTTTTTTTTTTTTTTACAATTTATGTTGTCATTGTAAATATTTGTAATATTTTGTAATTTATATAGCTTCATTGGAAGAGCAGAAAAATATTATGAGATGAAGAGACTAGTTTCCTGCAAGTTAATTTGGGCCCCACGTTTTGGCAGCATTGTCGGGCCAGATCTAAAAATGTGCTTTTTCTCCACAGAATGTACTAGTTGTCAAATGTATATTTAATTGTGTAAAAACATTGTGAAGGTGCAGGACATTAATTGATATGTAAATATATGTTGTAATTTAAGTTCTTTTATAGTTCAAAAACTTTTAAATCTTTCTTAACATAACTTGTACATGATACATTGCTGTATTTTGAAAAAACGGAAATAGTTCTTTTTTTTTTTATATTTGTACGTAGTAATTGTCATGCTTAGTTTGCCATGTTGTCTTGTCAGTGTAATATTGGAAATGTTCTGGAAAAAAAATTTGACCTTGTTTAATTTCATCCATTTAGTTTTCTATTAATTATTGTTGATATTCACTTTTGTGTTGGTGTGTACTGTGTGTTTTAAACATGATGTGTTTAAATACGACCTCAAACAGATAAAATATACCTTGGGCAAAATTTTGTTTTTCATTGAATTTATTTTAGGACCATAAAATCACCAGAAGTGTGATTTGCTGTCCAAATGAATGTTTTTCTGCCTACTATGGTCAACTCAAAAACGTTTTCATTGCAGTCACTGAGGTGGGATTCAGGCAACTATTGGAACATTGAAAAGTCATACTTAAGACACAACAAATAATATTGTGTTGTATTAAACACATCAACACTTTACAATGAATTTAAAGTACATTTATATGTTAAGATGCATTAGATATTACATTTGAATGATTAGTGGTGATTACAGCTTTTCTCAGGTTTTTTTTGTTGTACAGTTATTTTCACATTTTAACATTATTTCCATCGCTCAGCTTTCTGCATCCAAATACATTTGTAATAAAAAATGTCCGGTCTTTATTACCTAATTGTCAGTGAGTTTGAATACACTTTCATAATAAACTGAATTAAAAAATATTTTTCATAAGAACTCTGCTGCGTGCTTTCGTGTGCACATCCTCACTTTAATATTAATATATATAATTTTAAATTTTTTATTGAAAAACATACTTACATACAACAAACTAAACATGTCAGAGGTGTATGTATACTGGAATAAAAATTAAAGAAAACAAAACTTAATAAATAAATAATGAAAAGTAATACAAAATCAAAATATTACCTTTCGGTTGATGTGAAAATTTTCAAAAATATAGTTCATTGTAACTGCATTTTTGTTTTTAAGGACTCTTACTTTGGTGCCATATTGTTTAAATTATGTTTAAAAAAAAGAAAAAGGGTCCCAGTCTAGTCTGGAGTCTGCCTATCTCTTGTGGATATTGTATTTTCCCAAAAGTAAAAATAATTGCTTGAAAAATATGTCTTTCTCTATCTCCTGGCTTTCAAAATACCTTTTTTAAAAAAGTCTTTATCTTGCACTTGAATTGCTTGTCCGTTGTTTTCCTTCTTATATAAAGTTAAACATTCATCCGAAATATTTTGCTAAACATACAGTAATAAAGCAAATGGCAAATTGTCTCGTCCACTAATTCACTGAAAGTGCAGGAATATTCAATATCAAGCCTAAATCTCTCCAATGTCTTTTTTTGTTACAATGCTTTAATGCGATGCAAGTAGTATGTAAGTTAAAAATATAAATGTTTGCAAAGCTACAACAACTCAATAATTAGTAAGTGAGATTGTATTTGTGTATCAGGATACCAGTTAATAATGCTGAATGCCTCTTCCAGACCAAGACGCACCAGCATCGTCGTTGTACAGCAGTTACAAGGGAGTGCCCTGAGTCAACGCAGCAGCAGGTGTTCTCGCGAGATCCAAACTGCCCTACCACTCGCTAGTGCAAGATGGAGAAGCAAATGTAACACGCATTCGAGGTAAGCAAAAACACTTCTTCCACAGTATGGGCATGGGTTTTAGCTAACTGTAGCATTCACGTCTCTTCCTTAACAGCCACCATCGATGATTCACACCCGTCACTGCGATCCGAGACCCCCAAACTAGTGTCTTTTTAAGGGTAAAGTCCGGATCCTCTGCTATGTAAACCGCCATTTTTAATTTAGCCATGATCCCACTGATAGAGCATTGTGCGGAGCTCTCGCTGCTAGCTAGTTAGCTCGCGCGAAACCCGCAAACATACATGCCACACAGACACACATACACACACTCATGTCCCCTGTGTGTGGGTATGTGCGCCTCTGGACAACTACAAGTCAATGCGGTACCCTCGTTCAATGACTACTCCCTGCCCCCGGGAATGATGATACAAATAACCGGTGAGAGTCATTATATGAGTCAGATTTGACTTTTAGTGATCTGCTAATATTAGCCGTTAAAGCTGAATTGGAGCCGAAGTAACTAACGTTAGCCTAAACTGCTAGTGAACACAGCTAACGTCACCTAACTAGCTTTTAACTTTGCTAACGTTTGCGCCACTATTTACTTAACTTAACCGTAACTGCGTAACGTAAGATATAATAACCACAGCAATGTCGGCATTAAATATGAGCTGATTTCACACGGTTACAACTCGCGTTGTTAACTTGGGACGGGTAAACGAGTTGAGGAGAGTAATAATGATCAAACTGCAGCGCTATCAACGGCCATTAACGATACGGTGTTTTCTGATGTAGCTGACCTGATTAGTTCATTCAGTAGCTAATGTTTCTGCAGCGCTGTTGTTTATGGAAGTCGCGAAGTTGTCGCTAATAATAAGAATAATAATAATGACTTCTTTTTAAAGACACAGAGAAAAGGTCCATAGCGTACTAGACTATGTATAAAAATACAACCGATACAATACGACAAAATAGAAAATATGCAACACTTCATTACTCAAGTTCATAAAAAAATTTCAAAGGACTGCACCCACAAACAAACTGGAGCGCCAGTGGCTCCTCAGTCTGGATGCAAACTGGATTGAGCTCAACTCAGATTAGGTCAAAGTCTGAATAATGCAATTTTTTGAGACAGAAAGCCAACACATATATCGATAAATACGATTTCGTATTATGGCAGAGAAGATAGGCACACCGACATCAATATTTAGCTGGCACTACACCATCGTGGAAGCTTAAGAGAAGCAGTCTCATGCCATCATTATCATTATTATTATACCTAACTACTAATGCACATCATGTTCACGTCTTTGAAAGCAAGTGATGCTTCTCAGTAAACACACAGACGGTGTAAAATAAACTTTGGTTCTTGTCATCTTCTCAATCAGTGACCACTGTATAGAATTTTATTTTGAACATGCCAGTTAAAATGGGAAAATAAAAATAAAATATAAGCAAGAAAAACAACACCAGAATGCCTGTCAGACATATTCAGACAACATAAGTATTATTATTATTAAACATGAATATTCTCAGTTTCTGCCCCAGTATTCACCATACACACCTTGATCAAATCAAACAGTGGAGGCAAAACAAGAACAGATCATTCTGAATAACACATGCACACACATAACAAAACAAGGAAAACACATTAAAAAAAATTCACACTGTCAAAAGCAACCCACCTATCTTGTATCCTGTCTCACTGTGCCCGTTCCTCTCTCTGTTCTACCATCTCATATCCCTTCAGTGTTTTGTTTTTAAAAACTTGTTTAAATGCATTAAATGTTCTGCATGTTTTCAGTGCCATAACAGCTGTTCCATAAATTTACCTCTGTGACTATAACTATGACAAATGAAAAAGAGGAGTGGACCTGTTGCTAAGTATGCTGTGTTGATTTATTCTCTTCCAAAAAACTGGCTGAGTTTATTCATTTTTAACAATCCTTAGATGGCACAAGTTGATCACCAGCTTCGGCTGCAACAAAGTGGACATGTAACTTTGAATGTACTCTTTGAAGATATGTACCCCAAATGTGGCGCATTGTTGTGATTTTAATTACAGTTATTTAAGTTCCAGATAATTTAAAACACATGTCATATAAAACAAAGCACTGCCTACAATTTTGCATTATTCATAATGAGGCTTGCAGTTTGACTGACATAACCAAGGCATGTGCAAGTATATCAAAAGCAAAGTAAGTAAAGTGTCGGTAAGGTGTTTTGCCAGTGATCAAGCTGCTTGAATTTTCTTTCATATCTGACTGGATTGTTTTTGTGTTTTCAGATCGTTATAGGAAACTGCAAAGCAAGCCAAGGATGAGAATGGTGGAGCTATTGAACCAAAGCGGTTTCTGGTATGTAGAGCTAACGTATTTAACACATTGACTAAAATTGTTGTGGTGAAACACATGAACACATAAGGGATACATAGATTTGCAAAAAATACTTGCTTCCATGCCTGTACTCCCCTACAAAGTAATTTAGTTATTGCTCAGGGTTGATATCATGAACCACACATAATAAACAAGAAGACAAAGTTGTTTTCTGCATTTCTCTACACAAGTCGACAGGCAGTGAAATAAGGTAAATCTGAATAACCTTTTCTTTTTTTTTTTATTAAACAACCTTATGTTTTTCACATTCCTTAAAAAGGAAGGATTGTATAGCACCTTTCATGGGTATTTCACCCTGAACAATATAAACTTAATTTCCTCTTCCCTGTGGTCTTTCTCTATCCTTTCCAATAGAGATTGGCATGATTTACTGTAATTTGCATGTGTCAGCTGTAGTTCATCCCATTACAATGGAACTCAGTGGCAAAGGGATTTTGCTGCTCATACCACCAAAAAAATAGTTTGGAAAAACGCACCAACTCTTAGAGGCTGACCAGAGTGAGATTTTCAAATGGTACACTCAATATCTGAGAATAAGAAAGAGAAGAGAGATCCGACAAAGATTTTTCCTTTAACAGAAACTATTGTCCCCGAAATTTGTTTGACAGTAAAGAGCTGTGACCAAATACAGTAAATTATGAGATATTATATTTTAAATAAACTGGTGTAGATATCAAGTCATTTTAAAGAAGATTAGTATTTAATTTTGAAATAAGAAAGATATGGATAGAAATTCATAAGAAGCATTTATGCAGTGGGATTTAGATTTGCACATCTGCCAATATAATATCAGTATTTGTGATAAACCAATGTCAGCGGATGTTGAAACATTTTTTGAAAACAAGGCTCTTATTTCCCATGATAATCCAGAGATGTTGTTAAGAGCTTCATTAAGCTGGTTACCAACCTTCCTAATGTCTGCTTTAAATTTGCATACAAGTGAACATGTAAATGAAAAGAATAGAGATAATAGAGAAAAAATAAATATTGCCAAGAGAAGTGTTTGTTGTATTAAAAAAAGGTGTAAAAGTTGGGGTTGAAGTAAGAACTACTAAAAGAAAATGGGAAACATTGTTTTAAATAAATCATGATGCTAAGGGACAGCACAGACTCCAAACAATATATGTCAGCAGGGGAAATATTCTTTCTATTCTTTTTTGTAGTCCTGCTGAGTTTCATTAATTGGTGCATCAGTGTTGGATAAAGACTGACATGCTTACTGTAAAAAGCAGCTTGTGTTGTTCAGATCCTTCAGTGAATCACTGATGTTTAACTGCAAGGCACTGTCCTGGAAATTGTGTCTGATATTTGATGGATTTTACAGCATTAATAATAATGCTAATCAGTTACTATTACATTTTTTTTTGCACCATCATAATGTCAACCAATGTTGATGTTTGTTCTGGCATTACAGACATCACACAACTTTGTCTGTGTTATGTTCAAATTTTAGAGGCAATATGAGGGGTATGGTCACAAATAAAACTGCTAAAATGTCAACATGTGCACCCCCCAAAATAGGCAGATTTAAATTTTGCACTGCAGTTATGTAGATTAATTAGGCTGGCTGAAAGAGAAAGAATGAAGAATTTGTTTACTGTCTGTTTTTTTTTTTTTTTCAAATTGGCAATATTGGTTATGTGACTAGCCTTAAAAAACATTCATCTACTGAACTGACTTAAGAGACATTAAAGTTTATTAGTGCCATCATTAGTAAGCCTTGATCAGCTGGCATAATAACTAGGATGCTGAATACCTCTTTGCTTCATTGTCACCTGGTTTAGTCATAACCCAGATATAATCGTAGTAAATACAAGGTTCCCGAAGAGTCTTAAAAAAAGGAAAAGAAAAGGAAAAAAAGGCATTAAATTAATATATCTAAAAAAAAAAGGCCTTCATTGGTATCGAGAGTCTTAAAAATGTTCAAACATAGGAAGCAAGATTTTATTCATAATTTTTTTTCTGACATTGCACTGTAAAATCTCAAAATGATTGGTCACATCTTTTTTGGTTAAATAATTTAATAAATTCCTTTTATTAAACTCATCATGACGGGCAGTGGAATCTGAAAATTGTCCAGAATACAGGGCAGAAATGCCAGATAATTCTCACTTCTGTTGGTAAACTAAATAGACACCTTTATAATAACATAATATGTTCATCATCTTCATGCGTTTCAGTCTGAAAGAGGTTGGTTTTCCAACATTTGGTGTTGATAATCTAACTTTTTTGTTGGACATAAAAAGTTATGTTTTATATTATGATAAAAATTTGGGGGAAATTGTCCTTCAAATTTGGTCATTAGAAAATTGGTCTAACACTTAATTTCAGGGAGTGGCATAAAAATGTCTGAAATCTTTCTTGCTTTAAGCTGTAGGAACCCTAAAGTATGCTCTTATGATATGAGTTTTACCCTTTATGCATATGTCAAATACTGCAACTGTGTTGATTTACTGTGTTTCATTACTTACATATTTTTGATTCTCTGTACACGATCAGTCGCGAGTTTGCTGCTTGTGAAGCACATTTAAAAATGCATTCTTCCATTGGGAGGTTGACAACTGTGCACGGGATAGATTTTTACGAAAATCATAATGCATGCCCATGTAGCCATCATTATTCTTGGGTTTTTGGTCGTTTACTGTCAGGAGGAGACCCGTGTTGATGTTAAATGTTAAGGACCGCATAAAATATTAAGGTGATGTGTTCCACAGAGCACCAGTTGCCCTATATTAACATGCACTGCATCGATAAACAGTGGCTACTGATTCCCTGCCGTAACGTTATTCACTTTTTGCACACTACCCAGAGTCATGATGACTGTGCCAACAGCTAGTGCCTATGTGCTAGGGAAACAAGCGCGGATACTCTGAAAAATAACACAACGGACGGATGAACACACTTCTGTAACGAGTCGGTAGCCGGTAGTCATTTTGTCTAAACGAAAACTGAAAACAGAACTCGCAGTGTCACGTTATACCCGTCCGACAATGATTCAGCGAGTTATTATGCGTTTCTGCCTGCTATTCAACTAACGGGAGCTAGCTCGCTAGCTAGCGCGTGCTACGACTGTCTAGCCGAGGAACCGGGGTAAGAGCCTTAACAAAGTAACGTTACCTGGCTCTGCATACTTGACGCACACCCATCTTACTGGCGCTGATCACCGAGTGGTGTTTACGGTTTCGTTTTTACTTGGAGTGGGGATGGTGCAGGAGTGGGGAGTGCGGTGTTCTTTTTGCGGCCTGCACAGCCCCGACCTAAATTAGTCAAGAGTCAGGTCAGGACAGCATGGTGAATTTGTTAGATCTGGATTGACAGCTGTGGCATAAATTGTGAAAACTGCTTGATTTTTGGTTAGCTACATTTGAGTGTTTGCCTTTGATTACCCACACTACTTGTTTGGCACTTGTCCGACTTTTATATGGTCTGGTGGTATTCAAATGCTTTGAAGTATTTCAAAAGAAGATCGTTTGCTAACCGGTAGCTCACAGTTAGCTGGTCAGGGGCTAACATCAACTCCGTAGCAACCGTTACCGATCTATTTCTTTGGTACGTTGAGCCTCTCAACGTGTCTTGTTTCGTCAGACGTGTTGCTAGCCAGCCACCAAGCAAACCGGAGTCGTTTTTGACAAGTAACTGCAGTCCAACATGTGTGTGGTGACTTGTTAACAATAGGTAAATAAGGTTATGCTGTTAGCTAGGGTGACGTTAGCTTGTTAGCTAGGTAGCTATAACTTAAACCTGTCAGCGTCAAGTCGCTAGAGTTGATGATGGGAAAGCACACAGTGATGCAGCGATATCTTTCATCGAGATTTCACTTGGATTCCCAAGTTCGAGAAACGTTAAGTAAATGCGTTAGGCCATTAAATAGGGCCCAGCCTAATTTAATTAACTTTGTGTCGTATGTTGCTAGTTAGCCACTAGCTAATGCTCTTCCTCAGTCTGCTTTGTGATGATCAGACCTTGCTTCATAACCTAAACAGATTTCCTGGGGTTATCACATTTTAACTAATGGATGTGATCAATCGTAGGTGAGCTGTAACAGATTTTTTGTAAAGGGAAAAAAACCCACTGGCCTTATAATTTGAGTGCTTTGCCAAAATTCAAGCTTGATAGTTGCTTGTCTGTGTTTTGTCATTTTTTTTTTTACATTTCCTATATAAATAGACAGAATAGACTGTTAGGCATTGTGTTATAAAATTGTATGTATCCAATTAATTACAAGCATTATGTACAGGATTCTTGGGACCATCCTTTCTTGAGATCAAAATATCTTATAACTTAGTTTACATATTTTGTAATATATATATATATATTTTGTTGTGGTTGCTTGTTTGATTTTTTTTTTTAACCATCATTTTGCAGATAACGTGACTGGAACATGCTGTTGAGTGGGTATTGCCAAATTATTTTGTGTAAGTACATTTCACATGCCATGTTATGTACTCCTACAGTTATCAGTTTGTTTAGTTTTAGAATATGTAGATGTTTATTGTACTATATCTTTCTTATTTACAAATGATAACTCTGTTGTTTTTACCGTTAGCATCATGTATTGTTTATTTATATACATGGTAATTTCTCAACAGGAGGAACAAATAGAGATTATCGACAATGAAGGTCGACAGAAGCAAGTTAAAGAAAACTCCTACGGAAGCTGTGAGTATACTTGATACTTCCCTCATAGCCATTTTAGCCTCACTAGTGCCTAATTTGCATAAAGTTGAGATAACTAAACCAAGCTTTACTATGACCAGATGTGATAGGAACCCATGATGGGGGCACAGCCTGAGATATTTTCTGTAGAACATGAGTGCTTAGTAAGAGGTTATGCATACTTTACTGTTGTTTGTGCAAATCTTAAACCTCTAACATATCAGACGCCTTCACCCACTCCTCCTTATCCAACCAGTTAAGTGCCTCTTTTACTATTCCCCTTTTGCAAATTGATTTACTGACGAAGGGACTGAAAAAAGGAGTAAGGCAGTCAGATGCTGGCCTTTGTGACAATGTTGATGTATATTCTATAGGTGCTTCACTATAAAAATCATAGCAGTGGTGAGTATGTAAGCAGCAGCAGCAGCATTGCATTTTGGCTTTACATAGCAGTAACACAGCACTTAGATAGTTTAAAGGAAAGCAGATCCCATAACTATAATGTTTGTATCTGTTAAGCTGTCGGTATGCTTCACCAGAACTGCTTGTTGGTTGGTTGACTATGTTGAGCCAATTATTTTGAGTAGTGACACATCTGAGCTTAGGGCATAGATAGTCATACCTTGGCCTTGCACATAAACAGGACAAAAATACTTCTAGTGCTGGTCAGCGAGGTTATCTGTAAGTTCACAGAAGAAATATACACTTTAACAACACAGCAATGCTGAACTGTGTTATACTGTTCTATACTATGTTAGTCAAAAGGAGGCATGCACTCTGCTTGACTAACCATTTTGTGCTCCTTCTGAACCAACAGCCTGCTGACTGCAGGATACTTATAGAGAAGCTCAAAGCATGCAGTGATGAGCAACTGCTGGTTGAACTTCAGCACATCAAGACCTGGAATATTGGCAAGGTAAGCCCCAAAGAAAAGATGGAGAAGCACCTCCCTTAGTGTTTTCTTTGGGAACCCTGTCAAAACTGTATATCTGTTTGGACAGGGTTCCCGCTAGTCAATGATTGTGTGAAACTTCAGTGACATCAGCAGTGTATTCCAGGAATTTGATAGGAACTGGGGCATATTTTGGAGTGTTTCTACACTAAACTGTCCAGTTTTAAAAGTGCTGCATTCATGAAAATGGCGTGTCCACATTACAGTTCCAGATCGTTTTGTTGTAGAGACCTCTTCCCACAGTTAAACTCACCCAAACATCACAAATTGGCATAAATACCAGTTACTGAAATGAGCATGAAATTAGCTAATTTATACTACATGCTGACTATTAGTCATTCTCATGCAGCTAAATGGAACTTCATTATTTTAAGATTATGGCATCCTATCAACATACATAAATATATACATAGAGGCTAATGGCAGCAGCTATGCTGTGTTATAAGCTATATCACCATTTAAAATTACTGATAAAAGTAAAAGGCGACAAAGGTTTTGTCCTGTTACTTGTGTGACTGGGCAGGCAAGAGACAGCTGATTACTCTGCTCAGTGTCCTCTGCTCAGTCCCATCCTGCTCAGTACAGCTGAATTCACATTTTGATTGTTTTCATTTACCTGTTTTTGCCTTACTTTTGTCTTACAAAGGAATGAGTATGAAATGATCATTTTATAGTGGCTTATTCATACTACATGTTAACCATCAGTCAATCTCAAACTGCTGTGCTGTAAATCATTATTTTAAGATTGATGTTTTGTCTGAAAAGGTCAACATAAAGTTAATGACAGCGTTGTGCGAGGCACTACAGGGAAGGTTAGAGGTGACATAAAAGGTCTAAGGAAAATGCTATAATGCTATGTTTGTGTAGATAATGGGCTGAAATAGGTTTTTTAGATTTTATATTTAACTAGTTTAATGTCATTGTACCTTTGGATAACATGCCCTTCAAGGTGCCATAGTTGTTCATTAAGTAATTTCTACTCCCTTGTTTCTATGAGTATTTTGAATTTGCATGTAATCCCTCATCTCCGCCATAAAGCCTAAAAGACAAATAATAAAATGGGTAGCTGACAAGAACAGGTATGCTGGGAGTGCGGAGAGTAGCAAAACAAATGTTGATACCACCCTGAGTATAAACAAATTAGAGGTGTTAAAACATGGATGGTGGTTTTCAACAGATTTTTTGTACACTGTTTCCACATGTCCCAACTCCAGAAACTATTGCCTATAAACACTTGATGAGTCAAACACAAACCAGCCAACTAAGCCAACTAAAAAGTAAAATTTTGTAATTCTCATCCATGCTGTGAGTCTTTGTAGTTCACATCAGGTTCATTGAAGGGTATCTGGGTTCAGACTTCATCCATATTAAAAATCCTTCCTATATTCAGGACGTAGTACCATGTGTCTTTGAGGAAAATAGAAAATCCTGGCATATTTTACCTTTACTTGATTGATCACTGGATGTGATTTTGTTTGTCTTCAACAGTGTGAGCTGTACCACTGGGTGGATCTCCTGGACCGCTTTGATGGCATTCTATGCGATGCAGGCCAGACAGTCGAGAATATGTCATGGCTGCTGGTGTGTGACCGGCCCGATAATGGACAGCTCAAAGCTCTGCTTTTGGCAGTGCTCAACTTCACAGCCCTGCTCATTGAGTATAGCTTCTCTAGGCACCTCTACAGCTCCATAGAGGTATTCTTGACCACCACTCTGCTTTTCTGGACTGTGCATATGTCACAGAGGCAAAAGTATAGCAGCTCACTAACTTTAACCCTGTGTCATCTGTCTCTCCCATCCTGTTCACAGCACTTAACCACCTTGTTAGCGTCATGTGACATGCAGGTGGTCCTGTCTGTGCTGAACCTGCTCTATGTGTTCAGTAAGCGCTCCAACTACATCACAAGACTGGGATCCGACAAAAGGACGCCTCTACTGGCTCGTCTGCAACACCTGGCTGAGGTCTCGTGAATGCCATTGTTTTCCTTTTGCAATGATTCCAGCTGTCCCTCAAGAGAAAGAGCTGCATTGTTTAGTCTCTTTGTTCTCTTTTGCAGAGCTGGGGAGGAAAGGAGAATGGCTTTGGTCTGGCTGAGTGTTGCAGGGATCTGCTTATGACGGTAAGAATTTCACAGAGTGACGTTTAATAACTGTCTCCATCAACTATCTACAGCTGTGGGCCTATTAGTTTTATGTTTATGAATAAAGGCTGTCAGAGAAGACTAATTAACCATTATTTATAAACTATCTCTCCTTACAATGCTGCCCCCTGGTGGTTTGTGAACAGAAGTACCCGCCCAGTGCCACCACACTGCACTTTGAGTTTTACGCTGAACCAGGCCCTGAGGTCAAGGTAGAGAGAAAGGTGAAGACCAAAACATTTTTTTGTCATTACACATAGTGAAAAATAATTACACTTGTGATATAGTGTTGATGGCTGAACTTCTTTCTAACCCTTTCTGAACTCTTATTTCCCCAGCAGACTAGTAGTAACACACTACACTATATTCACATCGAGCAGCTTGACAAGGTACAGTCTGATCAGAGTTGTGTCATTGATATTTAGGTAGCAATACCTCTGGTTCTTCATTTTGCACTTGTTCTTTGTCTCTCAGATTTCAGAGAGCCCATCTGAAATCATGGAGTCGCTGACAGTGATGTACAACATCCCTAAAGACAAACAGACCCTGCTGTTCACACACATTCGACTGGCCCATGGTTTCTCAAATCACAAAAAGAGGTTGCAAGCGGTGCAGGCCCGACTACATGCGATCTCTATACTGGGTGAGTAGGAGCCCTTCCTCATATAATGTGACAAAGGATTTTGTTCTGAGTTTTAACTTCTGACATTTTCTATGTCTTCGCAGTGTATTCAAATGCACTCCAAGAGTCAGCCAACAGTATTCTGTATAATGGCTTGATAGAGGAGCTGGTGGATGTATTACAGATTACAGACAAACAGCTTGTGGTAAGAACATAGTTTGCTTTTTCGGCTTAATCACTATGTTATTATACTATGCCACAGTAGTACTGTAATTGTGAAATTACAGATAGCTTCAAGTACTTACCAAAACTATTTTCCGGTTATTTTAATGTGTGTGTTTTCTAGTGTCAATGCAGTAGTGTAATAAGTCCCTTTTCAGTTTTCTGAAATGCTGAATGTGGTTTTGTTCTTCAGGATATCAAGGCAGCATCTTTGCGCACTTTAACTTCGATTGTCCATCTGGAGCGGACGCCCAAGCTTTCCAACATCATTGACTGCACAGGCACTGCCTCCTACCACGGCTTCTTGCCTGTGTTGGTGCGCAACTGTATACAAGCAATGATCGGTGAGAATGCAGCCAAAAAAATTGTCAAATAGTTCAGCGCACGAGGCACAAGAAAGTGGGAGAATAAAAATGGAAGCTTGTTTATTAACTTTTGATTCCTATTCCCTAGATCCTCTGATGGAACCTTACCCACACCAGTTTGCCACTGCACTCTTCTCATTCCTCTACCACTTGGCTAGCTATGATGCTGGAGGAGAAGCCCTTGTGTCATGTGGTATGATGGAAGCTCTTCTAAAGGTATATCCTGATCCTATCAGTATGTAATTAACAATTGTAGTTCTTCCTAAAAAGAAAAAAAACCTGCCCTTAAGCCTATATCTTCAGAATAGACACCATCAAGTAAATATATTTGTCTTTGTAGGTTATCAAGTTCCTGGGTGATGAACAGGACCAGATCACCTTTGTGACACGAGCAGTGCGGGTCGTGGACCTCATCACCAACCTTGACATGGCTGCCTTTCAGTCCCACAGCGGCCTTTCCATTTTCATCTGCAGGCTAGAGGTTAGTTATACTTTGCATTTATCTATTCCTGACACAGCAGCCTTTAGCTACTGAGTCACTGAAACTTCTGCCAAGCCCCTGGACGCACTCATTCTTCTCTCCATCACTCTGTCAATTACTTTGTATATGCAGCATGAGGTGGACCTGTCCAGGAAAGAGTGCCCTTTTGTCATCAAGCCAAAGATCCAGAGGCCTAGCGCAGCTGTTGAGTCTGAGGACATGGATACAGACATGGAGAGTAAGTCACTATTTCTAAAATCTGAGGAATGTTTTCACATTCAGAAATGTATATAAATTAAGGTTTTAATTTTAAGTTCCAGAATATTAAACATTAATGCCGTATGAAGAATCTCACAGTTGTGATCATTTCCCAACATTGTGTGTTCTCACAGTGTCAGAGGCCATGGAAAGCAGCCCTGGACCATCAACATCTTCCGGTTCCAGACCAGAAGCGGAGCACCGACCTCAGAGCAGTGCTGCTAACATGCCTCGTGCAGGTACACACACAAAATGCATGCAAAAAATAAATAAAAATCCACACACCTGCCTCTATTGTAGTCTGTCATTACTGTGACACTTTGTTTTTCTAGGTATGCAGTGTATCCCCCAGAGGGCGGCTCTGTTAAAGTCGATGTTGAACTTCTTGAAGAAAGCCATCCAGGACCCTGCCTTTTCTGATGGTATCCGCCATGGTGAGTCATTGGCTTCCTCTTACTTGCTCTGTAGATTTGAGATCAAGGGTCTTGCACTAATCTTGTTTATACATGTTCAGCGGGTTCTTAAATTGTGTCAAGATATTTACGCTTCCTTATGCAAATATTGGTTGTTAATGTGTGTGTACCCTCTTTTTCTCACAAGTAATGGATGGGTCGTTGCCTACCTCACTCAAGCACATCATCAGTAATGCAGAGTATTATGGCCCTTCACTGTTCCTCTTAGGTGAGTTCATAGTAGTGCTTTAGAAAAGCCCTTAAAGTACACTTCTGACTAAGCAAATTGCTTTCACTTGACCTGAAATCAAAGTTGATGTCCTATTAAACTAGGCGTCAACTGGAGAAGTGTAGTGACTGTAATCAAATTCACAATGTGCTTAATTAATGTCATGTTAAAATTGTCATCATGGCTTTGGGTTCTGATCTCCTTTTTTCTCCCCCCGTGCTTCTGTCTCCATCTTTTGGGTTTGCAGCGACGGAGGTTGTGACGGTGTTTGTGTTCCAGGAGCCATCCCTGCTCTCCTCCCTGCAGGATAATGGTCTCACTGATGTCATGCTGCATGCCCTTCTCATCAAAGACGTGAGTTTCCAGCATTGCTCTTGTGTGCTGTTTTTTTTTTTTTTTTTGGTCTCCTCCTTTTTCCAGTGTCTGACATTTAACGACAGTTCAATGTTATCTGTCTGTTTTTTACTGTCCTTGTCTCAGCACCTGTAACAAATTAAATATCTGCAATCATTGAAGTCTTTCAGCAGTGGCTTAAAGACTTTACTAACAACTACAGATTTAAATTTTTGATTACTGCAGCCCTCAGCTCTTCTGGCTCATTTGCTTTGGGTGTTGGTTGACTGTCGGTGTTAAAATGGTTGCAGTATATTTTTAGGTCAGTGTGTAGACCTTTGACTTTAGTCATAAAATTAACAAGTAAAATGATTAAATTATAAGCTTTAGTCTGAAGTAGTTAGAGTCGCCTACAGATGGATCAAAACATACCTGAACCTCCTCACACAGATGCTGAAAGGGGCGAAATGTCATCTTTAAAAAAAACCTAATGTCTCCCGAACTAACAATGACCCCATTTACATTATTTTAGTATGAAGCTAGATAATTTTTTTTGTATTTCAAATCACATTGCTGTACTGTAAATTCTACATGAGATGTATGATGGAATATGCAGTAGTAGACATGCATGAAAAAATTAATTGACAAATTTGTGAAAGCCTCCATGTCTTTATGCTGCTTATTGAGTTGCATCATCCAGTTATGTACGTTAACATATACAGAGTTGCTTAATTCCAGCTCTGAGCACTGTTTCTAATGAAGCGCTGTGCATGGGCTTTATTTCTATGACAACAATCTCTTAACATTAATGTAACACTCTCTTAACAGTAGGTTAACTACACAGCTAAAATCAAGCTCACAACGCACACAGTAATAACAGCACATCACTCACCAGCTAAATACAGTGTCTGGCCGATGTGCTCCTAAATGGGCTTTTCTGTCACTGTTGTGATAGTTTCTGACTGGCCTATCATACGGCTCTTTGTATAAACTATGTAAGGGTTACAATGTAAGCCAGCGTTATTAAAAGGCGCATGTTGATGTTGGGTATTTGATGGGGAAAGCGGTAATGAGTTTCATTACATTCACCCTCTTGCACCTTTGTGTGTGTGTTTTAAATCTTTATTGCCTATTCTTCATTGTTTTTCTTTTCCAGGTTCCTGCTACCCGTGAGGTGTTGGGTTCTCTCCCAAATGTGTTCAGCGCCCTGTGCCTGAATGCAAGAGGCCTGCACTCGTTCGTTCAGTGCCAGCCGTTTGAGCGACTCTTCAAAGTGCTTTTGTCCCCTGACTACCTGCCTGCCATGCGGCGGCGACGCAGCTCAGACCCATTAGGTGAGTTGGCCTGTTTGTGCTGCTATATTAAGATCTTCACCTGTGGAACCTGCTTGAGTAGGTGACATGCTCTGTGTTTGGCTTCAGGTGACACTGCATCCAACTTGGGCAGCGCTGTGGACGAGCTCATGAGGCACCAACCCACTTTGAAGACTGATGCTACTACTGCCATTATTAAGGTAGTATACCTCCATTTACGAGCAGTACTTCTTGTGTCACCACATGATTCGGCAAGATAATAAAAGCTAACTTCTTGTCACAGTTACTGGAGGAGATCTGCAACCTGGGTCGAGCCCCTGAGTACATCTGCCAGAAACCATCTATCCAGAAAGCAGATGGCACTGTGGCAGTGCCACCAGCACGCTCCAGCCATGCTGCTGAAGAAGCTTCAAGTGAGGATGAAGAGGAAGAGGAGGCCCTCCACACATTCAGCCAGCAGCAGGGGGAACCAGAGAGCAACAGACAGTCAGTGCCACTTGAACTGTATGACGCTGAGTTTATAACACAATAGAATAGAACAAAAACTCTTTACAGACTTAGATTTTGTTTTTTCAAGTCAATCAACTAGATTCATAACATTTTAGCTGGTGGTCACTTTGATGGTGTTTGGATTCTTGCAGGGTGGTGGGCACTGAGGAGCGGATACCCATTCCTCTAATGGATTATATTCTGAATGTGGTGAGTGTGGATTCTTTGACAGTTTCAGTATTGTTTTGGATATGTTGTGAAATATTCCAAGCTATAAGCAGAGCTCAGCTGATGGCTCAGTTTACTGATTTGTGATGCAAATGTTTTCTAGATGAAGTTTGTGGAGTCCATACTAAGCAACAACACCACAGATGACCACTGTCAGGAGTTTGTTAACCAGAAGGGGCTGCTACCTCTGGTTTCCATTCTGGGCCTGCCCAACTTGCCCATAGACTTCCCCACCTCTGCTGCCTGTCAGGCTGTGGCTGGTGTCTGCAAGTCCATATTGGTAAGCACAAAAGAATAACAGCTGGAACAACAGATATGAACATGAGTGTAATGTGACAGATAACACTCATGCTCGTTTAATGAAAACGTCAAAGAATCATCAGTTTGCTTAGTACTTTTTTTCTTCGATTCTCCCCCCTAGACTCTCTCTCATGAGCCTAAGGTACTTCAGGAAGGCCTGTGCCAACTGGACAGTATCCTGACATCTCTGGAGCCACTTCATCGACCAATTGAAGTGCCTGGTGGGTCCGTGCTTCTCAGAGAACTGGCCAACGCGGGCCATGTCACCGACGCCACGTTGTCAGCCCGTGCCACACCACTGCTACATGCTCTGACTGCAGCGCATGCCTACATCCTCATGTTTGTCCATACTTGCAGAGTAGGACAGGTAAATATACATTTATTTTCTTAACAAACTGAATTACCCCCCCATGCTGTACTTACCTTATTTTTGTTGATCAGTGTTTAAAAGATCTAATTACAGCCACTGTATTGTATGTCAGTGTGGTGAACAAAAAATTATGCAGAAGGATAAATCGTTTTAATGGGCACTGCATTTCACAGAATTACCTTCACAGCTAATGATCTTATCTATTCCTTTTATCACTCAGGTGTGCACAATTGTGATACATTTATAAATAAGATAACATGTTAGAGGGGATGTTTACCAAAAAATATATTTATTTTCTAAATTCTTGAGGGGGTTCTTAAAATTTGCGACCATTTCAGATGGTTCAGAAGCTCTGAGTGTCTCTGTTCTCTTTCTTAACAGAGTGAGATCAGAGCTATTTCAGTCAACCAGTGGGGCTCCCAGCTGGGCTTAAGTGTTCTCAACAAACTCAGTCAGCTCTACTGCTCTCTGGTATGGGAGAGCACCGTGCTGCTGTCCCTTTGCACACCTAACAGGTGAATCTCTTATCCTTTACCCCCTTATTTGAACTGTTTGATCAGCTGCAGCCCTGTAACACCTCTCGCTTCTGCCCAACAGCCTGCCTCCAGGATGCGAGTTTGGTCAGGCTGACATGCAGAAACTGGTGCCCAAAGAGGAGAAGCCATCTGGCAGCACTGCAGCAACCGGAGCCTCTGGCTCCAGGAGAACCGGTAATTTAACCATTTAATTTTGTTCACTGAAAACTGCCATGTCCCTGGAACACCCTCCAACAACTTCAGTCTCCCCTTCCTTTATCTAGCAGAGTCTGAGGCAGTGTCTGTGGATTCATCTGCTGGTGGACTGTTGGAAGGCATGGGTCTAGATGGGGACACCTTGGCTCCCATGGAGACCGACGAACCCACTGCAGCCGACCCGAAGGCCAAGTCCAAACTTACCCCAGCCATGGCCACCCGCATAAAACAGATTAAACCGCTGCTGTCTGGTGAGATGATTTCTTTGACACACAATCAAGTTTTTAATGCTGTTAATATTTTAGCAGATATATTTGCCTAAAATCCCCATGAGTTTATTGTCCCTCACTAACGTCTTTATGTCTTACCAGCTTCATCTCGATTGGGACGGGCTCTGGCTGAGCTCTTTGGCCTGCTGGTGAAGCTGTGTGTCGGTTCCCCAGTACGCCAGCGTCGCTCCCACCATGCCACAAGCACGGGCACTACCCCCACGCCTGCTGCCCGGGCCACTGCCTCTGCCCTGACAAAGCTCCTCACCAAGGGTCTAAGTTGGCAGCCCCCACCCTACACACCCACCCCTCGTTTTAGGTAAGAGCAGACTGGCTCAGCCACTGTTTTCCAATGTTACACGTGAGGTGAGGGGTGATAATGAATGTTGTTGGTTTTTTTGTCTGGCAGGCTGACTTTCTTCATCTGCTCAGTGGGTTTCACATCCCCCATGCTGTTTGATGAGAGGAAGTATCCCTACCACCTCATGCTGCAAAAGTTCTTCTGCTCTGGGGGTCATGATGCCTTATTTGAGTAAGTCCCACCCTGTAGACTTAATCACTGTAACGTTGCGCTAACAACAGCACTGGTGTTATTTATGGTGGAGAGAGGGTGCTTGATTGGAAAAAAACATTTATAGCCTATAGAAAAAAAAAAGTTATACCCCAGTCACCCCCTCCTCTGATAGATATTGGTTCCATATTAGAACCGATTACTTAATGCCAAGTCTCAGGTACCCATGAAAAAAAATAAATTGCGGTTCTGCTTATTGGTTCCTAAATGTGACATAAAAATTAATAGTGCAAACAAAGGAATTCACAGTGGGTTGGTGTGTATATATACTATATATAACAAGGTAAAGCAGTGAAAATATTCTAAATATAGAGTATGTTTAAAGTGGTCGGAATTTCTTTTAATGTGGACCTTTTTTAGGCGGCCTAAAACTAATGATAAGGCAGAGTTTGCTCAGCACCGTTTGATAATATGTTCGCATTTTTCTACCTTCCTACTGTAAATAAGCATTGTGATTCAGTCTATAAAGTGACATACTGAGATAAATAACAGTAATTCAATTTTTCAACTTCAGTTTTTGCTTGGCAATATCCACAATATTCAAATTTCTGTGTTGAACAGGAGCTTTATTGGTTGTGTTGCTTTTCTGCAGGACATTTAACTGGGCCCTTTCAATGGGCGGGAAGGTGCCTGTGTCTGAGGGTCTGGAGCATACTGATCTACCAGATGGGACAGGGGAGTTCCTAGACGCCTGGTTAATGCTGGTGGAGAAGATGGTGAACCCAAGCACTGTGCTGGACTCACCCCATTCCCTGCCAGCCAAAATGCCCGGGGTCACACCCACCATGCCCCAGTTCAGTGCCCTTCGGTTCCTCATTGTCACCCAGAAGGTCAGTATCTACTAGGTTTAGAACAGATAAAACTCATTAGTTTGTGTTTTCAACATGGGAAGTCAAGTAAACATTGTGTGTGGCACTCAAGTGGTTGAACTTGTGAAAACACAGTTGCCAGAGAAATGAGAAAAGATATTTGTAAGATTCTCGGCCTGTTCTTTTTTTCACAAATGATTGTTCTCTGTTTTTGCATTTCTGCATTTTAAACCATGTTGGAAAAGAAGAAAAGAGAAGGCAACAAACTTCAATGACTTCTGCAACTTTCAGAATATTACAAGTTATGAATATAAATAACATAGCAGTACTTATTGTATTGTACTCCATTGTTAACATGGTCAAAATCACCATCAAAGTTAAAATGCTCTATACTCTCTCATATGTATTTTTATATGAACTCTAAGGTTAATTGACATTGTCCTACCTAGGGATGAGAGTTGGAGGACTTGTCATGAATGTATGTTGGAACTTCATATGGTAACAAAGTTTCTCCTTCATCAAGGCTGCGTTCACCTGCATCCGGAGCCTGTGGAACAGGAAACCTCTGAAGGTCTATGGAGGCAGGATGGCTGAATCCATGCTGGCCATCCTCTGTCACATCCTGAGAGGAGAGCCTGTTATCCAGGAGCGCTTGGCCAAAGAGAGAGAGGGGGCGGTGCGCCCCGATGATGAAGCAGCCTCCACTGTTTCTTTGGCACCCAGTGGGGCCCCTGGAGCATCTACAACAGCTGGAGAGGCACCAGCAGCTGGTACTGGCACAACACCTGCAGGGCCAGCAGGAGGATCAGCTGATGATTCAACCAATTCTACCCCCCGCCGTGAGCCTCAGGTCAACCAGGCCCAGCTAACACAGGTATTTGGGAAAGCTCATGACACTGTGGCCCCTTTTCTCAGTCAGTTTATGGCATCAGTTGTTTCCTTTTGTCACCTTTACATTGCACTTTTTTCTACACGGTCATACGAGTGGGTTTTTTATCTTCGGGCTAGCAGTCCAGGAACAAGTGTTGTATTTTTTTCTTTATTTTTTCTTGTATTGTGTGGTATTGTATGTAGTTTGACAACTTTTTCTGCATACAGACTGTGGTTAGTTCCTGCAGCCTCATTATTTTCAGCTTGCTGTGCCACTACTGCTGGAGGTTTTGACAGCACAGGTTAACTACATAATTGTATATTAGCGCTATCTAGGCGGCCCTGTAAGCAAGACACTAAAACAGAGGCTCTTTGTTGACCAATCTTCCTCCCCCATATTCTGCATGCACTGAATCCTGGGCCACCATTTGTTTTATAACAGGAAAGATGCAGAGGGAGAGAGAGGCACGCACAGGTCCGCCAGCAGCATCTCCAGCAGGTATAAGAGCCACCAGGGAGAGTGGGAGAAAGTTAGAGGAGGGAAGGAGTAAAGGATAGAGGAAAGTTTGAGAGGTAGGACTGAAAAAGGAGTGACCAGTTTGGACCAGATTGTTTAGATTTATACCTTTTTTTTTGAGGCAGAGTGTGAGGATAGTGTTGTGACAGAAAAATCTTTTGAGTGTTTTAGAGATATTAGAGAGGTTGTGTGCACTTAATCAAAAGCAAGAAGGGAAGACAAGGAGTGAGTGGATGAGTGTCTCCTGTCTTCATAACATAAGCAAGTATCTGACCAGGGTTCAGTTTTCACCGGTTTGTGACCAGGAAAATCTCTGAAGTCTGACATTTTAAATCTCCATCATAATTTCCAGCAAAAATAATTCCCTCTGAAAATATGTAGGCCTAAAATCATCTCCTCACATTTAATCTGTTAAATATGGACTTTTGTTACATCATGTAAACAAACCACGCACCTGTCAGCCGTGCACTCAGGATTATACTGGAGACATGACCACTTAAAGATAGCCAAGTGCCTGCTATCTCTCTATGTGTTTTTTTTTTTTTAAGTAAAAAAATGTTTCATAATGTGATAATTACTGGAAATTACATGCAGTATAGCCAACAGCAAGTAAGTTGTTATTAGCAGCACTCATGTACCACAAACTTTTAGCTCCCTGGCGATGTCCTTCAGCAAGTCACTACCTTATTTAGATTTTTGTGGTGATATGAGGATGTATCTAATGGTCACAAATCAGCTGTACTGTCCACTGTCCACTGTGGAGCTTTCAAAGCATGTGACAGGAAGAAATGGAAATAGAGCGCTGTCAAAAGTTCAGCTCAAAACACTGCACAGCAATGTGTTGCTCGTGGCCAGTTAAATCAATCTGAAATGTATCTGATTTTGTTGCTGACACTCCCTCATGTTGCATCTAGTTAGAACGCGGTAAGTTGATGGAAATTCATTGTTTTATGTGTTGCCCCAACAAATGCAGGCTTGCGTTATATGCATTTGTTTATTTTTGAAAAAGTGTTGTTATGCACGAGTCTATTCAGTAAAAAGATATTTAACCAGAATTTCTCCCCCTTGTCTGGGACTTTGAAATCCTCCGGGACAGGTGAACAGGCACCAGTTTTTATAATGGAAACCCTGTGTCTGACTTTACCTGATCATTGGTGAAAAATTTCAGTCCTTTCCCAGCGTCTTTATATTTGCCCTTCGTTCATGTCACCGCCTCTGTTACTTTTTTATAAAGAACATTTCTTGTGTGTTGTTTAGCTGATGGATATGGGTTTCTCAAGAGAGCATGCCATGGAGGCCCTACTGAACACCAGCACTATGGAGCAGGCCACAGAGTACCTGCTCACTCACCCTCCTCCACTTCTTGGCGGAGCAGTAAGAGTAAGTTTTCATAGACAAAAACACATACTTAAATTCTTTGTAACTGTCATGAGTCATATTCAGGCAGCTAACGTTGTTGCCCTCGTCCTCTTTAGGACCTGACTATGTCTGAGGAGGACCAGATGATGAGGGCCATCGCCATGTCACTCGGGCAAGAGGTCAGCATGGAGCAGCGCTCTGACTCTCCTGAGGTCTGTCACCCTGACTGCTCAAATTACATTAAAAAACATTTCACTTTAAACTGCCTGCTGCTAAATGAAACCTCATGAATAAATGATTAACCGTTTATATGAGCAGCTGTTGAGATTATTTCTGTGTCTGCTCCAGGAAGCGGCACGCCGGCGGGAGGAAGAGGACAGGAGAGCTAGAGAGCGGGCGGAGGAGGAGGAGGCCCGCTGCTTGGAGCGTTTCATGGAGGCTGAACCACTCGACCCCCAGGAGCTGCACACTTTCACTGACTCCATGCTGCCTGGCTGCTTTCATCTTCTGGATGAGTTGCCTGACACAGTCTACCGACTCTGTGACCTGCTGATGACTGCCATTAAGAGGAGTGGCCCGGAGTACAGAGATCTCATCCTCGGTCAGGTTGTCCGCCAGGTCAGTGGATAAAATCAGGTTTACATTGCGGTCTACTCTCATTTATGATCAGACTTCAGGTCCAGTGATTAAGGGGGATGTGGAATGAATATATCCCTGTTTTTTTGTTTCCAACATCCTCTTGTATGTATAATGTCGGCAATTGAGGCAGTCATGTATTTTGGCTTCAGTGTCAACTGAGAGTTGTCAGATGCCTTTATGCTTTTAGTTGAATACAAGTTGTCTTTGTTTCCGTCTTTGCAATTGATTGTTAGGCATTTTAGAGCAAATTGTTTCAGCAAGTGAAAAACATACATTGAATGCAAATGCAGCTTTGTTAGCCATTATGCTTGTTTGTGTTATCATTTATTACAAATGACCCTGAAAGCGTCTTTAAAAGTCAAGGCTTGGCAGTAGCAGTGCAGCATTCTAGTACCAGCTTGATTGTGTTCATGTTGTGTGTAGGTGTGGGAGGCAGCAGACGTGCTCATCAAGGCTGCTGAGCCCCTGACTACCAGTGACACAAAGACTGTGTCTGAGTGGACCAGACAGATGGCCACGCTCCCCCAAGCCTCCAAGCTGGCAACACGAATTCTGCTGCTCACATTACTTTTCGAGGTAACAGAAACACACCCATTAAAAGTTGTAGCCTTAAAATGATCACTTGTAGAGGATGAAGCCATTTTTTGTTGTTACTCTGCACACACCCTAAACAATCATTTCTTGTTGTGTTTTTTTAACTTTTTTTCGGAAGGAACTGAAGCTGTTAGGCGCAAGAGTCGTAGAGAACAGTGGGATTCTTGATTTGCTGATCAAGCTGCTTGAGGTTGTGCAGCCCTGTCTACAGGCTGCCAAAGAACAGAAAGACATCCAGACACCAAAGTAAGTTTTGTACAGCCCGACATAATAATCTTCATTAACAAATATTACACCAGCTTTTAATTATGTTTGTGTTAAATTGCTGATGAATTTATATTTATCATCTAAAATGACTGTTTCTCTGCAGATGGATCACACCAGTACTGCTGATCATTGACTTCTATGAGAAGATGGCAGTCTCTTCAAAGCGCAGGGAACAAATGAACAAGGTACTTGTCAGTCTTTAAAACCAAGAAACCAAGCTACAGATTGTAATTCTGAACTTAAATATAGAAATAGAAATGCTAAGTTACAAGCACAGGTATAGACTACAGTGCACTGTGGGTTTATGAACGGAAAGTGTAAAAGTTGGTAGAGAGTAAAAATAAGAAACGCACATTCATCTGGTATGTCGGTATTTCTTGACACAATTAATAGTTTACCGCATCGTCCCGTGACAGGCCTCTTGACTGTGTGCTCATTTTTCTTTGCTTTCTTTATTCACGACTTGTTTAGATTGTAGGGTACTGATTATACAGGAGGTTTGCAAAATGTGATTATAAATGCAATCCCATGCAACAGTGTTTGCATAAATACAATCAACTTTATAATAAATGTTTGTTGCGTTTATGTTAGGGATGTGCACGACTAATTGATTAAATGTTGCTACCATCACTAGGCAGCACAAGGAAAACTAGTCAGTTTAAGCTGTTACTAAAATTACTTTAATCATGTACACATTGAAATTACATATTGATGTAATTTGCACTGAAATGTCATTTCTTTCTTGTTGAATGATGCTCTATAAAAATAGCTTCTGTTAGCTTCTAAACACAAGATAAAAAAATGGGAAAAAAAGGAAAAAATTTAAATTAAACATTGGTCTGTTTATATGACCTACAGTTGGCGAGATGGAAAATAAGACAAATGTGAAATCTCGTAAAACCAGCACAGTTTGGCAATAATTTGATTTCATTTCGTGAATTGTTGTGCAGTGTTCATAATGTATGGTGCAAAGTTCCAAAAATGTCAGCAATATTTAAAATATGATTTGGTTACTTATAACAATTTCAAATAACTTAAAATATGGGTAATAACTTCTTCAGGCAATGTTTAAACTGATAGTTTAACTTGTGCTTAATTATTACTTCTTTCTTCTCTTTCTCTCTTCTTTCTGTTTTTCGTACTTTTAGACTAGTCCAGCAGTCTAAGTTGGGACTTCTGTTTGAACGTCAGGGATTTTAGTCATCAGGAACATCACTAGTTTAACTCGACATTAACTAGTCCCTAGTTTACGTGGAGTTACTGGATTACTTTTGTGCATTACACTGTAAGGTGTTATTTCGTGCATACTCTTTTGCACAATTAACGAATTCTTTCGGTCTGACTTTAGTATCTACAACCCAATGGGAATAACTGGAGATGGTTTGATGACCGCTCAGGCCGTTGGTGCAGTTACAGCGCATCAAACAACAGTACCATTGACTCGGCATGGAGAGCTGGGGAGAGCAGTGTCCGCTTCACAGCTGGACGCCGCAGATATACTGTGCAGTTTAACACCATGGTGCAGGTAAACACAAACACTTTCTCCACTGGCAGAGACGCAAAAATACGCAAAAATGAAAAATCCATGGACTCGTCAGTTTATGGTTGATTGTGTTAGTACAGTTTGCTGGATTCCTATGTTTAACTAAAACCTTTCTACTGGACAGGTAAACGAAGAGACTGGTAACAGGAGACCAGTTATGTTGACTGTCCAGAGAGTCCCTCGCATGCCCAAACCTGCCAAGGCTGGTAGCATTACTGACTCAGACAGAGGAGAGGGAGAAAGGAACAAAGCCGAGGAAACCCAGACTGATCTGGACTCAGGAGCAGCAGTTGAGATGAGCGTTCCTAAAGATGATTCCAGTCAGCTGAAGGAGACCACGTCTGGACCCTCATCTTCCCTGGAGACGGACAACTCTCAGGGCGCCGATATTGTCGTACAAGGCCTGACTGAGGACATGACCACCGTTCTTATTCGTGCCTGTGTCAGTATGATCAGTGTTCCAGTGGACCCAGACACCCTCCACGCCACATTGCGTCTGTGTTTGCGGCTTACACGCAATCACCACTATGCTATGATGTTTGCTGAGCTGAAGAGCACACGGATGATTCTGGGGCTGACGCAGAGCTCTGGCTTCAATGGTTTCACTCCACTTGTTACTCTGCTGTTCAGACACATCATTGAAGATCCGGCCACGCTGCGGCACACCATGGAGAAGGTTAGTCTATTCTCATACTGTCTAAATGGAGCTCACAGTATATGAAGATACTGTCAGCTAGTTTTGCTGCATCAACAATTTATTTTTGCTGTAAGTATGGCATTTTCTGTCTGTTGAAAATAAACGAATTCCTGCTATAGGTGGTGAGATCGGCCGTGACCAGCGGGGCAGGTAGTACAACCTCAGGAGTGGTGTCAGGCAGCCTCGGTTCCAGAGAAATCAATTATATCCTTCGTGTCCTGGGCCCTGCTGCTTGCCGTAACCCTGAATGCTTTGCTGAAACTGCCAGCAACTGTGTCCGCATCGCCCTACCTGCACCACGGGGGGCTGGCACTGGTGAGTGTAAAAGCTTTTCTAAGTCTGTGTGGTAACTACTAGTACTGTAAATTGGATTGCTAGTTATTTTGTTGACTAGTCGTGGCTACGTTTTTTTTAACCTGATAAGCTTATGCTTGATGTTTTATTTTACAGCCTCTGATGATGAGTTTGAGAACCTTCGAATTAAGGGGCCCAATGCTGTGCAGCTGGTGAAGACCACTCCTCTGAAACTGTCCCCCTTACCCCCTATCCCTGATACCATCAAGGAGGTCATCTATGACATGCTGAATGCTCTGGCTGCCTATCATGCTCCTGAAGAACGTAAGATGTGTTAACATGATCCTGACAGCTGTCCATTTGAAGGAGTACAAGTTCCTTCAATGAAAATAGTCATTTTAACATTTCAACTAAGTGTGTGTGTGTGTGTGTGTGTGTCACAGCTGAGCGTCCAGAAGAACGTGCAGCAGCGGTGCCTGGTGGCCCAGACCTGTGCCAGATATTGCAGGATGTTGGTGATGACGTTTACCAGCAGTACAGACTCACCAGGCAGGGCAGCGACTTTGACTCCCAGTCTGCATTCCATATCAATGTAAGTCTCAAACACAAGTTGTCTTGTATTGAAAAATCAAATGTGTCATCATCTCCTCAGAAGATAATAGAACTGTGTCTTTTGCTCTCAGGCTCAAGTGTTCTCTGCTGATGGAGGCGTGGCTGAGTCTTCTCAGTCAGGCACACCACAAGGAGAAGGTGAGTCACAAAGGTGTAACTGCTTATATCAGATGTTCCGCTATCCGTAATCACATTGTATGATCAACTGTCTGATTGCATTGCATTTATGGCAAAGAACTTTAAAGCATGGTAATAGTCTGTATGCCAACGCTATAACAGCTAATGATGGTCCTAACGACTAATTTCCCTGATGAATAAACAGCAGTTTGCACTTAGACTAATCTAAAAGTAAGAAAACACTCCACTCAAAAAAGCAGTCAGAATTGAGCAAAAGGTTAAACATTGTCTGATAAATATTTTGTATATTATAAGAGCCATTTGAAATTGTTAACATTCTTCATTTACTAAATCATAATTTCACATACTACTTACAACTTTTATCTTCTTCTGTTTATTTAACATAGTCACCCTTTTCCATTTAAAAACACGCTTAAGCAGTAACTCTGTCATACCTGTGTGTGCATGCACTAGTGAGGGCAGCAACATTTAATCAACTAGTTGCTCACATCCCTTGTATCAGACAGTCATTCAGACTATACTGTCATTTTTTACCCCAATTTAACAGTTTTAGCGCAGCCATAGTTTAATTAAAGGATTAGATGAAAATGCCGCCTTCAAAGCATAATGCAGAACATTGCTCCAGGTTGTTCATGGTTATTTGATATTTTAAGATTTTGTTTTGCATTGCAAAATAAAGCACCAAAAACTGTGTACTAGAAACACTGTATTAGTTTGTGTACTGTATATGATCTGTGTATCCTATAATCATGTTATCTGAACTCTCTCAGCCTCCACACCAGAAGAGATGCGGGAGGAAAAGAAAGAACAGGAGGGAGAGAAGAGTACCAGCTCAGAGGAGGGTAAAGCAGCTAAGGTTAAGGCGAGCAAGCCTTTAATGCCTACCTCCACCATCCTGAGACTGCTAGCTGAACTGGTGCGCTCCTACGTGGGCATCGCTACTCTAATCGCCTCCTACTGCTACACTGCTGGACAGTCCGAGCTCATCAAGGAGGTGGGTAGTTTAAAATCTTGTATGCCTTTCACACCTGTGTATTGCCATGCCTTTACTGTAGCTATTCCCTCTTACTACTTGTTTTGACCTCACTCAATCCTAACAGGACTGCAGTGTTCTAGCCTTCGTGCTCGACCACTTACTGCCCCACACCCAGAATTCAGAGGACAAGGACACCCCAGCTTTGGCACGTCTCTTCCTAGCCAGCCTGGCAGCTGCCGGCACAGGCACCGATGCCCAGGTGGCCCTGGTCAATGAGGTGAAGGCTGCCCTCAGTCGAGCTCTAGCAATGGCAGAAGGTGCAGAAAAACATGCCAGGTAAGCTGCATGCAAAATAAGTTAACCAAAATTATATCCATACTTATAACCATTGTTTGATTAATAATTTATAAGGATTTGTAAAATCCCAAACTGCTATTCTATTCCTATTCTTACTCACCTCTATACATCTTTTTCACAGGCTTCAGGCAGTGATGTGCATCATTAGCACCATCATGGAATCATGTCCCTCCACATCCAGCTTCTACAGCACAGCAGCAGCCAAGACACAACACAATGGCATGAACAATATCATAAGGCTCTTTCTTAAGAAGGGACTGGTCAACGACTTGGCCCGTGTGCCGCACAGCTTGGATTTGTCCAGGTATGTGATTACACCATATTAATTTAGTTTTACAATTTAGATAGTAATAGACCTGCTTTGCAAAACATGATCTGCAAATTAGTCAGTTAAATGGGCCCTGTGGAATTTTCTTATTTTTATATTCAGTGTCACTGAAATGCATTGTGTGCATCTTTGAGGTGTAACAAATGTGTGTAGTGTATTTGCTTCCTTAAACATTTGCGAAGCTGATTTTTAAGTATTTAAAATCCTGCAATGCACGCATCCATGTTTACAGGCCTGCAGTCGTTTTTGTTGCCTTTGTTGGCGCATTGCTGCAAACTTTGTATTGTCTCATCAGCATGTATGCATGTTTCTGTGATAAATAAAACAGGGACACGGTTATAGAAACTGTGCAGGTCTAAAATTCCACTGGAAAACTTTTAATTCTGGTTTTAACTGAGGCTTTTTAGTATTCTGAAGCTGGCTCAATTTACACTTTGTCAGATCAGCATGGCTACCATAACCCAGTTTTGACAGAGCCTGTTGGTAACCCTGGTTTTATCGGATCACCAATTTTAAGCTTGGTAAACCATGCAGAAATAGTGTGACTCAGTTGAACTTGCCTGTTTAGTCGTTCTGTTTTAGAATCAAGTTGCAAAACAAAAGTCATAGAGAATATAATGTAGTAAACAAATGTAAAATGACTTTTTATTCATTCTTCACATCATTTTTTTTAGTCCCAACATGGCCAACACAGTGAATGCTGCTCTGAAGCCTCTGGAGACCCTTTCCCGCATTGTGAACCAGCCCAGCAGTCTGTTTGGGGGCAAAGGAGGCTCCAGCAAGAACAAGGCTGAACATGACACCGTGGGCACTGCCAGGGACAGCAATAGCAACACTCAGGACCAAGGTTTCCACATCACATGAGATGAGATACCTTCAACACTCCAGATCCAGTTGTTCCATGTATGTTTGACGCTGATATGTGTCATCTGTTCCAGGAGAGTCTGGTGAGGCTGAGCCAGTGGAGGGTAACCACAGGGTGCAGGGAACAGACAACGACCTGATGGATGGAGAGACAGAGGGAGACACAGTGGTCATTGCTGGTCAGCCAGAGGTTCTCAGCACACAGGCTATGCAGGTGATGGACACTGTATAAAACACTTACGTTAGAAATGTGTCACCACATTACTTCATCTGTAACATCTGTAATAAATAGACATAGGTTATATGCACATTTCTCCACTTTATGGCTGACATTGCATTTTTGCATTTCATTTCCTGTGCTTGTAGGTGGAAAATGAGTTGGTGGATCTGATTGATGAGCTGCTGGAGAGAGATGCTGGCACTGTCAACAGCACAATTATAGGTAAGCCGCTTAATTAAAAAGCAGGGGACAGCGAGGGTGGATGGTAAACAGGCAAGGAGAAGGTTAGAGTAGTTGCGTGCGAGGAAACTCAGAGCTGATGTATCACTTGTTTGTTTATGTCAATCAGTGGGACGCAGCGGGGAAGATGAATCTCAAGAGGATGTGTTGATGGATGAAGCACCCTCCAATATTAGTCAGGCATCCACTCTTCAGGCCAACCGGGAAGGTAAGACAGTGGCACAACAGAACTGTGTTTATTTTAGTAAATATGATAAACATGTTGTGTCTGGTTTCACTGACGGTTATTTAACTGAATCTGTCTGTCTTCTGTCAGACTCCATGAACATCCTAGAACCAGAGGATGAGGAGCACACTCAGGAGGAAGACTCTAGTGGCAGCAATGATGATGAGGACAGCCAGGATGAAGAGGAGGAGGAGGAAGAAGAGGAGGAGGAGGATCAGGTATGGATTAATGCTATGCTGTACAGTAAAGAAGTTTAGCTCATTGCTTGTCCTAAAAACTCAAAGCTGCTTCTTTTCCTCAAGGATGATGAAGAAGGAGATGAGGATGATGACGATGAAGGTTCGGAGATGGAGCTGGATGAGGACTTCCCTGACATCAATGCCGCACCACACATCCGCTTCGAAAGGTTTGACAGGGATGATGACCTCATCATAGAGTTTGACAACATGTTCTCCAACAACGGTAAGCAGCTCGATTTATTACCAACTAAGTCAGAATTATTATTTGTACAAGTGTCCCACCTTTCCCTCTCAAAATCTCTGAATCCCTTAAAGAGTTGGTTTTGTATAAAGTCCATCATAATTTTATTTTGTTTTGGCTTCTTGATCGCAGAAAAGCTTTTGATTTCTGAAAAAAATAAATAAGGAAAAACTCACAACCCTTAAACCTGACAAAAAAAACTTCAGCCTGACTTTCCAAAGGCAAGTTTCAGATACACATGACAAACGATGAGCAGCTCTCCTTCAAAGAAGCTCTTCTGACATGATTCTCTAAAGCTTAGTAACATCCCAAATCAGGAAATTTTAAAACACAAAAAGCAGATGATGTAGAAAATTATTTTTCTTTAGCTTTATTTTTCATAAGCATTACTCGGGGTTGTGCCAGAGCTGTCCCCCTAATGTCTGCCTACTGTTTTCTGTTGTTCTTCCATCAGCTGACATCCCTCCCTCCCCAGGCAACATCCCCAGCTCCCACCCACTGATGGTGCGCCATGCAGACCACGGCTCCCTCACCCTAGGTGTGGCAGGCACTAGCAGCCGCCTGGCACAAGGCATGGGCCGCAGCCAGAGAACACTGCGCCAGCTCACTGCCAACAGCGGACACACCATCCATGTCCACTACCCTGGCAACCGCCAGCCCAACCCTCCGCTTATCTTGCAGAGGTAAAAGCATGTTTCTTTATTAAACAACACATCTGTTTCGCAACATCTGTTACACCAGTATTTGTCATAAGTGATATTGTTATAAGTGATAATGCTTATTAAAATGTTCCTCTCTACTCGATCCTCCAGATTGTTGGGCCCTAGTGCTGCAGCAGACATTTTACAGCTGTCCAGCTCTCTGCCTCTGCAATCTCGTGGTCGTGCCCGTCTTTTGGTCGGAAATGAGGATGTGCATATCATCGCACGTTCTGATGATGAGTTGTTGGATGACTTTTTCCATGAGCAGAGTAGTACAGGGGGACAAGCAGGTAAGAATCACTTCTTTATTTTTTATCTTAACTGTCTTTCAGCTAAGTGTAAGTCTAAATTTCTAACATGGTTATTCTTTCTGTCTGTCTAGGCACCCTCTCTAGTATCCCCACTGCCTTAACTAGATGGACAGATGAGTGTAAGGTGCTGGATGCTGAGAGTATGCACGACTGTGTAGCAGGTAGGTTGGTCTTTGACTGGAGACTTGATTCATTGGAGACACTTTTTGTCACTTAATCATGAAAGATTTTTAAAGGAAGGCCATTGGCCTTTCAGAAGGTATTTACATTTTTTAATATCACTATTAATATGAATATGATGGCAAAGTAGTACTCATCCTGTTCTGCGACACTTCACTGGTTTGACCATGCATCGATAATCCAAAGTTACATCTTTTTTGTATTCTCATATGTTGATAATGGAATCCTGTAATGCCCTGATGAAGGTTGTGTGGCTTAAAGCTGTGGCTGTGTTTTTAAGTTAGACATCACTGAGTGTGACAGCACTGTCCTCTGTTGATCTGCTTTGTTAGAAACATGGTGGCAGAGGTAGCAGGACACAAGAACTTTAATTTGGGTGACAATGGCAACAGAAGCAATAGGAGTGAATGTTATTATCTAGGGCCAAGAAATATGTATTTTTTGGATGTATTTTTCTGAATTTACCAGACTGTTTGAGCTGTTTTGTTATTTGCATTTACCTACCTAATCAGTATATCCACATTACTGATGATTTATTAATGTCATTGTGTAAATATTTTGTGAAACCACCAGTAGTCACCCCTGCATTTTTATCGCAATATCGAGATATTGCAGAGCTCTGTTATAATTTAATCCAACATTAGTGTTTAATTTCTTCCCATTTTATGATCATTGAAAACATTTTTTCTGATACAGATCATTGCAACCAGCTTAATGTCTTAAGCTAAATTGGCACTGATGAGGTCTTGTTGTTGTTAGATGTTTAAGTTACAACCAGAACTGAGGTTGAATTGTGACATCTGTGTCTTCTTTCAGTGGTGAAGGTGCCTATCCTGCAGCATCTGGAGAGTCTGCGAGATGAGGAACTTGAAGAGCGTAGGGAGAAGAGAAGGAGGCAGCTGGCCGAGGAGGAGGAGTCTAAACAGAACGAGAGGAGGGCCTCTGGAGCAGAACAGGCCAGGGAACAGAGCCTGCAGGTTGGAGAATAATACGTTTGTTGGCTGTGTAGGAGGAGGAATCATAGAATCGAAATGTGCATGAACCTTTTTGCCACTTTTATTCACTTCTTAAGTAACGTTAACTGTTTTTGTTTCATAGGGTTCTGGATTGGGGACAGTTAATGGTGCAGAGAACACTGCAGGTAATGACATTGTTATAGATTTTTTTTCTTGTTGTTGTAATGTTAAAATTCTTGTAAGGAATGGACACATCTCAGTGATGGGCACCCAGAGGCAAGCGGCCAGCAGTGCGTGCTGTGGGATGAGGTAGTAGTTTGTATAGTTTTAGGATCACACCAGATCTGGGAGATAACTATACAGTCTACTGTCTTTCTTATGGCAACGCTATACCAGCAGGACATCTTCATCTGCTAGAGGAGATCCATTTTCAACCTGCAAATGTCTCAGGCTGTTTAAAAAAAAATATCTCATCTACATTTTAAAACACCTTATTCAAAAAATCTACATGATATCTCTGGAGTATAATGTTGCCTTTTTTTATATTATATGCATTGCATTTTCCTGCAACTGTCTGTGCTGTGGTGAGGTAGTAAGTTGTGTTGTTGTTGGGGATCAGGATTGTGCACCCCGTTTAGGAGATAACTATACAACTTACTGCCTTCCTCAGTGGAGGCTCTTCTCACCTATGTAGAAAATAATCAGTAACTAATCAGCATATTGCTTTTTCAGTTATGTTTGTGCATGTCTTGTGTGCTTGCTTTGAACCTTCCTGTCTCAACTTAAGTCATTAATACCTTGAAAGGGTTTGAAAACAACAGAACACTCTGGCTGAAATTATGTATGGGGGAGATTCTTTTCTCTAATTTGAAGTGCTGTAAGGGGCGATTTGATATGTTAAGCACAGTAGTATTTTCAGACTTGATAGTTCAACTTAACCATGTTTAGTAGGGCTGTACCCAACTCTGAATTCTGCCAGTTGAATCAGATTTGGCTGTTCAATACGAAAATTTGACAAACTTTTTTTGTTAGTTTGTTTTTTTCCATATAAAGTTTGAAAGTCTTACAGGCTAAGTGGGACATTTAGAGGAAGAGCGGCATTCGTGTAATATAGTAAAACAAGCTAATGGTGGATTGGCAGTGTGCAACAACATTTTTTTAGACACGACATTTTAAACAAAAGCCAGAGATTATATCATATGAATGTGCAATAAGCTGTAAATTCACCACTTCTCAGCAGAAGAGAGAAGATAGTGTTGTCTCAGAGCCTCACAGTGTAGAGTCGCTCTTCCTTGGTGTCACTGCTAGCATCTGCGCAGCACCCTGGACCAAAGGGTAGTTGAGAAATTAAGAGGGCTCACTCCGCTCCAAAATCTGGGGCCCAAATGTCCCCAAAAGTTAATTGACAGGCAAAAAACAAAACAAAACGACTGCTTGACTTGAAGCAATCTTAGTTGACTGAGGGGTCTCTGATTGATGATTTCAATCTTTGACTTTCAGGATGCTGTCCTAATGTATATTTACTGAAAAAATAAGATCAGTTAAGTTTTTTTCTTCTAAAAATGTATAAAAAAAAGTATGTCCCTGTTTTCACACAAATTTTCTCTCTGGATGTTGCAGAGGGTGAGCAGGCTCAAGGTGGTACAGTGTCATGTCTGGACCCACCCAGGGTCTCAGAGGGCTTCCTCACTGCCCCTCCATCTGGAGAGGTCACTCCCACCACACCTGCTCCTCACGAACAGGCCCTAGTCTCCCTGGAGACTGCGATCAGTCAGCAGGTCCACCAGCCAATTGCTGATCTGCTACTGGCTGAGTCACATGCAAGCTCATTGGCTGCTCTGGCAGGGGCAGGCCTTCCACCCTTGTCGGCAGCTGACAGGTCAAACAGTGAAGCGGAGGCATCTCAGATGGAAATGTCCCCGGCACCCACAATTGGTGAGAGAGTCGGAGGAGGTGGAGGAGGAGGAGGAGGAGAAGGAGGAGGAGGAGGAGCGTTGGATGAAGGCAGGGAAGGTAGACTAACTTTGAAAACTCTCTTTATACAGACTGGCCAACAGTAAGGAAACACATCAGTGGTGTACATGATGTTGTTGACTGCGCTTGTAGCTAGTTTCTGTCATAAAATCTTCTGAACACTGTGAAATACAAATCAGTTACCCAAGGAATTTTGTTACAGCGCATTGATTTCAACCATTTACTAACCTTACCACCACTGTTGTCTTCTCAGCCTCTTTAAGTCCAGACATTGTGGAGACCTCAGAGCCTGCGGTGGTGGGTGTGTCACAGCTGGAGGGGTCACCCATGGATACCAGCAGCCCTGCCTCTGCCACTCAGGAAGAAGCTGCTCCCAACCCTGCTCAGACCGCACAGCTGTCTCAGGAGCTGTCTGGCAGCGGGGAGAGTGGGCTGACTGACCGGCAAACAGATGCAGAGTCTGGGTGAGTAGCTCGAAGTGTCACCCCTGACCAAATTAATGTTTAAAAGCACTATCGAGTATCCTGTAGTTTCTTGGCCAGATAAGCATACATTTTTATAAAATGTTACAGACTGTGTAAAATGCTTACCCTCTTTCTACTGCCAGTGCATGTAACTGCTGTGTCAGGCCAGTAGGAAACAAATGAAAAAAAAAAAAAAAGAAAGAAGACTTGAAAGCTGTCATTTTCCACCAGCTTCTTTTTACAGTATTTCATTTTACATCCAGCTTGAAAACTTGATATACCTTACAAATGGTTTATGGTATTTTTCTATGAATTGCAGTGTTTTGGTATAATCTTTGATGGCTTTAAATTTGCTACTGTAAACCAGGTGAGTAATTCATCACACATATTGCTCCAGACTTACAAAAGCCCTTTTTTTTTTTTTTTAATGTTTACAGCTCAACTTCTGTCTCATCACCTGGGGAAACGATGCCCAGGAGTGACAGCGCTGACAGTCAGTCTCAGGCCATCCAGGAAGAGCCTCTTCCATCCACCAGCAATGAGGATGAGGACCCACTTGCAGGTAATACATATTACTGTTAGGACTGAAACAATTCCCTGAGAAACTGATCCGTATACAGTGCAATAACTTTTGCATGGATGATTCTGACTGTGGCAGTAATGTGCTTTTTAGCTGCAGATTGCAAAATGGAGCAGGAGAGAGAAAATAACTAGGGAGAGAACAAAAGCGTCCAAAGCTAAAACAAAATAAAAACTCAATGTGTTACTATAAAACCAAACTAGCCCACAACAATAGCACGATGTTAAGACAGTAAAGGCTTATTTTATGCCTGATCTGTGGTTAGATTAAAACTTGTAGACTGTTCTAGAGGTTGAGTTGCACAACTTAAACACCTATTTATGTGTTATTTTTATTTTATATTATTTTTTTTATTTTATTATGACTTGGTTATTTATTTTTAATTAATGTATTGGTTTAAGGTTTTATGTATACCCTTTTTTTTTAAAAAGTATTTGGAAAGTAAATTTTTGTTTGTTTAATTAATTTGTTTTTGCATTTCAAAAAATAAATCCAAAATGTAACATGGCACATAAATGCATAAAATGGGCTGAATTTTAACAGATAATATTATTATTGCAGTTTTAAGCAAAATTTAAAAAAAAGGCTTTTAAAAAAAGCAAATACCTTTACATTTTAAGAGACCTGTCTTTTCTTCTCCTTTGTATATTTACTATTTCTCTTTAAGGCAAAGGTATTTCTTATTTAATTAATTGATTCAATAATCAGTAGAATTCTCAGTTTACAAAAATACTACAGTCCTACTTGCTATCCTACTTTTTCAGCAGTTTTTTTAAAACAATCATTTTTAACCAAATATTTACATCTAATAATGTCTTGGCAGGCATCAGTCTGCCAGAGGGTGTGGATCCCTCTTTTCTGGCAGCTCTTCCTGAGGACATCCGTCGAGAGGTGTTGCAAAATCAGCTTGGCATCAGACCACCCTCCCGTCCTCCTGCTGCCACTACTCTTCCTTCCACTACTGCACCTGTACTGGGAGGACCAGGAGTTACAGAGGTCAGCCCAGAGTTCCTGGCCGCCTTACCACCGGCCATCCAGGAGGAGGTGAAAGACTCTTTGCTGAAATTATAAAAGATAACAATAGAAAAAATGCTTCACTTTAGAACTGTCAAAAAGTAAAAATATAAAATCGAATCATTAAGCAGATCAGTCACAGATAATCAGTTTTTCTAACTAAGAGTGCCATTGGTCATTTTAGGTTCTTGCACAGCAACGAGCAGAGCAGCAGCGCAGGGAGCTATCCCAACAGCCCCCGCAGGGCGACACCCCTCTGGATCCAGTCACCTTCATCCAGACGCTGCCCTCAGAGCTCCGGCGTAGTGTTCTGGAGGACATGGAGGACAGTGTGTTGGCTGTCATGCCCCCAGACATTGCTGCTGAAGCAGCCGCGTTGCGTAGAGAGCAAGAAGCACGCCAGAGGCAACTGATGCATGAGAGGTTGTTTGGTCACAGCTCGTCTTCAGCCCTATCTGCCATTTTGCGCTCGCCAGCCTTCACCAGCCGGTTAGGGAGCAATCGTGGTGTCCAGTACACCCGACTTGCTGTGCAGAGAGGAGGCACATTTCAGATGGGGGGAGGAACAAATCACAGGTGAGAGGGGACAGTGATCTTATAGCCTGTTTTGAGAATTCACTTGTCTTTTACTTAGTTTTAAATTACACGAAAAGTGAATACTAGTATGCATGAGGAACGTTAGAAATGTCTTATTCATTGAAAAAGTTCTAGTTGGTTATTATCAAATCATGCTGCACTTTTGGCAGGTGACAAGCTAAATATATATTATCCTTTTGTTTCCTCAGACCATCCAGTTCCAGTGTAGACTCCCTGCTGCGTCTGCGCGGTCGATTGCTGCTGGACCACGAGGCCTTGTCCTGCCTGCTGGTTTTGCTGTTTGTGGATGAACCGAAGCTCAACACCAGCCGCCTGCACCGTGTGCTCAGGAACCTCTGCTACCACTCGCAGACACGTGGCTGGGTCATTCGCAGCCTGTTATCCATCCTCCAGCGCAGCAGCGAGAGTGAGGTGTGTGTGGAGACCTCACGCCTAGAAGACTCTCGTGGTAAGAGGAGCACTCAGGGAGGCTGTGGAGGAAAAGGCTCTGCTACCTCCTCCCTTTCCTCTTCATCCTCCTCTTCTTCTTCATCCTCATCTTCCTCCTTAGAGCTACTGAACAGGGTGGAGTCTCGCAGCTCCAGCCAGCTTTCCTGGCTCTCTGTTTCTATGGACGCAGCGTTGGGCTGTCGGACAAACATTTTCCAGATTCAGCGAGCATCAGGTAGGAAGCACGCTGACCGGCACTCAACTGGGGGTTCGGCAGGATCTGGAACACTGGGAGGAGTGTCAGGCACTGCTGCAGGTGTCACATGTGCTGGAGGTGGAGGTTCCACTGTCCACATCCACCCACAAGCTGCTCCAGTGGTCTGTCGACATGTGTTGGACACACTCATCCAACTAGCAAAGGTGGGAGTCCACATGTCTTCATCTACTGTGCATCTGATTTAACATCTTTTGTACGTTGTAAAGAAAAAAAAACCAAAACAATCAAGTTGTACTTGAAATCTTTTTCGTTTCCTGTCTGTCCCTGCAGGTGTTTCCCAGCCACTTCACCCAGCAGCGCTGTAAAGATCTGTCCGCATCTTCGTCTGACCTGGACTCTCGTCTTTGTTCAATCTCCTCTGTGGGAGGGGGTGGAGGCGGGGGCTCCAGGTCAGGGTCTTTGAGTAACCCCAGCTCCAATGCCTCCAACACCCAAAACTCCTTGGGCTCCACTGCCGCTACTCTCCAGTCTCTGGGAATCTCCACTGATTTTTGGGACCTACTGGTCAAGCTGGACAATATGAATGTCAGCCGCAAGGGCAAAGCCTCTATGAAGACAGTGCCTCTGGGGGGCAGTGCAGAGGCTGAGGGGGCTCAGTTAAGCCTGGAGACCTCCCCTCTGGGTCAGCTGATGAACATGCTGTCCCACCCTGTAATCAGACGGAGCTCCTTACTCACTGAAAAGCTGCTGCGTCTGCTCTCCCTCATATCTATTGCCCTGCCTGACAACAAGGCCACTGAGGTGCCTGCTGGACACCCCACCCCGCAGGCTGCCATCCCCAACACGGCATCCAGCTCAGGAGTCACGGCCCCGATCACAACACAGGGCACGGTGTCAGCAGGCTCTACCCAGCCCACTGTGGCAGGCACAGGGGCCTCTGTGGGAGCTGCAGCCCAGGGTACATCCTCAGGGACAAGTCTAGCAGCCTCCCAGACGTCCTCTACAACAATCTCTATACCCACGTCCACTGGAACAACCTCTACAGGTAATACTCATTTGTTCTGAAGTAAAATGTCATCAGTTTAAACTTTTCAGTCAAGCAGCAACTTGAATAGAAAATAATGTTTATTTTTGGGGGCATTTTGTCAAAACAGGGAAACAGAGGGGCACTACTAGCAGTACAGAAAGTGACAACAAGATGGCCTCCAGTGGACTCACAGAGAAACAGCTTCAGCTCTCTGTGGAGGTAAGAGGGGGGGAAGTGTAATACGGTGTTATTGATGCTTTCATTTTGAAATCTGTGTGAATTGACAATACTGTTCACTGAAGATCTTTTACATTGGACTACATTTTTCAAGATATTAGGCTGGATAACTTTTACTGACGATCAATTAAGGAAAGCCATTAAAGAATTTTAGATGATGATAAAGAGCAGAAACAGATATCAAATCTGAGTAAAGAGGCATGTTTTGTTTGTGGCTCTTGGCTTAAACTTATTTTTATCTTTCTCAAAAATCATGAGTGTTTCAGTATTTTCAGTGAAGTCTTAAATAGAAGTCATAAAACTACTTAACTTACCAGCCAAAAAAAACCATTGGTAATCTAGAGTGGTGAAGCAATGAGTCCTAAAACGGAGAAGTTTGTTAACCTTTTAGCACCTCCGGTTCCCTCGTCTCAAAGTCTCTGGGTTTTTTGAGTGAGTTTTCTGTAAAATGCCTTAAATAAGGTCTGTGGTTAACACAGGCTAATGATATTAAGACATTTTGTTTTGCAACATAAAATATGTCTGCTTAAACCCGAATTTTGAACTTTTAAGGTTTAACTTGTCATAGAGAAAGCGGTTGCTAACAAGTGGCTAAATGGGATTACAGTGTTTGTTGGGGATGTTAGACGTCATCACACCGGACACAGAAACGTACGCCTTCACAGCTTTACAGAGTTGCACTCCAACTTATAGATTTATCTGTTTATAATATTTTTCGATCGTGTTTTAACGTGTATTTACAGTGTTTGTTGTTGCGACGTTTAAGTTATGCAACCACGATGTAGTTTGTGTATAACCTAACGATAGCTTTTTGATTCTGGCGGTTTCATTTATGCTTCAAAACTCACAAAAGTGGTATATATCTGTGAAGATTGTCACGCTGAACAAAACGTGTAAATCTCATAAACTTGTGTTTGTCACAGAGTTTATTTTTGGTGATAACCGCAAATCCCATTCAAAGATCCCATACGGTTTTTGACGAGGGAACCATCGCCAATGGACGTCACAAAAAAAAGACGAAAAAACAACAGTAAAAGTAAAAAAACAAACAGCATAAAAATTCACACACAAGCAATAAACTTAAAACAGCTATTTAGCAACATTCAGAAACCTGACGTGCATTCAGTGTTTAAAAGGTCCTTAGTGTTGTGCATCTGCCTCACACACTTCTGAAGATATGTATTGTATATTTTTGTCCTGATCTACTTCCAGACACTGTCCAGTCCATCTGGCTTTGTCATTTGTGCATGGCGCACATCAAAGTTAATGTTACAGTTGGATGGCTTGCGTATCAAAAGGTACCTGGATTTTGACATCTATCGTTCAAGTACCTCTTTCAGTCCGCCTGGCTGGCTTTCTGAAGTCCCATTTGTTGTCAAACAAGCAAACTTTATTCATAGAGCACTTCTCAAAAAAAGAAAAAAAATGTATTTCCCTTAAGTAAAAAGCTAAAGAAAACGTTTTTAAGATGTACACTGCACATTCTGTAGCCAGACGGATCAAACAGTCATCCAGCATTGAAAGTCTCCTTAGAATTGTCTTTGACAATTGGACTGAAACATAAAAGCATTTGTCCTCAGACCTTATAAAGAAGTACTGACAAAATCATGTATTCCTATTCACTGTTTTGAACACGTCAGTTGATCTTTTTTGTTAAGTGTTTCTTACACCCTTCTGCAATTTGATCAGATGTTTCTTCTAATAACCCTTTTCCTTCTTACAAGGTGCTGACATCTCACTCATGTTCAGAGGAGGGTCTGGAGGATGCAGCCAACATCCTACTGCAGTTATCTAGAGGAGACGGTGCGACTCGAGACACTGTGCTGAGACTGCTGCTGAGTGGAGCGAGACACCTGGGATACACTCTTTGCAAACAGATCGGTAAGTGCAACTACACAGATGGCAGTTCTCATGTTCCTATTTCAAGAGGAGCGCCACCTAAATTAGGAATTCCAATATGTTATTTTCATGGCCTAGAAAAGTTAAATCAATATTTGTGAACATGAGCTAATCTCTCTCACAGCCAGAAAGCAGAGAAGTCTCCAAATTTCGATGTCATAGGAAGCTGTGCAGAGCTGCTAGACAATGAATGGGAGCCCCATTTTTGGACCCACAGAATGTTTGTTTTCTTTTTTATACACAAATGAGCTTCATTCTGTGGTAGTTTTCTCAGTACTGACACAAAAAATGTACATATACACTCATTCATTCTTAGTGCCATTTAGAATATCTTTCCTCATTCACTTTACACCCAATGGCATCACAAAATTGAGTTTAAGCCCTCTCATTTCCGGATTTGGGAGAGAGTTGTTCACGTTAACTTAATATTTTTGGACTGTCTTAGACCATAGGAATCAAATGTTTGGATTTTGAAAATTGGCATAATACCTCTAGGCAAAAACAGTTTTCTCTTTACACACATTTATTAAAACATTTTCTCTCTCTCAGGCACATTACTGGCCGAACTTCGAGAATACAACTTGGAGCAGCAGAGACGGGCTCAAGCTGATTCACATTCCCCGGATGCCCCTCCTGAGGATTCCTCCATCTCAGCCAGACTCAAGGGCAAAATGACTAGCAGGTTAGCCAGTGATGGTTCTGGGCCATCCAGTTGCTTTAGGTTGTCAACACAATTGCAAGAGGAACTGGCAGACTGATGCTGTTAACTCGAATTCTAGTTGAATAAGCCTTGGTAGCCCTGTGGTAGCTTTTTTTGCATAACAGTTAGTTTCCCACCAATACATTTTCCTTTACCTTGTTTGCGTTTGTTGGTTGGGGCACAGGTTTGACGGGTCGGAGAGTGTGGTCATTGTGGCTGCACAAAAACGCACACTCGGTGGACGTGAACTACAGCTTCCCTGTATGAGCTCACTAACCTCCAAGACGTCAACGCAGAAGTTTTTCCTGCGAGTGCTGCAGGTCATTATCCAGCTTCGTGAGGACACACGGCGCGCCAACAAGAAAGCCAAACAAACAGGGCGATTAGGTAAGAATATGTTACCTATACACAGTTCTCTGGATGTATGCTTCTCCTAATGATGTTTAGAGTGTAACAGTCCTCTCCTCCATCTCTCAATGGCCAGGCTCCACCAGTTTAGGCTCAGCCAGCAGTATTCAGGCCGCGGTGCGTCAGCTAGAGGCTGAGGCTGACGCCATCATCCAGATGGTGAGAGAGGGTCAGCGGGCACGCCGGCTTCAACAGGCCCCCCCACCCACTGCCTCTTCTGCCTCAGCCGCCGTCGCCGCCGCTGCTGGATCCTCAGTGGCCGCCCCCCATGCCCCCACTGGTGCTGCTCCCCCTGCTGGCACGGCTGCTGCTGCCACGGTTAGCATGGGCTGCACTGACAGCAGGCATACTCTACTCACACACTGCACACGCTTACAGTAGGAGACCATTTGAAGGCTAAAAAAAGCATATTGACTACATAGTATGACCATCACAGTAAAGCTTTTGAAATTATTGTGGTGGTCGTCAATATATAATGCTATTAAATGGCCATTAGCCATCGACATGCTTCATGTCTAATTTGGCTTTGCCTGTACTGGCTTTGTGCATTTTGGAAATTTATAAGCTAACCCATTACTTGTTATGCATATCTGTCTTATTTTGAAAAAAAAAAAAAAAGAAAAAGAAACACCAGGGAAAATTCAGATTCTCCCTCAATGTGTTTTCCATGATTTAAAGAAATCTGAATATTATATACGGCATTCTATCTGTAAACAAACATAACATAATGTGATTTATGTATAGTGACAATTGCTGCCATGATGAACATTGACCAAAAGACTGAATGTCAGTGATCCACTGCTTTCCATATCAGTGTCTTTGCATTGACATGTACAACATTGAAATGATCTAAATATGAATGTGCTGCCTGCTTCAAACTGTGATCTATTCCACTGATGTTGTGTGTTGGCTGGCTGACATGGCTTCATGCTTTTGGCCCTCCCTCCTTCCCTACTCGGCTCCCCTCTCAGTGGATCATGGGAATGTCATTATGCATGGCAATATCAGTCCAGATTGTTATTATGGATTTAAAAAAACATGCTAATCATTAATTTGACCATGTTTTTTCCTCTGTTCGTCCTCTGTCTCTACCTCTCTGCTCTTTCCTGTTTTCTTTTCTGTAGTCTGAAGTGCAGTCAATGTCAGAAGGGCAGGCAGCCCAGAGAGATGACTCTCCAATGGACGTGGACCAGCCGTCTCCTCTGGAGCAGGACCCCGCTCCTCTGGGTATGACTCACTTGAAAACTGCTAGTGACCATTTAAAAGCACCGACTGATTAACTTTATTTTTGTTTTGTCAGTAAATGACTCCCACATCCTCTGACAGTAACAGTAATAACTCAAGCAACTTTAATATAGACAAATATGGGCTTGTTCACCAACACTAAAACATTTTTTTTGGCTGTAAATATGAGCAGAAACAGCTGATAAGAGCATAATTGATGTAATGGTGCTACAAATATTGGAATTATCGTTATCAGATGAAGATGGAAATGGCCAATCAGAGAGTGAGGAGAGACTTCCAGACCTCCCATTGCTCAGTGAACAGCTGTTGTTGGATGAACTATGGGACATGCTTGGGGAGTGCCTGAAGGAGCTGGAGGAGTCCCATGACCAGCATGCTGTACTGGGTAAGTGAAACCCCTCTTATAATGATCTTTTTTTATGCAGTCTGCTCAGGACCTAGAAACGTCCCTGTAGTGCAATCTCTGTGTAAGAAGTGCTATATTTTATTTGTTTGTTGGGTAAGCATTGTTGGATGATTTGTCCCTCTGATGGTGTTTTTTTTTTTTTTGTTCCCGCAGTTCTTCAGCCTGCTGTTGAGGCCTTCTTCCTTGTCCATGCCACAGAGCGAGAGAGCAAACCTCCTGTGAGGGACACCCGGGAGAGCCAACTTTCTCACATTAAAGATGAGCCTCCACCACTGTCGCCAGCACCTCTCACACCTGCCACACCTTCATCCCTAGACCCATTCTTTTCCAGGGAACCATCCTCAATGCACATCTCTTCAAACCTTCCACCTGACACCCAAAAGTTCCTCCGCTTCGCCGGTAGGCCTGAGACATTAAAATCAGGAGAATGATAAAGCTTTGCCCTGACGTGTGTAGCACAGTGGTCTAACATGACTCCTGCTTCTTCCCTGTAGAAACTCACCGCACAGTGCTGAACCAGATCCTGCGCCAGTCCACCACTCACTTGGCTGATGGGCCTTTTGCAGTTCTGGTTGACTACATACGCATCCTTGACTTTGATGTCAAGAGGAAGTAAGGGGGATTATCACACACTTCTTTACACTGTCTAAAGCACAGTTATTGGCTTTTTAAAACACTGACGCACTGGTGTTTGTGGCCATCTCTGCAGGTACTTCCGCCAGGAGTTAGAGCGACTGGATGAAGGCCTGAGGAAGGAGGACATGGCTGTGCATGTGAGGAGAGATCATGTGTTTGAGGACTCCTATAGGGAGCTGCACCGCAAGAGCCCAGAGGACATGAAGAATAGGCTGTAAGGCTCCGTTGCCTAGCAATGCAACTGTGTGTCCCCTCAATTCAGAACCACTAAGCCTGAGTCGTACTCTGCTCCCTGTCCTTTGCAGGTACATTGTGTTTGAAGGGGAGGAGGGCCAGGATGCTGGCGGCCTGCTGAGGGAATGGTACATGATCATCTCCAGGGAGATGTTCAACCCCATGTACGCCCTGTTTCGCACTTCGCCAGGCGACCGTGTCACCTATACTATCAACCCTTCATCCCACTGCAACCCCAATCACCTCAGCTACTTCAAGTTTGTGGGCCGCGTGGTGGCCAAGGCAGTCTATGATAACCGGTTACTGGAGTGCTACTTCACCCGCAGCTTCTACAAGCACATCCTGGGCAAGAGTGTCAGGTATTTGAGCTACTGGCAGTTAGAGCCAAGTAACCTAATTACTTCCTGTGGTCATGAAATTCCTAGAAATTATAAAAACTGTTTTCCAGGCCTGAGAGAGGTTTTAATAAACAGAATGTTCTGGGAAAGTTTTAAATATGTATTGTTTTGGCTGTTGTTGTCTTTGAACACTGAGCAAATTGGTTTGATTTTTTTCTTAAACATGGAAAAAAAAAGGCAATGAGCAACTTGGTAAGAAATGATTTACAAATTGCAATGAAATATTAGATTTAAAAAATATATTTTTTTAAAAAGCTATGGAAAATGACTGTGGGGGGGTGTAAAAGCTAGGGGAAAACTATATTAAGAATTAGCATAATTACATATTTAAAATTATGTGACAAGATGGTAACTTTTTTTTTTTTCAAAAGAATTTCTTAAGTCTGCTTTGTTTTTTTCTTTTACTTGATATTTCTTTTCCTTTTTATTTTTTTTAATCTCATTTATTTATGTATTTATTTTTCAGTTTTGTTTTTTTACTAATTTTCCAGGTACTGTGCCTATACTTTTTTTACTAATTTCATGCTAAGTTTTGGGTCATTTCTTCTTTTGTTGCTCATTGCCTTCTTCCCATGTTTTAGAAAGAAATCTAGCTCAGGTTTCAAAGGGTTAAAATATGTTCTTTAAAGACTCAACACATGTCCATGTGCAAAATGCGTTCCTTGTGTTACTATTGACAATCAAGTGCTGTGCTGCGTGACTGAACAATTATCAGACACATCCATAAAATATTTGTTTAACAGGAGTTAAATGCATACAAACTTGTCAAAATTAGAATCCCAACACCCCTCAAATTGCACTGACATCCACAGGATCCTCCGGTCTGGTCTGTCGGCAGATGCAGCTAAATTTCTAATGAGGAAGTGAAGTTAGTAAGCGCTAACAGCGCCTGGGAAATCCCTGTTCAGTAACTAATGGAGTTATTGCTATATAGGCTGACCTTTTTTATACGACTTCAGTAAAGTTACGGACATGTTATGAGATGTTGTGGAAAAGTTATAGAAAAGTATTGAAATTAAATTGGTAAATATGTGTGGGAACCTTGTAATAGTTCAAGGCATGTTCTAACTACATTAAAAATACCCAAATAAACCATGCCTGATTGATTGCTGCGCATAGCTATATATTGCAGTTTTGTGTATAATGTGCTTAGTATATATATATATATATATATATATATATTTCTGTGGTTTTACCAGGTACACAGACATGGAGAGCGAGGACTACCCTTTCTTCCAGGGCTTGGTGTACTTGTTGGAGAATGATGTGTCCACGTTGGGCTACGAGCTGACATTCAGTACAGAGGTTGGTGTCTGTTCTCTCAGTGTTTCAATTAGCTTTATGTGGAAAATTGATTTTCTCACCATGTCCTCTTCCTAACTGTTGAAATTGGGATTCAGCCTCAAGGGTTTGAATCCCAAATGCTTTATGCTCTCTTATAATAAGTGCTGCAAAAGTGTCATTTGCAATCTGATGGCCCTAAAACACTGCTAATGGATACCATCTGTGACACGTGGAAAAATATTAAACTGAAATGAGTGATACTGAGTCTGGGAGGCATGTGCTCTGTTATCATAGGTCCAGGAGTTTGGAGTGTGTGAAGTGAGAGACCTCAAGCCAAATGGAGCCAATATCCTGGTCACAGAGGAAAACAAAAAAGAGTATGTGCACCTGGTATGCCAGATGAAGATGACAGGTGAGATTGACATTCTTTGACCAAATATTTCTTTTCCTGTTAGCATTAGAGGTGTAATAATACTCAGTATTACTCACAAAATAATTAGTCAATGCAAATGTGTTAATCTGTATGATTTAATCAACAGACGTCATTTAAAATGTTCAAAGCATTTGTATGAAGGATATCATTCTCAGAGGTGCAAAAAGAAAGCACTAGGTGGCAGCACTCATGGATTTTAAACTGATCAATATGCAGCAGAGAAGGTGTCTCTCTCTGGAAGATGGCTGATTTATCTTAAGCAGCACCCTCCAGCTGCTCTGATACATTATTCAGTAAAGCTTTGAATTTTCCAGCTGCTATATTGGAAAAAATAGCCACAGAATTAATTGATAGAATAATGTTAGTTGTATGCAAGATAAAGAATATCCTCAATAGTACAGAACGATGTCTTTTACTTGCTTTCTAGGTGCAATTCGCAAGCAGCTGGCAGCCTTCCTTGAGGGATTCTATGAGATTATCCCCAAGAGGCTGATCTCCATCTTCACTGAGCAGGAGCTGGAGCTGCTCATCTCTGGCCTGCCCACTATTGACATCGATGACCTAAAGGCCAACACTGAATATCACAAATACCAGTCCAGCTCCATCCAGGTATGAACAAGCCTGTTTAAAAAAAAAAACAAAAAAAAAAACAAGAATTGCCCAATGAACGTGACAGAGAGCTCAAGGCTTCAACCTTCAACTTGGACCCCAAATTCCCCAGATCCCAATCCAATTGAGCATCCATGGGACGTGTCCATACCCCACCTCACAAGGCTCACATGATCTGCTCCCATCGCCGTGGTGCCAGACAACGCAGGTCCTCCAAGGTATTGGCACGTCCAGTCGATGCTCAATCAGATTGGCGTCTGGGGAATTTGGAGGCCAGGTCGACACCTTTTTGTCACATTCCTTGGGGCATTCGTGAGCGTTTTTTGCTGTGTGACATTGGCCGTTCTCATGCAGGGGGAGGCTGTTGCCATGAGTTTATTTGGTCTTTGGTCTCTCACCAAACCCAGGAGATTTCCTGATTACCTCAATATCATGAAATTTATCTATTTTTTATTTATTTACTATTAAGGTTTTTATTCATTTGAATGTCAACAACCAGGCATTGTCTTTACCTTTAGTTATACAAAATCCAAAGGACTGTGGCAAATGCACATATTTATAGCCACCCAAATAAACATTAACAATTAAAGCCATACAACTGGATTATCACAGTGTCCCAGTGACAATATATGCAAAGAAGTCTCATGACCTCTCAATATTCTCGCTTTTATCTTTGGCTCTAGCTATCAGCTGTTTATGTGATGCCATTTCTCTTTACTTTTCTAGAGAGGTGGAGATAGGGGCCAAAATGAAATAAAATGCTTGTAGCAGTCTGAAAAAATCAATCAATATAAAGTTAAGGATGTTCCTTAGTGTTACCATCCCAACAAAATCAGAGGCCAGAGTAGTACCCATTTCTCCCAGAGCCGTATAAAAATGTTCATCCTTAGGTGCAAAGAGAAAGTAACCTTTTCCATCATGTAAATCTGCATCGTCACATCTATCCGGTTGTTTACGGTAGGACCAACATTCATCATCCATCTTCTGGCCAGCGCCTTTTTCCCTGCTACTATCTAGATACCTATTTGGTATTTTCCAATACCTTTTATTTCAGAGTGGATATAGTCTAAATACAAGACTTTGAAATCTAAAGATATATTTGTATTAAAAAAGGTTTGTATTGCTTTCAAGTATTTTTTTAATATTTAGGCACTCCCACAATACATGGTCGTGTTTCTGCAGATATACAGCCACGATTTCTCCAGCACTGAGAACTACTATTGTCATGTCTGCTGTCATAAGAGGCTCACGTCAGTTTCAATGCAGATTATGTGCTCAGTTCTACCTTAGTAGATCTAATTTAGCAACATTTTGTTTGTGGAGCTGAAGTATTTCCCACTGGGAAGAACACAGTAGAGACACAATTATATTGGAACACATTTCTAACTCTACTGTCTTCATCTTGCATTCTATTTATTTTTTAATTTTTGCTCAATAGATCCAGTGGTTCTGGAGGGCCTTGCGGTCTTTTGACCAGGCAGACCGGGCCAAGTTCCTACAGTTTGTCACTGGCACATCCAAGGTTCCCCTCCAGGGTTTTGCTGCTCTGGAGGGCATGAACGGCATCCAGAAGTTCCAGATCCACCGTGACGATCGCTCCACTGACCGCCTGCCATCTGCTCATACCTGGTAAACACAGCAAGTTTGTTCAGCATAGAAAATTAGAGCAATAATAAAAAAAATCATAATTGTGAAAATTGAATTGTCTTTCTCTATTCCCACTCTCAGCTTTAACCAGCTGGACCTCCCAGCTTACGAGAGCTATGAGAAGCTGAGACATATGCTGCTGCTGGCCATTCAGGAATGCTCAGAGGGATTCGGACTGGCTTAAACTATGAGACTCTTAACAAACACACACACACACACACACAGACACACACAGACATGCATACAGACACTTGATTTAGATTTGCCTACTCCTGACATTCACACTGATAACCTTTGAACGCACGCACACACTATCATAGACATTACTGGATTACTTGTTGAATGGCCTAGACTTACTGGTTTCTATTCCATATAAAACAGATAAAACCAGCAAGTGAAATGGACTGATTGACAGTGCGTACAACACAGAGAGCCTCATGTTGACACGATTGTGTCTCCCTTCCCAATTAAATGGCAAATGCAAGCGCAGATTCAGAGGATAAAACATGGACTAATATAAGAGACGTTTTCTTCATTTAGTTTGATTTCTCTGTACAAAAGGTTTGGGAGTTTATTATGTTTAATCTTTTTTGTTCTCTGGCTGTGTAAAAAGAAAAAAGAGAATGTTGTTTGAACAGGATGGTTATAAAACCTTTGGGGAAAAATGTTGGTGGTTTCTTGTTGCAAATTTGTGACCTCACAAGCCTTGACGACAGGGAACATTTTTATCGGGGGTACATGGACAACTTGAGAAGTTTTGGAGATATTCACAAAAATGCACTTTTCAAAGTTTTGTGGCATTTTTAAGGAAGGATGGTACAAAAAATGAAGAGAAAACCTGAAGGAGATTAAAAATAAACATTAACCATAAATTCTAGAGTATTTTTGGCTATTAAATCGCTGACCCAGCCTTGAGCCTTTGAATCAGAGTGGAATAACTACATGAATAAATGCATAAAATTGCGTCCATTGTCTCTTTTAACATTGTTGCAATCATTACTTGCAGTGAATCATTCCGTCAAAATTAAATGTGTTAATTTTGTGTGTAGTCACACCAAAGCTAAATATAAGGGCACTTGGAGAGCGCAGACCTCTGTCAAGGCCAAAAGTCAAGTCTTCTATGATATGCAAATCTGTAAGTGCAACCTATGTTTGTCTAGATGCTGTATATTTCCAAAACTGTTAGAATAATGTTAAAATATGGTTGTGCGTTTACAATCTCCAATGTGCGTTTATTATTTACTTCTTAATTTGAAATATTTTGAATTTCTAAAAACCAGGAAGCACTTTATTACCATGAACACCACGAACATGGCAGCTTATCAAATACACTTGTTAATGAAAAACTGTGTTTACAAGGAAGACGTTTTTACTGGAGCCAAATTTAAATCAATATCTTGAGTAGAATTTATTGCAGACACATAACATTTGGATATTAGTAAAAGTATAATTACTTGCATAATATGTGTGTATTTACCTTTCCACAGCCACACCTTAGTTTGAGAAAAAAGTGTTAGTTATTGTAGCAGTGTTAGTTATACTGGTTGGTTCTCCAGTCAAACCACTGTTCCCAAGTGCTCTATAAGAAGTCATGTGTAGGCTACCCCCAGAGGAGTCCAGGGTTCCCATGGTCATGGAAAACCTGGAAAAGTTACAGAATTTTACAATCACAATTTCCAGATCTGGAAAATGTCATGGAATTTTGTTGAGTTTAATGAAATTGTTACAATAATCTGTGGATAATCTTCTATTTAATGTAACATATAGGAAAACCTATTTTCTGTAGCTGCTGACGTAATGTAGCTCTAACATGCGTTGATGTTTGAAATCATTTTGTTTGCCATCACGTACGCGCCCCCCCAAATCTCTTCATCCATGTTGTCAAATTATGTTTGAATAGAGTTTGAATTTGATATGTTTGAAAAATGCCCTTAAAGTAGGGCAAGAGGTGTTTTTTTGTTTGTTCGGTTTTTTTAATCATGGGACCTTGAAAAGTCATGGGAAAGTTTTGAAATTTGTCCATGAAAATGTGTGGGCACCCAAAGAGCCACATACAGTATCACAATCACACTGTGTGAATTGAGATATGGAGATTATAAGATGCATGGCATTAACTCTGCTAAGGCCAAATGACATATCTTGCATTTTTAACAAATGTTAGAATTGGAGAAAAAAAAAGAGAAAAGGTTTTTCCTTGGCCCATCCTACACAGTCATACCAAGTTTCATAAAAAATGTACTTTTCCCATAATCCTGCTGACAAACAGCTGAGCCAAAAACGCAACTTCCTTGGTGGAGATAATAAATATTGGACAATTTTAATCAAATTTATTTTCTATTGACAAAATCTTGATTGTTAATTTATAGAGAGGCTCCTCAGTGTTTCTGTGGCGAGTGAAATTAATCCCACAGTTTACACTGACATTGATCCCAGACAAACTGTCCCTCATGACAAAATCAATCAACTACAGTAACATCATGTGTAATGACTGATGCCGTCCTTGAGCACATTTCTCATGCGCAGCCTCGAGCCTTTTAGTTTAAACAATCATTTGGGAGGATGAAACGAGCTCATTGCAGCAGTGTTGTCATTTCCCACTCTGACACTGGCCAAGTATGCCTCCAGGTCCCAAACAATTGTCTGTACCCTTGATTATGTCACACAATGTCCCATCTTTGCTGCCTCGTTGCTGATGAACAGAAGATGACAGAGAGCACTAACTTGAATTTCTTGTCACGGTACGGGCTACAAAGAGTGTATTTTGACTCAGGGGCACAGATGTCATCTGCTCATGTTTTCATGCAACACATCATGGACAGAAATTTACCTTTTCTAAAACAGACATTTTGACATGCCATAGCAGAGAAGCGCAGGCATGATTGAGTAAAAAAATGACTGGATGCTATTCTGATGAGCTAGTTCCAGTTTGTTTGTTTCACCTGTGCTTTTCCTGTTATGACCAAAGTGTCTGCCATGATTAGGGCTGCAGCTAACACATTTTTTTCTGTTTATTCTGATTATTTTCTCAACCAGTAGATTGGTTGTATAGTCTAAAAATGTCAGACAACGGTGAGAAAAATGCCAATTAGTGTTTTCTAAAGCCAAAGATGACATCCTCAAATGTCTTGTTTTGTCCAAAACCCAAAGATTGTCAGTTTACTCTCGTAGGAGTAAAGAAACCAGAAAATGTTCACAATTAGGAAGCTAGAATCAGAGAAAGTTAATTTTTTATTTAAAAATTACTTTAAACAATTGATCATCGAATTGGTTGGCTATTAATTAAAAAAAAATTGATTAATCATCACAGCTGTAGCATTTATGCCTGTTTATTTATTGCCTTGGTTTTGACCAGATGAAGACTGAAATTGAAGGCGTAATTTGCCCGTTTCCTCATTTGAAGTCAAAGGGCCAAAAGTCCTTGGAGCAGCTATTTAGGGACTGTTCTTTATTTATCAGAGGAGGGGGTGGCTGGGGTATAAGGTTTTTTTTTTCTCATCTTCTTTGAAGCTAGAAAGATTTTTCCATGAGGCTCCCTCTGTGACTTTAGGAAATCCATGACCCTTCTAAAACCTTAAAATACTGTTCAGATGTTAAAAACTTATCCCTTAATGTTTTAAAGTTAAAGAAAGATCCTTAAGTTGAAAAAAGCCTTGGTTTTTCACTTGTGTTATGCATACTGGTTAGTTAGTGCAAACAGGTTTTTTTGGCAAACTTTTAAATCAGACATAGACAATGAGACAAATTAGAATAAAGTTATTTTCATGAAATATGTTACTATTTTAAGCTTACTTTTTTTTTTTGCTAATGAAAGTGTTTATCCCGCATAATGTGATCAAGTCAAGTCAATTTTATCTATAGAGCCCATTATCACAAAACATTGTTTGCCTCAGAGGGCAGTCAAGGACAGTCAGACATTTGAAAATCCATTGATAATGTGTTTTTTTTTTTTTTTTTTTTAGTTTCTTGCTTTGATAAATTGTCTTTTTTTTTAGGAAAACATGCAAGTTTTCTTTGAAAATAGCAGTAAAGTAATGCAAAAAACGTTCCTCCCCTAAATAAAATACAACATACATAACTCGATCCACAAAAAATGTCTCACCTGTTGTGCATCAATCCCTCCCCCCTCATTAATAATGGACAGTCCCTAAAGAAAAAAATCTTGACTAGATTAAAGAGTCGATAGTTGGTTTATAGGAAACATCTGTTCCACTGTGCAATCAAGAGGAACCAACTAAAGCGAAAAACAGAAGTAACAATTCGAACAAGCGAACATGATAGATAACCTGCTCCTGCTGTCAGCGAACAGGCTAAGCGACGTGTTGCTTGTTGACATAAGGCTCGCCCTGGCCCTGCCTCTGTTTTGGTAAAACTTCACACACCCTTAGCTTACTTTCAGAGCGACTGCGGGTCGTTAATCGGGCTCCAAGCACAGGGCTTTATATGCCTCCTAAAGTTGTTGTTATCCGGACACTTTTTCGCACTGCACCGGCCATAGTTCGCTCGCTCATTTAATGTTCGCTGATCCCTTAGGGAACCGACGCCATCAAGGTTTACAGTTGCCAATCCTTCAAAAATGTAAGTATGGTTTCCTTTTATTTATATAAGCATAAATTCTTGGATAAATATGTGTTTTGTAGATTGTAACATCAGCTAGTATTCATGCAATTTAGAGAGGGAGGTAAATATTTGTGAAAACATTAGCTAGTTTAGCTAATGTTAGTCATTAGTCTTTGTTATTTTTGTGAGATGTTACCTAAAGTCTTTCATGTTCAACTTGAAATGATTAAGATAATTTTGATGAGGAGTTGGGTGGGATATGGAGGCTGTTTTTTGTTTTAAATTACATTTTAGGCCTCTCTAATATTAGCATGCTAATGTTAGCTGTATGACAGACATACTTGGCAGTTATTTGGTGTATGTTAAGTATTTAGCTTGCATGTGAAATCTACACCAATAATTATGTAATTACATAATTTATTTGTGTGGTGCAGCCCATTTTAATTTGTTGTTGATTAAATCTTCACTTGGTAAATTTTACAGAAGTTTCAATTCAGGAAGTTCTGTTGCAGTGGGCTGATGGACATATTTAATAAATCTAGTATTCCTGTAGTGCTTCAGGCAGACCAGAATAGCAATGATGCACTTACCTTTTTTTTTTTTAACAAAGTGAGGCAGCAACAAAAACACATACTGACAACATTTTGACTCTGACATGGTCTTCTGTCTGAAAGGTCAGTTCTGTGCATATAATGTCACCATAAAATAACCAACACTACAACTGGCAGAGTGCAAGTTTACAACGCTGAGGGTCAGCATGCCCCGGGTCCCCGCCCCTGCCTGCCCCCCAGCACACAACACACCGGACCTTGACCCCTGTCCCACAGGGTGGTGGCCCCATGTCATCATTTTGGGCTGAGCCCGACCAGGCTCCGTGGGCTAAGGCCCGGCCACCAGACGCTCGCTGATGAGCTCCCTCCCCAGGTCTGGCTCCAGGGAGGGGCCCCAGTAACCGCATACTGGTCAAGGTGCCCACAGCTCAAAATTGCCGGCCACGTCATCATCATCTTTGAGCCACGCTTAGTCTGGCCCCTCCCCTGGGACTACTTTGCCTTGGGAGACCCTACCAGGGGCACGCTAACCCCTCCTACACGTTATGGTGGCGATTCTTGGAGGTGGTACGGACATCTGATCAGGATTCTCCCTGGTCGCCTCACATTAGAGGTGTTCCAGGCACATCCAACTGGTAGGAGGCCCCGCTAGAGGGATTACATATGTTGTCTGGCCTGAGACCCCTTGAGGTCCCCCAGGAGGAGCTGGAAAGTGATGCTGGGGAGAGGGATGTCTGGAATGCTTTGCTCAGCCCAATTTCCCCACGACCCGGCCTCGGATAAGCGGACAACAACGGGTGGGTTGATGGATTAATATGAAGGAACAAGCAGGGCAGCTTTTTTATCAGGGCACCTAACCCTGCAGGTTTTACCCACAACCTGCAAAGAATTTTAGGATATTCATGTGCTTCTTGGAAATAGACTTAAATCGAAAGTTTACCTTCATGCACAGTCAAATTGAAAGCTGCTCACACCCTTGTTTTGATGAAGAAACTCTTGAATGTCATCATGGATTGAAAGCTGATTGTTTTCTGTGGTCTGTGCAGCCAAAATACCCAGTTTAGGAATTCCCCTGTTTGTTCTGCTTCCCTGGGTTTCCTTCCTTACTTGGCTTTTTGCTCCTCCACTAGAGCCGTTGCAGTTTGAGCCCAATGTTCCTGTTTTTTCCTCAACCCTCCCCTGTGTATCAATCTTCTTTTACCAGCTGTTCCGTGATGAATTTGTTCCACTTGAAGACTCACTACAACAGCCGAAATCAAATCCCCAGCTCCACCACTGCAGGTGTTCCTCTGCTGCTTCTCTGACCCTCCCCCACCCCAGCTGAAAACCTCCACACAGGTTGCAGAATAGGGAGCGTCCATGTCTGATTTGCTGTGTGCTGAGGCGTGATAAATGAAATTACAGTGCTGTCATGCAGGGATTTTAGACCCCACAGTAAGCCCTGGTTTAACAGTACATTGGCTAGTCAGGTTTTTGGCCCCCCTACCCCCCTTACCCCATGTATGAAGCACACACGCAATATTCTGTTGGCCACACTTGATTTACATATTCTGTAAGCATCTGTTGCTGTGTGCAGGCTTTGATTTGCAATTAAAGAGGAAAAATAATTATGTCATGCAGGGAATTTGCCTCGCGAAGGATTTCACAATACATTTCCTAACAAATGGGCTGACTTCTCTGCTACTCAGGGGATTTTAGATTTACTGTCGAAGAAATTCAGTCGTAAATTCAGCTGAATATCTTTCGTGTAACTGTCAGTTAGAGATGGAGATATCAGCGGTGCTGCCAAATGAGCTGTTGCAGTGTACTGTCCCGGCTCCTCCACTGGGTGGGGATCATCAGAATACACACAGTGAACAGGATGTTCCCTGTCACACTTTCTCCATGTCACTGCATTTTGGTTTCCAGCAAAGTCACTCTGATGTTTTCCATTTCATGCTCGGGGAACAATTTAGGGGTGACTGTTGCAAAGATTGAAATAATTTGTGTGTTCGGGGCCACTGATGCCTTTATTCTGCATGTGAGTAACGGTGTGACGAATTTAGAATTTGTCCAACTACAGTATCTCAGCTTTTTTTTCACACAACAATATTAGAAATTAATAGTAGGCTAGTAAATTGCTTAAAAGGCAGCACAAAATCATCTAGAGAGAGTGGCGACTCCATTAATTTACAAGAACTTGTTGTTAGTAAACAGAGTGCACTGATCATAGTGATCCGTCCTCATCAGTGCGAGTGGAGCTGAGGAGGAAATGAAGGCCAGAGGAGTTGATTAATAATGACTACTTTGTGCATGAGCCAGAAAGCTCCCGGCCTAATACATTTTACTGCTGCCGTCTTCAGTGTCTCCGGAATAAATCACAATATTACAGCACAAGAGCAAAATGATAAAAGGCTTCTTTAGCACGGAGCCCAAATGGGCACGGGGACAAAATCAGTTCATTAGAGTAATTGGTTTAATGTTTCTAATTAGCTTGAGAGATATTTATTCTGAAGTAAATTGATGATAGTGCTTAACCCTTTCATTGCAGGACCCATCACCCATGTCTGCTCCTTCCTTGTTTCTTGATCCTCCAAAGGGAAAAGGTGAGGCTCAATAAATATTCATAACCCGTTAACACGCTGGCTTCATTTGCAGCAGAAACCAGTTAGAAGTGTTGCTATTTACAGGGTGTTAGCACTACTCTGACAGCTTGTCATTGTTTCTTCCCATTAATTCGGTGTGGTTTATTCATGATGTTCCAAATATAAAGCATCCCAGTGGAAACTTGATCATCAGACTCATTCAGTTGTCACGCTGTTGTGCTTTGTCGTGTTTCTCTGCATTCTTTCTTGCTGCAAATGTTGTGAACCCTGTGCTCCAAATGTATAAATAAAGGAAAAGCTTGACATATCAAGGTGGACAGGAGCAGCCCTACGTTTTGACAGCGGTCTGACGGGGCAGGGAGGGTGTTATGTGCCGTTGTGAAACTGTCGGGTTTGTCATCACCTCCTGATTAGGCTGCTATCTCTGCTCTGCCTGTGAGGACGAGGCGTGGGGAGGAGGGCAGCAGAAATGACTGCAGAGACAAATCTTTTGCCTTGTCTTTCCAATACTGATATATTTGAGCATTTGTGTGTGCTTTGTCCTTTAGGGAGGAGCGGAGAGCCTGCTGTGGAAAAAGTTGGGCTCAGGTGGGCGCACATAGACTGGCCTTTGGTCACAGACACATGTGCTGAGACTGCAGAGTCCAAACCCAAACCAGAAGTGACAGTCTGTCTACTGTAAAGGTCAGAGCCGTTATTACCTCTGGGCTTCCAAGTATCTGTGGTCGCTATCTATTTACCACATTGCATCTGCAACGCTCGTCCCCTTCAGGCCTCTCCCTCACCTCGCCTCCATGGCACAGCAGTGGGCAGCTTGTGGCATTTTAAAGGAGGTAAGCCACTACATGAAATTCAGCCCTGTCATATCACTGATCATGTAATACGGTCAACTGCTGGAGGTTATCATTTGCTGAAGTAATATTGTTGAACATCTGAGGGAGATGTAATAAAGCAGGAGGCAATAACTGCAGTGGGGTTTGATGGCATCATCTGAAATAAACAGCTTATTTATCGGTAAATATAGCATGGAAATGCTCACAGTGCACTCCTCTCTGTGACATTTTCATGGCTACCTTATTACACAGTATTAAAAAATGCAAATCGCAGCATGATGTAATTCCTACATGGTGCATTGTAATACAAGATAAAGGAAAGCAAAGGGTCATTTCTATTTTTAGAGGAAGAAAGCCTTGGAGGTGCAAGGAAGTAAACTAGTTAGCATCACATTCATTCCTTTGCTTTAACAACAACAATTTACTTATTTCTTTCTTCTTGTATTTATTTCTGTATTTCTTTGCTTTTATATTGTGTTTATGTGTTTATGTGTTTTGATCATATATCTGATCTTATTTCTTCAACAAGTCGAACAGAGGCTGTTCTTCTGACTCTGTTTTTTCTCGTGTTGAAACTTCCTTTTTTCCCGTAATTCCTCTTACTTTCCCTTTTGCCAGGAATTGTTTGTGCCAGACTTAATTATTCAACACTGATTTCTCATAAACTGAAATTCCTCGTACTATCCCTTTTTCCATGACATGAACCGCATGTTTTTGCCAATCATTATTGGCCAAGATTGTATGACTCATCCTGAATGTATTATTTATTACCTAACGTCACAGTCATTCCTTTGCTTTGACAACATAGCACGCTGTCGGCTCAGTAGGAAATCCTATGCAAAACCCCCAATTTGAATACCAATGATGGGAATTTGAATATCCATAAGCTGGAAATTGCCATTTCCCCTCCGTCTGACTGCCCTCATTTTGATTCTCTGACAACAACAGCTTATCTGTGATGGTGCTCTAACCTTTGGCATACCACTGCACATTTGTCCTGAGGCTCACTCTTTGCTATTTACATGCAGTTAACATGCTTAATGAGATGTGTTCTGGTGAGTGAAGTGCTGGTCATATCTGGCAGCCAAGCCACTCTAAGCATGGTGGGAAACTAAATCAGAGTAATTTCCCTTCAATTAGCGAGTGATTAACAGTAGGTCAGAGACGGCTGGCTGACCTTCTGGCCACCTAATGACTTTAAATGGATCAATGGATCTCCAATCGCCAGCCACATCAAACCCGTGCAGTCAGTGGATAGGCCCTGTAGGAGCAGGGAGTTTTTGAATCTACCTCTGACTGCCTTCTTCTCACTCTAGCTCTATCTTTGGCCTGTCATCTCTCTCTTTCTCTGTTAGATTGTCACATCAACACTCTTTTTTTTTCTTTTTCCCGCCCCACACTGTTGGCTCACTGCTATCTTTTTTATCTTTTTCTGACACTCTATGGCTCCAAGCACCTTCTCAACACTCTCAACACGTTCTCACTTTCTTATACTTTCTTTTAACCCTGTGCTACCTGCACTTTCCACAGCAGCAGTCCAAACCAGGGCTGCAGCACAGGGTTATTGCTAAATCAATGACATTTTTATTATCTTAATTTTCTCTATAATTATTTTCTCTTCAAAGCATAATGAGAAAGTCCAGTTCTCAGAGCCAGCAGACATGTTGACTTTCAGCTGTTACTAAAAAAACATTAATGATAGATCGGTTCTGTTTAAGTTTTCCAGTAAGTCGTGACAGTGAGTCAGCATGCAGAACACTGAGGCAGCTAAATGGAGTTCAGGCATCACTAATTTTATGTTTTACACCTGATTTAACACTGTTACAAGTCAAACATCCCCTGTAGAAAAGTCAGTTGTTTTTGTTTTAAATAAATGACATATTTCTTATTTTTTGATTATTTTTCAGTTAGTTAACCACCAACCCTTCATACATTGTTGGACTGATTATATAATGACAGCATCTTCCCAGGTGGAACAGTTGGTGTTGTTGCTGGAAAAATATTTATGCAGCAAATATACTTTTGCTGCCAGGGGGATGTTGATTTTTAGGGTCTGACAGCAACCAACAAGAGGCTTTATCGATGTACCAAGCTCAGACACACATTTTATTTTTTACAACACTGAGTAAAAACACTTCCATTTGAACCATTTTACTCTGTTATAAAGAATACTCGCTCGCAGCTTTTACTACAGATCATGTGCTTTATTCAGTAATGCAGAAGCAGACATGAACAAATGATTAAAAACAGAGCATATGTAACAAATACCACAACAGAACAAAAATTACATTTCATTGTTAGCTTACCCTTTTCTAACCTTAAATTATCTGTATTTACAAACTGGAGGCAGCTGAATAATAAAGTGAGTCTTGAGTCTCTTATTGAAGTCATTGCAGTCCTAGTCTGGGTCGGATTTTTGATAAAAAAGACATTTGTTGGATGAAATATTGAAGAGAGAGATGAACTATAAGGTCTATTTTCTTTCTTTCTTTATTTCCTTCTTTCTTTTTTTAACATATCGAACGGAGGCTGTTCCTCTGCCTGTGCTTATATGTGTTTGGCAGTTGATATTTTTGTATTTTTCTTGTGTTGAAACATCCTAATTTCCTGTAATTCCTCTTACTCTCCCTTTTCCCTGGAACTGTTTGTACCATTAGCCCCATTATTTTTGGCTTTTAGGACTTTATTACTCAACACTGATTTCTTAAATCATCAATCATAAATTCGCAGCTGTTGCATCAGTATCTGTTGTAGAGTTGGCCTGATGTGGCTCTTTTTTTCCCCTTATCCTCCTGTGTCGATACAACTTGTTTTCCAGGACAGAGGGGCTTTTAGCTAATTTTCTTCCTCCAGAGATCCATTGAGCTTTTGAGGACATGCCCACAATGTCAGTTTTTGTAGCTTCTTTGACGCCTGCCTGTATATATTTATGTGTCCACCACACCTTCCTCAACATATCCTCCTATCCCTTTCTGCTTTTATCTGTTGTGCTTTCCATTTCAATCCTTCTTTCCCTCTCTCTCTGAACCTCCACACCCATACTGCAGCCATTTACTATATTGCCTCCGTCTCCTTGCTTTATAAACTGATGGGCTTGTCTCTCTCTCTTTCTCTCTCTCCCTCTCTCTGTATGTCTTTTGCTGACTGCATCTGTTTTTCCTGCAGCTCCGGACTTTTAAGTTGTTCATTCATAGCCTCTCCTCTCTCTCACTGCACGCTCCCGTCTCCCTCCTCATATATCATTCCATCTCTCCCGCCAGTCTGCCAGCTGACTCACCTACAGTGGAGTGAGGAGGGAGGAAAATGAGCATAGAGCTTTCGCAAGGGCAAGTAAGAAGTCTCTAACAGATGAACGGTTTTGAGTGAAGGCCCGGCCAGTAGCTGCTGCATTAGGGAGTGACAGCTGAGGTAAATGTCTCCACACAGATACGTTTATACTTCAGAGGTCAGGGAAATAGGTTTACTCTCTCTTTGTGTTCCTATTTAAAGTTCGACTCCATTCTTTTCTGCGTTTTTCAAATGGAAACGCCCACACAGCTGTTTGCAAAATACAGTGATGAATGAAGTCATGGTATTACCTACAATAGATGGCGGTTGGCAAGCTCCCAATTTGGAGAAGCAGACAGAAGTATCAACACAGAAGCTAACTAATGCACTGCTGTGGATGGGGCAGCAGAAACATGTACTTTAGCCAATAGCTACCTAAAATAATCAATATCATTTTAAGTGTACGCTAGATTTAGTATATTTTAACCCTTTTACCTTGCTGTTGGACAGCCCTTTGCAACAGTAAACTGAAGCAGTTATATCGCTCTCTTCAAAGCTACCAAAGCCAGCCGAATCCTTTGACAGAAACAGTAATTTTACCTTACAGAGCGCTGGAGTTGCTGGTCTACCACTGCACCAATCAGTTAGTTTGTGGGGTTTTTATGATGGTGGTTTCAAACTAATGTGGCGCCCACAGCTGTACATTGCTTAGCTTCCTTGTTGGTCAGGCTGTTAGAGGGACACAGCTAATTTGGAAGATCAATAATACACAACTCTCAAGGAAAGGCTTGGCTCAGTCATGGCGAGGAACAGGGTTTATGTAGTAACATCGTCATGCAGAAACCTTTGTCACGGAAATGTTTTTAGAGGGCCTCGGGAAAGTAGCATTTGATGCTAAAACATACTTACTTTGACCAAAATTTAAATTTTTGATTTGAATACATGAGGATCACTACTGAGAAGCAACGGAATGACATAAAAAAAAACCCTCAATTTAATGGCCTTGCCTTTTAACATGAGACTCTGGCCATGTGCAGGTGAAAGAATCAGAAAGAGACAGTAGAGACATTATCTCTATTGATCAGTCTGAGTGAGACTTCCTACAAGCTGGACGCTAATTTTCCTACATCTTCTACTTGCAACTGCCTTCTGAATAATACAGTGTTGGTTTATGTTTTAATTGCTTGGCCTGAACTGAGGCTGAAGAGATAAAATGACTCAGAGGTTCCCATCTAAAGTCACACTGACCATTAAGTCGTAATAACTTCCCGTTTATAAGGAAAAATCTAGTTACCTAACAGTAAAATTACATTTATGTTGCCTAAAACGTTAGCTGCTCAGTGAATAGATGAAGCATTTTTCAGACATAATTTCTTACCTTATTTTGCCAACAATGGACTTTGTTTTCTGTCTCCACAGATAAATTTTGACATTTTTTTCTAATTATTCATTCCAAAGAACATTTTACTAAAAAAGTGTATTCCTTAAGTCATAATAAAACATAAAACATGAAATGGACTTTAAGTTTGATCTCAACTAAATAACATAGTATTTCCCCTTCATGCAGAGCAGTAAACCTGCCTGTTTTTGTCTTTTTCTCTTTTTGCTTAAAATCTAGTTTTGCTAGATCATGTTCCCCTGCCTTCTTAGAAATAAAAATTAACAACCTTTTTTTACTTCTCTCTCCTGACAGAGACCTCAGCCATAATATATTGCAAATACTGAATTTATCACTGTCTTAATGAAAAAGAATAACTGTTTGTGACTCCAGATTAATATATTGTTGTCCACCGCATGTTCTTTTCCTATCTCACATCCAGTTTTTGTCTCAGCTCTTGGCGTCCACCCAGCTGCAGTTTTGACCCTGAACTCTCAGCCTTTCTTCAGCCATCCAGCCTCTCCTGAGGATAATGGCAGAGGTTCTCACCTTTATAAACTGGCGTCATCAATCATTATTCCCATGCTGTCTGCTCCCATGGCAGCTTTTGTCTGCATGCCTGGCATATCCTCGGGCACCATTGGCAGATGGGCACGCTGGCACCCTCAGGTTGGAAAGACACAAAGAAAAACTACAGCAGCTCAGTGGGAACAGGGTTTTCTGACTGGACATGGTGCTGCCCCAATTACCTGAATTGTTGTGAGTACTTTATTTTTAGGAACAAGTGTGGAATGAGTGTGTGTGTGTGTGTGTGTGTGTGTGTGTGTGTGTGTGTGTGTGTGTGTGTGTGTGTGTGTGTGTGTGTGTGTGTGTGTGTGTGTGTGTGTGTGTGTGTGTGTGTGTGTGTGTGTGTGTGTGTGTGTGTGTGTGTGTTTTCTCATGTCTATGTGTTTCTCACCTCAGCCTTCGGCTTTCTTTCTCTTCTTTTATTTTATGCACAGATCAAGATTCATCTGTACATCGGTGTTTGTGTATTTCATGGAGGGGTCATGGTCAGTCTACAACAGAGTGAGTATCATACAGTTTAATTTAAGTCTGCTTATCTTTGCAAAGTGCACAACAAATAGTTGGAGTTCCTTCTATCCGCCTCAAAATTGTCAAATGATGAATGTCAAAATCTGTACAATCCAGCAATCCATCCAAAAGTTGTTCAGTTTGGACCAAAGTAGTGGACTAACTGATCATCAGACCAACACCATCCAGAGAGCCACACCGCAAGTTTGACAAAAACACAGAATAAAAAGCAATCATGTATTTACAACAGCAACTGTGTTAACTCAAAATCACTGCAGTTAGTATTTATAGTATTTTCCAATGTTCATTTCCGCTTGCAGATGGAAAGTACACAGTCATTAAATCTGGCACATGCCATATCACTTCTCTGCTTTATATGAAAGTCTTTGTCTATAAACAAATTTAATAGAATTAAACAATAAAGTTCTACCAAACAGAGACGGATAAACTGTTCAGCAGGGTGCAGTGGGAAAAGCTTTGTGAGTTTTGGATTTTAACTGAAAGCGTGGAATCGAAAGGAGTAATTGTTAAGAGGACCTTAAGTGTCTTTGGAGGTGGAATAGGGACTTAGGTGATTTAAAATATAAACTGATGCCAGTCCATGCATTGCTTTAAAAGAAAGTAAAAGAAGATGCATTGGATTTTGGATAAACTGGAGGGGAAATATTAGGCCAACTGACTGACACATAAATCCACAGTAATCAAGATGCAAAGATGTGCAAGCGTGTAAAACAAAACGTCTGTAGATCTCTATCATCGTGTGTACCGGATCACAGTCACCAGATGACATTTATAGTCACAACAGCAAACACAGCCAGACAAAGCCTGGATTACGCAGCCCTTTATTACCCTGAAATCAGTGCATCTTTGCATCTCTTCGACCCGCCCCCCAGACTCTGATAAGAGACAGCAGTAATTCCTGACACATTTTTATCCACTAGCGTTACATAACATTCATCCCAGTCATGCCTTTGATTACACTGTAATGAACTGAAGCCCATTCGTGGCAGAATGAATTAAAAGAGCTTATGGAAGTTGGGCCCAGCGGAGCGTAGAGATTACCCACACAAAACCTGCTACGGTCATTATTTCACCTTTGTAGTCTTTTGGCTCCTGGACTGGTGCAGGAGAAGAAGTGCTGGAGGGCCATAGGCTACAGATATGTGCTCCATGCTAATATACTGTATGCATTATTATACTTGGCACTGCATAGCTGAATATTAGAGCAGTAAAAAGAGAAGCTGGACCTGCTAATGCAGACTGTATACAGGGAAGAAGAAGAGGACAGAGGGAATACATAGAGGACAGGAAGGAGGAGGGGGGAGTTGGGGGGTACAATAAAGGAATGGTCAGTATCCACAGAGAGTGAGGTGAGGAGCGAGTGAGGGAGGGAACAGAGGAGGAGGGAGGGAGGCAGGCAGGCAAAGAAGAAGGGTGATGTCACCTCTAACAGGCAGCCAATGAGAGTCAGGGAGGGAGAGAGAGAGCGGCCGGAGGAGGGTGTGTTTTTCTATCACTGCAGCATCAGCAGAGAGGAGAGGGGCACAATCAATTTCATAAAGAAGAGGAAGAAAAGGCACAAGTAGATAAGGAAGAGAGGGGAAAACAGGACGCAAGGAGTTGCCTGAGGAAGGGAACATCCCTGTGAAGGTAAGAGGATGCTTTTGCGAGGATACGGACAGTTTGTCATTAAACAGAATGAGAGCGGGAGAGAGCTGGTGAGCAGATTAATTAGGCTGTTAGGTGGAGGTGGCTTGTTACGGAATCACACCTTTGCCTCATCTTCCTCTGACGGTAAAAGATGATCATGTAAATCAGTTTGACAGCTTTTTTCCTGCTCCCATCAGGTGTGTTGATGTTTAGTAAATCTTTAACATTACAGCTATATCAACACACATAGTTTGAGAAATAAATAATGAGACAAAATTCAAAACACTTTTTTTTATTTCAGTGGTAGTGGGGGTTGTTATCAGTTATACTACACTGTAACGTTGGATCACTTTAAACTGTAAAAAGAAATGTTGAGTATTGAAGGCAGGTGGCATGGATAACCTGTTGGTGCAGATTACTTGTAGTGAAAATGTTTTTTTCTGTTGTGTTTGTATGTTTATCTTGCCGATTGAACATTGAGTGCTTTGGATGCAACAGGGTCTCCTCTGATAATAATTCTGAATCTACAGCAGTGCTGTGTGCAACTGAATTGCCTCACTAAACACTTTATGGGCCAGATTACAAGATCATTTTTACATAATGTTATCTGATATGTCTTAATTTGGGATTTATGTTTTTGGAAACTAAATGCAACTTGGATTATTTGCCTAAGGAAAAGAAAGAAGATTTTTAGTTTTTAATATCTGCAAAGTGTATTGGACTTTACTTTAAATCTGTTGCATTACCATACGTTTATTAAAAAAATGTACAGACAGCCAGTCTATACAATCTTCTACCAAATGTGAAAAATATATAATGCAGATATACGTGAAATATTCTCTTTTGCAATGCATATTTCATTGGGAATTTTTCTGCAAACTGATGGTAATTTCTCAGGCAAATTTCATGCTTTGCCTCTCCTTCTGCCTTGCTACTTTAATATGAATATTCGTGTTCTCTCCACGTTCCCCTCCCCCAGCTAATAGCTAAGTGGCTCAATGTTAAGTACGGCCCATGATTGCAATGTGCTGCTACAATTTTCATTGATGTGGAGGATGAGACTTTGTACGGTGAACAGCACAGCAGTAGCAGACTACAACAATTTTCTAGTCTACCAATCTTATCTCCTGCAGCTGCAGTAGATCTGTTTTGCCAGAGTGGGGTAACCTAAAACCACAGACCTTGGAAGGAAGAAATACAGGGAATCTAAAAAAGGACTGGAAGATGGGAAAGATAGAGAGAGAGATTCAGATATCAACAGGAGACAGAGAGTGAGATAGATATTTATACGGGAGGAGATATCAGGGGGAGTGAAAATAAGGGTGGGGCAGCGCTCGCAGCAGACTATGTGGAGGTGTGCCCATGAAAAACAGGCACTCACCTGGCTGTGTGCCATACAGCTGCCTGCTGTCACCCTCTGCGGCCTGTTACACATCTGTTTTACCCAATGGCAGAAAATAGACAGTGTTCCAACAGTTGTGTTAATGATGTAGATATCGGTTTTACCAGAAGCAGCTGCCACAGGCTGTAAGCTTGTTATGTCTGTAGGTTGTCTGTACGTGTCTGGTGTTTTGTAGGTGTTCATTTGCTCATAACTTGCAGTCCCATTCTAAAGATATGACCAGAATTGCAAAAATATGACCAGGTGCACAAAGATATGTATGTGTGTTGGTATTTTGGTGCATCTGCTCATATTATGTGAGTGCATGTGTGTGTGTGCTTGTGGTGTACTGAACCTGCTCTCTTTCCCTCCCTCCCTCCATCCCTACATGCCTCAGTAGCTTGCGGCTTGTCCCAGATGAACCCAGTCAGGGGACTGGAGGGGAGGGAAGGCACTGCGCCTGACAATGACTTGTTACCATCTGTACAACATCCATAAACATACTGCATTGCACACATTCACACATTCACACAATAGATCAAGATGGAGCTGCTGCTGAAGAGGGTGTGTTGGAGTGAATGAGCGCGTGTGTGTGCATGTGCGTGTGCATCCTCTCCGTGGCAGCAATGCCCCAGAGACCCACTACTGGTCACATTATCATACTATTTAATGCAGCGTGGGGTTTGTATGGCAGAGGCAGCCAGATCTCTAGACGGTGTTTGGGAGCTGCAAGTGTAGCAGGGATGTTGTTGTCAGAGTAGCAGGCTAGACTTGGAGTGTATGATTACCCCTCTCTACAGTATGGTGCAGAATGTAATCTCCCCTCGGACACGGACTGGTTAATTGAGCTGTTCCATCAAAGAGATGGATGGAAACAGGGATTTATGTGAGTAGAGAGGGACAGGAATCTGCAGTGAAAAGAGAGAGAAGAGGCAGGGGAGGATGGTGTAAGCAACATAAAAAAGATAAAGGGGAAAGAGAGGAAGGTGGACCTCCTTTTGAAACGCAAAACATCCTTTAATGCATGTTCACGGCTATAGGTACTGAAGAGAGAGAGAGAGGGGGATCAAGTAGGATATAGTAAAGGGCAAGGTCAGTAGGGAGGATGAGCGCAAAAGTAAGAAGCATAGAAATGAGAGACGAGATGATTAAAAGGAGCATTTTGATTGTGGTTATGGTTATTAAAAGGCCTGAAATATGTGGTCAGATATCTATGCTTTTGCTCTATTAATTTTTATGGCACGATAATGTCAGAGACTGGCCTGCTTCCAAATGCCTTTAGTCCTGCAGTTGAAGTGGAGAGCTGGTGTTGTGTAGGAGGAGATCTGTTCTCAATCTGCCAGTTAGGAGCAACTCCGGGGAAGAGCAGTGCTGCGCTGGCCCTTTGCTCCTAAGCCACCTGTTATAGCCTCGGGGCACCTTTGCCAGTCATCCCACTCACCAAACACAGTTACATCAACACAACATAAACACATCTGCAGAGGCACAACTTCTGCAACACACACACAAACAAACGCCCTGCACATACACGCTACAAAGATCCTGTTGCAGTGCGCCAAATTAAAGATTCTCTTATGTTGCCTCCCTGGCCTGATTACTTAAGCGTCTGCTACTGATCAAAGAGCACACTCGCCACTCTCTGGGGAGTCAGCCATTAAAGTTGAGACGGGGTAAAATAAGGGTTAAGAGAGAGAAGTATCGCTGCGACTGAAGTGTCAACAATAACTGTTTCATCTCCGGTTTCCTGTTATCCTCTGAGAATAATAGTTGTAAAGTTACAAACTCAAAGCCTTGCAAGCAAACTCTCTTGAGTTATCTTTCCAGCGTGTGCCTTTTTGATGCCGTGCATGTGTGCGCGTGCACCTTCAGGATGCTGTCAAGATGGAGAGTCAGTCCCCTCCCTACCCCTTGTGGTTGCAGCTTGGAGGCTGTTTGATTTAGGCTGTGCAGATGGGAGTCAGCCCACTGGGTGTCAAGTGGGGGATCGTGTAGACATGCTGTCAGGGTTTGGTGAAGAATACATTGAGGTGATTTAGGGAGCTAAGGGTCAGATGGATTGACAGGCCAGCCACGGATAAATGATTATAGAGAAGTGAGGAGGAGGGAAGGAACCCGGCAAAATGGGAGAATGAAATTTGCAGAGGTGAAATAAGGAAAGAAGGGAGGATAACCTATAGATGAAAATGATTGATTTAAAAGGCAGCAGGATGGTACAGAGATGGCAAAAAGATAAGGGCTGTTATAGAAGATGAGACAAAGAAGAAGAAGACTGTCATGGCAATTTCTATGAACCTCCTTGTTCCAGTCATCGTTTTAGACTTCTGTTCTCTCTTCTTAGACAGCTAGAGCAAACCTTTCAACCTAAGTAATCTATTTTTTCTTTTTACTGCTTCTGTATCTCTATTCTTTCCCTTCTCTTCTTGCAGTTCTATGGTTTCACTTGTCATATCAGTATTCATGCAGTGGTGGACAGAGAAGCCCACATCAGGGTCTTAATCAAAATAATGACTACGGCTCCTGTTAGCCTTCCCAGAAAGAGGCTTTCAGACAAAGACACATAAATCCAACCCTGTTATACAACTGAACCAATGATGGAGACTAGGGAACAAATAGAGGCGTCATGTATGGAAATGAATTTAATTTGGCAGAGTGAATTACCTTATTACAGTTCTCAGAAGTGATGGTATGAGAGAGGGGAAACTGTAGAATTCCCCTGGGTGACAAATAAGATATTGACGGTTAAAATTACAAAACTGGAACCCCGCAGTGGATATTACTTGAAACCAGCAGAGAAATTAATTACTGCCAAACAAACAAACAACGAAATTTGAGGCCCCAGTTAGTGTGGAAAAATATCTCAAAATGAGGGAATAAAAAATCAATTTTTTTTTATTATTATGGTGCAAACAAATTAAAATTCCTTCAGTCGACAAAAGCAGCAATGCAATTAATCTACACATAAAATAAGACTGGGGATGAATTGGGGGAGATATGAAACTCCCTTTCTGACCTTCTCTTTGCTTGCTTGATGCTGTCCTCGTCCTTTTTCTGTCTCTGACAAAATGATGTCTTTGTCTCAGCAAAACACAGAATTCCCCTTAGCGTCAGTCCATCTGCACCACAGTCGGCTTTATCAGAAAGCCTTTATTGTCCACATCAGTGACTATAATTAGACTAAACTGACCCTCTGTCCAGTGTGTCTCCCAACTGCGTCTATGAAGTGTTCTGTTGATTGTCAGAGGTTTCTCGTGCGTGCTTGACTCACCATTAACACGGGCCAGTATGAGATGACCTCATGAATGAATTAACTAGACATCAAACAACAATGTTGGCTTTATTGCCTTTCATTTGAGAAAGATAATGTCGAGTGTCTGGTGGCGACATCATTGTGACATACAGTAAGTAAGTCTAAGTTTAATGGCTTCTGGGTAAAACAGCTTAAAAATTATCTTATGTATTTTTTGAATGCTTGAATGTATTCATGTTTTTATGCTTTTATCCTATTCTTTCCACGATAAAGCTATTCATTTATTATCTAATACAAAAACTTCTAGTTATTGCTTTTTTTTCTTTTTCAAAGTCCTTGTAATGATTTTTAACTTATCTTATAGTCTCTAAACATTTAATCAGAAACTAAATTGGACACTAATTTAAGCAAAAACATTTTAAGATTAATAATGAAATGTTATTATTAATAGTAGTAGTAGTGATACAAACAGCCTCCACTTGTATTGTCTAGTGATATTTTATAGATATCATATATATCTATTTTGCTTTATGCTATAAATACCAAATTATAATTATAAAACTATCTGTGAAGCTATATTTTCTGTTTTAATTGGGCTAGATTAGCCTGAACTAGCTAGCTGTAAACAAAATTACTCTTTCAGCAGTTATCTCAATGCTAAACACTTTTTTTTTTTTAGCAAAAATATTCATTTTGGGGGGGGGTTACATAAAAGCATTCAGTCTGTCTATGAAGGAAAGCATTGAATCAAAAATATTTAACTTCTTTTTTTTCTCTCTTTTTATCTTTTGTCATAAGAAAAATAACTGCAAATTGGTGATAGGTTAAAGTAGGTAAGTTATTGGTCAACAACAGCTAACCTTCAGTATGCTGCCTTCAGGTGCTTTAGGAAATTCCAACAGAGCAAATTTAGCACATATAAAGTAATAATAAGGTTTTTTGTTAAGGACAATATCTCAGACAAATGTGGCTTTATTGTGATACTTTGGGGAGTATGTGTCATTGTACCAGTCTGGCTTTAATTACATTGTGCAGGCGGTTTATTGAGGGGACATGACAGCATTGGTTTACTAATTTATTGATTTGTTGCTGAGAGGCCGGCTGCATTTTTAATGAAACTTGGGGGCATGATGTATCTGTAGGATTGGAGCTGTAGGACATTAAGCACTGTTGCTTTTCTCTAAATTACATCATACCGCTCTACTAAACTTTTTTTTACACTATCTAAATTTATTTTTCACCTATGCTCATTTTTCCCTCTAAATGTTTCTCAGTGTCCTTGTCATGACTTTCAGTCTGCTCCAGTTTTTTCTCCTTTAGCCAACTTAAGCTCAGCAAAAAGGTATTTTGACAGTCATTACGCCAACAGTGGGATAGCAGTTTTCAGCCACCCGTAATAGATACAGGTGCATCTTTTACACAGGTAGTGTTTGACAGTCATGACTAAATGTTTTGTGTGAAGGCTGCAAGTCACTGTTCTCCTGAAGGACACTGACGTTCTGGCCCTGAGGCATTATCATCGACATGTTTCTGTGTGCTCCCAGAAAGACTGGGCTGGAATACGACCTTGAGGCTTATGCCAGAGCAAATCAGGCATTTACTGATGAAGATGATGTTTCCTGGAACTCTGAAAAGTCAGTCTGGCAATTTAAGGCTTCAATTTTAGTTTAACTGAGTCTTTAATAGGAACAGTTTGTAAGATTTAGAGCAATTTTGTGGCATCTAGCAGTGAGGATTGCATATTGCAACCAAATGATACCTTGCCCTGCAGTGTTCATTGGTTGGGGATGTTTTTACCATGAGCCAAATTATCTGAAGAAGTATCTTCCTTTTCAAAATAAATTGACCAGGTGATTAAAAGCAGTAAAAAAAACCAAAAAGCAACTTTATGTTACAAATCAGTGTTTCTCCTATGCTGTTAGCCCAGCACCTGCCAGTGCTCACCTTATTTCTGATCCTGACATTCAGGAGGTTTTTACTGTTTGTCACACAAATCACCACTGGGTATTTAAACCACTGAAAAAAGCAGTTACATATTACAAATCAGTGTTTCTCCGATGCTGTATGGCATGTTGAAGATGGGCTGCAAGCCCAGCTCCTGCTAATGTGTGTTTACCTTTTCTCTCTGATAACTTGAGATCCAGATGTTCATGAGGTTTTTACTGTGAGCTGAAGAGAGAACTCGATTAATGAGTCCTAAAACATGGAAATCTGCTAGCATTTCAGCACCTCCGATCCCCTCGTCTCAAAGTCAATGGTTTTTTAAATGGGTTTTTGGTTAGAAGCCTTAAATAAGGTCTGTGGTTAACACAAGCTTGAGAGACTTTGACGTTTTGTTCTACAACATAGAATATATGAGTAAATACCCCACTTGCAAACTTTAAAGCTTTTACGTGTCTTACAAAAGACAGTTGCTAACAAGTGGCTAAATGAGATTATAGAACGTCATCATCGCGGTGGCAATGCAGCAGTAATGTAGTTTATAATAGCCTAGCATTAGCTTTTTACTTCTGGCAATTGCATTTCGGCTTCAAAAATCCATGCATTCGTTTTTTAATATTATCCTGCTGAACAAAATGTTTAAGTATCATTAATGGGTTTTTTTTTACCACAGAGCTTATTTCTGCAATGATCCAAAATCCAATGGAAAAATCACAAAAGCTTTTTGAGGGGGCAACCAGGGCAACATTGCTGTGGGGTTGGCCTGCAGAAAAATATCATCCCTGGGGCACTCTATTATCCACAGAGGTCTCTTTCCTTCCAGTATAATTGTACCCAGTGAGAAATACCAGTAAAAACACTAAATAAAGCCGTCCCACCTTACAAAATCTGTGTTTCTCTGAGACTCGTGCAAAAATGCAAAACACCCTATCTAGAGCCAGTGTTTCTTTAGAAACATGGCAGTGTAACGTGGCGATCTCCATAGACAAAGACGTGCTCCATATGTAGTTATAAAGGGCTTATTCTAAAGTAACAAAAACATAATGATTCTTATTTTCAGGTGATTGCACACTAGAGAAAAACATACCTATTATATTATACTCCATTTCCACCAGTATATCCCCCTAAATCCTACACAATTGACCTTTAAATTGTTATGATAAGATGGGAAGCAGTGTCTGGTATATTTCAGCCTAGAGACGCAGAGTCAGGAGAGCAATTCCTGTGTTTTTTGAGGCATTCGAGTTAGTGTGCTGAATTGAAAGTGACTGCTTGACATTGACTGAGAAGCACATACATAATTTTCTCACCTCTGAAACACAGTGTGGTCTGATAGTTTTCTGTATCCATCGAAAGGCTTATTTATTTTGAGTGTTTACATTTAAGTATATTGATTTCGTTTCACTTGTCTCTTCCCCACTCTATACCTACACTTCATTTGAATTAACCATAACCGAAATAGATGGGGCATGAAACACGAGCATCCACTCAAACAGACACAGTGGCCTCAAGTACTGCAGGTGATGTAAAGTAAACAGGCTGGCGCTATTTGTCTCCTCCGCGTGTCTCGGTGATGTTGTGACTGTAGTTTCTCGGAGGCCCTTTATCTGCTGTGTCAGCCATGATATATTCATTAGGGTTGGATTACAGAGAGTGGGAGGGGATCAGGTTTTGAGTGGGTTGTAATCCCCATACACTGGCCTAATTTAATCTCACCTACTGTGCCATCCTATTACACACTACACCCACCACATGCATGCAGGCACTGGCTGGAGGAGAGCGAAGGAGGGGCGGGGAAGGTTAAAACAGGGTAATGTCAGACAAGAGGCGTGGAGACAAAGAGGGAGAATTGTAAGAAAATAGCTACAGAGAAGGAGAATTGATTATGAGCAGCAGGAGAGAGATTCAAGTACAGGAAATGTCAAGGAGTTGAGAATGTCAGAGACAAAAGTGGAGACAGATAGGATTTAGAGAGGTGTGCTCTTTAAGCCTGCTTTTGTGAGTAACAACAGTCGTGTTGTCTCTTTCTCCTCTGAGTGGGCAGCCTCGTCTTCCAGGGTGGACGTTTCTTGCAGCATGTCTCAAATGGCTTATTATACATATATAGAATATAAATGCATGAAACTGTGTATCTTTGTATGTAAGAAGCTGGATTTTTTTTTTCTTTTGGTGTTTTAGCCAGTAGGGAGAGCAGAGGTGGAACCCAGTCAGTGTTTTGCTGGTCACAAGTAAGTCTCAAGTCTTTGCAAGTCAAGACAAGCAACACCAGAATCAAGTCCTCGTGCCAAAGTGACAAGTCCCAAGTCCTGAAAAGTTATAATGGGCTCTTCACCAAATGTAATGCCACTTTTTCAACTTATATTTTTTGCAATGCGTTTGTTGTTGACCACCACATAGTTTCTGTACATGAACGAAATTATCTTATATCATTCGTTCCAACTGACACTCTGTATTGTAACCTTAGTTCTTCATGGTTCTCTCCTGCAACTTGATTGGATGCTGTTGGATTGGTTCAAACAAAGTGGATCTTGGGAATTGAGGGTCAACTTGCTGGGAATTTATAGTTTTAAGTCAGTTGATTTAAGAAATGAAGGCAAATCGATTAATTTGTGATGCTTTTGAAAAAACATCCTTTTCAATCTGTGGGCCTGAGGGAAGGTTTCAAGTATTTCCAAGTTGAAAGGCTCAAGTCAAAGTTAAGTCAGAAGTCATTTACATGAAGTTTAGTTTAGTCTTAAATCAAATTTGTGACTCGAGTCCTACTTGAGTCCCAGTCATGTGACATGAGTCTACACCTGTTGTCCAGAGTGATGGTACAGATTGACAGGGAACACAGGGAGAAAGTGGAAATGTTTCCATGAACCTGAAGATCGTGGCATTTTTTTCAACCCATGCAGACTGAACGCCCCAGCTGGCAATGAAACACAAATATATCCACACGAGATTATTGTCGCCTATTGCTTTGTCATTTAGGGGCAGCTGTGGCTCAGGAGGTCGAGCTGGTCAACCACTTACTGGAAGATTTGTGTTTCGATCCCCAGCTCCTCTAGTGCACATGTTTAGGTATCCTTTGGTGAGATAATTGCTGTTCCATCAGTGTTCGAGTGTGTTTTTAAACTAAGTAGCAGGTGGGACCTTGTATGATAGCCTTGGCCTCCAGTGTGTGAATGCATGGGTGAATGTGACATTGCGTTAAAGCATTAAAGCTCTGACACTTATTCATCATTATTGGGTTGAAAACAAAAACACATTTCAGTTTGGAAATGTGTCCAGTGTGGCTTCTGCTTAGAATATTTTGGGATGCCTCCCCATCTCATTAAATTTGTTTGGTCAAACTGCAAATAATTTGCATGTCAGGGAGATCTTGCACAGTGAAGGTTTACATAACCTATTCTGCTGTTTTCTTTACCAATCATGACCTACATCCCTCTCATCATCACTCCTTATAGCCCACACAAATCAGGCCATGCTAACCTGCTGCACACTCCACGCACCAGTATCCACCTGAAGAGGAGTCTGTGAATCTGTTCTTGTTAGCCTCTTCTGAATGCAGACTTTTAAATCAGGTTAGTGTTGGAGTTGTTTGACTTGCTCCCTGAATTGATCAGGGGTAATTGGGCATGGCGCTACAGAGAGCCTCACACAGTGCCCGAGCTGCAATAATGAGCTCTATATTTAGCTATAAAACTGTCTGTTTACATCAGCCATCATGCTCTGTTGCACAGCGGGAAAGATTGGGCAATTGTGTTTTTGTGGCCAAACTTGCAGGGTGCACTTGAGTGTAGCAATTTTTGTAAATCATTTGTTGAAATCTGTGCTGGAGAGAGGACTGACTGATGTAGCAGGAAGCGATAAGGAGACATGGGGTGATGCTACGAGGAAAAGATAAAAGGTGCAATCCCCCAGAGGAAACAAGAGAGCAACAAGAAGGAAAAATAGATTTATTCAGAGGTGCAGATGTCACATCGGGGGAAGGCGGGAGATGAAGAGAGAAAAGACCCGGAACATGAAACAAGCCACACTGAGATAAAGACAGAACCAGGAGAGACTAGACAGAGGGCCCGGACATTGTTAACAAGTTTAACGAGGTAATTATACACATAAGCAAAGACCTCATCCTCCAGGCGTTACATAGCTGGGTGGGGCAGAGGAAGCAGGAGAGAAGGTGCAACACAGGGAGACAAAGAAAGGACGTTTATTATCAGTAACCTTTTAATAATGTTGATTGCACCATTAAAGTGTGATCCCGCTCAGGGCGACAAGCAGGAAGTGTGAGAGTGTGGAGGTTAAGATGAGAGGTGTGGTCACAATTCTGTAACAAAATCCCAGAAGAGTCACAAGAGATGAGGTCCAGTCTATATCCCGTTTATTACACTCACAAGCGGGTGCAATACCGTCAACATTAACAGAAAACTGTTCATGGGATTGACCAAACTTATTTTATATATATATATATATATATTCTCTTCTCAGAACACAAAGGGTAGCCATACCTCTTAGAAAAATCATTCAAATTTTTTTTGGGAGGATCATCACATCAAAAACCCTATTGTAAAATAACTAGTACACGATTCTTAGTGGAAAACATTTAAATCCCAAAGTACATTGCAGTGTTTACACAACCTAACTAAATGTCAAAACACTAACGATGTCTGAGAGTACACTAGCACATCATCAGATAGTATTACTTACACATCAAATAATTATAAGTGAATCTTAATTAAGTGAATTTTAATTATTCCATTAAAACGACAATGTAGGAAGATAAAGAGAAGCGGATACAGGGAGCAGAGGAAGATGGGAGGGTAAAAGGGTAAAGGACAGAGATCCTGTAGTGATTAAAATGTCAGCGCGTGCAGAGGCAGATGCACACCTGCCAAGCACACGCACACTCACACATGCAGCTCACCTGCGTCTTCTCAGGCTGTGTACAGACTGACTCTATGACACTCACTAAACAGGAAACACAACCCCAAACAAAAATAGTAGAACTGCCTGCTGTAAAATCAGCATGTGTTCAGTTGGGATGACTACATTCTCGATGGGTGCCATATATCATCATCTTATTGCGTCCTCGTAACTTTTTCACTCCCCACATCCCCTCTGTCTCTCCATTCCTCCTCCTGTCTCTCCTGCATCCAGACAGTCTGTGTTGTATTTATGACTGTGTAGTGAACACCGCTTTGACCAGCCCGTGGTTTAGAGGGGGACAAACAATCTGACAGTAAACGTTAGTGACAGGACTGTTACTCGCCGTGCGGCCGTCATACACTCTGTTCCCTGTGTTTCAGCCCCTCAGCCATGCCTGCGGGGCCCGTCCGCCTCCACAAGTGTCAGAAAAGCTGGTTTCTTCTTTCAGTTTGGATAAAGAGAGAGACTCCGAAGGTGTTCGAGAAATGTTGTCATGCAAAAGCTGTGTTTGTTTGGCTAGTGCTCGCTGGCAGGAGTTGCTGACGTGCTGTGTGGGTGTCCTATATAGGAACCAGCAGCATCAGCATGTTTTAAGCCATGCTATCATGGGGTGGAGATGATTTAGATACCTGCCACTACAGCAGAGGATTTAATGTACTAGAATATTGCCACTATTCTTTATTTTCTCCATGAGAAGGTGTGAATCTGTGTTATGTTGACTGTGGGAGTATACACAAGAGTATCAACAGCTGGCCGGGAGCATCTTTGTTTTGCGTGTGTCTACAGTATAGATGTGGATTGTCAGACCTTGTTGGCCTAACTCTCAATGAAAAGCTCATCAACTGGTTGTTTAGCCGAAGGGAAAGGTCACCGCAGCTTCCCCTGCATGCCTGTGGCCTCTCTCTCTGTTTCTATCTGTTTTTCTCTCCCTCTGTCTCACTGGAATTGGGGCCGAACCCTTTCTGTCATCTCTCATAACTGAAGCAAAACGGGAGGGAAAGAGAGATGAGAGAGTGCGGTGCAGTTGTGGCCACAGCTGGGGCTTCAGCATACAGGGCAATACCCCTGGAGGAAGAGGAGAGGGGAATGAAAAAGATGATGCAGGAGGAGGGGGAGCGAGGAACGAGAGGCGCAGTGAAGCTCTGCAAAACAATATAAATATAGAAAGGAGATGAAACAGCTTCCTCACTTCTTTTTTCGCTTATTCACTCTGTCTGCCTCCTTGAATAGATAATATAAAGCCAGATATACTTGTCACTCCCTTTAACTGTCTGACAGGAGATGACGCACACACCAACACACACACATGCAAACACAGGCAAGAAGGAACAGGTTGTCTGTTTACTCTTTCATATTGCGCCTCGCTGAAAATTGCTGCGCGTTCCGGAAAATGTCACGTCCTTGATCTCTTTGCACCACTACACACTGGTGCGTGGAGGGGCTGGAGACGTGGGGAGGGGGATTTGCAGAGACAGGGGTCTGCAGCAGAGACGGGGCTGCGCGCCTCAGATAACACTGCAGCCTTTGATGGAGCTTGGCCCTTCTCTGTTGGAGAGCACAAGCCGCTCCGCCTCAAATAGATCTGCGCTGCGGACTCCATTGGTAATGATTGGATTTAGTTACAGAGCAGAAATGGCTCGCTGATGATAATGATAACAGATGCGATGGGAGTTAGTCAGCCACTTAGGGCCGAGGGATTGTACCGATGCTGTGCCAGCCTGCAAATTTCCCCTCAGACTGGATGGTCTCTCTCAGGCTTGATAAAAGTTGATGGCAGAGGTTGATAGAATGCTACCTATAATTGCATTGTGTATGATGTTGGCTGGGAGGTTGTAATGAAGATGTAGTGCAGCACAGACGGAAGACAGTGTTCCATAAGCTTCTTCCTATAGGGAAGGAGAGGGAGACTGTGAGAGAGGGGAGGGGTGGGGTAAAGGAGTTCAGGGAGAGGAAAAGGGGAGTTTTTAGGCTGATATAAGTAGCGAGAGGCAATCAGCAGGGAGTAGAGAATAGAGAACAGAAGTGAAAGAGATAGAAGAGCGCAAATAACAGACAGACTTTCAGAAAAGACGACAGTCAGGAAGGAGGAATTCTTTCAAGTGTGGGTAACATGTAGACATAACGGGAGCTGGAGAAAGCTAGAAATGGGGAAAGAGCAAGAGATGGAGACACGGGAGATGGGAGATGAAGGTAGAGTATACAGTATAGATAGATGAGAGAGGGGTGGGGGGGGGGGGGGTTGGCGGGTGAGGAGGATGTACATGGGAGGGGGAGGGGAGAGGAATATTTTCTGTGTGTGCTGGAGCTGGAGTCAGGAGGTTGTCATGGTGATAGCGGGGTGAGAAAAGGAAAGGGAGGCAGGGCTATTGACACCTAGCATTAGACACTGTGCACACACATGCACCGACACATACAACAGCAAACAAAATGACTCATGCGTAACAATACTGACCTGTCACATCCTAGATAAACACACACTTTCTCACACAAATCCACAAGCGCACACACAGGTGGAGTGTACAAATAAGCTGAGACCGTGTAAGGTAGCCATATCGCCATGCAAACTCATGTCTCTCTGCTGTCTTTTATCCTCACACAGCCCCATTTGAATGGCAGGCAAATCCCCTTAAACTGACTTGTCTTGCCAGACAATTACCTAAACCAACCCTCAGTCTGCTGCTGCTGCATGTCTGTGTGTGTGCAGGTTTGAGCGATGGTGTGTGAGTGTGTCTTCACAAATCTGAGCGTTGCTGTTTTCCTGTGTGTGTTGATGACACAGAGAGATGAGAGAGTTAGAAACAAGCTGATGTAGAGACAAGCAGCAGCTCCACTGGGGCATAGTTTCTCGAGACAGTGCACACACTTATATAATAATAGTTTGTATTTGTATATTGATTTTTCTTGAACACAAAACTTGTACTGAACAAAACTGCAGTAAAATAGCATGTTTTCAAACTGCAGTTCCTGCTGAAAGAAAAGTAGAATAAGAAATTACTGCCTTGCTTTAGACAAGTGTTTAAAACAGCAGATGTCAAGGTTTATATGAGCTGACTATAGCTTCATTATCCTGACCTATTAGAGAGCACATTTATAGAAAATAGCAATTTACCTAGATCACTTGAACGTGAATTTTACTGACGTTAGAAGTTCTGCAAGTCTGATTTAAAATATCTTGAATCCACACACATAAATCTGAAAGATTGACTTGTCATTGTGGTGTAGCGAGAGATTGTGAAGCATAAAAGAAATACAGCAAAGTGCAAACACAGCAGAGAAAAAAAACTTGAATAACAAACAAATCAATAAAATTGCTCGCTCAGAATGTTAGCACTTATATAAATGTGTTTGTAGTTGCACCCTAACAAAAGACAGATTGCTTAAAGGTGTAGGTAGGTTAGATAAATTGTTCCACAGTTTATAAGACGATGATCATTTTTAATACTTAAGTTTAGACCAGAGAGACTACACTATTTGAAGAGAGCTACAATATCCATTATTTCCTCTTCACTCCTCTTGTTCCTTCTCATCCACACACACACACACACACACACACACACACACACAGCTTCACCCTCATCTCTTTCCACTCTGATTCCACTCGATAGACATTTACTAGCTGTTTAGGGGCGTTACTTCTCCTGCCTCATCCCCAGAAGACCTTGTATTTGATTAGATGAGGAGCACTTAAGGAAAAGTGCTGCTTTTGCAAGTTTTAACAAAGTTAATGGGATTTGCAAGAAGCTGTTGTTTGACCTGGTTAATCATATTGAAAATGCGAATCACCTGGTGAGCAGTTTAGTTAAAACTGCATCTCCTGCAACTCTACTGTAGTCTGTTAACTTTTCATGTCTGATTGGTTATGCTGTTTTAAGAGCTGTTTTGGTTTGAATTTGTTGTAAAAAATTTGCTTTTGTTTATATTTCTTGTTTTTGCATTGCATATATTATTACAACAGTTGTTGCCGTGTGTGTTTGTACTGTCAGTGCATGGGTGCAGGTATGTCTGACGTATGTTTTCATTCTCAGGCTTAATGTAATTTCATGTGTGACTTTCTTAAGTCTCCACAAGCTCAGCCTCAGGCTCCAAAAAAAAAATTCACCCGCTTTCCCACAGTCGTTTAGCCACTGGGGCCCTTCCATGCAAATGTGTGAGCAAAGCACTATGTGTGACCTTGCCCTGCCCGCAGCTCATTTCCCTGAAGTGGTGGAAAAGACAGGATTACATCCAACCTAAGGACACCATGACAAATGTTTCTGGCAACGTCTAAATCTTAGCAATGAGCTGTCTGCAGGGAAGCTGAGCACTAAAAATTACCTTACTGAAATATTGTGGAAACTACGTACCCCTGGTTAAGAACCAGAAATTTCTTCAAAACAAAGACACCAACATTTTACATTAGGCAAAGTTTAAGTTTAGATTAGATTTTTTCTTTGTTTTGCTTCCTCAAGAATGCTTTTTTCTTTGAGGCATAATTATCTCAACCTGTTGTGATGGAGGTCGCAGGTCACATATACACACCCCACCCCTCTCCTCGGGGTGTGGCGTGCCGATTCTCCCAGCGGAGGCGGCCACATGTCCTTGCGTGTCACACAAGTCGCTGGCAGCTGAGTCCTCCAGCGCTATATGGGCCACTTATCACCTGACCCGAGGGACCACTCCCTCCTCCTCCTCCTCCCTGTCTGCCGAATGACTGACTGCAGAGCCCCTCCTCAGACGTCAACCTGCAAACACAAACCTGCCCCACCTGCACACTTGATGCAACCCAGACGCACACAAGGGCACGCATATGCTCCCATTCACACCTGAGGCGCATCAGATACCCGCAGCAGCACAGCCTTCTCTTTGACGCTCATGCAGCTTTATCTTCTGCTGCTTTATACTGTATTTATGCATGGCTGACTTGAATAACAATGAGCTGTGTATGGAAAAATAAAGTAATGCTAATTCTTATGCTTTATGTTTTGGTATAGCATGTGCTTCAGTGCTTCAGTGGCTGATTTCCCTCTGGTGCTGTTGCATGCTGTTTGTGTTGTAGCTGTTTTGTCGTCTCCAACGGCGTTAAGCTGCTGCATCTGGTTTCAGGGCTAACACTGATAGATGCTATACTGATGTCAGCTTCTTTTTACTACCCTGCCTGGCTCCAGCTTGATCCCCAAAGGCTTCACTAGCACATACACATAAAATCTCCCTTTCACCCGTCTGATCTCCCTCTAATTTTTCTCTCTGAGGGTTGAATGGCTGCATACAAACACATTCAGTGAAGGATCTCCATAGAGCACAAACAGTGTATGTCGTCACAAAGGTAGAGAGAGAATAAAAAGTGGCAGTGAAGGTCAAAATGCGCGTCAGATATGAAAAAAAACATGCAAGGCTGTTGGCTCCGGAGGAACAGGAGAAAAGGGGAGAGGCTGACTGTGTGAGATAAAGAGAGAGAGAATGCATGGTACTGTAGGAGGCATAAAAGGAAGCAGGGAGCGGAAAAAGCGAAGGTCACTCCTAATAGCTCTTCCACATAATTACATAATGTCATAATTGCCCCTATTTACTCACGCTAACGCTGTTAACTATTACTGTATCGACAGTAAAACATTTGGCCACAAAAAAGTATTTTCATAAGCTGTGTGTTCATCGTTGTATGTTCCTGCTGCACACAGAGTGCATAACAATGTGCCCGTTAGGATGTGTGGTGTGCATGGGGGGGCGCTTGTATGCATCACATCTTATATCTTCTGCATGACACGGAGGGTGTGTCCGTAATTACTGCGCTTTGTGCTGCAGGCACCGAATCAAACTGATGCTGCTGCTAATGAAGCAAATGATGCCCACAGGCAGCAGTGCAAGGAGATGCTTGTGTGTGTGCATATGCTGTGTGTGAGAAATGTTTCTTATTTAGCGTACAGAAACAGTTTAATTTGTTTCTTTGTGTCTGGGTTTTGTTTGGTTTTTTTTTTCAAATGAGACCAAACATTCTGTATTATTTTCATATTCACTGAGATTACAGGTGAATTTAAAGGATATGGGGAAAAAAAGATTCAAAATCGCAGCCCACATGTTGCTCCCATTTAGCCCAAACAAAAGTCTGCAATCAGAATTTTATCTACCCAAACACACAGACCCACCATTGTGCTCCATTCTGTTTATTTTTCCTTTTTGTTTATTGATACCATACATCTCCATTTCCTGTGACTAAGTGACTGACAGGCAAGCCATAAGCAAATTACCTTATCAGTTGTGGACTTAAGTGAGCCATAGCCAACATGCCAGAAGCAGAGAGAGAGAGCTGGAGGCAGCACTCCATCTGCAAGACCAGCTCCATTAGCTGACAAGAGAGATTAGCTGACCTGCTGACACACAGGCTGATCTTTACTGATACACACTGCAACACACATTGACCCACATGCACGCAAACACACACACATATGCAGGAAATCTGATACACTATTACATTAGGGGTAACACCCCTTTTTTTGATCGTTACAGAGCTTTTACTGGTCAGTGATCCCTTTACCAGATTTCTCTCCTCTCACATCTGTCATTTACACTTTTTTCTTTTTGTAATCCCATCCCACCTCTTTCTGTCTTTGTTTTTATTTCCCATGAATTTTTCAGACTTTTTGTTGTTGACTTTGTTGTAAAACCCCCTTTGATCTCCTGCCGGTGTTGCCCTTCTTTCTCTTTGTCAGTTTTCCTCCGTCTGTCCCTCCTTCCCTTCATCTACCTCTCGTCTCTTTCTCCAGCCCTCATGGATGTCTTAATGAGTCCACTCCCCTCTGCTTCAATTATTCACCACTTCTTCTATTCTACCATTCCCATTGTGTCTTAAGGGGAAAAACATCAATAAATAAATCAGAGGTAGCTCCTTTTGTAGTCCTAGAACTGATGACTGTGTCCGTGATTATTGGTGTACAGAGGAGAGAGAGGGAGAGTAGAGATTTGTAGATGACTTTGGGAATCTTGTACTTCTGTTTTGTACTTTAGCTTTCAGTTGGTTGAGTCTATAAATGATTTCCCCTTATGAATCTTTGAGTAACTTAAACATTTGCTGCCAAATAGATGTGTTATGTTTGTCCCCATGCTTGAACTACAGGCTGTACATCCAAATTTTCATAATGCCCACTACCAACGTATCCACTGCAGACACAAAGAGTGTAGAAGCTGATCAAGAGACAGACCTGTCCCTCTCGCTCTCTCAAACTCAGAAATCCGATGAAACTGCAAAACTAGGCAGTGCTGATCAAATGTAAATCAAGATTATGTTACGGCACTGCCTAATTCTCGCCTAAAATGTTGTCAGAAACACATTTTAATGCCGTGTTTTCCGTGTGCATAGGAATTGGGTGCCATACTTCTTCCTGCACAGTGGCTGAAAAACTGAGATGAAACACTAAAACTGAGCAGTGCTGATCAAAAACACAAGATTCTGTTACTGAGTTGCATATTTCTCACCTCAGTTTTTTCAGAAACACTTTTTAGCTTACAGTTCAATTGTGAAACAAGATAGAACACATACAAGTTAGCATTACATCAGCGGGAGTATTTATTGGTCTGGTGCAGCGCAGTGCATTCTGGGAGTTGTAGGTCTTCTTTCTTGAGCAAAAGCGTCCTTTTTCTGTTTTCTCTGGTCATGTAGCACCAATTTCATAAGTATTTGTGTCTTTCTACTGCAGAGACGGCCTAGTTTTATTAAAAGGCCATCTCTCCAGCAGTGAAATACTTGTCTAAGTATGTGCGCACAGTATAGATTGTGAAGACATCCAGTATTTGTACTTACACATAAATGTGTGTGAATACATATATATGTGTGTGTTTGAGGAACGGCCTGCAAATGAGTGAGCGTGCGTACGTGCATGCGCATATGTAAGTGATACTGCAAACCCGTTAGTGTCCATGTGTGTGAATAACTGAATTTGTATGTACAAGGGGGGATGCTGTGTGGAGACCATGTTGTCATGGCAACCAGGAGAGAGAGCAAGAGAGAGAGAAAGAGAAAGAGAGAGAGTGGGCGTTTGCCCTTACGGCTCCTCTGACAACCTTTATTTTCTCCAGCTTTGTGTCACTCCAATATTAACCCCTAACCCTTGAAAGAGTGAAGGGGGGTGGGGGTGAGGTGGTGCAGGCATTTGGAAAATGAGGAAAAACATGGTGTGCATTCTATCACGGCATTTGACACTAGTGGGAATAGCAAAGTATCTAACGGTCAAGCTTATGCTAATAGTAGTATTGATAAATGTGCTGTCTGTGTAGCCTGATTCCAGATAAGCTGTAGCTCTGCAGCTTTTTTTCCTGCTGGTAAATTTCCATTTGAAGTTGACCATGGATCATCGGTCTTCAAACACATGTTACGTGGCCTTTTAAACAAAGGGTACCAGCATAAGGGAGATATTGGTTTCCCACTGAGCTATAAAGCCCCTTTTTCCATTAAAGTTGCAAATAGTGAATTAATCAGCTGCCTATTGTCCAAGCCAGAGTGCTACCGCAGCAGTTTATTAAATTGATGGAGAGAAAAGGCGTTGAATATGGTAAGAAGAGAAGGAGAGTAGAGGAGAGGAAGAGGGACTTGGAAATGTACTGTGAAAAGTGATCGGAGGGGAATTGAAGAAAGCTTTTAGTGTCAGCTAACAAGGGAGCTGAGGGAGGAGAAGAAGAAGACTGATAAAAAAAAGGTGACAGGAAAATGGGCACTCATCGTTCTTGGACAGTTCCTATTATAGGGGCTTGGCTCCTAAGTAGAAAACGTGAGAAAGGTTTGTAAGAAAATGCAATCATCACTGCAGTGATTGATGAAAGGCATGTCTGTGTTACTCAGTGGATAGTAGAGCAGAGCAGAAACAGGTAGCCAGTATTATTTCACATGATTTGTGGTATTTTTCTGCTGTTGCGACAAAGTGGGTCTGAGACTTGTCTCACTGCAACAGGCTCATGCATTAAGTATGACCCTGCCAGAGAGAGGACGAGGGGAGGGGGCGGAGAAGAGAATCAGACAGCCACACCAAAGACGGCAGGTATAGATGGACAGCATCAGTCTGGGACCAAACCAAATATATGGGGAGGGGTGTGAATGAATTATGAATTTGGGTGAATTTAGGGCAAATTGTGCCGACAGGAAGGGTATTTCTATGAATAATTCACTCAGTAGGGGGCCTGATCATCTACCCCCCACCAGCATCACCTTGTTTCTCAGACACCCCCTCCTCACTTTTACTATCTATCCGTTGACCCTTATAATCTCCCGCTGCCTTTCCCCTGTGATGCCACTCAGTCTATTTTTTCTTAGTGAGTGCTCTCTTTGTTTATGTCTAAATCACTCCATCTTTCCCCTGTCCTTCCGTCCGTCTCTTCTCAGCCTGATGTTTCTTCAGACAGATGAACCCTGGGGGAAGAGTAAGGGGTAAAGGGGGGCATGTATTCATTTATTTTTCTCTCCCCCCTTCTTCCCTCCCGCATCCTCTCCCCCTACACATCTTCACAGCTGGAGGTAGTTAATATTTAAAAGCAAGGCATGACAGGACGCAAGACCTGCACACATGTTTGAACATGCACACACATACACACGCAGTAGAGCAGTGCATCTGATTAAAGTACTAAGAGGCTTTCAGAATTGATATTTGCATGACTCACTGTGTTGAGAGAAAATATACCAGGCTACATTCATCAGCACCGCAGCTCCTCACACACATACGCGAGGATATGAAGCAAACAGTAAAAGTCTCTCATGTATATGTGGGTGGTTGGCACGGTGGGGATTAGAAGACGTGTGAAACTAAAAACATGATTTGACTGTTGAGGTTTGATCTTGTGTGTGTTACCCCCCCCCCCCTCCGCAGATAAGACAGCCTATTCAGCACTGGAAAGTCCTTGGCAACACCCAACATGTCTACTTAATGTTAATTACTACATTTTGCAGAGGAAGGAAGGGTGCAATTTTCTGTCTAATGGATGACAAGGGGGGTACACACCACAATGGTGTACAGCAATTAGATTCATTAATGATAGCAACACACATTTGTGTTTTTATAAGCAAAACGCCTCAAAGCAAGAATTCATGAATAATTTAAGGAATTGCAAAATTGACTTGGTCGATTTGCCTCGTTTGATACATGGCCGCTTTTTTGGCAGCTAATTTTCTGCACTCAGGCTTTTACTTGTGGCAAAAACGGCCACGCCCTCAAATCTCAACACGGCACTGCTCACTCTACAATCTTTCCGTGATTGAACGTCTTCTGATGGTGCCCGTTGACATCCTAACGGTGATAATAGTTTTTAAAAGCACTCAGAAACACTGTGGCGGGTCATCTCGGCCCAGCTGCGAGCAGCCATCCCAGGCGGGACCTCTGACCCTGTCCAGTGAAGCAGGTAACGGGGCTGGGATTGGATCGCTGACAGCTGCACAGCGGACACCCTGAAGATGTGAAATCAGGCATCTGCTTCGATGTCAGTGACTCTCGCCCCTGTGATAATGGAGCTCCACGAGGCGCCATGCCGTGCACACAGCTTGGACGTGTGTGTGTGTGTGTGTGTGTGTGTGTGTGTGTGTGTGTGTGTGTGTGTGTGTGTGTGTGTGTGTGTGTGTGTGTGTGTGTGTGTGTCTCTCTCTCTCTCTCTCTCAGGCCACATCAGTCTGTGCTATCAGCATGTTTTGGTGGCTGGGTTAGCCTCGTAACATAGCTGCCTCCTGTGCGACACTCTCCTTCTCTCTTTGAGTCTGTCTCAGCCCCTCTCTCTCATTCACTCACAGTCCCTCCTTTACACTCCCCTCCCAACCCATTATAGTGTTCCCCTTTACTGCTCCTACTCACCATGACTGGAATATTCTTTGGCAAGGTCTTCCTGCTGACTGCAGCCCACTGGACCATGCCCTTTTATCAGTCTGATCTCTTCTGTCAGACCACTGGAGGTGTGTGTCTGTCTGCCTTCTTTTCTGTCAGTCTATCCATGCATTGCAAGCTTCTTTGTATGTCTGTTACTCCCCACAAGTGTGTCTCTGAATGTGTGTGTGCACGTGCCACACTCTCCTTGGAGAATTGTGATTGGCGGCATGACAACCGACGGCGCACCATGCCGTTAATCAGTCTCGCTTTGCTCCACGCGGCTCTCCCTCACCATCTCTTTGGAGGGGGCACCGATGGGCAAGCTCCCACCTTAGATCCCATTAACACAAGTACGAATACCCTGACTTGCCCTGCTTCATTCATCTGCCTCTAATGGCATTTTGGAGAGGCTGGTTTAAGACCGGATCACTGTAATTGGCCCTGTGTCTCCAGAGAACAACATCTACTAAAACTGCTGATTAAAAGGAGAGGAAAAGAAGAAGAAAGTGAACAAATGGTGTACACTGATTGGAAGAGCTTGCACATGTGTGTGTATGTCTGCAAGTGAATGGATAGGATTAGCATCACAGCTGTCACCCTGTCATCTCTCCTCCTCCTCCCCTCATTCCATACCCCTCCACTCCTCCCATCACCTCTCACCCTCCCTCCTCCAGTTCTGTCGCAGTCCTCCCTCACCTCTACCTCTGTCTCCTCAGCTCTCCTCTTCAAACCCACTTTTCCTCTTTATCTTCCCCTCAAGTCCTCCACCCACTTCACCCCTCCTTTTTCTCCCTCTCTGTGTGCTTGTTGTGCCATTCTTCTGACAAAGCAAGCAAGTTAGTGTAATGGCTCATTTAATCCCAATGCTGTTAGTTTAAACTGCCTTATTAAGGGCTCAGCTCTTGTTTGGTCTTTAATTTCATCTCATTTGGCTCCATTGATACATTGGTACATAAATCTCATATTCCTGTTGCTCTTTCGAAGATATATATACATTTTTCACTGATTGACATGGAAATATCCCCTGTAATTAACTGGCCCAGTCATTACCCACGAGATAAATGAATGATAATCACATCCCTCCATCCTCTCCTCACGCTCCACTTCTCCATCATCTTCATCTCCTCTTCTCTCCGACCTCCCCCCCCCACTGTCCAAGGTCACCCATCACTCCATTGTGGCACTGCCAACAAACAGCGGAGTGCAGAGCCAGAACTCTTTCAATCAGGCTGCCATTATTGCAGAGCTGCCAAACAAGCAGCCTTTCTCTATTATCGCCATTTTCTTTTGTCTCACATGTACGTCTTAATCATGGTGCGCTGTAACAGTTCTTTGTGTGTGATACTGAGTAGTGTAAACAGTCAGCGGGCTGCACCACGTGGTGCCGCGGGGGAGGACAGCCTGTATGTTGTGGCGAGGACTGGATCCAAGCGTACAGATGGAGAACGGGTAGACTCCTTGCAGGGGTGGTTTGCCTCACTCACCATGACTGATAGCATCTTTATCGCACACTTATCACAGCACTATAATCCAAGTACACTGGGGACTGTTCAGTTCGCGCAACCCAGCTCGGACCAGTCAACCTAATTATCAACTATTTGTTTGTCTGTCTCGCATATTATCTGATTTGACACATCATCAATCTGCGTTTGTCTGTCCACAGCCCATCTGGGTGCTGCGAGGCTCTGTTCAGCTTCTTGTTGTGGTATTCTGTCCATCTGTCCTGCTGACTGGCCCTTCCATATGGGCCACTGGTCATGTAATTAACCAAATGGGGATTTTTTTTTTTTTTTTTTGCAAGAACACGTTCACTGTTTGGCATTGTTGGTTCTTTTTGTTGGGATGTGTACTGTTGACCTTTGATTGGTGTGTTAACTCCATGTCTCGGTCTGTGTATAGGCCTTACCACATGGCACAGGGTAATTTTTCTCCCATTCTGACACATGGCCCCGCTCTGCCCCTCCCTTTCGCTTCTCCACTTGTCCATCCCTCACCTCCCCCCTCTCTTTTATGTTTCAGAGAGGAGACCAGCAGGAGGGCGTGGACCTGACTTAAAGAAGAGAGCAAAAGGAGAGAGGAGGGGGAAAAAAAGAGAAGACAAGAGGGACATACGGGGCAAAGCCGAGGCCTCCTGAAAAAGAAACAAAGCCTCACACTTGCTTTGCACGAGTGTGTGAGGTTGTCTGTGTGTGTTTTACCCTACGTGTGTGTGAGCAGGTGGGACTTTGATGGGACAGTGAGCAATGCCTCACACGCAGCGACAGCAGGTTGGCAGTAGGGGGCAGTGCTCCTCTCGCCTCCTCCCCCTCCTACTCCCTCTCCTCCTTTCCCTTGCTGCCCGGCCCAGCCGAGCAGCCATACACATACCCTCCAACTGTGAGTACAGATTCATGAAACACCTTCATAACAATAGTAGCTGAGTGCTTCCATGAGGTTCAAAGATCTATTTGTTGTGATAATTACATTGTTGATTCATCAAAGCACGCTAATAATGATCTTTCATCGTGATTAGTCAGTGCAAATGAGCTGAATGAACATGTGTTTCTCTCTCAGTAACCTCGGTATTCAGGGTTGGATTGCGCTATTATGCTCCAAATAATGCACTGTCTGAGGTTTCTTTGGTTAGTGCTCATCTGCGCCTGTGGTGTGTCTAATTACTTTGTAATTGATCCCCTTATACTGCATTGATTAGTCCCACTATTGATCTGGTTTCCTTGGTGCAAACCAGAATCTGATTGGGGAGTAATTTAATCAACAGTTTAGTTATACAACAAAAAAAATCCACCAAGGTTTTTCCTCACCCGCTCTCATTTTGTCCTCCTCCTCAATGCAATATGTGGGCATTAGAAATACAGCTGAGCTTGTGGCCCTGCAGGGAAATTGATCCTCTTCTTCTCCGCCGTTGTCAGCCCACAGAGCTCCAATAGAAAGAGAGAGAGAAGGAATATTGTTTCCACTGCTGCTTTTGTTGTTCACTCTTTATCTAAGACTACTTGCAATGAGTCACATTCCTTCACCACCCACACAGACTTCAAGTGTGTGTTAAGATATTGCACATGCATTGACACACACACAAATAAACTATATTGATGTTGTAAATGTTGATGAAATGCTGTAAATCTCCCAGTTTAATTCCCAAAGGGGGAGAGGTGACACAGAGGTGAGGGGGACGAGGAGGATGAAGGGAGGATGATGAGGAAGAAGAAGGTGGAGTGGGTCAAAGATGTAAAAGGTCAAGGTGTCCCCTGCCTTTCAATTAGCGAGCCTTTGCCATGTCAATGAGGCGGTCACTGGGGCGGTGATCAGGATCAATACAGGAGATGTGTTGAAATCAGTGACAAGGAGGCCGAGGTTAAAAGCCACACTCCATTACAGGAGACATTACACAGCTTTATCATGCATGTGTCATAACTGTTTTTCAGTAATCTATCTATCTATCTAGCTGTCTCTGCTGTATATTAATTGTCTTTTCCCCTTCTTGTTTACTGTTACTAAAATGTTTTTTCCTTCACTGCCTTTTCTCTGGCCGCCACTGTGGACTAACAGACCACATAAGAGATCGTAAGTGCTTTTAACTTTATTGACGTCTGTCTGTCTTAATGCTGGTGCTGGCAAAGCTTATTGTAAACACTTTCATTATGCCAGAGAGGTTATTTTCCATCCAGCACACAATAAAAGTCCCGTCGCACTGTGTTGCACTTTAATAAATCAGCCATTAGTGTGCATTTGCAGTGTTATGCCCGTGCTTGCGTCCGTGTTTATGCACCTGTTTCAGTGTGTGTGTTTTATCGTGCACGTGTGTTTGTACGTGAGGATGTGTGCTGTTTTGTGAACATGTGCCCCATTTCTGTGCGCCTCTTACTGTAAGTGGGTGTGTGTTTAGCCTTGTTGAGTCCCGGTAGGTGAGATCCCTGTAGCGAGGAGGAAGTTTGAGGAGCTGCTGTCTGTAAGGAGGCAGCAGGGCTGTCAGATCAAAGACATGGGGAAATAAAGAGGAGTTAAAGCACTAAGCACCGGCGCTTCTCCTCCTCCTCTGCCAATAATGGAGCTGTGCCTGCAGCCCAAACTTCAATTTGATCAGCTGAGGAAATGGGCTTATTTCTTCTATCAGTGGGAATTCTTTCATTAAATTCCCCCACTCTCCCTATTTGTCTCTTTCTGAATCCCCCCCTTGTTTGTTGTTTTTTTCCTTCTGCCTCTGTCTCCCTTTGCTCTGTTGCTGTGTTGCTCTGCGTGTGCTCTCCTCTTGCTGCGCCTCCATCCATCTCCCCTGTCTGCTCAGCTCCATCCTGTGTCCTCCTTTACCCATGGATGGATTACTAAGCGAGCCCACCCGGCACAGATGCAGGGGCCCAAAGTCCCAGGGGTCCCCTTGGGCTTTCACTCGCAAAATGTCAGTCAAATTAACACGTACAGACTATACAGATTATAAAGAGATGCAAAAGAACTGCAAAAGAAGATTATTTTTTAATTCTACAAAAAGTGGCAAAACAACCACAATGAGACACAAAATGGTCAAAAAGAGGCAAAAAATTACTTCGAAAAGACACAAAAATAAAACATAAGAGACATACAAAAACAGGCAGATCCACCACAAAAGCTGGTTGTCTTGCTCCGCCTATGCCTTCACCCATCTACAGACATAATGTTAATTAATCTTGGGCTTTGTGTCTGTCACATAAGGTCAAATTAAAGACTCTGTGACCTCTTTTCCACAGCAAACAGCCAGTATTGCGTTGTAACTGAAGCTATGTTGAGAAAAAGATTTACATTTTTGTCTATAAATATTGAAAAAACAGAACATAAAAGTACGACACTGGCTGTAAAGCATGTGGAGAAATCAAACGTGCTGGTTCAATGCAGTATTCACAGCGGATTCCTGTATGCTGGTTTTTATGAGCCTGTTTTATGTCTATGGCGGACAGTGGCGACAGAGAAGGAGAAACCTCTTCTGGTGGTCATTACTTTTTTTTTTTCCCCCTTCGAAATCCCTGCTTCATTTCCCCACAGACTCTTTCCCTCCCTGTGCCTATCTCTCAGTCTCACATTGTGCCATATATCTCTTTTACATGAACTCTCCCTCTTACATTATGCTATATCAATTTCCTCTCATCTCAACCCATTTTCTCCGCTTGCTCTCTTACTCTCACTCTTTTCCTCGGCCTACATTTCATCTCTTTCTCTGGGGAGTCTTTTTTAAGTGATATTGACTGAATGTACTTATCGGCAGCTGCTAAACTATGAAAATGAGTTGTATCTCTGACTATTCTGTGCTGTTTTCTAAGCCGTTACCAACAGCCATAGAGATATGTGTGGTACAATGAGGTGATATAAGTGTGAATGTCATAGCTGGAGTTATTACAGCGGATGCAGAATGAAAGCAGGTCATGTGAAGACTGCAGCACTATTCTGAGTATGTGCTGGTGTCTTTGTAAACCATAAAGGTGTGTAATAGCATCTGTGCACATGCTTTATATACTAACTATGTTTTTTGTTCTTGCAGTAAAGAGGCCTCCAGTGATCACCACGCAGCCGGAGTCTGTCACCGTGTTTAGTGTTGAAGACCTTGTCATGAGCTGTGAAGCCACCGGCAACCCTCCACCCGAGTTAGTCAACACACACACAAACACAAACATTGTGAGGATGCCATATAAGTCATGGTGGAGCCGTGCCAACAGTTACCTTTTTAGAAAACTGAGAATGGTGACCTTCCCTCTCCTTGTTCAGCTGACATCTACATATTAGTATTACATGAGAGCACAGCTTCTTACAGTCAGAGTTCTCATTTCAACAAGGGATAAATGTCATTAAGCCCTCGAGCGATCTTTTCAGAGTGTCTTAGCTGCTCTGAAGTGGAAAACTGCTCCAATTGCCAAGGAAAAGATGAATATCGCAATTACACAGCACAAGCTTATGAGTCCCACTGGGGCATCCCGTGTAAATTTTGCATCAAGTCATTTGTGCCCTCAAATTCAGCGACATGTGAGGACAGCTTGTGTGTGTAAAAAAATTGCTTTTATCAAAGGCATGGAAATTATTTTTTTGACTTTGATATTTAAGTGAACACTCTCCCACCAGCATGTCAGATTCTTTGTCATTTTCTTTGCCTAAGGTTCCGATGGACGAAGGATGGAGTTGAGTTTGACCCAAGCAAGGACCCAGAACTGAAGGTGTCTGAACGCTCTGGCTCATTCGCATTCTACACTCTCAGTAATACGATGGACACCGTGAAGCAGTACCAGGGCAAATATGTCTGCTACGCATCCAACGAGCTGGGAAGAGCCGTCTCTAACGAGGCGATACTCAGCACCGATGGTAAGAACAAGCGGATAATCCTAAAGCAACCACTGACCAGTTGTTTAGACGGAGTCCTCACATTTCAATGGTTCATTAGAATATTCAAATTCCTTCATGCTCAGTGAGGATTTGCTGATTTGTAATCACTTGGCTCAGGCCTTGAGAGATGAATCACACCATTTGAAATAGAATCAAACTAATCAAACCTCCTCTGATATGTTTTCAAACAAATCGCATCACATTAGAAGAGCTGTGCGTTTTTTATAGATGTCATTTTCAGTGTTGAGGCTCCCGTAAATGCCTTCAAGGTCCAGATTAGAAGCGAGCTGTGCTGTTGTTGGTTTATATCAGCAATAACAGCGGTTTACAAAGCTGTGAGCAAAGCCAGCACATAAACCTTTTCCTTGCCCTGCTTTATAGAGGACTCATTTGTTAGCAGATGGAGGCTCACACCGAGAGCTCAGAGTACAGACACTTAGAACATAATTACATGCAATAACATGATAATCAGCATATACTCATGTATTCACACACGCACATACGCACGGGGGCCCCTGGGCAAAAGTAAAGAGCACCTCTGTGTATCCATCCACCTGTGTGACTGACTCTCTCCTGGGCGACCTCCTTCCTTCACAGTTTCCCTGACAACGGTTTCCCCAGAAACGCTCTTGAGTTGATGTCATGGGAAGCGCTCTTCAGTAGCTCCTGTGGGGTTATCAACAATGGGCAGAGGGAAAGGGGGGGTACACACATATGACTCACAAATCACATTATTGTACCTCTGCAAGGAAAAGACAACCTGGCGCCTTCTTACGTCCCTCCCATTTTTTAAACTTCCTCAAATGGAGATTTAGGAATAATACTCCTTATCCACTGTATGGTGTGTTTAAGTTGATGTGTGATGTGGATTTTTCTCTGGAAATCTTTACATGACACCGAGAATGTTTGCATAGGTGGTTGTGCACACATATGGGGGGAAAAAAACGATACAGCACAGTAACACGTTATTTTTCGTTGCCATATTGTATCAATACACAGATGCCAAGTATAGATTATTTTATGTGATAAATTATTAATATTGAAATTATAAATTTAAATTTATAGTAGCCTGCTATATTAATAAAATGTATTGCTCTTTCAGTTCAGCAGATAGATTTTGCTGCAATAAAAATGATTGAAGTGTGAATAACAGACTGAGAACTTTATCTTATTAAAAATCAAAAACCAAGATGACTTTTCTACTAAGTTAGAAAAACAAAAAACAACTCACCATCTGACAGGGGTTATATTGTTTTACAGAACAGGTAGCACTGAAACTACACTCAGCTGGACAAAAAATAATTAAATAAATAAAAATAAAACATTTCAATTTAAAGTATTCTAAGCTTTGAATCCCTTGAGTTGCTGGTAAGCCAATGCCACAACAAACCCAAACAGCATTCATGTACATTTAGATATATGCACAAACACAAATAGGACCACACATGTATCTAACACAAACATATAGACTTTAAAGTCAGACGTACAAATGGAAACACAGTCACACAGGCACAGACACACCTGTATTTGCTCTCCCATCCACCATTTGTCACCAGTGTTCTTTTTGTGTTTGTCTTTTGCAGTATTTTTATTTTCACTGACCGTCCATTTTTTTCATTGGTATTATTATATATATTATTATGACTCCACACAGCTGCTACCGATTCACATCTTCTCCATGCACATCTGCATTTAATCCCTCACTTTTGATTTTTTTATACATCATTAACCTTAGCCATCCCTACTTTTTTATGACATTCTTATGCCTTTATTACTACAAATTTTCTAAAAAAGTTTTTCCTTAATTTTCATTATTAAATAATGTAGTAAATCGCAATGTATTTCAATATATGTAATATTGCTAAACATGTAAAATTGAAACGATATTGTATCGCGACTGTGGTATCGTGATAGTGTCTTATGGGGGCTTCTGGTGATTAACCCCTAGTGTGTATGTGTACAGACTAACGTGTGTGTGTGCTTTCCTCACGTGCTCCCCTTTAGTTCCCCCGTCCCAGCAGAAAGAGAAAAAGGTTAATGTGAAGTCTGACGAGGGAAGCAGTATCGTCCTGAAGTGTAACCCCCCGCAGAGCACTATGGAGCCTATCATTCACTGGATGGACTGGAGTGAGTACATTACCTTTCCATCTCTCCTTCCATTACATCTGTCCTGTCTCCTCAATAAATCTGCTACTTAGAGTATCTATCCATCCCTTTGTTGTCTAATTACATCATAATGAGGTAGTTGATCATTTATTTCTGAGACAATATTATCTCAATGTCCAGAATGTCCTTTCATGCATTTATCTGTCTCTGGATGTGTTTTTAATGTCTTCAGTACCTTTTGTAGGCTTAGCAGAGCCTATTGTTACCTCTGCTCTCCGACGTTTCTTTATCATCATATTTCTATTTTTCTCATCCTATTGTATCTCTGTGTCTCCTTCTTCGATTTCCTCTCACTATTTTATCCTCTTGTCAAGCTTCTCCCTCTCCCTCCCTTGTTTCTCATTTTCCCGCTGCCTCTATCTCTCATCAGTTTCTCTCGCTCTCTGTCTCACATCTTCTCTCCCTCTGTTTGCAGGGCTACACCATATCGTGCTAAGTGAGCGGGTGGTGGTGGGGAAGGATGGCAACCTATACTTTGCCCACTTGACAACTGAGGACAGCAGGGATGACTACACCTGCAATGTCCAGTACCTGGCCACACGTACCATTCTTGCAAAGGAACCCATCACTCTGACTGTAAACCCCTGTGAGTTTTACTCTGGATCAACTGACCGACTTACAGTAGACTTGACTGATCTGACCTGAACTTCCAGAGATGCATCTTTAGGCTCAGGCTAGTTTTATTTAGAATTTAAAGCAATAAAGTGCAATGGGCATATTTCATGGCAATGAAACTCCCTCGTGGTAATGGCACTCTCCAATATCAATGCCATGTCATTCCACAAAAACTGCTTAGGAGTTGCCTGAGGAAGTTCAAGGCATCAACTTGATCTCAAATCCCAATCCGATCAAGCATTCGTGGGACGTTTCGTTACCCCACGCCCAACTCTGGGAACCAGAGAGGCCTCTTTGGATCAAGTGCTAAATCATATGTAATTGGACTAGCTGGAGTTTAGCCTCTCGAATGAGAGCTTAAAAATCTTCAAGAAACTCAAGCAAGTCCACTTGTCTACGATTAAGCGCTTAGAATTACCATGAACTAGATGACTGGGAATCTTCACCAACATGCTTCCTTGGATGAGACTTGGCTCTGACCTGTCGACGCATGGACACAGGACCTCTGTGAGTGTCCTGTGGTGTCTGCCATCAGGGTATTGGTGGCAGATCCTTTAAGTCCCGTGGGTTGCAAGGTGGGCTACTGGTACATCCCACGGATGATTGGGATCTGGAGAATTTAGAGGCCAGGACCGACACCTCGAGCCCTTTGTCACCTTCATCGTGCCATTCCTGAACAGTTTTCGCTGTGTAGCATGGCATATAGTCCTGCTGGGGGTGCCATTGCCATGAGGGGGTGTACTTTGTCTTACATGGTGTTAAGGTTGATGATGTGAGTCAAGTGGTATTAACGTGAATACCAGGTATTCCAGCAGAACATTGCACTGTAACAAAATGATCAATGTTATTTAATTCAACTGTCAGTGGTTTTAATATTGTGGCTGATCAGTCTATGATTTTGCCATTTAGGTAACTGAACCTTTAAGATCAAGCTAATGCTTTCCTTGCTACATGCCTCTTGTTTTGCAAAGTATATTCATTTTGAAAGATGCCTTGCATAGATTTACAGTGACATGACTTAAAAATCAGTCTTCTTAATTATTTAATTTGCATAGGAGAAATCTATCATCATAAATTACTGTATAGATCTGTATATTAAATTGGCACACACAGTATGATAAATAGTCAGCATGAACATTTGTTGAGAACCTCTGAGGCCTCGTAGTTAACCAAAGTCAGTTCACCCCATGTGGTGGCATGTTGTGCTGACCGAAGCAGTACCATATCCAGTAGACGGTCACAGAGGCGGCAGGGGGCCCATCACCTCCTCAGCCCAGTGGTAATGAGATGCAGCTCACACAGAGATGTGGCTGCCAGCATCTGTGGTCCAAGCAGAGGTCACAAAGATGAGCACATGTTAACATGAGACCTCCGAGTGGGTGTAGAAAATGTGTACAATGAAGTGTTGTTAGAAAAGTAAAGTCTTCTCCACAGGAATCCACGCCCTGCATCTGTGTGTGTGTGTGTGTGTGTGTGTGTGTGTGTGTGTGTGTGTGTGTGTGTGTGTGTGCGTGTGCGTGCATGCGTGCGTGTGTGTCAGAGTCTCCAAAGTGGCTGCTGTGTCAGCAGTACGGCAATTTGAAAATTGCCTATACATATGTATGAATCTTTCTCCCCGTCTTTGTGTTTCCACTTCTCTTTCTTCAGCCAACTCCGTACTGCGGAACAGGAGGCCCCACATGATGATACCTACTGGAAGCCGCACCACTTACCATGCTCTCAGGGGCCAGACCGTGGAGCTTGAGTGCATCGTCCAAGGCCTGTGAGTGATCACGCGTACACATGTTTTCGCCCTCATCAATCAGAAAACTTGAGCCACTCCTTTAAATCAATCTTACCTGACTATCATCCATCTCTCTCTCCTCCTCCTACCTCCCTCTCCCTCTTCTTCTCTCCTCCTCTTCAGTCCAACTCCCAAAGTTTCATGGCTGAGGAAGGACGGAGAGATGTCTGAATCTCGGACCGTTAAAGACATGTTCGACCGCCGCCTGCGCTTCAGTAATATCTCTGAGAGTGATGGGGGCGAGTACCAGTGTATAGCTGAAAATTCCCAAGGGAAGGCCACACACACTTACATTTTGACTGTGGAAGGTATGTCACACACAATCATGCACACACACGCACACACACACGCAAATAGGTATATTGCGTGTGAAATAAGGATGATTTGAGCATGTATTGTGATTTTAAGATACAGTAGTGACTACAGTAATCCAGATTCACAGTTAATCACATCTTCACATATCTTGTATAGACCTTTTCATTACTACATGACTACTGTTGCCAGGGCAACAGCTTTGGTCCCATGGATGTATAAAGACAGCTGAATGCAGCGTTGGAGGTTTGACCCTGTTCATTTTTGTGAAAGTTGCTCAGTGGGGAATATAGCCAAAAATGTTAAACTCTTATGTATAAAATTACCCACATAATCAGTGCACACGAGGGACTTCCACAAGCAGAGCTGATTACTTCCAGTTTAGCGCTCCGCTAACTTAAAAGGGGTTAAAATGATTTAATCGTGTGGTTCCACTAGACTTTCCAAATGTTATTGGATGGAAGGGATCAAATTCTGATAGTAAAACGAAAAATGTATCCATTGATTTACAGACATCTCTTTCACAATGTAAGTCTATGTGAAAGTCTTTCTGGGCCGCATTGCATCAGGTGACAGACTCAGAAGTCCACTGTTTGGCCACTGTGTCAGCAGAGATATCTGGACTTTAAGTCTCTAGTATTGGTCAAAGTCCTGCAGTTTCCATAATGCCACCTGATAGCATCTTTTGATAGATCCCTGCAAAGTAAACATTCACTTCTTTAGAACATGTGCCCTTGTTTGCAGGCTTTTAGTTAAAAACATGTTCTCTGATCTCAAACTGAGATTCTTGGGTTGATGTCGATAAAGTAATTTTCTTTTAACAAAGAGAAGAAGACATTACACAACTGTTACAAGCTGAGTGGTGCTCCCTGTGTCTACTTAATAGTCCTTGACTTGTAAACTTGAGCGTCCTTTTAAGTACAACAAAGACGTTTGCCAATCAGTTGCTTCATTTTGGAGACTTTGAAAGGTTGTGAAACTTCACTTAAAGGGAAAGTTCACCCCCAAAGCAAAACTTAAGTCTGTTATCTCACCTGTAGTGCTTTTTATTAATCTGTATTGTTCTGGTGTGATTTGCAGAGTGTTTGAAGAGTGTTTGACATTTGAACAACTTAATACCAATGTCTCTTTACAGAAATCATGACCCAGTTATTCAAGATAATCCACAGACCTTGTTGTGAGCAGTTTTTTGTAGGAACTATTTTTTTTCTACTAAACTACACCCACCAACTGTATCACCACGCAGAAAAAAGTTTGCATCTACTCATGCATGAGAAGCTCGTGTTGTGACAGCGCGAGATGTAGACATCAACAGCGTCCTCCTCAGATGAGCTGTAACATTAGCTAGCTTAGTGGTGGTAGGTGAGTTATAAGTGCGTTGGTGCGGTTGGCGGTGTAGTTGTAGCTGTTGAGTTTTCACATTAATGTTTTTTTTTTTTCTTTGGCGCTTTGAGCACTACAAGCTGAGTGCCTTCTAGTTTCATTATATTTATATATATTTGGGAGAAGGCAGACAACTCTGCGGCCGATATCGCCAACATTTGGCAACTCACTCAAAACAGTCTGCACTGATAAATAGCACTACTGGTAAGAGGAAAAATATACTACTAGTACTTTTGATTTTTAGGTGAAATGTCCCATTAAAAATGTTTTGCATATACCGTGTGTAATTATTACATCCTGTCACTTGTAGCGGCTCCCTACTGGATTAAGGAGCCACCCAGTCAGTTATATGCTCCAGGTGAGACTGTCAGACTAGACTGCCAGGCGGACGGCATCCCATCTCCTACCATCAGCTGGAGCATCAACGGGGTTCCCCTCTCTGGTCAGGGTATACACCCAACTGCAAAAACATAACTTAACAAACTTGGGCAATATACATGGACTGATTGCATGTATTTGTTTTTTTTAACAGAAATCGAAAAGGACCCCAGACGCTCTCTGACAGCAAGTGGATCTTTAATCCTAAAAGACGTTGACTTTGGAGACACTGCCATCTATCAGTGCCAGGCCTCCAACAAGCACGGAACCATCCTCACCAACACAAATGTCTACGTCATTGGTGAATGTTTGTTTTGTCACTAAATAAACAAGAGCTGTGTGTGTGTGTTCTGTGTGTGTCTCATTCCTCTTTTTATGTTTTTGTTTTTCAGAGCTGCCTCCCCAGATCCTTACTGAGGATGGGAGTACATACACATTTGCAGAAGGCATGAAAGCGTCACTGGAGTGCGAGACCTTTGGATCTCCTAAACCAAAAGTCATATGGTGAGGCACATAACCACCTTATTCTTCTCTGCGTTGTATTGCATTATTTTATATTATGTATCCAAGCAAGTTGTCTGGCAGATTTTCATTTTTCACAAATTTCACAGAGGTGATATAATTGCGTAGGTAGCTCCTCATATGCATAAATTAACAGCCAAATACTGTTACATCTGGGCTGTGACTGTGAATTTTGTCAGTGTGGCAGGCATTCAACCAGGCTTTGTTCTTTTCTGTGAAATACGCAAAGTAGCGATTGAACTGGTGAATTCATCAGCGCCTGCAGTAACTCTGCTTGCCAAGTTTCTAATGTGTATTTTTGAGTGCATGTGTGTGTCTTTTCCAGGGAGAGCAGCAACATCTCCTCCCTTCTGGCGGATCCCAGAGTGAACCTGCTCACCAACGGGGTGCTTGAGATCTCTAATGTCACCCATGAAGACGAGGGCCTCTACACCTGCTCTGTGCACAACTCCAACTTGTCTGTCAGTGCCGAGCTGGAAGTGCTCAGTGAGTTCTCTTTCTCACACACACACACACACACACACACACACACACACACACACACACACACACACACAAACACACAATTATTGATTCAAAACTGTGCTCTGAAGCAAATTGTGAAGTAGTGGGCAAAAAAGGCATGGATGCATTGCTAAATAGGCCTACCAGGCACAGGCTAAGGGGCCCAAAGTGGGAGGCCCTCCTGGCCTTAACCTGCAAGATTTCTCAAAATGACTTCAAGAGAAACACAAATAATTACAAAGAGATGCTAAATAGCTGCAAAGAGACTCAAAGCAACTACAACCAGACTCAAAATGACAACAAAGAGACACAAAATGACTACAAAGAGATGTAAATCAACTACAAACACATAAAAGCAACTACAAACATACATAAAATGACTACAAAGAGACACACAGCAACTACACACAGGCACAAACTGACCACAAATACACAAATGACTTCAATAATCCATAAAGAGACTTGAACTGACCACAAAAAGGGGCAACAAACAACCATAGACAAATACTACAAAGAGTCACAAAAACACAGAGAGATGTGCATTGACTACGACAAGACGATAACAACAACGAGAGGCTTAACAGGTATAAAGTCTATGTGGTATGTGCCTATGTCGGAGAGGTGGTAGGGCCTTTTGGATGTCTGTGCTCAGAGGTCTGTTTTCTTATAATCAGCCCATGTGAAAAGTGTTTGTTTTTTTAAAAGTAACTGTTATATTTCCACACTGACAAAACCGTAATGGCCTTGTTCTGTCATGCTTTTACTGAATCGATTTGATCTTTTTCTTTGGTGTCATGGTTTGGAAACATATCTTTAAAGAACAGACACTCTGAGTCAAATTGTTTGACGGTTTAGTAAGCTGATTGGTGAGTCACAGCTTAACACAGTATCCCTGTACGCCAGACAGTTACACAGGGATAACCGTCTTTTAAAGGACAACTCCCACCCTTCGCACAGGGAATTCCAGCTCCCTCCTTCTGTACGGAGCTATAGAAGTAACCTTTATTTATTTATTTTTTAATGATTATTGGACCCTGAGTACTTTTATCATATCTGTCTATTATCTACTTTGCCTGATACACACACGCGCACACACACACACACACACACACACACACACACACACACACACACACACACACACACACACACACACACACACACACACTGTGGCCCTTGGCAGCTGATGTCACTCGTACCTCATGCAGCTTGAGTCAGCATTGTGTGTCTGCTTGCTTTCTCCTTCAGACAGGACAGTCATCGTGTCACCTCCACAGGCTCTAAAGGTTCTGCGTGGAGACTCAGCAATCTTCACTTGTCTCGCTGTTGTCGACCCCAAACTCAGTCCTCCACAGATTCAGTGGAGAAAGAACGGCAATAAGATCACTGATTCCCACAGTGACGAAAAGTAAGACAAAATTCTTCACATGAGAGATAACAATAATGAGGATGATGTTAGAATGTACAGAGAGGATGTGTTTTTTTTAATCTATTTGTTTGTTTAGTTGTTTTAAGCTTAATTAGGAAGAGGAGATATAAATTAGCTACTGCTAGATACCCAGTCTACATTACGTTTCTGTTTACCATGTAATAATTAGGGATGCACCGATGCAATTATGGGCTGATGGCCGATACCAACGTTAGTTTTGTTTTCTTGTTATTTATTCCCCCTTCTGTGCCGGAAATCCACAGAAATCTTTATTATTGAAAAAAATAACCAAACTGTTTTAAAGTAATTCAGCTATCATTACACTATCTTTGAATGAGCACGAATTTGATCATACAGATTCCTGAAACAATTTTATTTGGATATAACCTTTCATGTGAAAAACAGAATTAAAGAGATAACTTATATCATGATTCCCTCACTGATATCTATTTTTTATTACTGTGTATACATCAACATTTTTTTCATTACTTGCAATTTGTGGGACAATTTCTTGCCAAATTGGTCATTGCCTTTTTGCCTACTGTTTCTGAAAGAAATCAATCCTGCACACGAAAACTGATGTCTAACCAGGTTTTAAAGGGTTAAACTAAACATATCAACTCATAAGCTGTGGGAAAGTCAGGCATTAGTAGTGTACAGCGTATATGGATGAGTAAAGTAAAGGACATATGAAGGGCATCCTGGCAGTTCATCATAGAGTAAGAAACGTACAGGATGTCAGACAATTTATATCTATAGGCCCTTCCTCAACCCTGATGGACCTCTTGGCTCTGCTGGAAGATAAATGGAAAGACTTATGCTGTCCACACTACACGCGACACAACAGGCTACAATTTATTTTCAATGGAAGCCAGTGACATGAAGTGACAAACTGACCCGACTCAGGTTGCTCTTGTCGTTGAGCTGGCCTCAACTTTCTCAGTGCTCCAATGATGCAGATAAGCATCAGCCAATCCTTTGTTTGTGTTTCTAGCTGTTATTTAGCTTAATTAGCTGATGCTATGCTAGCTTTATGAGTACATAAGGATGCAATGGGCCAGTGAAATGTTATAGTAGGGCCTAGACGCTGATTAAAGGCATAGATATTTTTATGGCCAAATACAAACTCAAGTTGCCATTCGGTCTGAGGTGCTTTGTAGCAGACACACACCTATGACGATGTACCTGCGTTAACAAGCTCTTAAACAGCAACACAGTGTTATATTAGTTGGTCATGTTGTAGTGTGAACACAGCATTAGAGGTAATGAGAGGCTGTCACAGTTCCAAACACATTTTCTGTTGTACACAAGCGTTGGGATGCCATTACTCTCGAGTCCCCTTTTTCAACCTGCGCAAAATTGATATGACACAGCCGGGAACCACTGGCCACTGACATCAGTGTGTGTCATCTTATATGCCATTAGGCTGCGGTCAACAAGGCAAATATTGGCACATACAGATGTTCAGCTGATTATTTGGTGCATCCCTGGTAACACTGTTTATCTGTATTGTTCCTTTTACATAAGCAAACACATAAATAGTTGACTTACCATGGTGAAAAAATGCAGGAAAAAAAAGGAGAGATAATGCTGAATAAAAGGAGGTAATCATATTAAAAATGGGGAGAAAGATGAGGATAACAATTCTGACATTGTTTCCTCAGATACACAACTGATGGACCAGACTTTAAAATAACTAACGTGGACGAGGATGATGAGGGCGTGTACACCTGTCAGGTCATGACTACACTTGAAACAACTCAAGCCAGTGGCAGCCTCACTTTGTGGGGTAAGACCACTCATCATTTACTCTGTGATGTTCAGTCATTTTAGAATATGTTTTTCCTGTCTGAAATAAGTAGACAGGCAGGAGGTAGTGATACTACTATTGTTATTGTCCCCTCAGATCGTCCCGACCCTCCTGTCCACCTCCAGATCACTGATGCTAAGCATCGTACAGTCACCCTCAGCTGGACTCCGGGAGATGACCACAACAGTGCTGTGCAAGGTATGATGCAGACAAACACACACACATACTCATTCTTCCTGATTTTCTTCACTTCAATGCTATAACTGTTTTTGAATGGATAGACATGAGATTTTGTGGTTTTAGAAAATTTCCTCTGCTGTGATCTTGACTTTATCTGTAGTTCAACCAAGTAAGGATATGCACCGACTTAGACACACACAGACAAATGCAAACATAGAACTTTTCATCTCGTCTAACTCTTATTCTCAGAGCAACAAGCCCATATCATTTATCTCCCTCTGGCGAAATGAAAGGCTGCTCCGTTTTCATTACTTGGACAGGATTATTATTTGATCTGCAGCGTCAGACTATTGTGAAGCTCAAAGCATCTCAATATGACTTTATCGCCAATGAGTGTTTATTTATGTTTCTATTGCTTCCTTATTGTTTACATCCTGTCTTTCTCTGTCACTCTCTCTCTCTCTGCAGAGTATGTGGTTGAGTTTGAGAACCAAGCTGCAAAGGAGAGGGGTTGGGAAGAGCTGAAGCGAGTAAGAGGAAACAAGGAGCATGCTAGCCTCCCTCTGTGGCCCTACATGTCCTACCGTTTCCGGGTCATTGCCATCAATGATGTAGGAATGAGTGGCCCCAGCAAGCCATCTGAAATCCACAACACACCTGCTGAAGGTCAGAGCCAGCGTTTTAGGGAAGCATGGAAACACAAGGAAAAACATAATAGAACAAATGCCTGGTCACCTGTGCTCTCATAAAAATATTATACTGATGGAAATACATACCAGCTCATTAAGAGGACCATTAATCATCAAATGACTTCACAAGTTCCATTTTTTCCCAGTATTGCCACAATTTATCAACCCGCAGATTTAGCAAAAAAGTCATTCTCTCCATACTTTGAACAACTGTCACGATATCTATCCAGTCAGTCTTTGTTGAAGATTCAGTCTGTAACCATTTTCCTGTTACAGCTTTTTTGCTGGCAGCTAATAATGGACTACGTTAGATTCATGATAAAAGGATACTGAAGAAGAAGAAGAGGGGGTTCAGAGAATTAAGTTGAGAATGCCCAATCAAAAGTTGGAATAGGATGGAGTGCCGGACTCCATGCATTTAAAAAAGAGGGAAAAACAACTTATGTTCTGTAGTGGAGGTATTTTTGCAGAAAGTGAAGAGATTAGTGCTACTTCAACTCTCCAAGGAGCGTGTGTTTCTGTGTGTGTGTGTTCAGAGAGAAACCGAGTGAGGAGGGAGTAAAGTTGGACAATTTTATGCAATGTTTCTGCAGTTATTTATACTTAATCTGAATGCTGCATTGTCACCTTTTGTCCTAGCCCCAAACACCAGTGGTATTTACTAGAGCATAATTAACCTTTCCATTGCTGTATGCTGTACAGTGAATTATGTGAAAAAGAAACTGTGATATGAAATTGATTTGTCAGTCTAGTTTTTGATTTAAAATAACACGATTTTTGAAATAATAAAATAATATTAAAAAACATACAAATATTATTGTAATATGAAAACTATAATATTATAAAATTGAAGAATTTAATTTATAATCGAAGAAAATGAAATAACTAATTAGTCTGTACATTTTGGCACAAAATGTGCGTAAGTGTGCATTGGAAACCAATTGAAAAATGCATCAGTGGATTTTAAGATTAAATTTCTTCTTAAGAACAGATGGCGACTGAGGCTCAATATCTTTAGATGATATTTGTCTTGTACCAATAAATATTTCCCAATAGATTGTAGTGAATGAACGATCAGTTCTGTCATGTATATAATCTGTATTGCTTGTTTTGCCTCCTGCCAATATGATTAAATAGCATGACAGCTTCAAAATATGGTATAGAAATGTTCTACCACATTTACTCTAACATAGACCCCTTCCCCATCATCTGTCTGTACACCCCCCCTTCTCTCACAGTCCCAGACAATAACCCTGAGGGTGTTAGGAGTGAGTCCAAAGAGCCAAACACCTTGGTCATCACCTGGCAGGTACATCTGTTACCTGAATATATTACTTTTCTGAAGCAGCATCAAACACATTTTTCTAAAGGGCTTGTGCATTATTGGTTGCTGTCACTGCAGGAAATGAACACACGTAACTTCAATGGACCTGACTTCAAGTACCGGGTTCTGTGGCGGCGAGTGGTGGGCAGCGGGCCCAGCTGGCACACCAACTACACAACCACACCATCACTCACAGTCAATAACATCGGCAACTTTTCTGCCTTTGAAATCAAAGTTCAGGCTGTCAATGAGAGAGGAGAGGGACCTGAGCCAGACCCCATCATTGGCTACTCTGGAGAAGATGGTAAAATATAATTCAGAAATGTGTTGCTAAGCAGTTTTTCAGCAACTTTTCTTTAACTGGGAGTATTTCTACTTGGTATTCTGTCTCATACATCACTGTCTGCCATTGTCTCTCAGTTCCACTGGAGGCTCCAATGGATGTGGGTGTTGTACTGATAAACAGCACCACCATCAGAGTGAACTGGGCAGCAGTAGACAAAGAGAAGGTCAGAGGACACCTGCTCGGATACAAGGTACTGATCCTGTTTCCGCTCTGTTGTTTGGCCTAACATATTCAACCCCTTTCCTCATGAATAATGCATGCTTTTGGTTTACAGCGGTGGCAGCCAGATCTTAGCTTGGCAAGAGCTTCAGAGTTCTCTTTAGTTTCAAGGTTGTGACAAGTAGAGGCTTTTTTATTTTTTTATTTTAGATAATCTCCCCTTGAGAATGCATAACACTTTAGTCACACTGCTTCTCTTTCTCTCTTTTGAGCCAATGATGCATCCTCCATTTAACATTCTAGCCATACTTTAATCTTTTCAAAATGCTTTTAGAAAGTGGAGTTTTAAACATATACTATGCAGGGTAGACAATGTATAGACTCACACAGAAGTAATCCCTTTCAATTATGATTTATGACCTGCAGATTGCAGTGTATTTTCCTGCAGAGACTTTGCCCTCTGCCTGTATTTTCTGTGTTCGGGACATTTGTGGGCGTTGCCAGACAGTAAACAGCAGACATCCAAGAGACAGAGCTGCTGAAAAAAAAAACTGCAAATATAGTGAGGCAAAAAGCCAAATGAGAATGAGTCTGGGGCTGGCTTTTAGTTTAATTTTTTTTGCTTACAACTGTGTTTACAAGCAGTAACTCACGTTGTGCATTGTGTGCATGTAATACCATAAGAAAATGCCTCTTGATGTGAAATAAATTAGTTCTAAAAAAAATGAATGTAGCTCAGAAGATAACCCATGATTTCCTTTGTGGATCCAGGTGTACTTGACCAGAACTGGCTCCAGGGGCCACCACCAAGGCCGGAGGTCCAAGGAGCCAGAGAGCACTATGGTGGTGGCGACTGGAGCCAGCGAGGAGAAGAAGGTGATCAGTGGTCTCAGACCATACTCTCACTATGACCTGGCAGTCATGGTATTCAACAGCAAGGGAGAGGGACCCCCCTCTGAGACGCTGTCCTTCAACACTCAAGAGGGAGGTAAGAATGTCAAGTAGAGGAAAAATCAGGGGTTGGAGAGTGAAGGGCGACAAGCCAGGATATTTAAAAAGCAGCTACTTGCAGTTAGCAGCTAACTTAAATTATGAGAACTATGGCCCGCAAATTGGAGAGACACTGAAGTTCGGGAGCTCCTTACCCTCTGAGCAGAGGGCGAGGTCAGCCACACTATATCAAGGACGGTAAATGATTGTTGTTAACATGTTATGCCAATGTTATTGTTTAGATAGCACTGCGGACGCACACATTATATGTCACACGAGAGGCCGACGATGTTATGTTAAAGGTCACCCCTATCTCGCCTGTTTTGCTTCTGCAATGCCAGCATGCTATCTGAAATCACAGACGGGGCCACATGATGCCATCGTTGTTTTGTTTTGTGGTAAAATGCAAAGGCAGTGCAAAAAAAAAAAAAGACTTTGCAGCGGCCCTAAAGGGTGATCTCTGTTAAACAGCTTAGGATAAAGTGGGTGAAACTGTTTAATTACAGACAGGGAGAGACAAAGATGGAGAAAGACGGGAGGAAGGGAGGGCTGGATAGTGGAGGAAATGACACCGATAGCTAGATATTGAGTGGGTAGAGAGGAGCAAAGAGAAGGAGGGTGAAATTGATGCAGGGATATTAAGCAAGCAGCTGTTGGGTGAAAATGGGTGACAGTAGATCAAAATAATTTAGTTATTCCTTTTAAGCCAAGTGCATTTAATCAGCCTTGTTTGTGTTGCTGCTAGTTCCTGGTCCTCCCACGTCCCTGATGCTGGACAGCCCATCAGAGACAGAAATGACCCTGCACTGGACACCTCCTGGACAGCCCAATGGAATCCTCACTGGATATCTCCTGCAGTACCAACAGAGTGAGCGTCATTTACACAAAATAACCAACATCAGGCACATAAATTCTTCTGTTTAATATTACTGCTTCTATGACCAATTCAAAGACATCAGTACATCAATAGTATGTATGACACCAAACAATACGTTTACAGGTAAATCAATAACACGAGATAAATGTCGAAGCATATTCTCCTAATGATGCTCATCAGTCAGTCAATGTGTCACCCATAATGATGTGTTGAAGATCACATTGTGATTGAATGTTTTTTCTGCTGTGCTGCGGTCAGTTGTGGAGAGTGATGACAGCCCCATGCAGGTAGAGACAATAGACCCCACAGTCACCCACCTCACCCTGAGTGGCTTGGACCGCCACAGCCCCTACCGTTTTTTCCTGAGGGGGCGCACTGCTGCAGGGGACGGAGAGCCCATCATGAGGGACGGCTCCACCACGCTGGATGGAGGTACAAATCCAATTTACCGAGGTCTTCACCATCATACATCTGAGAAAAACAGGACCAGATTGTTGTAGATCGAGAGCTTGATTTCCTTGTCTGAATGTTTTGCAGTGCCCCCTGCCAACATTAGCCTAACCGTGGGGGAAAACTCAGTTGACCTCAGCTGGGTGACCAAGAAGAGACACAGGAATGTTAGCTTCCAGATCCACTACCTCAAAAAAAATGGTATGGTATCTACGCTAATGAATGCATGAGGAAAACCTCGTTATTTCCAACCTCTTAAAACCATTAGTCCATTTTGGGAATAGTTTCACAAACGATAAAAAAGAAATCAAGGTTTATTTCATGTCTCGGCAGATGGCAGTAATTGGAAGACAACGGAGGAGGTGAACTCCTCTCAGTCTTTCTACCGCCTCCAGGGCCTTACTCCTGGCTCTCATTATCGTCTACGCTTCACCTACAGCAACACCACCTTCTTGGAGACTGACATCGAGACAGAAGGAACAGGTACTGTGAGCACTCTGGTTCCATTCATCCTCTTTCTTTCATCTTCTCTGCTCTCTCCTCTGGGCTTCCCACATCTAAATATAAAGCCTGATCCTACAGAGAATGTCTTGTGGTTCTCTCTGCTGCCTGTGAAGTGCTTTCAGAGACTCATGTGAAAAGAGAGCTTGGTTAGCTGTATGAAATGATCCATTACGTCTGTTTGTTTGGGAGTATTGTGTTGTATTCTTATTGTATTCTTTGGTTCCCCTGTGCACTGCCACCATGTCAGCATGCATAATGCTCTGTCGCTTTCACTCTAGATTCTTCTCTCTCTTTTATCTTGTTTCTCTTACCTTTTTCATCCTTTCCACTTCTCTTGTTCTTCATCCAGTTAACCCATTACAAAAAAAACTCCCTTTTCTTTCCGACTTCCTCTGCTTTTCCCTCTGAAGGAGTGACAGAGGTGCAACCGAGCTTTGCAACGCAGGGCTGGTTCATTGGAGTGGTGAGCGCCATCGTGCTGCTGCTGCTGACACTGCTCATCCTCTGCTTCATCAAGAGAAGTAAAGGGGGAAAATACTCAGGCAAGTACAGTCCAACATGATGACTGTAAGGTTCCATCACAATGTTGAACTGTTACAAAGAAAATGGTTTGCAACAGCGGCGATAGACGTTGCCGGAGGCAATGTGTTTTCGGGTTGTGCACGTCCTACTCACATGAACGGGATATCTCAAGACTGCCTTGTGGGATTTTCTTTAGATTTGGAACAATCACTTGGACTCCACCATGAACTGATTAGAATTTGTTGGTCAAAGGTCAACGGTACTGTGACCTTGCATCCTTCTCATTATCGTGAACGCGATATTGCAAGATGGCCTTGAGGGTATCTTCTCAAGTTTGGCACAAATGTCCAATTGGATTCAGGAAAGAACTTAGTGGAATTTGATGGTCAGTGGTCAAAGGTCAAGGTCACTGTGACTTCACAAAACATGCCATATCTCAAGAATTCATAAACTAATTTTGACAAAATTTCACACAGATTTTATAATGGGATGAATCGATGAAGTTATGACATTATATCTCCAAAAGATCAAAAGTCAACTTCACTTTGATGTCATAATATTCTGCAAAAATACTTTTCTGGCCATTATCCAATGTCATACTAACTCAGAAACAGAAGGGAAGCCATTTGGTCAGATAATGCATTGGTTGACTTTAATCTTGAGTAATCACCTTGAAACTGTGCTGATTGCACAGGTGTTTTAGAATATGTAGCTTCTTTGCAGCAACATCCATACTGGAAGCATTGTTAACTAATGGCTACACATGAGTCTGGACAGACATGGATATAAACTGTAACTGCAACTTGACTGGTTCATGGAGACATTCAACAGTAGGGCGATAGTTCTTGCTTGAAGAATATACCTAATACAGTCTGTCCTGGCGCCTGTTTGTCAGACAACTGCTGTGTCACCCTCTACATGAGCTTTTTTTGGTTGAGACGGACAGTCTGGAGCCATAAAGCTGTCTTATAATGAAAATGACACTGCGGTAGAAGACGAAGCCTTGCAGTTACAGGAATGCACCACAGTAAACAAGATTATTCTTACTGGAAAGAAGACATTGAAATAAAATTGCACTGTGTTTATAATTCTCTCCAAACAGCTCCCTGTGTGATCCAACTCCACATAATTGACCAGTTCTCACTTGGCCAACCCTCTCCCTCACAGCCTCCACATCAAACACATACTGAAACAAACCTTTAAGCCTGCACTTCCTCACTGTGACAGTAAGAGGCTCTGCCCTGAGAGGAACTGTGAAATAATAATCACAAACCACAAGAGTAACTGTAACCTGCAGGCCACTATCTGAGTGGTCAGAGGAAAGCAGCAGCCTTTCATCCCTCTCCACACGAGAGGAGAAACAAGTGGCTGGCTCCTTTTAAAGTAGTCTTAATTGTCTGTGCTAAAAGCAAGGACTAATTGAATAATAAATCCAACCATAACCCACTGGCATTATACTTCTGAACAATTAATTATTTAAATTCTTTAGGATTTCAACAGTAATTTTCAGAGTGGTATCCATTACACTCAAAGTCGGATGAGAAATTAATTCAACATCAAACTCTAAACCACATAAACAAACAGATTCTGTCTACAGATAGTCACAATCTTTTCTCTCCACAGACACAGACGTCTCTTTTTCACTCGGTGTTATCTTGTTGTGTGACAGAATGTCATTATCGATGTCTGAGACAGTGGCTTAGAGAGAAACATGGTTGAGATCGTACTGATAATAAAATCCAATAATCTCCTTTGCAGTGAAAGATAAAGAAGAGGGTCCGATGGACTCGGAGGCACGGCCCATGAAAGATGAGACTTTTGGAGAGTACAGGTTTGTCATCTGAATGCACATTGTCTCCTTGGGTGTTAGATTATGTTTCTATACTGCAGATCATTAAATTTTTACTCCTGGCACAGCCCTGATTCCCTCAGCACTGTTTGCTTTTCCTAACCCTTTGTGTTCCTTTCTTTGTCCCTCTTTTTTCCTAATGCTTGCCCCTGCTATGCAGATCTCTAGAAAGGTATGCTGTGATGTGATTTGCAATCCGAAACCTCTTATTTACTATCCCATGCCAATGTCTTACTTATCTGCTGACTTTCCTGTGATATATGTATTTGGTATAATCATAAAGTAGTGTGTTGTAGTAGGGCTGCTTGTGTTTCCCTTATCAAGTAATCTGCTGGTTATTTTTTTCATGAATCATGTGGTCTGTAAATAATTAGAAAGCAGTGAATAATGCTCATCATGATATCATAGAGCCCTTGTTAACTTCATCAAAGGTCTTGTTTTGTTCATCCAAATGCCAGTAATACTAAGTTTGTAAGATCATGTAAGATCACGAAATTCTAGCATTTTATAAAGTTTTTCTTGTTTTTATGAAAAATTATTTTAAGAATTATGCACCGGCTATCAACTGAATGAATACTGAATGAATCGTGTACTTGTTGCAGTTTGTATATGATGTATTTTAATATTTGCATATAGTAGGCTGTTTTTTGAGGAAAAGCTTGCTGATTAAAGATGTGACCAGATCAAAGGTCCAGTATATAGGATTTAGGGGGCTATATTGGCAAAAATAGAATATACAATGATAAATGTGTTTTCTATATTGTATAATCACCTAAAAATAAGAATCATGTTTTCATTATCTTATCCTGTTGATATCAACATAGGGAACAGGTCCTCATCCAAGAGTCTATAATGTTGCACTTTTGTGTTTCTATCGAAGCCCAGAATGGAAAAACCAAACTCTGGCTTTAGATAGGGTTTTTGTATTTTCACCTCCTGATTGTCTAGATCTTAATTTATCAGAGAAATAGGTCAGCACACAGAAGCAGGTGCTTGGCTAGCGGCCTTACTGCTATGAGCTGAACAGAGAAGCACTAATTTCTGAACTGACACTGTTTTATTTAAAATTTTTAAGGTGTTGGGCTAGCCACTTCTCTGCGACAAGACGAACAGCATATGAAAAACACTGATTGGTAACATGAAACTGCTTTAGTGTTTTCACTGGTTTAAATCACCCTGTTCAAATTCAGCTCCTGGTTAAAACCTTCGAAATGGTGTACTGGTAGAAGTTTCAGCTGATTGCAATCTACAGTCTTCACTGCTAGATGCCACTGAAGCCTACAAACTGGACCTTTAATTGTTTGCATGCCTTATGATAGTGCTTGTTTTTTTTGACCTTCTCTGTGCTCTCACATACTGTAGTGACCTTGAGGAGAAGCGCACAGCCAGCCTGCCATCTCTGGGTGAGGAGAGCAAGCTGTGCAGCGAGGACAACCTTGACTTCAACGGCAGCAGTGCCATAACCACTGAGCTCAACATGGACGAGTCTCTGGTCAGCCAGTTCAGTCGGCCCAGCGAGGGCCCAGAGGTGCTGCATGGCCTGCCAGATATCTCCCCGCTCAACCCCACCACCATCTCCTCAGCCACCAATGGCATGCCCAACTCAGTCACCATCCTCGATTAACCACCAAACATCCACCGGGGGCCATCAGACCAAAACATGTCAACACATACAGTATGTGCCCATATGTACCTGTTCCCTACTGACCTGCTGATCTGTAGTTTAACGACTAATATACAATCAATGTATTGACTCTTCAGATGCCCCTGGCAGTCATCTGATCGACTGGACTGTTTTGACCAAAGGAGTGTCCAAAGTAGTGGACAATGTGATACCAGTTTGACTGACCTGATGATGTCTTTTGACCCCTCCATTTATCTGTGTAGTTTACAACATATCTTAATGACTAACATTCATTTCTCTCCCTTTCTTCTCTTTCTTTCTCTCTGCAGGCCGCTCGATAGAAAGATAAAAGACAGAATGTTGTATAGGTAGAATATCAGGGGGATTTTAGGTGTGGTCCTAGAGAGATGCAGAGTAGTGCGTTGAAAGAGGAGGATAATTATAGAGATAAGTGTGGGGAGACAGACAGCAAACACTGCTGTAAAAAGTCTTAGATATTTATCATGCCTTATGTTATTTCGCACATTTGTGCGTCTTATGCCATTCGATTGTACTTTCCAGTGACTTTTTTTTTTTTTTACATTTTTTTTAACAAATGCGTTCATTATCTGCCATTTTTTATTTATATCATCACTTTTTTCATATTGTTTTCTACTCTATTTATATAAAACTTCTCCTTGTTGACATATTCCACAGATCAAGATGTTTTCATTGAAACTAAGTGAAGCCAAGTTTCTTACTATAAATAACATTGGATGCATAAGGGGAACTTGCTGTGAACATGCTGAGTAGCATCTGGTGTATATAGCTGCATCTACATCTATCTATTTAGCCATAATACAGTATTATAGATATGTACATGCTCCTTATAAGTTCCTGTGCCTGCTGGGTCTGCATAGAGCACCAGATTGATGTCATTACTCTCTCGCCTTCCCACCAGAAGTGTAATGTCATTATTGGAAATGATATTGTAATTATAATTTTTTTTTTGTCGAGACCTATGTGTAGCTTTCTATACGTGTCCTTGTCTCTTTCTACACTGTATTAAAAAACATTGTTGTCTCTAATTAACAATCTTTTCATACCTGTCCATCTCATACTTCACAAACAATTTGAGGAGCAGTATTTATGTCTATTTACAGATCAGAGAGTGGAGTCTCTTGTGGGCAAACACTCATGTTTTATTTTCAGACAATGCAAGCTGATACTGCAGACAGGCGATAATGATTGCCAATTGATGTATAATAAAAGCAAGCAGTTGGTATTTACATCAATCACAGAGAATGTATTCTTTTCAGAGCTGGGCAGACATTGTATTTACATGCTACTGATTAAAATAAAAAATTGAGCTTACAAGGTACTGGAGAGATAAGAGTGGTTATGAGATGAACCGTTTTTTTTTTCTCCACAGAATGTAAATACGACCCCTAAAGATTGTTTTGATGAACCCAACCATGTTTGATATAAAAATGTGAAAAATGTGCAGGTTTGAAACCACTTAATTTTAAAGTGTTGCAAGTTTTCCTTCTTTGTACTATTGCTAAAAATTCCCATTTTTTGACAAATGATTTTGGAGATTTGGCTGTTATAGCAAAAAAAAAAAAAAAAATCATGGTTCAAGGGAAAAAATAAAAAGTAAAAAAAATCCACATTGTTCTGTAGATGTTTGCAAACATTTAAAATCCAAAAAACGTACATTAGTGTCATTTAGTGATAGTAGTAGTTCCATTGCAATGAAGGCTAAGATTGCATTTATGCTGATAACCATCTTGCAATGCATTGCAGCACAGTGAATATCTGTGGAGTTTTTGTCTGATGCCATTGTGAGAGGCGGAGCCGATTTGTGCATATCACAGGGAGAAACCTATATGCAACGTTGCTGCCTCAGTTCTCCCTATTCAAATAAAAGCTTGACACTGGCCAAACACCGCCTGACAGCCCCTGAGGTAAAGTGTGCGGGATGTCTAGACGGGCTCGTGGCACTGAAGGAGGTGTGTGTAAGCTCCCTGTTATTAGTTACAGACACACTCAGGACAAATAAAGCTTTTAAAAAAATCTATTTTCATACAGGAGCGATGAATGACACAAAATATGCCAATATTCTAACTTGACTATCTGCTGCTAAACATCTGTGTTTGTCAGTGTTCGGGGCAAATGTTAGCTTTGAATGAGGAATGAGTGTACACACACAGATACTCACTCGACTGCCACTCACTCTTTGATTTTCATGTGTCGAGGGGAAAGCTGAGGACGCTGCTCTTTGCTTTTTCACTGTTGTTTTTCCCCCTTTTTTTAATTTTTAAAAAATTTGAAAAAAAAGAAGTGAATTGGTTCATGTAGAAAAGCTACTTCAGAACCCAGACAAAAAGCAGACAGAATTTAAACAACAATGCCTGAGAAGGAGGGGAGGGATGAGAGAAAATAAGAGAGAAAGGGGAGGGGCAGGGAGTGTGTGTCACTGCCGGCATGTAGATGTGTCTCTTTGTGGTGTGTGGGGTGCACAATGGGACTGATCGCATCTATATGTATCATGGGTGAACGGCAGGAGTTGGGTGGCCATTATACCTGTAACTGCATTATGAATCTACCGCTGTAACTGGATTTATGACTGAAAAATAAAATACGTGGAACAATCTGTACCAAAAAAATGGTCCCTTTTTTGTCATCAGTATGTGCCACTAAAGTCAATGCGTATGTGTCACTTCGAAATAAGCAGCGAGTATTGATTAATCTGAATTCAATTCACATTGTGTGAGTATAACAATCAATAGATTTTATTTGCACATTGTCACAGCCTGTGTGTGTTGTGTGGTGGTCAGCGGGAGCTGGTGTTGAATTGATAAAAGTAGTCCTTGGTGGGTTTGTTGGTGTACAGCTTCTTGTTCAGGTACTCCTGACTGGGACACAGAGACACACATAAACACACAGTGAGTAACTTTCCAGAAATGGTTATTTAAAGGAATAGATCACCCACCCGAATGACCATTTGTTACAGTTACTCACCTACTATGCTGCAATGGTAAAGAAAAGCATAAATATTATTGATGAATTGAAATCATGGTTTGTTATGTGACTTTGCTGATTTAAATGGTTAGTTTGGATTCACCAAAGTCACACAATTACATAAACAAACTATCAATCGCGTCAGTGTTACTCCAGCATCTCTTGTGTTAAACTAGATATAATTACTGTTTTTGTCAGTGTAGTCTGGCTTTGAAGAGAGCACAGAAAAGATTCACTCTTGGTTCAGTTCTTGCCAGATAGGCCTCTCTGTTTGGGAAATACTGACATACGACTGGATAGATGAGACTTGGAGGGAGTTTGTAAATGAATGTTTCAATATACTTTTCTGTTAAGTGCAGAGCACTTTTACTCCAAATTCAGTGTAGCGCAGGGTGAGTAATTTATATACTAATGGTCATTTTGAGGAGGTATTCCTTTAAATCTGGATTATATATTGAAGTACTTTATCACCTTAACCCAAAATACATTTGCTGACTGCAACCTGAATAGCGTGTGTATGTGTGTGTGTGTGCAGTGCTCACTATGCCTGCTGCTCTCTGGCCAGCTGCTTGTTGTAACAGTCTGTCTGAATCCTCGTCTCTCTCCTCAGCTCCTCTGCCTTCCACTCCTCCTCCTCTGCCTCTCTGGACAGCTTCAGGAGGTTGAGATCCCAAGCTGCATCCCGAATCTTCTCAGCATCAAGTTGTCTCTAAAGATAGCAAGAAATTAAGGTCTGGTGAAAACTATTGTGTGGGATACTGGGTTTAAAAAGTGTGTTTCTCATGCTTTCTTATGATGGAGGGTCTATCAATCAGGAGGTTAGGACATGACCAAAAGGCTAAAAGATAATAGAGTAAGACAGCAGAAAAATACATATTTCTGCTACACAAAATTCGATTTATTTTTTGCCTCTCTTCTTCATACTTTTTTAAAGCACCAGATGATTTTGTCACCTAAGGCCTTTTTAACAAGCATGTACGTACATATATCAATAACTATGACCTCCATGCCAAATTTCCACTTTCTAGGGCAAAGACTATAGTTCCCAAAGGGCGGGAACATTTGTTTAGACTGACCGACAGGCCAAGCTAGAGAAATGCTGGATGCAGCTTGAAAATACTTAGAAGGATTAATGCCTCTTTAGTCACAGCCTTTAGAAATATGTAACTTGTGAAGAGAGGTTTACAAGCAGTCAAAGAGATGGATAACAAATTAAAGGAAAAGCCTGAATATATTATTGGAAAAATATAATGATTTCAGGCCCATAAGGGTCCCAAAGGGTCACTGAATGGTTAATTGGCTGTTGGACATAGAGAACCCCAGTAATCAGTCATAAAACACATAAGTCCATTAACATTTCAGCACCTCCAGGTCCCTTGTCTCAAAGTCTATGGGTTTTTGTATAAGTTTTTGGTTAGAAGCCTGAAATAAGGTCTGTGGTTAACATAAGCTTAAGAGACTTTCGCAACATAAAATGCATCAGTAAATAACCCACTTGCAAACTCTGAAGCTCTAATGTGCTTTTAAAAAGACAATTGCTAGCAAATGGCTTGATGAGACTTCAGAGTGTCATCACGCTGAACACGGCTTTATAGCCTCGCTGTAGTTGCAATGTGACCGTGCTGTAGTTCATTTATAGCCTAACATTAGCTTTTTACTTCTGGCGATTACATTTAGGCCTCAAAAATCCTGACAGTGGTGTTTAATTGTGAAGATTATCTTGCTGAACAAATCATGTAAACATCATAAACGTTTGTTTGCCACAGAGTTTATTTTCTGCAATGATCCATAATCAAATGGAAAAATCCCATAGGCTTTTTGAAGAGGAAACCAGGGCGACGTTAGGTTTCAGGTTGGCATACAGGAAAACATTATCCCCGCAGCACTTTATTTAGACCAATGTGTTAAACAATGGGAATATATATATATGTGTGTGTGTGTGTGTGTGTGTGTGTGTGTGTGTGTTATCTCTCTGATGAGAAGTTATCTTTCAATTTGTCCCCCACATGTGGTTTAATTTAAAGGTGTCATACGTTAAGAGGTCTGGATCCACCGTTTTTAAGGGATTTGACAGAAAGACAGAACAGAAGAGAAGCTTGGAACAGAGTAAGATGTGGCTTGATAAACTGCTCACGGCGCCCTGTGTTTAGAGTAGCATTTTGTTTTAAAGTGACTCCGGTACCTGTCTCTCAAGACGCTGTTCTTCTCTCTCCCTGTGGATGGCGCTCAGCTGCTCAGGGCTCATCCCTCTCCACCTGTCAATCAGAACTCGGGTTGGCCTCCCTCCCCCTGCCTCTCTCTGCGCTGCCTCTGCACACTCTGTCATCATGTCGGATGTTACAGTGTGCAGTATCTCTTCAAGATTCTCCCTTTCCTCTCGCATGTGCTGCTTCTTCAGTCTCTCTGCTCGCTCTGCGGCCTGTGGGGAGCAGGGCATGGTGAGGCTTTACCACTGATCCAGGGCCAGTTCACTTGTTATTCCTTTGGTGGTTAGAATAGCAGAAGCTTCACAAAACCAACCTCTAATCTGTGGTTACTTCTAACATAGAGTCAAGAGCCATGTGATGAATGTTCTCCTGAGGGATCCACTCAGTCAGTCGTATTTGCGTGTGCATCGTGCATGTGAGTGGTTATTAGAAAAACCACATAATTGTCATGAAAAAATCCCATGACCTGAAGGATTCATAATGATGCCTCCCAATGGAGGATTCAGCCGGGTGCATTCAGGCACATGAGGGGTGAGCTAAATGGGGGCTTTTAAAAACAGACAGGGCCCACGCATACATCAAAGCAGTTTAACCATCCATGATGCTCAGCACCAACTAATATGATGGCCACCTTCCTGCAGCAAGTGTGTGCACGCATCACTTAACATTTTCAATTAGCTATTTTAATTTCCAAACCCCACCTGAGAACTTCATGCCACAGCTCAAAACCCCAGTGGATTTTGCTTTGGAGCATCCATATCAGCGGGTGGCGTGTGTGTGCATCTGTGTGTCCATCTGTGTATGCACATGCGTGTACTGTACCAGAGCTTGATTGTAGTTGTCAAGTGCGATGCGGGTAGCTTTCCTACACTCCTCCTCTAGTGCATGTAGCTGAACCCCCTTAAGGTCCTGATGCACTAGCTCTTTGCTCAAGAGCATCTCTGTGACACACACACACACACACACACACAAGTTGTAAATCACCTGATGTGTGTTTTTCACACCTGCATTACCCATTCTACAAAGCTCTTCAATGACACACTCATACATAACGGCTCTATGGGATGAGCATCCATCAATGCCACCTGGCAATAAGAGCTGTGCGTGGGAGTGTGTGATTGTTTGTGCAGAAGAGCATGAAGCTTGTGTGTGATTTACAGAGGCTATAGCGTACAGCGTGTCAGCTCATCTGTGATTACAGAGTGTGTCTCTTTTCACCTCTGTGCTTTTCTCCCATGCGCCTTCTCTCATTGTCTTCCCTCTGAGCTTGCAGATCTCTGCTTGTCTTTTTCATTTGTTCTCTCCTCCTTTGCTCCTCTCCAATATCCTCTCCCTGAACATGAAACGACAACACAGTGCTCAAGCGAGGGATTATTTATTTAACCATTTGTTGCATTTTCCACAGTTTTTTGATGCACACCAACACCTACCTGAAAGAGTGTCATACTTGCAGGCCCCAGCTCACCCTCTTGAATGGTGAACTTGAATGCCCCCTTCAGGCCACATTTGAGATCAGCATCTCGTGAGTCCTCTTTACGCTGATGAGTGGCCCAGTACTGGGTCAGGTCGGAGTGCAAAGCTGCTCGCTTCTCTTTTTCATCAATGTCTTGCTGCATCAGTGCTTCATCGTGATGCTCTCTCAGCTTATCTGCAATGCAATGAAAATAGAGACATCTGTGATGATACCCATTACACTGTAAAATCTTCAGTAAACCAGTTTACTGTGCTATATATCTGTATTCTGATGGTTGTGAACCAGTCAGTCATATTTGTGTTTTCTTAAACATAGAAGCAAAACAGTACTCGCAGATCTCCTAATTTCATCATGGGTGAAATCCTCTTTGTCATGATCAAGTAAAGTCAGACTAACTTTGTTTACTGAAGTTGCTAAAACCAAGAAAGAACAAGACGATTTTACTTGTCATTTTTCAGTTACATCTTTACAAAATTAAGTAAATACAACTAAATGATGAGTAAACTGAACAATTAGATCAGTAAACATAAATTAAGATTAATAGTTACATTTACTTTCCTTTTTCAAGGCTATTGGTTTCCAAGATTATTTTAAGTAAGATTAACCTGACAGATTTTACAGTGTGGTGGACAGAGATGATTTCAAGACAATGTTCGTTTATGGGATTCACTATTAATAGGTGAAAGATGCCTATTATGGGTATAGTTTACCAAAAGCTTTGTCCCGTTGCATGTCCATGTTTTGGTGATGTTTTTTTTCCTGGACTTGTTTGTTGAGAGCATCAGTGTCGAGGCCCATCACACGGAGCCGAGTGTTGAAGATTCTGGCCTTGCGTGCTGTTTCTGCACACTTTCGCCTCTCCACAGCTTTTTCTATGGGCTGGTCTACAGGCAAATCCACTTTGTACATTTTCTCAGTTTCTTGTGAGCCTGGAGAGAGGCAGGAGAAACAATTACAACACTGATTATTATGGCTGATACACTGGAAAATAACCTCAGACTGAATCAACATACCATGGACACAAACAAACATTATCAACAAAGACTTACAGCCATCCTTAAATTAAACCACCTGTCAGTACAAACCCATCTTCTTTTTGTTTCCTGTATCCAAGCACCATAAAAGCAGTTCTACTGTATGTTGCCACCTGTTTTTTCCACATGCCCACAGTCACCAATAAAAATAAACTGCTGAAGATAACTCATTTAGCCAGCAAACTCAGGTATTCTTACTCTCCGCTTATCTCACTGTATCATCCTATCCCTGTAGCACTCATGACCCAAATCTGCCACTCCACCAGTACTTTATCCCAATTTCCTCTGGATGCATAAGGACATATGTGCAAGTTTCAAGACATACAAACTCTGAATAAGTAGCCTAAATTTTGATTTGAAATTCAATATGTAGTTATTTGATTGTCAAAAACATGGTAAAGAGGGAGCAATGACAGGAAAAAAAAACAAGGCAAGAAAATTACCTCCGATTTAGTTTAAAAGGGGGGAAAAAGAAAAGGAAAAAAACAATCAGGAAATAACCTGGGAAAAGTGACATTTCCTACCAACTTACTTATTGTCGTTTTTGACAGAATTCGCACCAATTGGCTCAGGGTTCAAAGGTTTAAATAGAAGAAAAATGATGTCCTCCAGGTTTCAAAGGGTTAATTCTGGTTTTCTTGTGTTTCTATGCATTCTGTAGCCAATTTGTCCTACACGTTTGTGTTATGTAGGCTGTGCACCTGCTCTGGAAAAGAGGTGCTCTGTCTGTCTGTCTGTTTATCTTTCTTTCTTTCTTTCTTTCTTTCTTTCTATCTATCCATCTATCTATCTATCTATCTATCTATCTATCAAAGACGTTATTATTTTGTGTCAGCTGTATTTCCTTTGAGCGGTGATCACAGATCTAAAGCATCGCTTACCTCTGACGTCACAGATACGCCCAAATTATTTCAGTTAATTTTGGGATTTAAGACTAAAGTTGCTCGAGGTTGTATCGCTGGTCGGAACGTGTTGTGTTTAGATGCCCTTAGTAACCATGGTAACTCGTGGTCATCCCAGTTTGACGCTGCGTTCTTTGCGTTTTGTTTGAAAAAAATAACAAAAGTGGGTGGTGGAAAACTTGTACAAAACATAAAGGCTTTCTGAAATTAACATAATATATTATGAAATGTATATATTTTGAAATAGTTATAATAATAAGCACTATGTTAAGTCAGTGAGAGCGACTCTGACTAGTCAGTCTCGCGATAAACTGCGAGATTTCGTGTCTCGCGCGCTCGAGGGGGCTTCCTGTTGGATTGTAAAATGGCGCATTGTTGTCACAGTCGCGTCGCGTCTATTTGATTAAGATTATGAAGCTGTTAAGATTATTAAACTAAACATGCACTTCATAATGTGACATGTGCACAGGTCTGCAGTAGATTGGACAGACAGGTTCATTCATTCGCGTGCATATTTTCGTCTTTGAGAGTGCTTGTTCGGCAAACATTGGGTGTTAGCATCAGCTAGCTAACATTGTGTTAGCTAACGTTTACTGCAGTTTTTTTTCAGAACAGACGCACAAATACATCGAAGATGGGATATTTAAAGCTGATTGAGATCGAAAACTTCAAGTCGTATAAAGGAAGACAGATCATTGGACCTTTTCATAAGTTCACTGCAATCATCGGACCCAATGGATCTGGTATGTTATGATTGCAAACGCGCGGCTAATGCAAAGCGCTTGCTAGCTTTGGCTAACGGTAAACAGTGCAGAAATGACCCGCTGTCTTTAGATCTCACAACTAATGATTTATGCACAAATTTATGCCTAACTTGTTGGACAGCAGCTTGATTGATCGTCGTTTAACTTTACTATCCCACAGTTGTTTTATCGCGACGTGTCTTGTGTTAAGATTCGTGCCTATTAACTTGTACAGAGTTGCATGTGTGCACAACAGTCAAATCAACAAACAATCTGTTGTGTGTATGATCAAACTTTATGTTGTCTGTTTCAAACTTTTCTTTTTTTCACATTTTTGCTAAGCTATTTAAGCATAATTCATCATCTTTGTCAACATGTATAGCGTAAGTCTAATACACATATGGTTTTACGTTGGAAAATATCAAAATTTTGGAAAGACCCCTCCTTTTAACTGCAGTTTTTACAAAACCTCTTTAACAAAGGGTAAACTAAACACACAAGAAGTACACAAAAAACTGCACATTATAATAGTCACGATGATAAACTTCATAGAACAAGTGTATGTAATAAACTGGTACTATATGATATTATCATTATACTTAGTTCACAATACAATATTATTAGGATTATAAACACCTTTTGAGAGATATTTGAGTGTTGCAATAACATGTATTTTGATATATATTACTCTTATTTCAGTTGCAATTTATGTCCCCATAGGAAAACTTTTTCATCATTTCTTTTATCTAATGAGATAAAGTTTGCAGTCTGTTTATCTATTTTCAATAGATTTTACAGCAGAAAAATGCTTCTAGTAGACTAAAAAAAACGTTTTATGTTATTATTCCAGTATGCTACCAAAGGTTCTGTTCGTATTTGCAATATTGCGACATGTACACACACATATAAACCTGGTAACTCACATGTATATATGCTGTGCTTTCATATTAGGTTTGTATAGGTTATTAAAAATTTGAATGCCGCTGTTGTAGGAAAGTCCAACCTTATGGATGCCATCAGCTTCGTGTTGGCAGAGAAGACCAGCAACCTACGTGTAAAGACTCTGAAGGATCTGATCCACGGTGCCCCCGTAGGGAAGCCAGCTGCCAACAGAGCCTTTGTCAGCATGGTGTACCAGGAAGATAATGGGGAGGAACGCGCCTTCACAAGGGCCATCATTGGTGTGTACTGCCATTCACAGTCATGTTGGAATGTGTGCTTCAGTTTCATTAATGTTTATCCGTGTGAAATGAAGCAGAGTCTAATGACTTTTCTCTGTCACTTATTGTGAAACTTTTTTTCTGGAGTTACTTTTTTTTTTTTTAATTTTATAAAAAAAAAAAGTAGCTCCAGCAATTTGGTAATTGCATCTATTATTTATATTTGCAGCCGTATATTAAACATTGTGAAGCACTCCCTTAAAATCCTGCCTGTCGTCACAGACATCAAACTCTGCTTGGATCTTTATTTTTGTCTTTATCAAAGCTACTTGGGGAACACACATTATGCAAATATATGTTAATATAAGATAGTTGTCTCTGACAGGTTTTATGAAAGACCTTTTCAGCCATCTTTTGTGTGCTTTTGATAAGCCAATGGTTGTGATGTTTATTTCCTAAATGTGTGTTCATCAGGTTCCTCCTCTGAGTACCGCATCAACAACAAGGTGGTGGGCCTCCCTGAATACAGCGAGGAGCTGGAAAAACTTGGCATTCTGATCAAGGCTCGAAACTTCTTGGTCTTCCAGGTGAGACTAAAAAACTAAAAACCTTACTAAGGGAATTTTATTCATTGATGTTCTTTCATATTTCTTCTGTACTAAGCCGCATGTTTTCTCTCAGACGATTGTACTTTACAGGGATTTCAGCACAGTTAACTGTTGCTCACCATGATTTGAAGTTGCTTCTTGTATTCATAAGATGGAGTTGCACAAATGTAAAAAGTGCTTTTTTGTTTAAAAATATTGAATCACTGATGATTAAAAGTAATTCTTGCGACAAACCGCCCTGCTAGTCGACTTGCTGTACTTTCATTTATTCCAGTACTCTTTGTGGCTTGGTTAGTGTTGCAAGCATATGCCCCCACCAGGTATCGCAGGACTGAATGTGACTTGGCCAATTACAGCAGAAACACAAATATAAATGTTATGGTGATAAATGAATATCTGGTAACTTGGCATTGGAAGCTGCTGTTGGTAACCGTAGTTTTATTCCCTGCTTCTTCTCCCTGCAGGGAGCTGTGGAGTCTATTGCCATGAAGAACCCCAAGGAGCGCACAGCTCTGTTTGAGGAAATCTCACGTTCTGGAGAGCTGGCGCAGGAGTACGACCGCAGGAAGAAGGAAATGGTGAAAGCAGAGGAAGACACACAGTTCAATTACCATCGTAAGAAAAACATTGCTGCTGAGCGCAAAGAAGCCAAGCAAGAGAAAGAGGAGGTTTGTACTGAAATTACTTTTATTTCTGTGCATTTGTGTCTTGCATGAATTAGAAATGTAATATTCAGTGTAACTTTTTGACTTTTTGTTGTCCTGTGAGAAGAATTTGACTTGCAGTAAAGTTTAGTTGTTAAGATATGCTTGTTTGTCAATTTAATTTCCTATAATGCTCTGAAGTAAATTTTGTGTTGAATGTCTCATGTAATTTGTCTCTAACCTACACTTATTGCAGCCTATTTTGGCCATAACACTTTTAAAAAGTTAAATAAAGGTCATCATCATACAAATCACCATCTTATCTATCTTTCTGTCTCATCCCATCATTCCTCAAGGCTGAGCGTTACCAGCGTCTGAAAGACGAAGTGGCCAGGGCCAGTGTTCAGCTGCAGCTCTTCAAGCTGTACCACAATGAGACTGAGATTGAGAAGCTGAACAAAGAGCTGGGCCAGCGGAACAAGGAGATCGATAAGGACCGCAAAAAGATGGACCATGTGGAGGAGGAGCTGAAGGAAAAGAAGAAGGAGCTGGGCAGGCTGATGAGAGAGCAGCAGACCATTGAAAAAGAAATCAAGTAAGTGAAAATGTCATGACGGCGTTCTCACAGCTCACTCGATGTACCTCTCAGATGACCTACTGTTACTATCGCCATTTAAAACCAATGGCTTTGTTTAACACTTGATTCTGCCCACAGAGAGAAAGACTCCGAGTTGAACCAAAAGAGGCCGCAGTACATTAAGGCCAAAGAAAACACCTCACACAAGATCAAGAAGCTCGAGGCCGCACGCAAGTCATTGCAAAATGCCCAGAAGATGTATAAGAAACGCAAGGCGGACATGGATGAGCTTGATAAAGAGATGAGGGCGGTGGAGCTGGCCAAGCAGGAGTTTGAGGAGCGCATGGAAGAGGAGGCGCAGAGCCAAGGCCAGGACCTCACCCTGGAGGAAAACCAGGTTTGATATTTAGAATGTTGTACATATTTAAGGCCCCCTTGATTCATAATTTATTATGATTCAATAATTTATTATTTACAGAGTTTTATTTCATTTATGCAGTTGAAATACTGTTACTGGTACATTGGTGCTATTTAGGGATATGCGTATGCTCTATAAAGACTGCAGTAAAAAATCTGACTAACTGTGTTCAGTAAAACTATATATTTTCCATCAGCAGGCTTAGTGTGTCAAAATTCATTCAGTGATTTGACATAAAGATGATGGTATACTGCTCACATGCAAATTGGTGTGTGAATTGTTTCTCGATTTGTTGTTATGATGTTATTAAATCAGATGGATCTCAAAATACAGATCTGTCTTTATCAGCGTAGATAGGCTTTGTGTAGTTTTGACACACAGGATGTAGACTGTGGATATAAAGCCTGCCATGGGCCTCCTATCTCAGGAGGTCTGTTAACATTTTCAAAATTCCCATCATGTGAAACAAGTACAGCATAGCCATATCTATCTCTACACTTTGTTTAGCATTTTTTGTGAAACAGCAACAGCCCTCTGAGTTAGAAACTTACATCTTAAAACATCTTTTAATGTTTTGTGCGGCCCTTTCTTTTTTAGTGGTTTAGCCATTTTAATGCTAGGCCTCAGTTTTCACTGAAACTAATTTCCTTCCCATGCTATTTTGCAAGCTGTCACTTGCATCCCCGCCTTAGCACCCCTAAATATGATTGTGATTGGTTTAAAGAAATACAAATAATCCAGAGTGTCTTTTTTCCTTGATGCCAAATTATTATAGATTCAGCCAGACCTTCTCCAGCTTTGGCACAATGCAAGAAAGGTCTGGCTATGCATACTAGGCTGTTTCTCTGTCCCCCTTAGGTCAAGCAGTACCATCGTCTGAAGGAGGAGGCCAGTAAACGCGCTGCCACTCTGGCACAGGAGCTGGAGAAATTCAACCGTGACCAGAAGGCTGATCAGGACCGCCTCGACTTGGAGGAGAGGAAGAAAGTGGAGACGGAGGTAAATAAGATGATGTTGACAGGCTTGGCTTTGCCAGACAAAATTGATTTTAATTGAATTGATTGCATTCAACAATATATTCTGCTGTTTCTCTTCAGGCCAAAATCAAACAGAAGATCCGTGAAATTGAGGAGAACCAAAAACGTATCGAGAAATTAGAAGATTACATCACCACCAGCAGGTATGCTGCTCTTACGTTTGTTTTTTTTATATATATGTTTAGCTTATTGATTTTCTGGTTTTTCTAATTATGTTTGTCCTGTTATACCTCAGGCAGTCACTGGATGAACAGAAGCGCATGGAGGAGGAGCTGACCGAGGAGGTGGAGATGGCCAAGCGGAGAATTGATGAGATCAACATGGAGCTGAACCAGGTGCTTAATACTCACACAGGCAAAGAAAAGTGAATGAATTCAAATAATGTCATCTAAGAGTGGATGTAGTTGTTGAAGACTATTCTTTGGAAGATCTTGCGTCTATGATTGCACGTTTTACAATGCAAAAATAACTACATAGCATTTGTAGCTAACCTGTGCCCTGAAAGTGAGCAGGAGAACACTAAATGTCTCCCACGTGAATCAACAGATGTTTCTCACTGCAGACATTTCCACATACCAGAGAAAAGCACAAGTGTGACCAATAAAATAAATGATGGCAAGGTGTGCCAGTTATCCAGGCCCGTGGGCCGTCATGCACAACAAGGGGCCTGGCACTAACACTCCTATTGATAATGTTATTAGTCACAGCTGTACATTTGAGAGGTAAAATGTCAGCTGTGAAAAAAGTCTATAACAAATCCCATTATTATTGGCTTTTGCTGTAGGTAATGGAGCAGCTGGGAGACGCCAGAATTGACAGGCAGGAGAACAGTCGCCAGCAGCGCAAGGCTGAGATCATGGAGAGTATCAAGAGACTCTACCCTGGCTCTGTGGTAAGGCAACTGTGACAGTATTCAGCACAATATGATGAATTTTATTCTGCTTGCAGCGCTACAGGTTTTTTTTTTGCTTCCCTTCTTTTAATGTCAGCATGAATATACTCAGATTGGTTAAAAAATATGCTTCTGTCTCTCTGCAGTATGGTCGTCTAATCGACCTGTGCCAGCCCACTCAGAAGAAGTATCAGATTGCTGTGACCAAAGTGTTGGGCAAGAACATGGATGCCATCATTGTTGACTCTGAGAAGACTGGCAGAGATTGTATTCAGTACATCAAGGAGCAGAGAGGAGAGCCAGAGACCTTCCTTCCTCTCGACTACCTCGAGGTGAATACTAAAAAGTGCTGATGGTGATTCAAATCTTTGGAGTGGTTAGAGTATGCGGTTTCAAAGTAGCAATCTTCAGTGAAAACATCAAATTTCAATAAACGTAAGGAAGAGGAGGTTTATGTCAGGCACACAAAATGTGTCTAGCATGATGTGGAGCTACACTCGTCAAATGGGAAAAAAACAGCAATTCGCCTTGAAGCATTTTTTAAGGATCCTCAAATCTCTTCATTTCCTCATCTTTTCTTCTTGCTTAACATCAGAACCCAGTTTTCCGGCTTCAGATTGCACTAAAAAAAACAACTCAATGAATTTTTAATTGCTTCAGTTCAAAAAACATCCCTTTGCTTTGCTTTTCGTCTTGTTTTATCAAAGGTAAAACCAACAGATGAGAAACTTCGAGAACTGCGAGGAGCCAAACTGGTGATCGATGTGATTCGCTATGAGCCTCCCCACATCAAGAAAGCCCTCCAGTATGCCTGTGGAAATGCCCTGGTTTGTGAGAACGTAGAGGACGCACGAAGGATTGCTTTTGGAGGGCCATACAGACACAAGGTATTTGACTTATCTCAGCTTAATAACTGAGGTTTTACTTATGTTATCAAAATTTGTGTGTGAGATAAAAATGGAAGGATTGGAAACTAAGCTTGTCTCATTGATGATTTAGTAGATGTGACTTTTGTCTTTTCTGCCACCTAACGTCCCCTTGTCTCCCTGTGTCCAGACGGTAGCTTTGGACGGTACTCTGTTCCAAAAGTCTGGAGTCATCTCTGGAGGAGCCAGCGACCTGAAGGCCAAGGCCAGGCGCTGGGATGAGAAGGCAGTGGACAAACTCAAGGAGAAGAAAGAAAAACTCACTGAAGAGCTCAAAGTAACTTTGATTATTATTGCTCCTCTCTGTATGTTAGGTATCAGGATATCATGAAAGCTACTTGAGTCAAAATCTTTGTTGGGGTGTAGTTGACAATTCCAGCACAACCTCAAAATAAGAATTGTTTTTGATCTATAGTCACTGACTGCAGTTTGATGGATTGTCACAACAATTTCCATGTAATGTTTTTCTTTACAGGAGCAAATGAAGGCCAAGAGGAAGGAGGCAGAGCTGCGTCAGGTGCAGTCTCAGGCCCACGGTCTGCAGATGAGACTTAAGTACTCCCAGAGTGATCTGGAACAGACAAAAACCCGTCACCTCTCCCTGAACATGCAGGTACAGCCCTGCTACACCTCAGTGTTCCTCATCCTGATTATTATTGTGACTGCTGCCTTAAACTTCTTTTGTTTGTGTCATGTAGGAGAAATCTAAGCTAGAGAGTGAACTGGCAAACTTTGGACCTCGCATCAATGACATCAAAAGAATCATTCAGTCTCGTGAGAGGGAGATCACCGACCTGCGAGACCGCATGAACCTGGTGAGACTAAGACAAAGTGAGCTCCATTTAGAAGCCTGTCTATAAATCAGGCTTTGCAGTGATGTTGTTATGAATGTTTTTGTGTTCCAGGTGGAGGATGAGGTGTTTGTTGAGTTCTGTAAGGAGATTGGAGTGAGGAACATCAGAGAGTTTGAGGAGGAGAAGGTGAAGAGGCAGAATGAGATCGCAAAGAAGCGGTGAGTTCAGTGATGACTCCGTTCAAATGTCAACTCTTCCCACATTGTTGGTCAACCTGTCGCTGGCTTCCTATTTTCTCTAACCTGACACGTCACATTTTGCTTCAGTCTTGAGTTTGAGACCCAGAAGACCCGCCTGGGTATCCAGGTAGACTACGAGAAGAATCAGCTGAAGGAGGACCAGGAGAAAGTCATGATGTGGGAGCAGACCGTCAAGAAGGACGAGGCAGAAATAGAGCGACTAAAGAAGGTAAAGACACAAAGTGAAAGATGAAACTGAACTTACACCGTGGAAACAGTCTATGGGGATCAAGGTTACAGTAACCAAATGCTTATATGGATCGAAAAACTTGGGACAGAATTATTCCTTTACAAATGCTGTTTAAATGAAAAGCTTATTGTAATCAAGTAGTCTGCTTACAGTGTTTATTTTGGGCCTCTAATACATGACAACATATAGAAAAACATTTTAAAAAGGACAGTAATGGTCTTGTTACTCTACACCCATTGTCCTTTGCCTTGTAGTGACCTGTCTGCTTCCAGCTGCCCGCCTGAGGCTGCTGATGGTGCACTTTGAAATAGTGATGGGAAAAAGAAAGTCGTTTTCTCTCTTAAAACCATACTGTCCTCGAAGCTTACGGCTGTTAGTGATAGAGAAAACAAATGTGAACGAAGGGTCTATTGCTGAAGCTGTCATTGTCAAGTGTATTGGTAATGCTCGGTCACCTTGGAGAGGGAAAGGCAGAAAAATTAGCAGCAACCCCGAGAGAGTTCAGTTTCAAAGATTCCATAAGCTGGTTTGAGGGATTTAAAAAGAGAGGGAACATTATGTTTTCTAAAGTACACGGGGGAACTGCTGAAGCCGACACAGTAAATGGTGAAGCTGTCCATTCCATTATTTTATATTCATGTGATAAATATACAAATGTCAATTAGATGGTAATCTGCAGGAGAAAAAAAAGTAGTTCTAATCTTCCTTGGACAGTTGTGTCCACTCAAAGTAGTTTCCTCTGTGATTTGGTTCGACCTCACTTTTTACACCAAATTAATTCTTGTGTGTCTTTTTCTCACATTTCTTATGTTCCTGCAGGAGGAGCACAGACACATGAAGATCATCGATGAGACAATGGCTCAGCTGCAGGACCTGAAAAACCAGCACCTCACCAAAAAATCTGAGGTCAATGATAAAAACCATGATATGGAGGAGATTCGCAAAAAACTGGGTGGAGCCAACAAGTCAGTAGCTGCAAATGCACACAAACTAAATTCTTTTAATGTCATATAGACATTACCTTTGAGTTGTGCTACATCTGTTGTTGATGTATCTTTCAGGGAGTTAACTCAGCTCCAGAAGGAGGTGACGGCCATTGAGACCAAATTGGAGCAGAAGCGTAGCGACCGCCACAACTTGCTACAAGCCTGCAAAATGCAGGACATCAGGCTGCCTCTTCGTTCTGGAACAATGGATGACATCAGCCAGGGAGAGGTACACACAAACACACTCACACAGGTGCTAACCTTTATAACAGAAAATGACATCCTTCCTTTGTTTTGCTGTTCCAGGGGAGCTCGCAGACAGATGAGTCCAGCAGCCAGAGGACGTCCAGCAGTGTTCTCGCTAAAGAGGCTCTCATAGAGATCGACTACAGCAACCTGTCTGAAGACCTGAAGGTAGCTTGTCCACACGACACCTCTGCCTAATATTTAAACTTAAATTTTGTGACGTCAGCTCTCTGGATTTGTGACGGTAACAATACTAATATCGTGCTTTTTCCACATAGTGCTGCAAGTGGAGATAATATTAAAAATGCAGATGTAACCTTTCTAGATGACATCTCTGACCATGTTGTGCAGCCAAATAACAATATCATCATTTAGCGCTTGAGCAAAAAATGGTCCATAATTCTTTGTATTATTGTTTACTAGCACACAGTAAATATCCTTTCTTGTTTCAGTAATGGGTTGTGTTGTTAATGTAGCCTGTGTTGCCACTTTTTCTCTCAATTTTGTGTGTTTAGCTTTGATATCAAAAAACAGTTATGTTTTCATCCTGTTAAGCAAAATATGATGTGTGCTACGTAAGCTAGTACCAACACATTTTTACTATGATATCATGACATCCACCCATTAATCAATCACCAACTTTAAGCTGCACAGAGCTAAGATTAAGTTAGCCATCTAGTTATAGCATGTAATGTTGGTGTGTCTTTGTTTCCTAAAAATGGAGTGATTAATGGCCAGATGGCTAAAGGTTATTCACTTTGGGAAAGTGGAGTCTTTTAGAGCTCCAAATTATGCACTAGACAATTTGCAGTCAGCAGCTAACTTTACATGGAGCATAGATGACGGATACTACTATCCCACTGGCTTTACACCATCTGGGCCTCACTCTTATGACACGCCCACTTTCCAACAATCAAATCTAATTCCTCCCCATGTTGTATCTGGCTGCCTGTCCTGTCTCACTCTGAAATGTGCCACGATACTGATTTCCGTTTCATCTGGACTTTAACAATTTGCAAAAGAGGAAAAGGCCATTTTCAGCAAAAATGTTATGTCTGTAGTTGAAGGGACACTTATTTAATCCCGTTTGACATCCTACAGGATGCACTGTCAGAGGAGGAGATCAAGGCCGAGACAAACACGCTGCAGCAGCGTCTGAACGAGCAGCAGAGTATCTTACAGAGGATCAGCGCACCCAACATGAAGGCCATGGAGAAGCTCGAGAGTGTCAGGGACAAGTTCCAGGAGACCAGTGACGGTGAGTTATGAGGATAATGGTAGAGGCTGGGATCAGAGAAAGGGGGTGATGCTGGTTTACAGTACCTTTCTAGAGCTGTTTATAATGTTACTCCTGTGTGATCTTGTGGTTTTGTTTTTGTCTTTCCCCGCAGAGTTTGAGGCTGCTCGTAAGAGAGCCAAGAAGGCCAAGCAAGCCTTTGAGCAGATAAAGAAGGAAAGATTTGATCGATTCAATAACTGCTTTGAGTCTGTGGCCACTAACATTGACGAGATCTACAAGGCCCTCTCACGCAACAGCAGTGCCCAGGTGAGCCTCAATCAGAACAAAAAGATTTATGCTATGACAGTTAAACAGAAGTCACAGATCATGTACTTTAACTGTTTGATTTGGTATATTATGTATCAAAACGTTTCACAATGAGTGTGTCTCTCTTCTGTAGGCTTTCCTGGGCCCAGAAAACCCAGAGGAGCCATACCTGGATGGCATCAACTATAACTGTGTGGCTCCAGGAAAGAGGTTCAGACCGATGGACAATCTGTCTGGAGGAGAGAAGACTGTTGCTGCCCTGGCGCTGCTCTTTGCTATTCATAGGTGAAACGACAGGGCTTTTTTCTTCTTTGTCTTCATTTACACACCGTTCTCTCAACCAAGGCGCAGGTTGGTATAGTGTTAACATTTTCTCCTGCTTGTCTCTAGCTACAAACCCGCCCCCTTCTTTGTCCTGGATGAGATTGACGCTGCTCTGGACAACACTAACATCGGCAAGGTCTGTTCTCACATGATATTTGATTCGGTTACTTTTTTATCAGTGCTGCTTGTGGTTTGAATGCTGTATTTTTATTTATAAATGCCACTCATTACATTCATTACAAACTACAACTCGTAATGTCCCACTGTACTGTCAAGGTGGCCAATTACATCAAAGATCAGTCGGTGCAGAACTTCCAGGCCATCGTCATTTCTCTGAAGGAGGAATTCTACACCAAGGCAGACTCACTTATCGGCGTTTATCCAGAGGTTTGTTTCTCAATATTGTCTGTACAGAATACAATGCAAAATGCTAAATTACAGCCATGGAGCTTTGATCGTTAAGTATTACAACATATCTGCAGTTTCCAAAAAATTGCCATTATTTTTTTCTCCTTGCTTGCAGTTTACAGTAATTGCTGTTTCAACAGCAGATAGTTATTGTTTTTTTGTATTTGTTTGCTGGCTGTCAGGAGATGTTATACATCAATAACTAGAAGTGAGATTGGTGCGACAGTGGACTGTGCACGCAGAGTGCCGTTTAATCCTTTTTGTGTTCAGTCAGCACCATCAGACCTGTGGCAGACAGTCAATACTGCTGAATCCAGTAGATAGGAAACTCAGTGCCCCATACTGGGCAAGAGTCCATTTTAGCAAAAACTTAATTAACTAACATAAATGAATGCATTTTTTATTGGTTAGTATATCCATCAATTTTTTTTGCCACTTATTTGGGTCCAAGTCAGGGTAAGTGATGAATTATATAATCTCTATAAACAGATATCTGCATATTTATACAGAATCTATAGGCAAAGGCACAAGTTTCTGTTATCAGAAGTGTTCTTGTTTTCATTTGTAGTTCGAGTAATGTTGCATAGATCTAAATGCAATCTTAGCTTTATATTGCTTTTGCTTGGAAAAAAAGTCTATTCGTATGCAGATATGTCTTTATAGATATTAGCCTAAAATGTCTGGCACAAGGAAGAGTAAGTGTTGGCCCTGATATCTGCTGGCTTCACCGAATTAGCCTTAAATATTGTCCCTCTCCCCCAGAGGCTTTACTGTAATCTGATGATGGCCATTTGGTGCTGAGATTGATAATTACATCACTGGAAGGCACTGTTTTATACAGCTGGAAAGTAATAATCGTAACAAAAATGGAACATAAATTCATTTACTAAAGGAACATCAGACCTTATTTTCTCTTGTTTTCCTGGTAATTTGGTAAATACTACAGAAAAGTTACATTATAGATGTGGAATAAGTTATCATTAAAACGTATACATGATCAGTGATCAAGCAAAGCATCTTGAGCTGTCGTAAATAAATGAACGTTGGAAATATCTGCTGTATTTACTAAAAGTATTAACTTCTTTTCTTTCTCTTCCACTCACAGCAAGGAGATTGTGTCATCAGCAAAGTGCTGACTTTCGACCTCTCCCAGTATCCTGATGCCAACCCAAATCCGAACGAATAGGGCTAGCACTCCCAACTCAGCATTTGGGCAGGTTGGACGTTCATTTGCTTTTTTTCTCTGGATTACTGATGTATTCTCTAGCCACAGATTATGTATTCATTAGGTCCCACATGTTTTTTCCTAATGTTTTATGTTTTTATGTATTTTTGGTTATGCTAGAGTAGTGAATTAGTGAGTTTTTTTAGTTGTGGGGGGGCTGTTCTTTATAGACAGCGACAACCAGGATGTATGTACATTTATAAAAGCCCACACTTTCTTAATTTGGCCTTACAAGTGTGATTATAATAATTGGTAAAAATAATAATCAAGTAAAAATGAGAAGGAATAAACCTTTTTTTAACAGACTGTAGAATTTGTATCACGTGATAAAATGTGCTGAATATACCTGAAACAAGTTTTTGTTCTCAGTGCTTTTATACTGTTTATGGCTCTCTTTTCAGTGGTGTGCTGCAAAGCCTGAGACTGTCATCTGTTGTGTGAGCTGAAAGATGTATTTGCATTTACATACGCTACTTTTTTAAAAGCTTAATCAGGAAACTGTTCTTACAGTATGGTGGATACATTCCCGTCTGTGATGGCTAAAGAAAACCCCAGTGAGCTGCTACTGGCGGTGCTGTAATGAGATCATGGAGCTTTGTCAGAGCTGTCATCAGATTATGTCAAAGGAAATGTGCTGAGGTTACACGGATGTATGAATAACAACAATCTCTATTTTCCTTGAGAGATATTTTGAATCGGCTTTAGGAAAATTGAAAAGTCAACGCAAAACTATTCTGTCAGGTCTGTCTTATTGATTGCTTTGCTTCAATAAATAAAATTTGAATTATTTAAGCTCATTTTGTTTACTTTTAATTCTTAGTAAAAGCATGCCAGCCGGTGGCACTTATGATAGCTCTGAGCATCAGTTTAAAGCAATTTTCTCCCTTTACTTGAACCTGTAGTGTTGAATGCAACTTGCTGTATTAGTTTCCACTCCATAAGGGGGAGTCTGTGCTTTGCCATGCAAGACTATTTTTAGAGGCTCTCAGTTTTCTCACTGAAACTTTTGCAGGGGGCAGTGCCCAAAGTATGCACCTCTCATCAATGCATTCATTAGCTCAAATTTTTATTTAATAGTGGAAAACGTTGTGTAACTATACTATAAACTATAGTGTGTAAGTTTTTTTTCCCTTTTTCCAAATCCCAGCTTGTGTCGTTGGATGTCCACTGTGGCTTGCAGAAAGAAAACTAAGACAGAAATGAATGTTTGGATGATTTATTTCTCTTGCCACAGTTAGAACACCAATGTGACATTAGCCGTAACAGCATAGATCCAGAAGTGAAGGAGACTCGAGGTTGAGCTATAAAATTCACTCAAACTATCTCCAAAACCGTGCAACAAAATGACAGCAAAACACAGGCTGCTCAGACGATAATGTAAAAAAAAAAAGTAAAGAAAAAAGTCCTCCATATGGCCTGTCACTGTTTGCATTAAGGCACAAAACATAAATCGAATTCAGTGAGTTATGCCCACACATTATTAATAAAATTAGTTGTAAGCCCCGGTGAGCTGTAAAGCTAAGTAATCCACCATACTCCAGGTATGCTGAAGATACGTTATCTGCAATGGTCAAACTGAAGTTTCCCTAACTCTAATCTAAATCTTATCTAACGCAAAGGTTTCACATATTTAAGTAAATGAAAACCTGTTAATATCTGTTGCAGTAGAGTGACTTACTGTTTGACTACAACATGACTTTAAACAGGACATATACTTTAATACAGCTACATCTTTGGATAATTATTTTAAAGATCAAATGTACCTCTATATCCAAAGTTTCAAAGAAAGATTTTATCTCAGTAAAATCTGCTAACACCAACTGCATGTAAGAACAGTGGCGTGCAGGAGAAAGCTCTGTAAACCTCAGTAATAAAAGATAAAAAGACAGCAAGTCCTAACTGATCAGAGGACACTGCTTTACCAACAAAACAATGTATTCACTTGCATTTTCATAGTTGCACCAGAGCCCTTGAAATACTTGAAGTGTTTGAGTGTTTGAGTGCTCAGACAGACGTTTCTGGGCCTGGATGCATAGAAATTCTTCTCCTCTTCATTTCTTCTTCCCACTGTACTCCTGCAGCACTAAAGTCTGCTGCATGCTCCCTGTATTCAGTGAGTTATTTGAATCACCAGTTACCACTATCCTACCTCCCTCAGTGAGGCTTCAGGTAGACCCTCAGCTCGCTCACATGGTTGTCCCGTAAGTCACTTGGAATGGATTACCTCAACAAACGCTACAAAGAAAGAAGTGCGTCAATCTGTTCACTCTTAGATGAGTTAGTATTTTTATTACTTCCAATAAATCTGAAAATTAAGGTGTTTCATCATCAGATATATTGATTCTCTTTGGTTAAGTTTCAACCACACTTGACAATATATTAAACCTGAGCCATTCTGCCTTTAGTCCTTGAGCCAGGCCAGTAGATTCAGACTGTCACAGGGGCGACATGCTCAGCGAAGTGATGTGAGGCAGAGCCACCTGCAAGGGTAAAAATCACAAAATGATTACGTAAATTCAAGTGACATCCTCTAAACGTTGGAGTCCGCCTCATCCAGTTTCTGTACGGAGGGAATCGAGGGGATTGGACGTCTCTTCCTTCTCACAGCCGGGTCGGGCTGGCCTGTTTCCTGTGTAGCCACGGCAGGGTCAGGAAGAGGAACGGGGATGGGACGTCTCTTTTTGACAGAGGTGACGCTGGCGGCGCGTTCGCTGAGGATGCCTTGAGCCACACTTTCCATGTCATTGACAGTTGTGTGCATAGCATCGGCCATCTCTTGTTTAGCCGCAGAAACAAAGCTGGGGTCTACGGCCAGGGAGGCCAGGCCGCCTTGTACTAGAGCCTGGAAGAGACAACAAGATACATGCGGTAACACTTCTTCTTATTGTTACTGATGATGCAGCAATTTTATACTTGACATTTTACATAATGTTAATGGTGTGTTGTTTTTTTTTTTAACCCCACAGATGGCGGCATGCAGGCTCAGCTGTGGAACATTTGTAAACTACAGTGAGTATCTCTCTCAAAGAAATCTTAATCGCTAATCCAGCCTGAAATTGAAATATAATATCACAGCCCAGCTTTGATTCATGAAAGAAAGATTTTCTTACACTTACTACTGATGGTTTTCTAAAAAATATAATATAGAAATGGATTTGGCCTGTAAATGATAATCTGGTTTTTTTTATAGTTCTGTCCGAATCCAGACAGAGATGTAAAATCTCAAACCAAATTTCAGCAATCCAAAGTCCCAACCAAATTAAAACTAAACCTTAACTGTGTTTACTTTTAAGGAGAAATAAATCCAGAGGCGGGCAGTCAGATATTCTTTCTCACTTACCTCCTGAACGAGCTGGTCAGCTGCACTATGGTCATATTCGGGATCATAGGGAAACTGTAAAGAAAAGATATGCATCCGTACTTTGTTTATATGAGCTGTTCATAGTCATTTACACTGTCAGTCCTAGATAAAATGTTACCTGCGTTTTGTCTGTTCTCACTGTGAAGTTCCAGGAGCGCATGTTGTCTGAAAGAGGCAAAATAAAGACAGATGTAATGAATGATTATATGGAACATTTGAAATGATAGGTGCAATTCAAAAGGTGCATGTTACACCTTTGGTGCATTTGGACTTTTAGTCTCAATTAAAGAATTGTTTATATTTTTACAGTCTTATTATCAGCTTGTCCAACATTTAAACTGACTGATATCCAAGGACCTCTTGACATACCTGGCTCTACATCCTCACTTGGATTGTAAAACTCTTCGGGGCTACCTTCTCTATCAAATGTAAATCTGAAAGACAAAAAAAGTGTCAACCATCAGACACGATCAACCTGAGCTTATGTCATCTGTTCTCCTTGATAGATGGGAATGTTTTTGGTACTCACTCTGCAAAGGCGTTGTTGTTGGTGTTGTTCTTCGGAGCGGTTGCAGGGAAAAATTCAGTAGTGGGCATTAAGGCACCAGAGTCTGGTGGAGACTCGGGCTGGCTCTCAGAAAACTTCAGGGGCCGCTGATTGGTCATTTGCTGGGACTGAGTGTTGGTGGGCTCGGCAGAGAAAGTATCCATCCGGTTACCAAATAGACCGTGTGTACGCTGGAAATGAAGAGCAAGATGAGCACACTTGCATGTAGAATATCATATAAATATCAATATCAATATCAAATTGACAGTCACTCTGAACAATCTGTATTTTTCCCTTTTTTCTTAAGAATTCTACTATGTTGCAGTTGATAGTATTTCTCACCTGGTAGGGTGCCTCTTCTCCACCCTCCTCCATAGCTCTGTCCATCTCTTCCTCATTCTGCAGGTCTCCTGAAATGGCCCTGTGCATCTCTGGAGCAACTTCTTCATCGATACTCCTCAGGCCCGCCTAGATGAACATGGAGGATGAGGAAAAAGGAGCGCAAAAGTCACAGATCAGATATATCCAAGGTTACACCAAGTAAGTTGAGTTAATTGCATGTTGAAAAAATGTCATAGTATAGCATGTTGACCAAAAAAAAGAAAAAAAAGTTTGTGGTATAGTTATCCAAAATTGTCATAGTATAAGCCCCATAAAATAGCATGTCAAAAACAAGGCCAAAAATTACCAAAAACGTTATAATATAGTACAATGAAAAAATGGCTAATACAGCATAGTGTAGTATGACAAATCATCTCAAAAATGTCAAAACCGCTTATTATAGCTTGTAGAGACGCGACATAGTATAACATGTTGATAAAAGGGCCAAAAAAGGCCAAAAGATGTCATAATATAGCATGTCAAAAAAATGGCCAAAAACCGCATAGTGTAGTATGGCGTAAAAAGTCAAATTTCGAGATGTCCCAAAAATGGCTGAAAACCACTAATTATAGCTCAGAGAGAAGCCTCATAGGAAAGTGTTTCGGAAAGAGGGCCAAAAAAACCCCCAAAATGTCAGAATATGGTACGTTGAAAAAATGTATATAGTGTGCATAGTATGGCAAAAGATCTCAGATTTTGAAATGTTGCGAAGACGGTTGATAACACCTCAAAATAGTATAACATAGTAGTATGTTACAGAAACAGTCAAAAACATCATAATGTAGAATGTTTAAAAACTGACCGAAGAGGCAAGGCTATAGCATGGCAAAAATGTCAAAATATGACATGTCCCAAAAACGTGTGGAAACACCTCAAAATAGCATAAAATAATGTGCTGAGACACGCCATAACATTGAAAGTTGCAAAAATACTCAGAAACACCATAAAATAGCATCTTCAAAAAATGACTGAAAAGGCAAGGCTATAGTATGGCAAAAATGTCAAAATATGACATGTCCCAAAAACATGTGAAAACACCTTAAAACAGCATAAAATAGTGTGCTGAGACACGCCATAGCATTGAAAGTTGCAAAAATACTCAAAAACATCATAAAATAGCATGTTGAAAAAATGACCGAAAAGGCAAGGCTATAGTATGGCAAAAAAGTCAAAATATGACATGTCCCAAAAATGTCTGAAAACACCTCAAAATAGCATAAAATAGTGTGCTGAGACACGCCATAGCATTGAAAGTTGCAAAAATACTCAAAAACATCAGAAAATAGCATGTTTGAAAAATGACCGAAAAGGCAAGGCTATAGTATGGCAAAAATGTCAAAATATGACATGTCCCAAAAACGTCTGAAAACACCTCAAAACACCATAAAATAGCGTGCTGAGACATTGCAGAGCAAAGAAAGTTGCAAAAATACTCAGAAACATCAGAAAATAGCATGTTTGAAAAATGACCGAAAAGGCAAGGCTATAGTATGGCAAAAAAGTCAAAATATGACATGTCCCAAAAACATCTGAAAACACCTCAAAACAGCATAAAACAGCGTGCTGAGACACGCCATAGCATTGAAAGTTGCAAAAATACTCAAAAACATCATAAAATAGCATGTTTAAAAAATGACCGAAAAGGCAAGGCTATAGTATGGCAAAAATGTCAGAATATGACATGTCCCAAAAATGTCTGAAAACACCTCAAAATAGCATAAAATAGTGTGCTGAGACACGCCATAACATTGAAAGTTGCAAAAATACTCAGAAACATCAGAAAATAGCTTGTTGAAAAAATGACCGAAAAGGCAAGGCTATAGTATGGCAAAAAAGTCAAAATATGACATGTCCCAAAAACGGCTGAAAACACCTCAAAACACCATAAAATAGTGTGCTGAGACACGCCATAGCATTGAAAGTTGCAAAAATACTCAAAAACATCATAAAATAAAACTTTGAAAAAATGACCGAAAAGGCAAGGCTATAGTATGGCAAAAATGTCAAAATATGACATGTCCCAAAAATGTCTGAAAACACCTCAAAACAGCATAAAATAGTGTGCTGAGACACGCCATAGCATTGAAAGTTGCAAAAATACTCAAAAACATCATAAAATAGCTTGTTGAAAAAAATGACCGAAAAGGCAAGGCTATAGTATGGCAAAAATGTCAAAATATGACATGTCCCAAAAACGTCTGAAAACACCTCAAAACAGCATAAAATAGCGTGCTGAGACACGCCATAGCATTGAAAGTTGCAAAAATACTCAAAAACATCATAAAATAGCTTGTTGAAAAAATGACCGAAAAGGCAAGGCTATAGTATGGCAAAAAAGTAAAAATATGACATGTCCCAAAAACGTCTGAAAACACCTCAAAACAGCATAAAATAGCGTGCTGAGACACGCCATAGCATTGAAAGTTGCAAAAATACTCAAAAACATCAGAATATAGCATGTTGAAAAAATGACCGAAAAGGCAAGGCTATAGTATGGCAAAAAAGTCAAAATATGACATGTCCCAAAAACGGCTGAAAACACCTCAAAACAGCATAAAATAGCGTGCTGAGACATGCCAGAGCAAAGAAAGTTGCAAAAATACTCAAAAACATCATAAAATAGCTTGTTGAAAAAATGACCGAAAAGGCAAGGCTATAGTATGGCAAAAATGTCAAAATATGACATGTCCCAAAAACAGCCTAAAACACCTCAAAACACCATAAAATAGTGTGCTGAGACACGCCATAGCATTGAAAGTTGCAAAAATACTCAAAAACATCAGAAAATAGCATCTTCAAAAAATGACCGAAAAGGCAAGGCTATAGTATGGCAAAAATGTCAAAATATGACATGTCCCAAAAACGTCTGAAAACACCTCAAAACAGCATAAAATAGCGTGCTGAGACACACCATAGCACTGAAAGTTGCAAAAATACTCAAAAACATCATAAAATAGCATGTTGAAAAAATGACTGAAAAGGCAAGGCTATAGTATGGCAAAAATGTCAAAATATGACATGTCCCAAAAACGTCTGAAAACACCTCAAAACAGCATAAAATAGCGTGCTGAGACACGCCATAGCATTGAAAGTTGCAAAAATACTCAAAAACATCATAAAATAGCATGTTGAAAAAATGACCGAAAAGGCAAGGCTATAGTATGGCAAAAATGTCAAAATATGACATGTCCCAAAAATGTCTGAAAACACCTCAAAACAGCATAAAATAGCGTGCTGAGACACGCCATAGCATTGAAAGTTGCAAAAATACTCAAAAACATCATAAAATAGCATGTTGAAAAAATGACCGAAAAGGCAAGGCTATAGTATGGCAAAAATGTCAAAATATGACATGTCCCAAAAACGTCTGAAAACACCTCAAAACAGCATAAAATAGCGTGCTGAGACACGCCATAGCATTTAAAGTTGCAAAAATACTCAAAAACATCATAAAATAGCATGTTGAAAAAATGACCGAAAAGGCAAGGCTATAGTATGGCAAAAATTTCAAAATATGACATGTCCCAAAAACATGTGAAAACACCTCAAAACAGCATAAAATAGCGTGCCGAGACATGCCAGAGCAAAGAAAGTTGCAAAAATACTCAAAAACATCATAAAATAGCATGGTGAAAAAATGACCGAAAAGGCAAGGCTATAGTATGGCAAAAATGTCAAAATATGACATGTCCCAAAAACGTCTGAAAACACCTCAAAACAGCATAAAATAGCGTGCTGAGACATTGCAGAGCAAAGAAAATTGCAAAAATACTCAAAAACATCATAAAATAGCTTGTTGAAAAAATGACCGAAAAGGCAAGGCTATAGTATGGCAAAAATGTCAAAATATGACATGTCCCAAAAATGTCTGAAAACACCTCAAAACAGCATAAAATAGCGTGCTGAGACACGCCATAGCATTGAAAGTTGCAAAAATACTCAAAAACATCATAAAATAGCATGTTGAAAAAATGACCGAAAAGGCAAGGCTATAGTATGGCAAAAATGTCAAAATATGACATGTCCCAAAAATGTCTGAAAACACCTCAAAACAGCATAAAATAGCGTGCTGAGACACGCCAGGGCATTGAGAGTTGCAAAATACTCAAAAACATCATAACATAGCTTGTTGAAAAAATGACCGAAAAGGCAAGGCTATAGTATGGCAAAAATGTCAAAATATGACATGTCCCAAAAACGTCTGAAAACACCTCAAAACAGCATAAAATAGCGTGCTGAGACACGCCATAGCATTGAAAGTTGCAAAAATACTCAAAAACATCAGAAAATAGCATGTTTAACAAATGACCGAAAAGGCAAGGCTATAGTATGGCAAAAAAGTCAAAATATGACATGTCCCAAAAATGTCTGAAAACACCTCAAAATAGCATAAAATAGCGTGCTGAGACATTGCAGAGCAAAGAAAATTGCAAAAATACTCAAAAACATCATAAAATAGCATGTTGAAAAAATGACCGAAAAGGCAAGGCTATAGTATGGCAAAAATGTCAAAATATGACATGTCCCAAAAACGTCTGAAAACACCTCAAAACAGCATAAAATAGCGTGCTGAGACACGCCATAGCATTGAAAGTTGCAAAAATACTCAAAAACATCAGAAAATAGCTTGTTGAAAAAATGACCGAAAAGGCAAGGCTATAGTATGGCAAAAATGTCAAAATATGACATGTCCCAAAAACGGCTGAAAACACCTCAAAACACCATAAAATAGTGTGCTGAGACACGCCATAGCATTGAAAGTTGCAAAAATACTCAAAAACATCATAAAATAGCATGTTGAAAAAATGACCGAAAAGGCAAGGCTATAGTATGGCAAAAATGTCAAAATATGACATGTCCCAAAAATGTCTGAAAACACCTCAAAACAGCATAAAACAGCTTGCTGAGACACGCTATAGCATTGAAAGTTGCAAAATACTCAAACACATCATAAAATAGCATGTTGAAAAACTGACCGAAAAGGCAAGGCTATAGTATGGCAAAAACGTCAAAATATGACATATCCCAAAAAGCGATCTGAAAACACCTCAAAACAGCATAAAATAGCGTGCTGAGACACGCCATAGCATTGAAAGTTGCAAAATACTCAAAAACATCATAAAATAGCATGTTGAAAAATGACCGAAAAGGCAAGGCTATAGTATGGCAAAAATGTCAAAATATGACATGTCCCAAAAACGTCTGAAAACACCTCAAAACAGCATAAAATAGCGTGCTGAGACACGCCATAGCATTGAAAGTTGCAAAAATACTCAAAAACATCATAAAATAGCATGTTGAAAAAATGACCGAAAAGGCAAGGCTATAGTATGGCAAAAATGTCAAAATATGACATGTCCCAAAAACATGTGAAAACACCTCAAAACAGCATAAAATAGCGTGCTGAGACACGCCATAGCATTGAAAACTGCAAAAATACTCAAAAACATCATAAAATAGCATGTTGAGAAAATGACCGAAAAGGCAAGGCTACAGTATGGAAAAAAATATCAAAGTGTGACATGTCCCAAAAATGTCTGAAAACACCTGAAAACAGCATAAGATAGCGTGCTGAGACATGCCAGAGCAAAGAAAGTTGCAAAAATACTCAAAAACATCATAAAATAGCATGTTGAAAAAAATGACCGAAAAGGCAAGGCTATAGTATGGCAAAATGTCAAAATATGACATGTCCCAAAAACCTCTGAAAACACCTCAAAACAGCATAAAATAGCGTGCTGAGACACGCCATAGCATTGAAAGTTGCAAAAATACTCAAAAACATCATAAAATAGCATGTTGAAAAAATGACCGAAAAGGCAAGGCTATAGTATGGCAAAAATGTCAAAATATGACATGTCCCAAAAACGTCTGAAAACACCTCAAAACAGCATAAAATAGCGTGCTGAGACACGCCATAGCATTGAAAGTTGCAAAAATACTCAAAAACATCATAAAATAGCATGTTGAAAAAATGACCGAAAAGGCAAGGCTATAGTATGGCAAAAATGTCAAAATATGACATGTCCCAAAATGTCTGAAAACACCTCAAAACAGCATAAAATAGCGTGCTGAGACACGCCATAGCATTGAAAGTTGCAAAAATACTCAAAAACATCATAAAATAGCATGTTGAAAAAATGACCGAAAAGGCAAGGCTATAGTATGGCAAAAATGTCAAAATATGACATGTCCCAAAAATGGCTGAAAACACCTCAAAACAGCATAAAATAGCGTGCTGAGACACGCCATAGCATTGAAAGTTGCAAAAATACTCAAAAACATCAGAATATAGCATGTTGAAAAAATGACCGAAAAGGCAAGGCTATAGTATGGCAAAAAAGTCAAAATATGACATGTCCCAAAAATGTCTGAAAACACCTCAAAACAGCATAAAATAGCGTGCTGAGACATGCCAGAGCAAAGAAAGTTGCAAAAATACTCAAAAACATCATAAAATAGCATGTTGAAAAAATGACCGAAAAGGCAAGGCTATAGTATGGCAAAAATGTCAAAATATGACATGTCCCAAAAACCTCTGTAAACACCTCAAAACAGCATAAAATAGCGTGCTGAGACACACCATAGCACTGAAAGTTGCAAAAATACTCAAAAACATCATAAAATAGCATGTTGAAAAAATGACCGAAAAGGCAAGGCTATAGTATGGCAAAAATGTCAAAATATGACATGTCCCAAAAACATGTAAAAACACCTCAAAACAGCATAAAATAGCGTGCTGAGACACGCCATAGCATTGAAAGTTGCAAAAATACTCAAAAACATCATAAAATAGCATGTTGAAAAATGACCGAAAAGGCAAGGCTATAGTATGGCAAAAAAGTCAAAATATGACATTTCCCAAAAACGTCTGAAAACACCTCAAAACAGCATAAAACAGCGTGCTGAGACACGCCATAGCATTGAAAGTTGCAAAAATACTCAAAAACATCATAAAATAGCATCTTCAAAAAATGACCATGAAGGCAAGGCTATAGTATGGCAAAAATTTCAAAATATGACATGTCCCAAAAACATGTGAAAACACCTCAAAACAGCATAAAATAGCGTGCCGAGACATGCCAGAGCAAAGAAAGTTGCAAAAATACTCAAAAACATCATAAAATAGCATGTTGAAAAAATGACCGAAAAGGCAAGGCTATAGTATGGCAAAAAAGTCAAAATATGACATGTCCCAAATACATCTGAAAACACCTCAAAACAGCATAAAATAGCGTGCTGAGACACGCCATAGCAAAGAAAGTTGCAAAAATACTCAAAAACATCATAAAATAGCATGTTGAAAAAATGACCCAAAAGGCAAGGCTATAGTATGGCAAAAATGTCAAAATATGACATGTCCCAAAAACGTCTGAAAACACCTCAAAACAGCATAAAATAGCGTGCTGAGACATTGCAGAGCAAAGAAAGTTGCAAAAATACTCAAAAACATCATAAAATAGCATGTTTAAAAAATGACCGAAAAGGCAAGGCTATAGTATGGCAAAAAAGTAAAAATATGACATGTCCCAAAAACGTCTGAAAACACCTCAAAACAGCATAAAATAGCGTGCTGAGACACGCCATAGCATTGAAAGTTGCAAAAATACTCAAAACATCAGAAAATAGCTTGTTGAAAAAATGACCGAAAAGGCAAGGCTATAGTATGGCAAAAATGTCAAAATATGACATGTCCCAAAAACATGTAAAAACACTTCAAAACAGCATAAAATAGCGTGCTGAGACACGCCATAGCATTGAAAGTCTCAAAAATACTCAAAAACATCAGAATATAGCATGTTGAAAAAATGACCAAAAAGGCAAGGCTATAGTATGGCAAAAATTTCAAAATATGACATGTCCCAAAAACGTCTGAAAACACCTCAAAACAGCATAAAATAGCGTGCTGAGACACGCCATAGCATTGAAAGTTGCAAAAATACTCAAAAACATCATAAAATAGCATGTTGAAAAAATGACCGAAAAGGCAAGGCTATAGTATGGCAAAAATGGCAAAATATGACTGTTGCGCGCTCCGGCGGTTGATGCCTGTGTTTTTTTTCTTTTTCTTTTGCTTTCTCTCTCCATGATTGTACGTCTGTGTTTCTCTTGTCCTCCAGGTGCTCCAAATCACAGGGAGGCGATAAAAGGCAGGGCGATGATGACGCTCGGCTTCTCTCAGTGTTTAACTCATCATTGACGGTTGACGCAGGCCACAGCAAACTACAGGAAAGAGTAGAGCGATTGTCCCTCTTCTGAGCTACCCTTTTTTTTTATACTGCTTAGGATCGTAGTTTGGGATTGGAGGTCACCAGCAGCCCAGGTTTTTGGTCTTTGTTTTATAGTGTTTTTTTGGTTAGGGGATGAGCTGGGTCCGACGGGTCGCTGCTTTGTTAGCAAAGAGACTCCCTATTTTTTGTTTGTTTTAGTCGGGGTGCCCAACTCCCTCCATTGGTGTTTGATTACTTGTTATTTAAAGGTTTTGCTAATAAACTGGCAGTTTTGTTTCATGGCTCCGTGTGGCGTTCTTTTATGCGTTCCGCCATTCTCTGAGCCTTGTTCTGTGTATGGCCGTAACAATAACATGCCCCCAAAACAGCTGAAAAATCCTCAAAACAGCATAAAATACTGTGCTGAGAGACACCATAGCAAAGAAAGTTGCAAAAATACTCAAAAACATCATAAAATAGCATGTTGAAAAAATGACCGAAAAGGCAAGGCTATAGTATGGCAAAAATGTCAAATTATGACATGTCCCAAAAACGTCTGAAAACACCTCAAAACAGCATAAAATAGCGTGCTGAGACATGCCAGAGCAAAGAAAGTTGAAAAAATACTCAAAAACATCATAAAATAGCATGTTGAAAAAATGACCGAAAAGGCAAGGCTATAGTATGGCAAAAATGTCAAAATATGACATGTCCAAAAAAAGTCTGAAAACACCTCAAAACAGCATAAAACAGCGTGCTGAGACACGCCATAGCATTGAAAGTTGCAAAAATACTCAAAAACATCATAAAATAGCATGTTGAAAAAATGACCGAAAAGGCAAGGCTATAGTATGGCAAAAATGTCAAAATATGACATGTCCCAAAAACGTCTGAAAACACCTCAAAACAGCATAATACAGCGTGCTGAGACACGCCAGAGCAAAGAAAGTTGCAAAAATACTCAAAAACATCATAAAATAGCATGTTGAAAAAATGACCGAAAAGGCAAGGCTATAGTATGGCAAAAATGTCAAAATATGACATGTCCCAAAAACGTCTGAAAACACCTCAAAACAGCATAAAATAGCGTGCTGAGACATGCCAGAGCAAAGAAAGTTGCAAAAATACTCAAAAACATCATAAAATAGCATGTTGAAAAAATGACCGAAAAGGCAAGGCTATAGTATGGCAAAAATGTCAAAATATGACATGTCCCAAAAACGGCTGAAAACACCTCAAAACAGCATAAAACAGCGTGCTGAGACATGCCATAGCATTGAAAGTTGCAAAAAATACTCAAAAACATCATAAAATAGCATGTTGAAAAAATGACCGAAAAGGCAAGGCTATAGTATGGCAAAAAAGTCAAAATATGACATGTCCCAAAAACGTCTGAAAACACCTCAAAACAGCATAAAATAGCGTGCTGAGACACGCCATAGCATTGAAAACTGCAAAAATACTCAAAAACATCATAAAATAGCATGTTGAAAAAATGACTAAAAAGGCAAGGCTATAGTATGGCAAAAATGTCAAAATATGACATGTCCCAAAAGCGATCTGAAAACACCTCAAAACAGCATAAAATAATGTGCTGAGACATGCCAGTGCAAAGAAAGTTGCAAAAATACTCAAAAACATCATAAAATAGCATGTTGAAAAAATGACAAAAAAGGCAAGGCTATAGTATGGCAAAAATGTCAAAATATGACATGTCCAAAAAACGTCTGAAAACACCTCAAAACAGCATAAAATAGCGTGCTGAGACATGCCAAAGCAAAGAAAGTTGCAAAAATACTCAAAAACATCATAAAATAGCATGTTGAAAAAATGACCGAAAAGGCAAGGCTATAGTATGGCAAAAATGTCAAAATATGACATGTCCCAAAAACGTCTGAAAACACCTCAAAACAGCATAAAATAGCGTGCTGAGACATGCCAGAGCAAAGAAAGTTGCAAAAATACTCAAAAACATCATAAAATAGCATGTTGAAAAAATGACAAAAAAGGCAAGGCTAGTATGGCACAAATGTCACAATATGACATGTCCAAAAACGATCTGAAAACACCTCAAAACAGCATAAAATAAGCGTGCTGAGACATGCCAGAGCAAAGAAAGTTGCAAAAATACTCAAAAACATCATAAAATAGCATGTTGAAAAATGACCGAAAAGGCAAGGCTATAGTATGGCAAAAATGTCAAAATATGACATGTCCCAAAAACGTCTGAAAACACCTCAAAACAGCATAAAACAGCGTGCTGAGACACGCCAGAGCAAAGAAAGTTGCAAAAATACTCAAAAACATCATAAAATAGCATGTTGAAAAAATGACCGAAAAGGCAAGGCTATAGTATGGCAAAAAAGTCAAAATATGACATGTCCCAAAAACGTCTGAAAACACCTCAAAACAGCATAAAACAGCGTGCTGAGACACGCCATAGCATTGAAAACTGCAAAAATACTCAAAAACATCATAAAATAGCATGTTGAAAAAATGACAAAAAAAGCAAGGCTATAGTATGGCAAAAATGTCAAAATATGACATGTCCCAAAAACATCTAAAAACACCTCAAAACAGCATAAAACATCATGCTGAGACATGCCATAGCATTGAAAGTTGCAAAAAAATACTCAAAAACATCATAAAATAGCATGTTGAAAAAATGACCAAAAAGGCAAGGCTATAGTATGGCAAAAATGTCAAAATATGACATGTACGAAAAACGGCTGAAAACACCTCACAACAGCATAAAACAGCGTACGGAGACACGCCAGAGCAAAGAAAGTTGCAAAAATACTCAAAAACATCATAAAATAGCATGTTGAAAAAATGACAGAAGAGGCAAGGCTATAGTATGGCAAAATGTCAAAATATGACATGTCCCAAAAACGATCTGAAAACACCTCAAAACAGCATAAAATAGCGTGCTGAGACATGCCAGAGCAAAGAAAGTTGCAAAATACTCAAAAACATCATAAAATAGCATGTTGAAAAATGACCGAAAAAGGCAAGGCTATAGTATGGCAAAAATGTCAAAATATGACATGTCCCAAAAACATCTGAAAACACCTCAAAACAGCACAAAATAGCGTGCTGAGACACGCCATAGCATTGAAAGTTGCAAAAATACTCAAAAACATCATAAAATAGCATGTTGAAAAAATGATCGAAAAGGCAAGGCTATAGTATGGCAAAAAAGTCAAAATATGACATGTCCCAAAAACGTCTGAAAACACCTCAAAACAGCATAAAACATCATGCTGAGACATGCCATAGCATTGAAAACTGCAAAAATACTCAAAAACATCATAAAATAGCATGTTGAAAAATGACCGAAAAGGCAAGGCTATAGTATGGCAAAAATGGCAAAATATGACATGTCCCAAAAACGTCTGAAAACACCTCAAAACAGCATAAAACAGCGTGCTGAGACACGCCATAGCATTGAAAACTGCAAAAATACTCAAAAACATCATAAAATAGCATGTTGAAAAAATGACCGAAAAGGCAAGGCAATAGTATGGCAAAAAGTCAAAATATGACATGTCCCAAAACGTCTGAAAACACCTCAAAACAGCATAAAATAGCGTGCTGAGACACGCCATAGCATTGAAAACTGCAAAAATACTCAAAAACATCATAAAATAGCATGTTGAAAAAATGACAGAAGAGGCAAGGCCATAGTATGGCAAAAAAGTCAAAATATGACATGTCCCAAAAACATCTGAAAACACCTCAAAACACCATAAAATAACGTGCTGAGACATGCCAGAGCAAAGAAAGTTGCAAAAATACTCAAAAACATCATAAAATAGCATGTTGAAAAAATGACCGAAAAGGCAAGGCTATAGTATGGCAAAAATGTCAAAATATGACATGTCCTAAAACGATCTGAAAACACCTCAAAACAGCATAAAATAGCGTGCTGAGACATGCCAGAGCAAAGAAAGTTACAAAAATACTCAAAAACATCATAAAATAGCATGTTGAAAAAATGACAAAAAAGGCAAGGCTATAGTATGGCAAAAATGTCAAAATATGACATGTCCCAAAAACGTCTGAAAACACCTCAAAACAGCATAAAACAGCGTGCTGAAACATGCCATAGCATTGAAAGTTGCAAAAATACTCAAAAACATCATAAAATAGCATGTTGAAAAAATGACAAAGAAGAGCAAAGGCTATAGTATGGCAAAAATGTCAAAATATGACATGTCCCAAAAAGCGGCTGAAAACACCTCAAAACAGCATAAAATAGCGTGCTGAGACACGCCATAGCATTGAAAACTGCAAAAATACTCCAAAACATCATAAAATAGCATGTTGAAAAAATGACAAAAAAGGCAAGGCTATAGTATGGCAAAAATGTCAAAATATGACATGTCCCAAAAACGGCTGAAAACACCTCAAAACAGAATAAAATAGCGTGCTGAGACATGCCAGAGCAAAGAAAGTTGCAAAAATACTCAAAAACATCATAAAATAGCATGTTGAAAAAATGACCGAAAAGGCAAGGCTATAGTATGGCAAAAATGTCAAAATATGACATGTCCCAAAAACGTCTGAAAACACCTAAAAACAGCATAAAATAGCGTGCTGAAACATGCCATAGCATTGAAAGTTGCAAAAATACTCAAAAACATCATAAAATAGCATGTTGAAAAAATGACCGAAAAGGCAAGGCTATAGTATGGCAAAAATGTAAAGATATGACATGTCCCAAAAACGATCTGAAAACACCTCAAAACAGCATAAAATAGCGTGCTGAGACATGCCATAGCATTGAAAACTGCAAAAATACTCAAAAACATCATAAAATAGCATGTTGAAAAAATGACCGAAAAGGCAAGGCTATAGTATGGCAAAAATGTCAAAATATGCCCTGTCCCAAAAACATCTGAAAACACCTCAAAAAAGCATAAAAAAAGCATGCTGGGACATGACATAGCATAGGATGTTGCAAAAATAGCCAAAAACATCATAAAATAGCATGTTGAAAAATGACCGAAAAGGCAAGGCTATAGTATGGCAAAAATGTCAAATTATGACATGTCCCAAAAACGTCTGAAAACACCTCAAAACAGCATAAAACAGCGTGCTGAGACACGCCAGAGCAAAGAAAGTTGCAAAAATACTCAAAAACATCATAAAATAGCATGTTGAAAAAATGACCAAAAAGGCAAGGCTATAGTATGGCAAAAATGTCAAAATATGACATGTCCAAAAAAAGTCTGAAAACACCTCAAAACAGCATAAAACAGCGTGCTGAGACAAGCCATAGCATTAAAAGTTGCAAAAATAGTCGAAAACATCATAAAATCATATGTTGAAAAAATGACCCAAAAGGCAAGGCTATAGTATGGCAAAAATGTCAAAATATGACATGTCCCAAAAACGGCTGAAAACACCTCAAAACAGCATAAAATAGCGTGCTGAGACATGCCATAGCATTGAAAACTGCAAAAATACTCAAAAACATCATAAAATAGCATGTTGAAAAATGACCCGAAAAGGCAAGGCTATAGTATGGCAAAAATGTCAAAATATGACATGTCCCAAAAACATCTGAAAACACCTCAAAACAGCATAAAACAGCGTGCTGAGACACGCCATAGCATTGAAAGTTGCAAAAATACTCAAAAACATCATAAAATAGCATGTTGAAAAAATGACCAAAAAGGCAAGGCTATAGTATGGCAAAAATGTCAAAATATGACATGTCCCAAAAACGTCTGAAAACACCTCAAAACAGCATAAAACAGCGTGCTGAGACACGCCAGAGCAAAGAAAGTTGCAAAAATACTCAAAAACATCATAAAATAGCATGTTGAAAAAATGACCAAAAAGGAAAGGCAATAGAATGGCAAAATGTCAAAATATGACATGTCCAAAAAGCGATCTGAAAACACCTCAAAACAGCATAAAACAATGTGCTGAGACACACCATAACATTGAAAGTTGCAAAAATACTCAAAAACATCATGAAATAGCATGTTGAAAAAATGACCGAAAAGGCAAGGCTATAGTATGGCAAAAAAGTAAAAATATGACATGTCCCAAAAACGTCTGAAAACACCTCAAAACACCATAAAATAGTGTGCCGAGACATGCCAGAGCAAAGAAAGTTGCAAAAATACTCAAAAACATCATAAAATAGCATGTTGAAAAAATGACAAAAAAGGCAAGGCTATAGTATGGCAAAAATGTCAAAATATGACATGTCCCAAAAACGGCTGAAAACACCTCAAAACAGCATAAAACAGTGTGCTGAGACATGCCATAGCATTGAAAGTTGCAAAAAATACTCAAAACATCATAAAATAGCATGTTGAAAAAATGACAAAAAGGCAAGGCTATAGTATGGCAAAAAAGTCAAAATATGACATGTCCCAAAAACGTCTGAAAACACCTCAAAACAGCATAAAACAGCGTGCTGAGACACGCCATAGCATTGAAAGTTGCAAAAATACTCAAAAACATCATAAAATAGCATGTTGAAAAAATGATCGAAAAGGCAAGGCTATAGTATGGCAAAAATGGCAAAATATGACATGTCCCAAAAACGTCTGAAAACACCTCAAAACAGCATAAAATAGCGTGCTGAGACACGCCATAGCATTGAAAACTGCAAAAATACTCAAAAACATCATAAAATAGCATGTTGAAAAAATGACCGAAAAGGCAAGGCTATAGTATGGCAAAAAAGTCAAAATATGACATGTCCCAAAAACGTCTGAAAACACCTCAAAACAGCATAAAATAGCGTGCTGAGACACGCCATAGCATTGAAAACTACAAAAATACTCCAAAACATCATAAAATAGCATGTTGAAAAAATGACCGAAAAGGCAAGGCTATAGTATGGCAAAAAAGTCAAAATATGACATGTCCCAAAAACATCTGAAAACACCTCAAAACAGCATAAAACAGCGTGCTGAGACACGCCATAGCATTGAAAACTGCAAAAATACTCAAAACATCATAAAATAGCATGTTGAAAAAATGACAAAAAAGGCAAGGCTATAGTATGGCAAAAATGTCAAAATATGACATGTCCCAAAAACATCTAAAAACACCTCAAAACAGCATAAAACATCATGCTGAGACATGCCATAGCATTGAAAGTTGCAAAAATACTCAAAAACATCATAAAATAGCATGTTGAAAAAATGACCGAAAAGGCAAGGCTATAGTATGGCAAAAATGTCAAAATATGACATGTCCCAAAAACGTCTGAAAACACCTCAAAACAGCATAAAATAGCGTGCTGAGACATGCCAGAGCAAAGAAAGTTGCAAAAATACTCAAAAACATCATAAAATAGCATGTTGAAAAAATGACAGAAAAGGCAAGGCTATAGTATGGCAAAAATGTCAAAATATGACATGTCCCAAAAACATGTGAAAACACCTCAAAACAGCATAAAACAGCGTGCTGAGACACGCCATAGCATTGAAAGTTGCAAAATACTCAAAAACATCATAAAATAGCATGTTGAAAAAATGACCGAAAAGGCAAGGCTATAGTATGGCAAAAATGGCAAAATATGACATGTCCCAAAAACGTCTGAAAACACCTCAAAACAGCATAAAATAGTGTGCTGAGACATGCCAGAGCAAAGAAAGTTGCAAAAATACTCAAAAACATCATAAAATAGCATGTTGAAAAAATGACAAAAAAGGCAAGGCTATAGTATGGCAAAAATGTCAAAATATGACATGTCCCAAAAACGGCTGAAAACACCTCAAAACAGCATAAAACAGTGTGCTGAGACATGCCATAGCATTGAAAGTTGCAAAAAATACTCAAAAACATCATAAAATAGCATGTTGAAAAAATGACCGAAAAGGCAAGGCTATAGTATGGCAAAAATGTCAAAATATGACATGTCCCAAAAACGTCTGAAAACACCTCAAAACAGCATAAAATAGCGTGCTGAGACATGCCATAGCATTGAAAGTTGCAAAAATACTCAAAAACATCATAAAATAGCATGTTGAAAAAATGATCGAAAAGGCAAGGCTATAGTATGGCAAAAATGGCAAAATATGACATGTCCCAAAAACGTCTGAAAACACCTCAAAACAGCATAAAATAGCGTGCTGAGACACGCCATAGCATTGAAAACTGCAAAAATACTCAAAAACATCATAAAATAGCATGTTGAAAAAATGACCGAAAAGGCAAGGCTATAGTATGGCAAAATGTCAAAATATGACATGTCCCAAAAACGTCTGAAAACACCTCAAAACAGCATAAAATAGCGTGCTGAGACACGCCATAGCATTGAAAACTACAAAAATACTCCAAAACATCATAAAATAGCATGTTGAAAAAATGACCGAAAAGGCAAGGCTATAGTATGGCAAAAAAGTCAAAATATGACATGTCCCAAAAACGTCTGAAAACACCTCAAAACAGCATAAAACAGCATGCTGAGACACGCCATAGCATTGAAAAACTGCAAAATACTCAAAAACATCATAAAATAGCATGTTGAAAAAATGACCGAAAAGGCAAGGCTATAGTATGGCAAAAAAGTCAAAATATGACATTTCCCAAAAACCTCTGAAAACACCTAAAAACAGCATAAAACATCATGCTGAGACATGCCATAGCACTGAAAGTTGCAAAAATACTCAAAAACATCATAAAATAGCATGTTGAAAAAATGACAGAAGAGGCAAGGCTATAGTATGGCAAAAATGTCAAAATATGACATGTCCCAAAAACATCTGAAAACACCTCAAAACAGCATAAAATAGCGTGCTGAGACATGCCAGAGCAAAGAAAGTTGCAAAAATACTCAAAAACATCATAAAATAGCATGTTGAAAAATGACAGAAAAGGCAAGGCTATAGTATGGCAAAATGTCAAAATATGACATGTCCCAAAAACATCTGAAAACACCTCAAAAACAGCACAAAATAAGCGTGCTGAGACACGCCATAGCATTGAAAGTTGCAAAAATACTCAAAAACATCATAAAATAGCATGTTGAAAAATTACCGAAAAGGCAAGGCTATAGTATGGCAAAATGGTAAAATATGACATGTCCCAAAAACGTCTGAAAACACCTCACAACGGCAGAAAATAGCGTGCTGAGACACACCACAGCAAAGAAAGTTGCAAAAATACTCAAAAACATCATAAAATAGCATGTTGAAAAAATGACAAAAAAGGCAAGGCTATAGTATGGCAAAAATGTCAAAATATGACATGTCCCAAAAACGTCTGAAAACACCTCAAAACAGCATAAAACAGCTTGCTGAGACACGCTATAGCATTTAAAGTTGCAGAAATACTCAAAAACATCATAAAATAGCATGTTGTAAAAATGACCGAAAAGGCAAGGCTATAGTATGGCAAAATCGTCAAAATATGACATGTCTCAAAAACTTCTGAAAACACCTCAAAACAACATAAAATAGCGTCCTAAGACATGCCACAGCAAAGAAAGTTGCAAAAATACCCAAAAACATCATAAAATAGCATGTTGAAAAAATGACGAAAAGGCAAGGCTATAGTATGGCAAAAATGTCAAAATATGACATTTCCCAAAACGTCTGAAAACACCTCAAAACAGCATAAAATAGCGTGCTGAGACACGCAATAGCATTGAAAACTGCAAAAATACTCAAAAACATCATAAAATAGCATGTTGAAAAAATGACTAAAAAGGCAAGGCTATAGTATGGCAAAAATGTCAAAATATGACATGTCCCAAAAACGTCTGAAAACACCTCAAAACAGCATAAAATAGCGTGCTGAGACACGCCAGAGCAAAGAAAGTTGCAAAAATACTCAAAAACATCATAAAATAGCATGTTGAAAAAATGACCGAAAAGGCAAGGCTATAGTATGGCAAAAATGTCAAAATATGACATGTCCCAAAAACGGCTGAAAACACCTCAAAACAGCATAAAACAGCGTGCTGAGACATGCCATAGCATTGAAAGTTGCAAAAAATACTCAAAAACATCATAAAATAGCATGTTGAAAAAATGACCAAAAAGGCAAGGCTATAGTATGGCAAAAAAGTCAAAATATGACATGTCCAAAAAACGTCTGAAAACACCTCAAAACAGCATAAAATAGCGTGCTGAGACACGCCATAGCATTGAAAGCTGCAAAAATACTCAAAAACATCATAAAATAGCACGTTGAAAAAATGACAAAAAAGGCAAGGCTATAGTATGGCAAAAATGGCAAAATATGACATGTCCCAAAAACGTCTGAAAACACCTCAAAACAGCATAAAATAGCGTGCTGAGACACGCCATAGCATTGAAAACTGCAAAAATACTCAAAAACATCATAAAATAGCATGTTGAAAAAATGACCGAAAAGGCAAGGCTATAGTATGGCAAAAAAGTCAAAATATGACATGTCCCAAAAACGTCTGAAAACACCTCAAAACAGCATAAAATAGCGTGCTGAGACACGCCATAGCATTGAAAACTACAAAAATACTCCAAAACATCATAAAGTAGCATGTTGAAAAAATGACCCAAAAGGCAAGGCTATAGTATGGCAAAAATGTCAAAATATGACATGTCCCAAAAACGGTTGAAAACACCTCAAAACAGCATAAAACAATGTGCTGAGACACACCATAACATTGAAAGTTGCAAAAATACTCAAAAACATCATAAAATAGCATGTTGAAAAAATGACAAAAAAGGCAAGGCTATAGTATGGCAAAAATGTCAAAATATGACATGTCCCAAAAACGTCTGAAAACACCTCAAAACAGCATAAAACATCATGCTGAGACATGCCATAGCACTGAAAGTTGCAAAAAATACTCAAAAACATCATAAAATAGCATGTTGAAAAAATGACCGAAAAGGCAAGGCTATAGTATGGCAAAAAAGTCAAAATATGACATGTACGAAAAACGGCTGAAAACACCTCACAACAGCATAAAACAGCGTACGGAGACACGCCAGAGCAAAGAAAGTTGCAAAAATACTCAAAAACATCATAAAATAGCATGTTGAAAAAATGACAGAAGAGGCAAGGCTATAGTATGGCAAAAATGTCAAAATATGACATGTCCCAAAAACGTCTGAAAACACCTCAAAACAGCATAAAATAGCGTGCTGAGACATGCCAGAGCAAAGAAAGTTGCAAAAATACTCAAAAACATCATAAAATAGCATGTTGAAAAAATGACAGAAAAGGCAAGGCTATAGTATGGCAAAAAAGTCAAAATATGACATGTCCCAAAAACATCTGAAAACACCTCAAAACAGCATAAAATAGCGTGCTGAGACACGCCATAGCATTGAAAGCTGCAAAAATACTCAAAAACATCATAAAATAGCATGTTGAAAAAATGACAAAAAAGGCAAGGCTATAGTATGGCAAAAATGTCAAAATATGACATGTCCCAAAAACGGCTGAAAACACCTCAAAACAGCATAAAACATCATGCTGAGACATGCCATAGCATTGAAAGTTGCAAAAAATACTCAAAAACATCATAAAATAGCATGTTGAAAAAATGACCGAAAAGGCAAGGCTATAGTATGGCAAAAATGTCAAAATATGACATGTCCCAAAAACGTCTGAAAACACCTCAAAACAGCATAAAATAGCGTGCTGAGACACGCCATAGCATTGAAAACTGCAAAAATACTCCAAAACATCATAAAATAGCATGTTGAAAAAATGACCGAAAAGGCAAGGCTATAGTATGGCAAAAAAGTCAAAATATGACATGTCCCAAAAACGTCTGAAAACACCTCAAAACAGCATAAAACAGCGTGCTGAGACACGCCATAGCATTGAAAACTGCAAAAATACTCAAAAACATCATAAAATAGCATGTTGAAAAATGACAAAAAAGGCAAGGCTATAGTATGGCAAAATGTCAAAATATGACATGTCCAAAAACATCTGAAAACACCTCAAAACAGAATAAAATAGCGTGCTGAGACATGCCAGAGCAAAGAAAGTTGCAAAAATACTCAAAAACATCATAAAATAGCATGTTGAAAAAATGACCGAAAAGGCAAGGCTATAGTATGGCAAAAATGTCAAAATATGACATGTCCCAAAAACGTCTGAAAACACCTCAAAACAGCATAAAACATCATGCTGAGACATGCCATAGCATTGAAAGTTGCAAAAAATACTCAAAAACATCATAAAATAGCATGTTGAAAAAATGACCAAAAAGGCAAGGCTATAGTATGGCAAAAATGTCAAAATATGACATGTACGAAAAACGTCTTAAAACACCTCAAAACAGCATAAAACAGCGTACGGAGACACGCCAGAGCAAAGAAAGTTGCAAAAATACTCAAAAACATCATAAAATAGCATGTTGAAAAAATGACAGAAGAGGCAAGGCTATAGTATGGCAAAAATGTCAAAATATGACATGTCCCAAAAACGTCTGAAAACACCTCAAAACAGCATAAAATAGCGTGCTGAGACATGCCAGAGCAAAGAAAGTTGCAAAAATACTCAAAAACATCATAAAATAGCATGTTGAAAAAATGACCGAAAAGGCAAGGCTATAGTATGGCAAAAAAGTAAAAATATGACATGTCCCAAAAACGTCTGAAAACACCTCAAAACAGCATAAAATAGCGTGCTGAGACACGCCATAGCATTGAAAACTACAAAAATATTCAAAAACATCATAAAATAGCATGTTGAAAAAATGACTAAAAAGGCAAGGCTTTAGTATGGCAAAAATGTCAAAATATGACATGTCCCAAAAACATCTGAAAACACCTCAAAACACCATAAAATAACGTGCTGAGACATGCCAGAGCAAAGAAAGTTGCAAAAATACTCAAAAACATCATAAAATAGCATGTTGAAGAAATGACCGAAAAGGCAAGGCTATAGTATGGCAAAAATGTCAAAATATGACATGTCCCAAAAACGTCTGAAAACACCTCAAAACAGCATAAAATAGCGTGCTGAGACATGCCAGAGCAAAGAAAGTTGCAAAAATACTCAAAAACATCATAAAATAGCATGTTGAAAAAATGACCGAAAAGGCAAGGCTATAGTATGGCAAAAATGTCAAAATATGACATGTCCCAAAAACGTCTGAAAACACCTCAAAACAGCATAAAATAGCGTGCTGAAACATGCCATAGCATTGAAAGTTGCAAAAATACTCAAAAACATCATAAAATAGCATGTTGAAAAAATGACTAAAAAGGCAAGGCTATAGTATGGCAAAAATGTCAAAATATGACATGTCCCAAAAACGTCTGAAAACACCTCAAAACAGCATAAAATAGCGTGCTGAAACATGCCATAGCATTGAAAGTTGCAAAAATACTCAAAAACATCATAAAATAGCATGTTGAAAAAATGACTAAAAAGGCAAGGCTATAGTATGGCAAAAATGTCAAAATATGACATGTCCCAAAAACGTCTGAAAACACCTAAAAACAGCATAAAATAGCGTGCTGAAACATGCCATAGCATTGAAAGTTGCAAAAATACTCAAAAACATCATAAAATAGCATGTTGAAAAAATAAACGAAAAGGCAAGGCTATAGTATGGCAAAAATGGCAAAATATGACATGTCCCAAAAACGTCTGAAAACACCTCAAAACAGCATAAAATAGCGTGCTGAGACATGCCATAGCATTGAAAACTGCAAAAATACTCAAAAACATCATAAAATAGCATGTTGAAAAAATGACCGAAAAGGCAAGGCTATAGTATGGCAAAAATGTCAAAATATGACATGTCCCAAAAACATCTGAAAACACCTCAAAACAGCATAAAACAGCGTGCTGAGACATGCCATAGCATTGAAAGTTGCAAAAAATACCAAAAAACAACATAAAATAGAATGTTGAAAAATGACCGAAAAGGCAAGGCAATAGTATGGCAAAATGTCAAAATATGACATGTCCCAAAAACGTCTGAAAACACCTCAAAACAGCATAAAACAGCGTGCTGAGACACGCCAGAGCAAAGAAAGTTGCAAAAATACTCAAAAACATCATAAAATAGCATGTTGAAAAAATGACCAAAAAGGCAAGGCTATAGTATGGCAAAAATGTCAAAATATGACATGTCCCAAAAACGTCTGAAAACACCTCAAAACAGCATAAAACATCATGCTGAGACACGCCAGAGCAAAGAAAGTTGCAAAAATACTCAAAAACATCATAAAATAGCATGGTGAAAAAATGACCGAAAAGGCAAGGCTATAGTATGGCAAAATGTCAAAATATGACATGTCCCAAAAACATCTGAAAACACCTCAAAACAGCATAAAACATCATGCTGAGACACGCCATAGCAATGAAAACTGCAAAAATACTCAAAAACATCATAAAATAGCATGTTGAAAAAATGACCAAAAAGGCAAGGCTATAGTATGGCAAAAATGTCAAAATATGACATGTCCCAAAAACGTCTGAAAATACCTCAAAACAGCATAAAATAGCGTGCTGAGACATGCCAGAGCATTGAAAACTGCAAAAATACTCAAAAACATCATAAAATAGCATGTTGAAAAAATGACCAAAAAGGCAAGGCTATAGTATGGCAAAATGTCAAAATATGACATGTCCCAAAAACGATCTGAAAACACCTAAAAACAGCAGAAAATAGCATGCTGAGACATGCCACAGCAAAGAAAGTTGCAAAAATACTCAAAAACATCATAAAATAGCATGTTGAAAAAATGACAAAAAGGCAAGGCTATAGTATGGCAAAATGTCAAAATATGACATGTCCCAAAAACGTCTGAAAACACCTCAAAACAGCATAAAATAGCGTGCTGAGACACGCCATAGCATTGAAAACTGCAAAAATACTCAAAAACATCATAAAATAGCATGTTGAAAAAATGACCGAAAAGGCAAGGCTATAGTATGGCAAAAATTTCAGAATATGACATGTCCCAAAAACGTCTGAAAACACCTCAAAACAGCATAAAATAGCATGCTGAGACACACCACAGCATTGAAAGCTGCAAAAATACTCAAAAACATCATAAAATAGCATGTTGAAAAAATGACTAAAAAGGCAAGGCTATAGTATGGCAAAAAAGTCAAAATATGACATGTCCCAAAAACATCTGAAAACACCTCAAAACAGCATAAAATAGCGTGCTGAGACACGCCATAGCATTGAAAACTACAAAAATATTCAAAAACATCATAAAATAGCATGTTGAAAAAATTACCGAAAAGGCAAGGCTATAGTATGGCAAAAATGTCAAAATATGACATGTCCCAAAAAAATCTGAAAACACCTCAAAACACCATAAAATAACGTGCTGAGACACGCCAGAGCATTGAAAGTTGCAAAAATACTCAAAAACATCATAAAATAGCATGTTGAAAAAATGACAAAAAAGGCAAGGCTATAGTATGGCAAAAATGTCAAAATATGACATGTCCCAAAAATGTCTGAAAACACCTCAAAACAGAATAAAATAGCGTGCTGAGACATGCCAGAGCAAAGAAAGTTGCAAAAATACTCAAAAACATCATAAAATAGCATGTTGAAAAAATGACCGAAAAGGCAAGGCTATAGTATGGCAAAAATGTCAAAATATGACATGTCCCAAAAACGTCTGAAAACACCTCAAAACAGCATAAAATAGCGTGCTGAGACACGCCATAGCATTGAAAACTGCAAAAATACTCAAAAACATCATAAAATAGCATGTTGAAAAATGACTAAAAAGGCAAGGCTATAGTATGGCAAAATGTCAAAATATGACATGTCCCAAAAACGTCTGAAAATACCTCAAAACAGCATAAAATAGCGTGCTGAAACATGCCATAGCATTGAAAGTTGCAAAAATACTCAAAAACATCTTAAAATAGCATGTTGAAAAAATGACCGAAAAGTCAAGGCTATAGTATGGCAAAAATGTCAAAATATGACATGTCCCAAAAACGTCTGAAAACACCTAAAAACAGCATAAAATAGCATGCTGAGACATGCCATAGCATTGAAAGTTGCAAAAATACTCAAAAACATCATAAAATAGCATGTTGAAAAAATGATCGAAAAGGCAAGGCTATAGTATGGCAAAAAAGTCAAAATATGACATGTCCCAAAAACATCTGAAAATACCTCAAAACAGCATAAAATAGCATGCTGAGACACACCACAGCATTGAAAGCTGCAAAAATACTCAAAAACATCATAAAATAGCATGTTGAAAAAATGACTAAAAAGGCAAGGCTATAGTATGGCAAAAATGTCAAAATATGACATGTCCCAAAAACGTCTGAAAACACCTCACAACAGCAGAAAATAGCGTGCTGAGACACACCACAGCATTGAAAACTGCAAAAATACTCAAAAACATCATAAAATAGCATGTTGAAAAAATGACCGAAAAGGCAAGGCTATAGTATGGCAAAAATGTCAAAATATGACATGTCCCAAAAACGTCTGAAAACACCTCACAACAGCATAAAACAGCGTACGGAGACACGCCAGAGCAAAGAAAGTTGCAAAAATACTCAAAAACATCATAAAATAGCATGTTGAAAAAATGACCGAAAAGGCAAGGCTATAGTATGGCAAAAAAGTCAAAATATGACATGTCCCAAAAACATCTGAAAACACCTCAAAACAGCATAAAATAGCGTGCTGAGACACGCCATAGCATTGAAAACTACAAAAATATTCAAAAACATCATAAAATAGCATGTTGAAAAAATTACCGAAAAGGCAAGGCTATAGTATGGCAAAAATGTCAAATATGACATGTCCCAAAAACGTCTGAAAACACCTCAAAACAGCATAAAATAGCGTGCTGAGACATGCCAGAGCAAAGAAAGTTGCAAAAATACTCAAAAACATCATAAAATAGCATGTTGAAAAAATGATCGAAAAGGCAAGGCTATAGTATGGCAAAAATGTCAAATATGACATGTCCCAAAAACGTCTGAAAACACCTCAAAACAGCATAAAATAGCGTGCTGAGACACGCCATAGCATTGAAAGTAGAAAAAATATTTAAAAACATCATAAAATAGCACGTTGAAAAAATGACCAAAAAGGCAAGGCTATAGTATGACAAAAAATGTCTTAATATGATATGTTCCTCAAAGGGCTGAAAACACCTGAAAACTGGATAAAATAGTGTGCTCAATACCATAATAGTATTGTATGTTACAAAAACAGCTAAAAACACCATGATATAGGATGTTGAAAAAATGACCAAATAGGCAAGGCTATACTGCGGCAAAAAATGCCAAAACATGACATGTCCTGAAAATGGACGAAAACAGCTTCCTATAGCCTCTAGAGACATGTCATAGTTTAGCATGTCAAAAAAAAGGCTACAAAAGACCAAAAACATCATGAAATGGCACTTTGAAAAAATGGCCGAAAACTGCATACCATAGTATGGCAAAAAAATCTCAAATATTGACATCCCAAAATTGTCAGAAATTTATAATTTGTTGAGATACGCCATAGTATAGCATGTCGAAAAAAGGGCCATAACATACCAAAAAGGTCATAATTTAGCAAGTTGAAAAGATGGCTGAAAACTGCATAGTATAGTTTGGTGAAAAAGGTCAAATTATGACCTATTCCCACAAATGGTTGAAAACCACTTATCATAGCTCGCAGAGAGGCATCATAGTATAGCATGTCAAAAAAGGGACAAAAAAGAGCAAAAACTAATTGCAATAATAATATAGCATATCGAAAAAAATGGCCCAAAACTGCGTAGTATAGTATGGCGAAAAATGTCCAATCTTGACGTGTGCCAAAAATGGTTTAAAACAGCTTTATATAGCTCGTAGAGAAGCTTCATTGTATAGCATGTCAAAAAAAAGGACAAAAAAGACCAAAACCGTCATAATATAGCGTGTCGATAAAATGGATGAAAACGACACCGTATAGTATAGTGATGTTTTTGGCCTTTTTTTCATAGTATTCTATGCCACCAAACGAGAAAATAAAGTCATAGTAATCAGGAAAGCAGATCAACATACACACTGAATGATTCACACATGGCAATATATAGCAACAGATAGCAAAATGAACACATGGCAGCCCACAGACGTAAACACTACGAAAAGTCTTCGCGTACAAATTCATTAAATTATCCGAGCTCACAACAGTGTCAGTGACACATTGTTCAGAGGTGCCATAGCAGATAGAAAACACTTCTCTTTTTTAGAATCCCATATTTTAAACCAGAGTAACGCAGGTGTTTTGTATGCCACAAAAAAAGTGATCGTATTATATAATGCTATAAAAAATGTCATATGCAGTGTCTAGCATAAAACCTCATTGAATAAAATTACATACTGAAAACAAAAACAGTCTCTTTCAGTACTTTTAAAAAGCCTTGATTAATTTAACATTTTTTAATACTTTTTAAGAACCCACAGTCTCCACAATTTTTGGAGACTGGGTTCCATTCTGAAAAATGTTTTTTTTTTCAGTTATTTTGCTGTAACTTCCTGTCTGACGTTTTTAACATTATTATACTAATGTGATTTTGATTTCATATTGACTGCTCACCTGGATCTCTGGGCCTGAGGCATTCTTCTTCGTGGGCCGGTATCCATAGTATTCCTCCTGACGCTTCAAGAACTTACGGAAATGGTCTTGGAGCAGGAACGTGGAGTAGAATTTCCCCACTGTCACCTCATCATCTGTAACCAGATAATTCACAGTAAATCACAGTAAATGTCAGAAAAAAACTGAACTCAAGGTGAAATTGAACAAATTCTACTCATGTTGATAGACTCACCTCCTATTGGGGGGATGACCTGGTCTAACAGTTTCATACTGGTGCGTTTCCAGATTGATTTTATGATGGCTCTTAGCTCCTCATTGGCCTGCTCAAAGTTTCCTGTTCAGACCATAAAACATTAAATGGGACTATAGTATATACATCAAGTTGAAGGAAACAGTGTAATTTTTGATCCTCGGTACCTTCTGTTTTGATCTTGAGTGCAGTCCTGACCAGAGCAAAGAGTGTGGCATTGAAGGTGACGGTGCCATCACTGTTGAGAGGCATGTTCATGCCAACTAAGCGCTGCGGACAGGAAGTTGAGAGAATTTGAGGAACAGGAATAGAACAATCAAATAAAATAAACTTTTCAAATAAATATTTATTAAAATAAATGTTTTTTTTCCCTTTTTAAAGTTTTAGTAATTATCATCATCATTAATGTTATATGATTTGGGGTGGAAGAGGGAGGCTGGACAGGTCATTGATGAGTGGGAAATCGTATACATCAATTTTCAAACTCTGATGCTGTCACAATATTCTGCATATTTTCAATCAATCAAAACAATGTGGGAAAAACCACTAAACACTTTTTAAGACTACCTATGCAAACTTATTAAATGATCTATTATCAGTTTTTTAATACTTTATATTAATTCAGTTTAACATGTCATCTTTATTGAAAGCAAAGAAGATATGTTATTTACGCATTTGGTTGACCTTGTATTTTGGTTTGTTGACTGGTAAGTCTTAAATCCACAAATTGTTAATGTGAAATGCATCATCAGAATTCACCAGCAAAAGAGTGGGAAGCGATTGTGGCACAGAGGGGAGCCAAACGCTGTTTATCTGCACACACTGTGATTACACAGAGCTGTTGAAAATCAACAAGGTTTCCCTTTACTGTTAACGTTTAACATACATAAAACCCTTTCAGCTGCCTGCCAGATAAGTTATATCAGTATATGCATTTACCACATGGCCTTTGACCCTGTTCATGACTGTACTGTAAGTACCTTGCAGGCAGCACGATGAGGACAGAACTTGCCAAAGCCCAATGGAGGCTGGAGGCGTCGCAGCAGCGTCACCACGTCCAGATGTTTAATTCTGCCCCTGTTAGATCAGAGATACATTTTTTTAAGGGGAATAAGAACCTGAACCTATTTATTTACCAAAATATGTGCAATATTTTGGTACAGGGCATTGTGTAATATGTGCGTGTGTGCAGTTACTATGTGTAGGGCATTTGTGCAATAATCTTGTATAGCACTTTAGTGTAGTTATCATAGGTAAAGCATCCATGCAATTCAGGGCATTGTGCAATACTCTTTGGATGTATGGACTTTTGGGGATAGTGTGTGTTAACTGTAGTTTGATTGTATGTGTGTGTGATCGTGTCGCCTGTGTTCTCGTCTCATTGTATGGATCCAAGGAGGATACTGTGTGTTAATTGTAGTCCGACTGTATATTTGTGTGGCCTGGGTCTCTCAGGCCTGGGTCTCTCAGGCCCTTTATTGTCTCCTAAGGGAGACAATAAAGGGCTAATCTCGTCTTATCTTATCTTACCTTACCTTACCTTATTTCTTAATAGGTTAGATAACGTTTCATGAGTGGTGCTTACGTGGCCTCAGGGTCATATTCAGCCCAGATCTTCTTGAACTCGTCCAGATGGTGTGGACCAAGCAGAGACCAATCACGGGTCAAGTAGTCAAAGTTGTCCATGATGACAGCCACAAACAGGTTGAGGATCTGAAGCAGAAAAAAGCAGACTTATTTAGACAGTTTAACATTTTATCATAATGCGACTGTCAAAATATAAGAACAGATATAAATATGGGTAAGAGTTAAATATTGACTTTCTGCTGCTGCTCACCAGGAAGGCACAGAGACAATAGAAGCTGAGGAAGTAGAAGACAGCAAAGTTGGACCCGCAGGTGTACTCCTCTCCTGGAAGGAAGTCAGACTTGGGGTCGCACTTCTTTCCATACATTGAAGCCATCATGACTTCCTGCCAAGCCTCTCCAGTAGCACACCTGGATTTAGAAACAACAGAGAGATCTGTGCTTAGTTTTGACTTTGTAACCAATGAGCTTTTAACCAATGATCCTGGCTGGGAGGACTCACCGGAATAACATCAGAACAGCCTGAGGGAATGTCTGGAAGTTGTTGTTGCGGTTGATTTGAGTGCCATCCACTAAGGCTACTTTTCCAAAGATCTGAAGGGTTGTTACAATTACAGTTGAATACAGAGACTTGTCTTAGTGGAATTTAGTCAGGCAAGCAATCAACAAAGGCTTACAATGTTTTTACCCAGAAAATAAAAATAGGGGACTTGAGTACCTGCATCCCGATGACAGCGTAGATAAAGAAGAGCATCACAATGAGCAAAGCTACATGAGGGAGAGCCTGTAGACACAAACAGTCAGGTCATTGAAAGTGTGATAAAAGTGGAGATTGAAATTTAAAATGATGATAACCACACTGCGACAGACCTGGAAGGACTTGATGAAGGTCCACAGCAGGTTACGGATGCCCTCAGAACGGTTCAGTAATTTAACCAGACGCATGACACGGAAGAGTCGGAAAAACGTGATGGAAACGGAGGCATTTTCAGACGCCTAGGGACAAAAAAGAAGTGGAGGATTTGAAAGGGAGGAAAACATAAACAAAGAAAAATAATGCTGGTTTTAAATTTAATTTAGGCTTACCGCAATTGCTTGCATAGGATTTGTCTCCTGCACAATACAGATGAAAGACAACATACTGTAGTTACATGAGTTATTTTCAATAGAGGTTAAGTAATAAAAAGCACATAGAAGAAATCCCATTAACCTGATAAAACTGGTTGATGGGAAATTTCACCCGAAGATTAAAATTACATATTTTTCTTCTTATCTGTAGTGCTTTTTATAAATGTAGATTGTTTTGGTGTGAGTTACCCAGTGTTGGAGATATCAGCTGTAGAGATGTCTGACAAGACTACATGTGCCTTGTGACATCAACATGCAAAAAATTTTTAAAAAATAAATAAATTAAAAAGTGAAAAAAATAAAATTGAAAAACAGCAATGTCCGCTTCCAGAAATCACAAGACTAAAGATAACCCTGATCTTTTAGAAATTTTTTGTTTTCTCCCTAATAACGCAGGCCACCAGTATCAGCTGTGCATTTACTCATTGATGAAAGGCTTGTGCTAATGACAACGCAAAATGTAAACATTAACAGCGTCCTCTTGGCTGAGCTGTAACATTAACTAGATTAGCTAGCTAATTCGGTAGAAAGGAAATAGTTACTACATGGAAACTGCTCTCAATAAAGTCTGTGGATTATTATGAATAAGTCGAGTGCCATCTAGTTTAATTAGCCTATATTCCACAGAAGGCAGACATCTCTGTGGCTGATATCTCCAACAGTCAGCAACTCATACCAAAAATATCTAAATTGATAAATAGCACTACAGATAAGAATAAGCATGTGCATTTTTAATTTTGGGGTAAACTGTTCCTTTAAGGTATGACTTAAAATCACAAATCAGGGTTTATATTAGAGACATTTACTCCTTTGATGTTACAAAGCCTCCAGATCTTAGTTGCAGAAAACTAGAGGAACAACTACAATTTGTAACTCATGCAAAATAAACAAAGACAAATTTACAGTTTCCAATCAGTCAAGCCACCATTCATACTTTCTGTGCTGATATATTCAGTGTTGAGCCCTGAGTATCAACTATTTGAGCCATACTGGAACACAATATATCAGACACCTTGAGATGTAATCTTACATTTGCTCTGTAAGATTATACAGACAGCAGAAATGCATTTATTTCACCAGCAGATTGAGCCGCACACGGTTCAGTACAGCAGCATTACAGTTTAGTAGGGAACATGGTGGAGTGTTCACACAGCAAGGCTCATGCAGCAACGCAGTGCAAGTGAAGATCAGATATTTACAGCACAGCCATGGAGACAGTATAGTCCTCCACTGGCGGCCAGGGCGGTCTGTGGATAGACAAGTGAGGACAGGAGTGAGGTGCATGGAGGACAGAGACATTGAGAGTGAAAATAAGCAAAAGAAGAGAAAGAAAAGGAGGAATAGGAGTTACAGAAGAAAAAGCAGGATGTGAAATTGGATAGAGAAAACAAACTGCCACAGGCTTGTGTTTGTGGATGAAAAAGGGGAGGACAGTGCAGTGCAACAGTGGAGAGAAACAGTAGTGACTAGCCAAATAAGACATTGGGTTTGTGTAGCATAACCACATAAATTAACACTAAAATTTACTGAAATTGTGCTCTTTTTTAAATTAAAGTGCTCAGAAAACACACAAACATCAAATATCAGGAAAAATTGTAATGGATAATTGGGGGAATAATAGAGAGTTTGATGGTTTGGTGATGGAAATGGCGATGCTTCTGAAGTTGCACTAAGCACTGAAAGTTGGAGTAGGAATGGCCATCAACAGTACTGACCACATCCTGTGTGCTAGTTCTGCTGGTACCAATCAGCTCTTGGGCCACATTAATATGTGTCTGTGTCAGAGCATTGAATAAAAACATGAAGTCATTTAAAATCAAATCATACTTGACTGGGAACATCTCATTATAAAAAGACTCCAGGGACTTTCTAATACAGCAACCACAGCATCTGAAAACCGTGGAATTCATTAGAACAGATTAAAAAATATATCATTCATACTCACATCGACTTCGCTCAGGATGACGTCAACAACACTACCGACAACGATGATGAAGTCAAAGACGTTCCAGGGGTCTCCAAAGTAGCCCTGCACAGACAGTTAAAGCATTAGTGACTCACTAGGACACTGAATGTGTGGATAACCATTTTAACCACAGAGCATCAAGCCGTTACCCTCGCTTTGAAGGCCATGAGCTTGAGAATCATCTCCACAGTGAAGAGCACAGTGAAGATCAGGTTCAGAGTGTCTGACAGCTTGGTCACATGGTCCGACTGGTTGCAGTGCTGTTAAAGGGGAAAGCAAATCTCAGCATGTCACAAACTATTAATTTGATGTAGTATTATACAAAAAATGTAGTTTTATGAATGATGATAACATATAACTTAAAGTAAATGCTAAGATTAATAATTATCGTAAAACTTTAAAAATTGGATCTCATCCCCTCAGTGTATCATCTGGTCCTCTTTTACCACAGTTATATAAACAGTATTGTTTTCTGAAAATTTAGAGGCAACGTTTTTTTAAATGAACTTACACAAAAATATATAGGGCACCCTGCATTAATGTGCTCTTAATCCCCCCAATATTAATTAGTCTGGAATTTTGTGGGACAATTGTAATGTCCCATATTCTAATTTTCAAGTTTTCTATTTGCTCATTAACTAAATGTTGTAACCAACACTGACCACCTCAGATTTTGGCACCACAATACATACACACATCTAAAGACACTCAATATTGACACTGAATATTTCTGTCAGCACCTTCATTACAATATCAATAATTTTAGGTTGCAACATGACCTTAATTTACATACCTGCATCCCCAGACACAAGGTGTTAAGCATAATTAGGAAGAACATGAGGTATTCAAAGTAGCAGGAGGTGACGATGTACCAGACTCTGTACTGGTACGGGTTTTTGGGGATGTAGCACCTCAGAGGTCGGGCTTTCAGGGCGTACTGCACACATTGACGCTACAGGGGAAGCAGAAGGTGGATAAAAGAAAAAATGATTCAACACTTGATGTTTTAGATTTTACTGGGAGTAATTGAACTCTCTCACAGTCTTAATTTTTTATCTCTGAGTGTCTAAGCGTACCTGGTTCTTGTCCAGCTCACAGTCCTTATACTCCTCCTCACCCTGCTCCTGGAAAGTGACAATGACAAAGCCTACAAAGATGTTCATCATGAAGAAGGCGATGAGGATGATGTAGATGATGAAGAAGATGGAGACATCCACGCGATTATTAAAGACAGGGCCCTGGTCTTCTTCAGCTGAATCAATGGCTCTGTATAACAGTCTGGGAACAAATAGAGTGATGTTCACAGTCGAGGGGGAAATTGGCAGGACACAGATCAAAGATCATAGATACCGCAAGGCTAATTTGTATGGATGAAATGTATAATTCAGTGAATTAAAAAGGATTTATTGCTTCTATTACCATCTCTAGCTCCGGGAAATAGAATTACTTCCAACTCAATATCCACGTAATACAATATTCTGTCTTCTAACTCAATCAAAAGGATAGGATAAAAAAAATGAAATTCATAAAATCAAAATTTATTCCATGCTTACTTTGGCCAGCCCTCAAATGTAGAGACAGTGAAGAGAGCCAGCATGCCATAGAGCACATTGTCAAAGTTGAAGTCACTGTTGAGCCATTCTCTCTTAGCCAACACTTCATCTTGTAGGGAATTCTCTATGTGCTTCACATACAATCCCCTGAAAGCAGACACAAAGAATGATCACTCGAAATAACACTATACTTTTTATAGATGAAATCTATGACGTGTGAAAGATGTTTTCCTTACTGGCATTCCTCCTCTGTTATTTTCGACACATCTGTGCAGCTATAGAATTTACCCTGGGAGGGAAAGGATTAGTGACACATTTATTACATCAGCAGCAAAACATCTCTACTTACAGTAGACTAATCTGGAAATATGACCTACACTATACATGGTGTCAACATCATCATTTAAAAAGTTACCTTGAAGAGTTGCACTCCTATACAGGCAAACATGAAATTCAGCAGCATGGTGACCAGGACGATGTTGCCGATGGTTTTGATGGCCACAAACACGCACTGGACCACATGCTGTCATCAAAAACAAACAATGTCCACTTAATACTGTTAATACATATAGAAAAGATAGAGTCTGTACACTAGTTATTGCTTCCATTAATGTTTTTTCACATACCACCGAGGTGATGTTTTGAATGTCAAGCTCTTCAGCAGGATCTGACTGGAGCAGTGACTAGCAGTAACTGACTCTATCTTACCATCTTCTATCAAGCACCTAGTATTTATCATGGGGTTTTTTTTGTTCTGTTTTTTTTACTTTTTAGTAACTTTTTACACTTATAGAGAATAAAACTTTACATTAAAAAAAGTTGAAAAGCTTATGAAATACAATGCATTGCTAAAGAAGAGAGAGCTTTCTTGGCTTATTTGCTCATTAACATTTACTAAAAAGCAGTGTCTTGTGTGGTCCCTGTCACTTTTAAGATGTGACATGGCCAAAGAGGTCGTTCTATCAAATATTTCACAAAAACAGAAGGCTGAAGGCCGACAACTATAAGTATGTATTTCATTATGTGTTGTACCTTTAACCCCTTGGCTCTGTTGATGGCCCTGAGAGGCCTCAGTACCCTCAGCACCCTGAGAATCTTCACCACAGAGATAGCGCTGGATCTGCGTACAACACATGACAAAAAGCAGCCTTGATATGTGCATCTGGAAAAACTAACATTTGTGCTAGGACAAAAACAAAACCCTAAGTATTAAATATCTAATATGGCAATCTCAAAATGTTTACTCACTCCATCCCCATAGACAGCAGAGAGACTCCGACCACAATCAGATCAAGAATGTTGAAGGAGTTACGGCAGAAGGAGCCCTCGTGCATAAAAGCTCCATATACTGTCATCTGTCAGTGAGATACATCAGTCACACACAGAATACTGAAACAAACAGATTTATATTTGAGCTTCTTTTTAGAGAGAGGAACATGTATTGCATTAAATGTAAATATTAAAAGTAGTCAATAATTCAACTTAAATGAAAATATATCTGCCTCTATATCTAATATCATTACTTTTTTAGGCACAATGCCCCAACCCACTCATTCCAGCTTCTGAAATAAGAGCATTTTCTTCGTTTTTAAAAAAAAAATTTAGAAAATATCAGTCGGACTAAACAAGACATTTGAATATGACTCCTTGGGCTCTATCAAACAGATGTGGGTATTTTTTAAAACTTTTTTTTCCTGACAGTTTTAAAGAGAAAATTATTAGTCCAGTTATCAATAAAATTACCAACAAATTTATTGCTTATAAAAATATTTGTTATCTGCAGCCCTACTGTTGATTATGTTATGAATTCATTTCCACCACAAAATATACAGAACATTACCTTCAGTACAATCTCAATGGTGAACACAGTTGTAAAGACAATGTCAGCATAGGCCAAGATCTGGAGGAAAAACAAAAAGTTTATTAAATTTGGCCTTCTTTTAGCATTAGTGTCCAATATGTAGTGGTAGATGTAATGGTCACCTGGTTTCTGTAGGACTTGGGATCGATGGGGTCCTCAGCTGCCAGGGAGATGGAGGAGAGCAGGATGAACAGTAGGATCAAATTGGTGAAGGAAGAGGCGTTGATGATCTTGTAGCACAGTTTACGGAACCTGGATACAAACAAATGTGAAAGGAGATAAAGTTGTCACTGAGTTCAATTGATCCATTGTTGTATTTTTAAGTAACAGTATGAGAAAACACTGAAAATTATCCACTCTGTTATTCTAAGGTGGGAATGTCTGGGTCTTACTTGTTCTGAGGGCCAAAAATGAAAAAGGAGCTGGCTTCGGGCAATGGAACAGCTTCTTCCTTCAGCTGCAGGTCGGCCATTGGTCTGGGACGAGGACTGATGGGGATTTCAGGTTCTACCTCCTCATCATCACCTACGGTGTGGAAGAAAATACAATTTAGCAGAGTAAATTGAACACATTTAAAAAAAAAGAGGAATCACTGTATACTGAATTGTGTTACAGACTTTATATGGTCGTCGTAAGAGTGGTGTTAAAAAAAGCTTAGCTTTAGACTATGCTATAAGCTCAGCCGTGTCTAATAATAATAAGGGTTACTATACTTAAACTGTAACATCGCCAAGAAAGCAGTACTGGTAAACAGCCAATGTAATGAATATGAACTCCTGTGATCAGTGACCTACTTCTGCCACAACTACATCGCAGAGAAATGTAAGAGGTTTAAGAGATAGAGACGCAAGAAAAGCAAAGGTTTAGAGTTTGTTACCTGGGAAGTCATCAGGTGGGAATGGGTCTTTCACTTCATTGACATTAGACTCAAACTCGTCAATTTTGAGCTGGAAAAAAAAGATTTTATAGCTACTTATGCTCCTGATTAACACATCATTGCCAAAAGTAAATGTGTGATGTGATATCAGATACAACACTAACCTTGGCTGTGGTGGGCATGCCCTCCATTTTGGCTCTCTGATCTGCCAGTTTCTTAGCCATCCTCTCCCTCTCCTCGTCAGTCTTGTCAGGCATTTTGGACCTGGAGGAGAAAAACAGAAAGGAAATGGGGTAGTGTTTAGCTATAAGAAGACAGAGCAGATCATCTCATTTAGATTAAGTATTCTTTTATTGACCTTAGCATCTTTCTCCTCAACTTCTCCTCTGCCTTTTCTTTCTGAGCTGAAGTCAGACTCTCAGCCTCTGCCAGGTTGTCAACAGCGATGGCCAAGAAGACATTGAGGAGGATATCTGATTCCCCAGAGCTGAGGAAAACAAAAACCTTGACTTTTTAAAAACATTTATGCTATACAAATTTTTGTCAATCTAGCAGCATAGCACTATTTGTGGCAGTGTTAGTCCAATGGTCAGTCCATTGGTTGGCCAACCACTTTGGTCCAGACTGAAATATATCAACAACTATTGGATGTATTGCCATGAAACCTTTCACAGACATTTATGATCCCTTGAAAATTTATCCAATGGCATCACTAAGCAGGTGGAAATTTTCACGAATCATTAAACTGGGTGGATCGGAACAAAATTTTATCCAAAAAATGCATGGGTCACAGATAATGTATCCTTTATATCCTGCAAAACCAGAGGCATTTCTGTTGGCCTCAGCTATATAATGGTTAAGTGCTGATTAACAAATGTTAGCAGGATAACATGCTTAGCTTAGCTGGTAGGAAGCCTGTAGACTCTTTTTCAGTTTACTTTCAGCATGTACTACAGCTGCCCTTACGTAAGTACTCTTGAATTCAGTTCATTTGCAATTTAAACATTATCACTTAATGTTAACTTGTAGACAAAACAAAGTGCCATTTTGTCAGAGTTGGAGGTCAGCCCAGAGAGCTCTGCTGTTGTTACTTTGCAATGTAGACTATGTAGTTTTAACATTTAAGTTTTAACTGTGTACATTTTAGATTTTTTTGACTGATTAATCAATTATAATCTTTTCAGCTTCTATCAGCTGTCAATAAGATATCTTTTGTCACTGCACAGAGGATTATGGGTCAGAATAGCCATTAAAGCATGCTAGCTTTGATACTGCAAAATGTGATCAGATGCAGTAGAACATCTTGGTATTTTTGACGTACTGTATTTGACATACTGTGCATGAAGGCATACTTAATCCATTCCTAGCATACTAAGTAGCATGGTATAATGGGTATTGGAATGCACTGTTGGTCTTGTTTAATCCCAGAAGACACTGTCAGTTTTTTTTGAAGGATACAGTTTCCACAGACAAAGAGGATGATAAAGTAGATGGCGACCAGAATGCCAGGAAAGACAGGCCCTCCATAAGCCATAATGCCATTGTTCATTATTGTGGTCCAGTCCTCTCCTGTCAGGATCTGAGAGAAAGACAGTGATTAATTCACGTCAGGCATTAAAGGATGAGGGAGATGCTGCTACTGTGAATGCACTTGATATACGCTCTGGCAAGAAAGGTTTGATAAAATCAAAGCAGACACTGCTACAAGTTAAAAAGCAGAACATCTTTGAATTAGTGTCCAGCCTCACCTGAAACACACTGATGAGGGCCTGAGGGAAATTGTCAAAGTTACTGCGTCTGGGTCTGTGGTCAGCAAAGTTGAATTTCCCCCCAAACACCTGCATGCCCAGGAGTGAGAAAATGACGATGAAGAGGAAGAGAAGAAGGAGCAGGGAAGCGATGGAGCGTACAGAGTTAAGGAGAGAGGCCACAAGATTACTCAAAGAGGTCCAGTACCTGCAAAACAGTTGGAAGGAGAGAGGTCGTAAATGACATTAAATTATCATCTTATTAAAAGGAATGGCTCATCCAGCAAAAAAACATTTGTACATCAATGATTTACCACGTTATGTTCAATTCTACATTCAATTTGTGTAGAAAAGCTTGTTTTTTCTCGCATGCCTGCAGTGAATGAAAAATCAAAAAAATTGAGGAAATTTTGATCAGTTGAAGACATATGGGTCTGTGTTTCACAACAGCAAAACAATATCAAAACATCCATTTATACACTCACACAACTTATGCAGTGTTGCATAAATGAGTATTCTCATTTATGCAGCTGTATGCTCAGTTCTTCCCAGATTTTTGAATTTTTTTAGGTGGCTTTAAACTAATTACTGAAGGCAGAGTTTGCTCAGCGCCATTTGATTATATGTATGTGATGCGGCAGTCTTCTACCCCGAAGTTGGTGTAAATAAACGGTTGTGATTGTGATGCAGCCTATATTAGACTGTAAAAATAATATAAGTTTATTCCAACTAGCTGAAAGGGGGCATATTTCCACCATCTGTCAGGCATACCTCTGTCAATAAATCAATTCTTCCCTAATGCTTGTATACCAGGACAAGGACAGTAGTCCAATTAAATGGCCTAATCGAACTATAACTGTACCTCGACTAAACTGTGCATGTAAACGTACTGACTGTTTTTTTTTGTTGTTGTTGTTTTTTTAAGATATTTTTTGGGTGTTTTTGCCTTTAATTGATAGGACAGCAGAAGTGTTAAGGGGGAAGAGAGAGGTGGGGTGACATGCAGCAAAAGGCTGAGGCTGGAATCGAACCTGCAGCCGCTGCAGCGAGGACACAGCCTCTATACATGGGACGCCTGCTCTATCCACTGAGCCACCAGGCGCCCTGACTGTTTTTGTCAGTGCAGTCCAGCTTTGAAGAGCAGAGATCAGTTTCACTTTAACTTGAGTTACCCGTTGGAAAGTGCTGAGGATATGACTGGATAAATGAGACTTGGATTATACTGTCTGAGTTATGTGAGAGCTTGTAAACGGATACTTTGATAAAGTTTTGCTGTTGTTAAATGTGAACCACTATGATTTCAAGTCATCAAGATTTTTTGGGATTCTTCGTTCAGCGGAGGCATGCAAGACAAATGTTTTCGTAACAAATTCAATATAACATGGGGTGAGTTGGGGATATACAAATGATCATTTGGGGAATGAAATATTCCTTCAGTGCAACACTACCCTCTGAGGGGACGTGACTTACTTTGTGACTTTAAGGATCCTCAGCAGTCGGATACACCTGAGCACAGAGAAACCCAGGGGAGTCACGGCTCCTGCAGAGAGCATGATCATCTCCAGGATACCACATAGCACCACAAAGAAGTCAAACCGGTTAAACAGAGACATAAAATATGCTCTGGGACCCAGAGCGTACATCTTCACAAACATCTCGATGACAAACAGCACCAGCAGCACACGACTGGCCACATCTGTTGAGATGAGAGAAGAGAGAGATGAATGGCTGAAACAGAGAGGTATAGAATTTTTCTACATTTTTTATTCACATTGATAAATATATTAATCAATAACCTTGAAGGGAAGTGAGCCAATCAGGCTGGTGGTGGTGCTCAGTTGCTATGGTCAGGGTGTTGAGGAAGACGAGGAACATCACTATCCAATAAAAGCCCTTGGTTTTCACATACACCAGGCACTTCATCCTAATAAAGCGGTTCCAGCGGCGGCCCAGCCGGCTAAACACAAAAATAATCCTGACTTACTGTGCTGACTCACCATGAATATTGCATTTGAACAACTACGCATTTACAAAAGTGCACACTCACTAGTAGTAGACGATTTTACTCTTGCCTTCCAGGTCATACAGGCTGTCTGCGTCAGAGTCACTTGTTAAAGGAAGGAGTCCTGAAAAAGAGAATAACAGTTGTAATTTGATAGTATTTCTACATGAGATGGATGCAAACCTATTTCTTATAGTGCTGACCTTTGCCCTCTCTGTCGGCATCCAGGACTTCGGCGTGAGTGATCCATTCCATGTATCCATGCAGATCTTCATCCAGCTGCTGACGCTCTCGTAACTTCTGGAACTCTCCACGTGACCTAGCTTTCTCTCGCTCCTTGGTAAACTCACTAAGGGAAAGATGTAAAACAGTACATGTGTTTTTGTGTTGTTTTTTTGTTTATGTGAAAAGGCAAGATGAAGAGAGTAGAAAGGACAGAAGTTGTCTTACCCGCTGAGCACACCCAGAACCAGATTGAGCACAAAGAAGGAACCAATCAGAATGAGGGGAACAAAGTAGACCCAGGGCCATTCATTTCCTATGGCATCATTGATCTAGAAACACGACTCTCAGTCAGCCACAAACAATTCTTTTAGATTAACTTCACACTTAATACATTTACTAAAGCTATAGTTATGTACAAATTTAAGGTACTTATATTTTAGTTGAAACAATTAACCCATCAATCAATTATTTGTTTTAGATTTTTCTGTATTATCTACTTTTACTTATAATGTTTTATGTACATTTTCCTGATTATACTCTCTTACTTTTAATTGAGAAATGTTCAAATGTTAACAGTTGCAAAGGTTTTAGTGACAAGAGCATAAATTTGCAAATCCTGAAATTGAAAAACAACTGAGATGATATTCAAGCAGTCACTGACCCAGTAGAGTACTTTGGTCCATCCTTCCATGGTGATACACTGGTAGACTGTGAGCATGGCAAAACCAATGTTGTCAAAGTGAGTGATGCCATTGTTGGGACCTTCCCAGCCTGGCCGACACTCAGAGCCATTGATCATGCAGCGGCGTCCATTACCAGCCTGAGCACAGGGTGCAGGCATCTCACCTTCTGCTGTGGCATAGATATCTGCGTGCACAAGAGATGTATCATTTTAACGTAGCTTCACAGAAATATAACTGGTAATACATCCAGGTAAGACTATAAATGTCTGATTGTGCCTCTATACGTACTTGTGCCAGTATAATAACAGGTTTTATGCATTTTGCACTTGAAGAGCTCCAGTCCCATGATGGCATAGATGGTGACCAGTAAAAAGACCAGCAGAGCGATGTGCAGCAGAGGCAGCATGGCTTTAAGGATGGAGTTCATCACCACCTGCAGGCCTGAAAGTGAATGGTAAAACCAGAGCATTACATCAGCACAGTATCTGTGCAGTCTCTCCGGAAAGCTTTCCTCACATAAACAATATTTCCACATTAATCACACAGTTGGGCATAGATCTAAAGTTTTTCGGCAGTATGTCTGGAGTACAGAGGAGGCTCTTACTGGGAACTCCAGAGACGAGACGTAAAGGCCGCAGCACTCTGAAGGCTCTCAGTGCCTTCATGTCAAACCCCCCACCTTTCTCCATTGGCACACCTGCTATCTTATTAATGGTATCCAAAGCAAAGGTGAAGAGACTGGAGGACAAACAAAATTAAAAACATTGGTACCCATAATCATTTGATACAAAATTAACATTCAGCGGAACAATATTTCAATTTGAAATGATCATTACACATCAGGTTTTCAACAATTAAAATTCCAGTGTCAGTGTCTTAGACATGGTAAAAGCTGGTTCTTATTTTGCAGCTAGAGATATACTCCTGCAGCTCAGACTTCATCTCACCCCATGAAGACGATGACAAAGTCCAATATGTTCCAACAGTTCCGTAAATAGGCGCCTTCGTGGAACACGAGCCCATACGCCACTATCTTCAGAAAGCACTCTAACGTGAATATGATGAGGAAGATATACTCCAAACTCTCCTGCAGCAAGACAAACACAAACCAGGAAATTACATTTTATAACATTCACAACCTTCAGGTTCAATGCTCAATAAAGAATGGGATGATTAGAGTAAACATTGGCCTTTTAGCAGCAGCTTTGGGGAATAGCAATAGATGCTGGTATTAGATGAACTCATTAGCTTTTGGAGCCTCTCAGCTAATTTTGATGCAGATTAAACACAACCTCAGATGGTTTAAACAGATGGATAGCCCATGAGTCACATTGTGATTAATGAAACACATTGCAATTTAACAAGCTTTGTCTGACAGTCTAGCACCAAGCAAGCAACAACACGCAGCTACATTTTAAATGTTCAGCTCAGAGGTGGTAAATAGATAAACATCAGGGTGGTGGAATAAAATCATCAATTTGCAGGTTAGGCCTGTATCTGTGTTTTTATCAACAGTGTCAATGTATTTAGAGACAAAGGAGGTCAACACACAACAGACAGACCGTTTCTAACATTCGCACAACAACACAATGGCCTTATTACGATCAAAACAATCCATTGCACATATTTGTTTACATAATTGTCATCATTAGATAGACTACTTTGTCTTTTGCTCTTCATTACTGACATACCAGTAAACACAAATGTTGTCAGAGATGAAGCTGGAAAATGGCAAAGAATGATAGATCTTCCGCAGGAATGCAGCCCCAACTTCATGTATCATTAAAATCAGAGAGTTCATTTGGGGTACAACATACTGTAAATGATATATGATAAGCTGTTTATTTCCCTTCGATCCTTTGGTGATGAAACCAGGTCAATATTTTTGGCTTAACCATTCAACAGCAGGCCCTAAGGCCCTAATCAATTAGAACCTCTAGGGCCAATGCATACATTTACAATAATACATGAATTATTGCTAGTATGGACAGATCTTTAAGTAAAGCGAAAACCATCTACATATATTTGCCACACACACTCTTTATATATCTGAGAACTAATTAGCTATTCTTAAATTAGATTTGATTATGCAGGAATAATAATAATAATGCAGGAATAAACATTTGATTTGATTTTTGCTAGACTTATTCATGTGTTTATTTTATTCTATTAATTTTATTTTATTCTATAATCTTAATTTTTTTAAATTATTATTATTATTATAGAAAGGTAATTTGATTTGTTCACCAAAAATGACATTGTTTATATAGAGAAGTAAACAAAAATATTAATTTTTCTTTTTTAATTATACATGCATTTAAAGACTCTCTATGAGCTCAGGCGAGATCTGGTATTTTACCTTTAACTATTAAAACTGGATGGTATATTAATCTAGAGAAAGAAAAATGGAACTGCCTAATGTGTTTTTTCAATGAAATCATTTAAAAAAAAATATTTTCTTTTAGTTTCCTACTATGTTTTTTATTGTGACCTGTGTGATGCCTTGTTTGGTGAGATGAGGTTGGATATTGATTTTGTAAAAGATACTGAGACATATAGATTGGACAGTTATCTGGAGAAGGCTTGGGAGGGGAGAAAAAAAAGCATTTTAACATGATGGCTCTTTAACAATTCATTTATAATATTTTGTTTTTTGTTGCTTGTTTATATTTTTAGTTTGTGTTGTTTTTTCTTTCCTTTTCCATGTTTTGATATGTACTATATGCAACAACCGGAAGATAGCTGTCTTATTATTTTTTTAATTGTGTCCTGTTATCCAATGGGGGATTAGGCCAAAGGAATGGCACAGAAATAAATAAAAATGAATGAATTAACTAATGAATATAGTCTGAAACTCTAATGATGTTATTCAAATTAAATGGAAAGGGGCAGCAAATGGAGCTACACTTTTATGTTGAGTATCAGTTTTACAAACCACCATATTTAATGAGTATAGGACTGTAAATTTGGTTACATGAGGCCAACATTTGTGGACTCTCTCATATCCACCTGCGTCAGCGGGGTGATGCTGCCTGGGCCGACCTACTTCTAACAGCAATTGGCGGGGGGTGAAGTTTACCAGCTCTTCTTACATCGTTCACCTCTGAGGAATGGCACAGTAAGAAGTAAGGAGGATTTGGAAGAAGGCTGGTGAGTCGGCCAAAGCAAAGATACTAAAAAAAATGGGGTCACTTTCAGGTCCAAAAAACTGATGACTGGATGAATTTCAGTGTTGATGAGATGAGTACAAACAAGACTGATAGCTTTAACATAGTTATAAGTGGAGTTTACTGACTGAATAGTGAAAAGTGATGGCTGGCAATGTGTGCTATATACTGACATATGAGCTGGATGTCTCTCATTGACAGTGATCCACATATCAAGTCTCTCACGTAGAGCCTCTTCAATTCCATAACACCAGTGTCAATACAAATATCTCCACACTGGCAAGATGTGTATACTGTGCAAGAGCAAACATATTATTTTGCTCACTACACCACACACACACACACACTCGGATCATCCCTGGGTTTGTATTCTTTCACTTGCCCACCTCTTATGAACTACACGTATTCTCACAGCCGTGTGAACACACACTTGTGAGGTTGAGATATAATGACAACTGCAAACACATCAGCAGCATTCAGTGGTCAAACACCTGCTATCAGATAGTTTACATTTTTTTAACATGAGAGACTCATGAATCAGCTGCCATCGAGAGTGAGAGTTAATGACAACCTTTTCGTCAGATGCGTAGATTGTTCTTGACTGTATTGTTTTTTTTTTTGTTTGTTTGTTTACTGTGTGTACATTTTATGCAGACTGATCTGTTTTTGTTTCGTCTTGAATGTTTTATCTTTATTGATTTGATCCAGGTGTGTATGGTGAACATGGGGCGGAAAGTAGAAATATCCATGTTTAATATTAAGTTTATTGAAAAACTATAAATTGGATTTGATAAGTATCCAATTACTCTTCCACATGAAACACTTAGGGTGTTTTCTTTATATGTCTGTTGGGTATTCTGGTTTTGTGTTAATACCTTTATTATTAACTTTTATTCATTTTGCATGTTTTTGCATAAAAATCTAATTCAAAAAGCTCAGTTATAAAGGGTTGTAAATCTCAACCACTTGGGGGGCATTTCAACATTTATAAAAACATACATTATAAAACATCTCTACACATCATTTTCATGCTTTTGCATGCTTTATGGTCTTCTTTATTGGCCAGTTTCTCATCAGAGAAGGATAAACTAATCCCCGTAAGGGGATAGACTAATAGCACAGTTATTTGATGACATGTTCCTCTGCAGGCACAGATGGACTCCAAATAAAGAACTGAGTTGTGTTTGGAGGCATTTAACTGGGGCTTAGCACCCAGACTAAAGACCAGCTGAAACTCTTAGATATGACAAGTCTAATTTTCCTGGCTCAAAGCAGTCTGATTAATTTTCTCAACGCAGCTGCACAGTCATCTGCTGGTCATGGATAAATACTAGAGTAAATGAGTGAAATATTTTGTTTCTTTTCCATATCTAGTAAACCAAAGCTCCTCAGAGTCACACTTCAAAGAAACAGTTTGTGTCAACACTTAGACTCACCAAGCTTGAGTTGGTGTTATTACTATCTTCTTCAGGCATGGGCAGGAACACAGCCAAGGCAATACAGTTTGCAAAGATGGTCAGTAAGATGATGATCTCAAAGGTTCTGTGAGGGGGGAAACTCAGGATCATAACAACAACACCTGAGGAGGACCGATGAATTCTCAGAAATATACACAATATACCCAAATAATTCTTAATATTTTCAGTTAATCATGTACATGTCCAAATTCTAAAAATGAATGGGTAAGAAAAACTTTTAGCAAATAAATTGTCCATTTCTTCATCTGTGGGAGATTTCCTGTGTTTCTTGTGATGTGTTGTAACAAATCAAACAGCTCTACACACTCTGCTAACATTAACCACCTCTAAATGCTGCCTGAAACATCATCCCTACAGCAGCCCATCTGGTAGCCAGCAAAGCGGTCACAGTAAATGTAATCTTGTCTGCTGTGCTTCCTCATTCTCGTCCACAGGGGGCTCTCTGAGAGAATTCCCCTGCCAGGTCAGCATCATGTCTCCCTGTGATGCCGCAGGACAGCTGCACAGCCCAAGAATATAACCAAACCATTTAAACACAGACTACTCATCACAGAAAAGGATATTTGGTTAATATATAAGACTTTTCAAATGTGTGAATATTCATATACTTTTTAAAAGTATATTTAAAAGTACGATAAGAAGAACTTAGGGGGTTTGGTCCATTTCTGTAATTTTGCTCTTAACACAGCAGCAATGCCCTGTGTTACAGAATCACATTCCAATGTGATTAAACTGTTCCAGTAAAAGCTTATGTTGGACTGTGTTTGTGTTTAGAAAAACTGTAATTATTTTCACCATAATGTTACAAAATTCTCATTCAACTCTAAAGTCCTATGGTGACGACAGGTCACTGGATAGATATGATTAGTGCTTTCTATTTTGGATGTATAATATGTATAATCCAGGAATGGACATCAGGCTAAAAGCAGGAAACCCTCTATAGGGGCCATAACGTCACTCAGCAGCCTGCCTTGTGTTCACACAGTGCCAGCATTTCAGAGCGACTATTTCCACATTAAAAGCAGAATGTCAGCAATCAGGACACAAACAAGCGGTTTCATTAATTGTCTGCCAGACGTTAATAGATTGGGTTAAGTAAATCTACAGGTGAAAATACAAAGACTATAAACTTGACTTTGACACAGGGCTGCCACATACATAACAAAAGTCTTAACACTTAAGGGATCGCCTTAACACAGATTTGAAAGAGACTTGGCTCGGGCGTGCTTACCACAGGTGAACTACATGGCCGATAATTTGTTGGACAGCAGACACTGAATTTCTGTAGCTGACAGTGTTCTTAACCAGAATCCTACATGCTGTTATAAGTAAATAAAACCTCTTCATACTGTATATTCAGAAGTAAAACTCTTCTGTTTACAAATGCAAAAGCCTGTAAGTTGTGACTAATGTAGGCAGATGTGTATGTCCATGTGTGTTTGTGTGTGTTTGTGTGTGTGGGAGAGAGAGATAAAGGATACTTCCACTCCACAATGCTGATGCAGGCCTTGCGGAAAGGATTTTTGAGGTTGAAGAGGAAGAGGGACCTCGCAGGTCGAGGGTTTCCCCCTGTGGCCTGCAGCTTCTTCAGCTTCTCCCTCTGCTTCCTCTTCAGCTCCTCTTCATTCATGATGACCGGCTTGGCGTCTGCGGAAGCCATCTTGACACTTCCACCTGAGACAAGCTCCCAGTCCTTTAGAAATGTGTCTTCTTACTGTATAATCCCAAACTGAAGCAGTTTAAATCTCCCTGTTGTACAGGCCCCTGGGTTCCAGACCTGCCAATCCTGTGTGCGCTCCTCCGCCACCTTCTCTCCCTTCCTCTCTTCTCCCTCTGACTTGGTCTCCCTGGTCTCCCGCAGAGCCACAGGCCTCTCCTCCTGGCTGAGGGCCTCTGACAGAAAAAGCCCCTTCAGCAGGGAAAAATAACAGGAGCCCAGAGTGGCTGGAGGAGCAGTTGGCCCTGCTGTAGTTTAAATTTAGACTGTGAACCACTGACAGGCCATGCTTGGGGATGGTTAAAAGGGTTAGGGGGGTGGGGGGGTGGTGGAAGTTGTTAGATGGGAGTAGTCGAGACCAAGGGGGGGGCAGGGTAGCAGAAGCAGATGGAGAGAGATGGTTTGGGGGGCGTGCAGTAGCAGTATATCATCACTGGCCCTCTTTTTCAAAACAAACTTGGCTGATCTGCTTCTGAACACTGGAATTGAACCCCAAACTGTGAAAAAATAGAGAAGAAGGGAAAATACGTAAAGATGTTTCTCCCTCCAGTTTAACATTGTGCAGGTGGAAATGTTACTCACAGGACAAAGAAATGACCAAGAGACCACTTAAGAAAAGAAACCCAAACTTTCACATATGATACATACCGGCATCAGGGCGAGGCTGACCCAGATTGGACCAAGATCTGTTCCTCTATCAAGTCTTCTTCTGGCTAATGTCCGGTCGCAGGAGAGTGGAGCTGATGAGATGCGATTAAGGCTCACTCAGCAATGGGAGATCAGAGACTGCTCTGTGCACATCTTCACAGAGACATGGTTAAACTCCTAACATCCCGGCTCACGCTGTTGCACTGGATGGACTGACCTTGACACAAGACTGATGCACATTCAAAAAATGTCCTGCAGAAACTGAATGATGCCACCAGCAGCAACATGCCCAAGGAACTGGATGGGATCTTCATAGTACAGTAGCTGCTAATTTTAATCAACTCATCCTTCAACTCCAATGATGTATCAGGATCAAGGACAAAAGTAATTTTGTTTTTTTAATCTTGGTTTAAAAAAATGACCAATAAATCTACCTTCTACCTTCTACATATGGTGTCCTCTGGGTGTGCAAGAAATGTAGAGCTGCATGATGTGGTTGGTAACAGAGTTAATATATCGTTTTTCAGTCATTTTCTGTAACTGCTTGTCCTTGTAGGGGTTGTGGGGGGGCTGGAGCCAATCCCAGCTGTCATCAGGCAGAAGGCGAGGTACACCCTGGATAGGTCGCCAGACTATTGCAGGGCCAACACATATAGACAGACAACCATACACACTCACAGTCACACCTAAGAGCAATTTAGAGTCACCAATCAACCTGAGCTGCATGTCTTTGGACTGTGGGAGGAAGCTGGAGACCCCAGAGAGAACCCATGCAGACATGGGGAGAACATAAAAACTCTGCCCAGAAGGGCCCCTGCCTGTGGACTGAACCCTGTTTCAACTGGGTTTTGAACCAGGGACCCTCTTGCTGTGAGGCAACAGTGCTAACCATGATGCCACTGTGCTACCCTATATTGTTTTGCATTTTCTTTCTTTTTTCTTTTTTTATATTTGTTTTCAAATTAGTTTAGTTTCCAGAGTGTGTTTATTCCTATCAATTTAGTTTTTATTATTATAAAATGTTCAGTTTTAGTTTAGGTTTTATTAGTTTTTAATCAGTTTTATTTTGTTATTTTTTCTAATATGCTATGGGGGGTCTTTGTCATGGATAACATTTAAAAAGTTCAGAATAGGTTTTCCAATGCAAACACTTTGTGAATGCTGTTGACTCACATCTTATAAACATCCCATGTTTAAACACATGAACCAATGCCTCCTCATGCTTGCTGTGTTGACAAGCATGACCAGTTTGACAAAACCAAAACTCAAGACATTTCATGTATATTTTTATTTTAATTAGTTTTGCAAGTACACAATGTTGTGTAAGTTTTATTTTCTAAAGTCTGCTTTTTATCCTTATTTCAATTAACTGAAATGTTTTTTTCCGCACCTTTTTTTAAGTTTTCGTTAACTATGACACTTTAATTAAAGCGATGAAGAAATGCAAATAAAGCGAGGTGAAACACTAGTCAAGAGTAAATCTGTGATTAGCTTTAGATTTCACACTCATTGATTAGCTGTTTACACACAGTGACCAACAATGTTGGATTGCATACCTTTAAGCTATCATCCAGCCCTAAAGATTAGGGATTAGTTTGGATAGTGCTTCATGTGATTTTAGGAATAAAATACTTATGTAGGATACAACATCTTACGACTTTAAAAACTGGCAGCATAATGTTCCATATAAAAGAGATGAAACTGCTGAAAGACTTCCCCCATGCTGAACACCACACCAAACATGAGGATTCATTTGATAATAAAAGTGTTTCAGTAGAGTTCATGAGTAAAGTGTAAACCAAGAGTGCACGTATTGTGTACTCTGTCGCCCCCTATTGTTAAACAACAATAACTGACTTCTGCAACAACTAAACAAACATTCTGAAACATCTGAATGAATGAATTGAAAAAATTGTATTTTATATATTTTAAGAATAGGGTTTTTTTTATTTCACATCAAGCCAAATGAATACACAAGCAGTGAAAAACTCCAGTTAGGCTGGAGATAAAAAAAAAGACTAATTCCAGTGATATGAGACAATACCTAAAAATCAATCAAAAACACTTCAATTATATAAAAAAAAAAAACCATGATTGACAATAAACATAATTTTACATTGTGCATGAGGTAATGTGTTCAGTAGAAGGATGCAAGGGAGAATTTACTGACACATGATGATGCACATGAGGGCCCTCCAAAGCCACGAGGCATCCTGATTCTGCCACACTTAAACAAATTATCAGCAGCTTTACTGATTAGGTTAGATTTTAGGACATTCTCCAGTGGCAGAGATTTGATTAAGCTCTGTTTAATGCCCCGTTCTCCAATTTCTCTCTTTGCATGGGAAAGTATGTTCAAACTCTTCAGCAAAATACAGGACAAAATACGTGGCCGTAATCTTTTTTCAATCAGGTTCGATTAATAAATTCAAAATAAACAATGTGGTGAACAATATAGCAGCTTAAATGCCTTTATAGAACTCACCATTTGTTATGTTTAACATGCTCTAAATTTCTTGCATTTAAGAGCCACAATATGCACTGTAATTTGCTGCAACACATTCACCCACACAAGGAGAGAAAATAGAAAAAGGCACACATTGGGGTTATCTTAAAGGTAGCAAACATAGAAGCTTTTCAGATGTTGCATTTAACTATTGAGTAAGACAGTTAAGTATCATTCTCAGGTTGTCAAATACAGATGCAATGAGCTGGTGGTTCAGTCTGACCATTAATCCAAAGAGTTTGTATTTGACGGAAAAGAGACTCAACAATTTCCTTTTTTCAGAGTTACATAAAGACACTTTAAAATAACACAGCCCAAAATTTGCAATCATTTAGTGCAAAATACTCCAAACATGCCCAGGTTACTATGCACAGCAATGGTGGACAAATAAATAATAATTCTAACAATAATTTTACCATAAATAAATTACTATTAATGCAAAACTGAAATGTAAAATGCTTGACAACAGCAGAGGCAGAGTATGCTTTCTACCCAAATAACTAAATTTTGCCCATTCACATACATAAAGCTTACCTATTCTGAGGTTACTGCATAAACTATGCTACAAGAAAAACAGCTTAATATTATACCAAATGAGCACAGAGCTAACAAGATACAAGATCACAAGGAAGCTTAAAAGCTATTCACAGTCTGGCTTAACAGAGAAAAAAAGGATTCTTAGTTTATCAAGACATTCAAAATTTGTTGCATTGCAAATTGCTGAAATGACTGAGATGATTTCTAGCCTTTAATGGTCCGCAAACATGCAGTTTTTTCACAACTGCAACTTAGCCTAAAGTTTTACATAATAATAAATAAAAACACCTGCTTGTTGGGTCAGTGTGCTTAAAATTTTCCTAGTGACGAAATGCTTATTCAGAGGGAGCAGCAGTGCACAGCAATGACAAAGAGGTTAATAAGAGTGCAGCTGGTGAAAAGTGTAAAAGCACTGAGCCCACGTGAGTTACCTAAACCTGCTTTGAGGTCAGCTGTAGGGTTTAACTAAGCATCTTGTGGCGGTCAAAAACTGTCTTGCGCTGTTCCTGCACCTGCTTTTTCCAGCGCTGCTGTGCTCCCTCAACCCGCTCCAGCACCGTGTTTCCTCTGGCCTGGGCGCTGTCCACCGGTGGACGCATCTCCTGAACATACACACACAAAGGAAAAAATTAAACGGAGTGTCAATTTGCACCCAGATGAGAATAATTACACTGCAGCTATTGGTCTATTTGCACCCATCCCTACAAAGAGTTATTCAAATCCCACCGCAAGCTTTGATTGGCTTGTACTCGTCATGCCGACACATGGAGGTTGGAGGCAGTTAGGATTATGGCAATAAGGTCATGATTAGAGATAAAACTAGCCAATATCAGGTATTCTCTGAAATTAAAGTGGCAAATTAAAGAAAGCATGGTGCAAGAAAGTCAGGTGAAGTGGTAAAAAGAACTGACATTTTTTTTATTCTGGTATTATGATTATGAAATCTTTTGATTTAGGTTTTAGTATAGTTTTTATGATACTCACTAATATTACTGTTTCATAGAAGATTATTTATGCTAATAATGCTTTTAGTATAATTATGATGCACTTTAAAGCACTTTAATAATGCACTTCATACTGTGCACTTTATATTGTAAATCATAGGGGCAAGACCCAAGAATTTTGCTCATTTTACATTTTTTTATATTTTTATAATATTCAATAAAGTAAATCTGAATCAGAAGACTGGGGTTAGAATCCTGTGTGATTCAATGCTGACTTTTGATTTTTTTTTTACTTACTTAACTCAATATTTTCAGTTTAGAGGATGTATAAAGCTGCTAAATGCACACTGTGTACAAAAACAGAATGACCGAATGGGCCTGTTTTTGTTAATGTCATATTTAGATATTCCCAGTAAACCCAGGAGAATATACATCCAGGTTGTTTTAATAGCCAAATCAGTTAGTTACATACCAGTTACAAATACCGTTGTTGGCTATGGACACCTGGTGCTAATAACTTCTGCCTAAATTAAATCCGAGGACTTCACATTCAGCTGAAATGAAATAAAGGCATGTCCTGTATGTGTCTGATCACGGGTTATTAGGCTGCACGGTTACCTCAGAGTCCTCCTCGTTGTGCAGCGGCTGAGTGTAGGCATCATGTTTGCGAATGAGAGGATCAACCAGCAGCAGAAACAGCATGTAGAGCAGCAGTGCACCCACAACAGACAGGTAAATGATGATGGTTACCTGGGACAGACAGCGTGAAAAACATTTAGAAATACTTACATAATTTGAAGGGACCACACTGGCATCAACCCCTGATAACACTGCTTACTGCTCATCATCAGTACACAATACCATCCTGAAAATGTTGATAGAAAGTTAGATTCCTAAATAGAAGAAGCTCTCTGTAAACAAAGACACTATTACACACTTGCAGAGGTTTCTTTTAGTTTCTTATGTGATTTTATTATTACTATTGTTATTGTTTAATACACACTTAAACTGCATTGTTGGAGGGAGACTGTGACCCAAGTTTTCAATGGCAGCGACTGCTCTTGTAACTGTTATTTATTTGACAGAAACCGAACCACTGAACAATTTATTTTTCTTTAGATTAAGCAGACAAACTTAAAGGCTTTATAATATCATAAATGACTCATATTATGTGGCACACCATAATCTTTATTATTTATATTTTGTTTGATTTGGACTCTTTACATTTGCACTCCTTCCTTCTTTGTACTGCACAACAATTTCCTGTGGGGTTAATAAAGCACAACATCATCTTATCACACCGCCCCTGTATGTTTTTGGTTCATGAGGTTCAAGATTAAAGACTGAAAGACGTGCTTTGCCACAAGACAGAGTAAAACCAAAAGAAAGCTGGTGATACCTTGATGGTGTTGCTACTTCGTTCCTCGTACTTGCACTCACACAAAAGGCAGTACGCCTCCACGTCATGGCCAGGCACCGGCATAGGCTCCACTACATGGAGGCAGTTACTGTTAAACACATCAAAGTGTCAAGATGGATGAGCAATTCTTAATCATATTTCTCTTCAGGGCAAAAACAAGAAGGGTGTGTTATGACTGAAAGTCTTAATCAAAGGTTTCTCCTACCAATCCTTCTGGGACACATTCCTGTTATATATGTGGCCAGTGATGTTTCTGTATGGTGGGCAGATGCACTTGCAGCGAACATCCTCAAAGTTCTGTAATTGTCAAGAAAAACTGAGTTATAGTGGGAACAAACTTAGCCAACTGCTTACTTTAACATTGCAGTTCACTTTTCTGTTTCCCTCTGTTTCTCTTTCTGTCCCTTATTAACAAAGCGGAGTTGTACAAAGTTTGCTGTGTAAACAAGGTTCCAGTTTTTCCAGCTCGAGAGGTACAAAAATCCTGAGGTGACACTGTTTTATATCAGAGACATTAGACTAAAGGAGCACCTGACAAAGCCAAATACACATCCTTGAACAGTAATTAGTCAGGGAAAAACTTCACTGTAAACGCAGGAAACTCAGAGAAACGCTGATGCATTTGTTTTGGCCTTGCCTGCAAAGAAAACTGTCACTGCTGAGAATATAGACCCTCTTTTAATAAACTACAGAAAAAAATATTGTTTGGATACACTGAAAATTTTTTCTTTTAGTTTATTCATGTAGAGAAAAATGCATTTATTTAGACCAAATGTTATATTAATAAAAAAAAGATTCCAACAAGAAGCTTTCTAAGACAATTATCAACATCAAATAATGTAATTGGCACATTATAATTTTATTTTATTTCATGTTAATGTTTAATCATACTTGGCACCTTGTTTTTTTTAATATCTAACATTTGAATATTTTCATATTTGTAATTTTGTTTTTACTATTGTATCGTTCTTTCACTGCTTATACTGTACCTCATAGCTGCTGTAACATTGTGAATTGTGGAACAAATAAAAAATTATCTCATCTAAACTATGTAAACATAGTTTAGATAAGATAATTTTTTATTTTTTATGATCATGATTACCTCTTTGAAATTATGTTACAGAATTGTTATCAAATCCAAGCAATTTTTCAGGTCATTTCCTGTTCTTTTTGTGTAATTTCCAGGAAATCTTGTAAAAAAAAATAAATAAATCTCTTGTCAAATTTGTGTTAGATATTCTTAAATCTAACACTGCCTTCTTTCCATGTTTTTGAAAGAAATCAGGCCGATTTGCTTCGTAGCAAAGGGCTAAAAACAATACACACTGACAAGAGTTATATTCCACTCATTCAATATTTACATTACAGATGAACTAAAAAGGTATTTTTTTCATCCTGTTAGATATATGAATATAGTTTAAGAAAAATAAGTCAAGTGACTAACCAAAAATAACATCGTCTCTCCTGTCAAAGAGGAAATAGGTCAGTTTATAAATGTCACTACTGAGATTTTCTGCAGGTAACGTTATTGATCATGTGTGGAGCTGCATGCCTCACCTTCGCCTGCACGAAAACAACAGCATCCAGCAGAAACAAGGTCAACACTGCGGATACAACAAAGGTCCAGGATCCCTCCCTGCCAGACGACATTTTGACACACGCCACAGGATTTTGAGTGCGGCTGCTGCAGAGTCACCAGCAGCTCTCTGTCAAAACACATGCAGCAGTTAGCAGGCAGCTACCAGCGATAATAAAGGGCTTCACGGCCGCTAAAAACAATCACATTATGCAACAAAACTACTGATACAGTTCACTTACGTGCTGATAGTAGCTGGAGTGTTTGTTTCTGCTGTGCATTCAGGATGTAACTGACTGTATTTGGAAGACAGATCGACCAAATTAATTTTAGGCTTTGATTCCGGGTTGTCGTCACATGACACGCAAAAACAAGATAAGAGATGTAGTGACGCTGCCACCTGCTGGACACAAAGACAAAAATACACATGTACTTTTCACTAAGTTACTCCACTGCCCTTAAAAGATCAACATTTCACTTTTTACTCCTAGTTGTGTCACAACTATAGGTACAAGTTTTTCAGTTTATGAACTAGATTTCCTTTATTTGTCATCTTCAATATGCACTTAAATAAACATAAATAAAAATGAAATTATGTTTCCCCTTAAACAATAAATACAGCACAAGTCAGGGCAAGTCAATAATAAACAGCAGAGTAAAAATAAGTAAACAGAAGTCATAAATAAGGAGATAAGGGTAATAAGAGAGTTAATCATTCTTATTAACTCTACAAATCAACCTAGATAAGTTTAATAATGTTAGTTTAATTTAACTTGCAGCTATGACACTATGACACAACTGTAGTGTTACTTTGTGAGTCCTCTATGCAGAGCAGACTGTATGCTTATATTTTACACATTTTTTTTTCATTTACAGCATGACTGCATGACTCTTCAGAGAAGAAAATTATTATTAAAATTAAAATGATTATTATTACTATTATTATTACTATTATTATTAGATTAATCAGAATTTAAAAGTTTGGAAGACAACAGTGGCAATGGTGGCAACATTCAGTTTGTCAGGAAAGACACACACCAGGACACTGAAAACAGGCATTTAAATGTAAACAAATAATCAAAGATTGAAATATAACTCACTAGCTTGTTTTAGCTCATTAACAAATTAATCCCCATGGGCTGTTCCATTGTGGTACAATGTTGCCTGAGGGTAACGATCAGACAAACAAACTTATGAAAAGAGTTCATCTTTATAATTTAATGTTTCCATGAGTGTGGAATAAAATTTTATTTAACAAATTTAACCATTACTCTCTCTCTCTCTCTTTTATAACAGAGGCATATCAGGTGGGTGAATAGTGAAACTAACTCAGAACCCAGCATGAGTAGGCATTGATGAGGAGTGACTAGTTACACTTAATTAAATTACAAAATAAATGTAATTGTAATCTGTTACAAATACTGAGGAAAACTATTAAATTACAGTTACTTATCTAAATGTTGGTGATTACATAGGGGTTACATCCAAATCTATAGTTTTTAGTAAAAAAGTTATATGTAGAATATAACATTCATTTTGTTGCTTTGCATCTTTCCGCCATGCAGGAATGCCTTTCTTTGGAATAGCATATTTAAGGATATTTTTCAGCTGTACTTCCCTGTTTATGAACTTTTTTTTTTTTTAGAAAAGTAATCAAATGTAATAACATACATTACTTTGATGAAGTGCTTTTATAGTTTTTATATATATAATAGTTTGTTTACATTTTCAACAGGGTAACTAGTAATTTGTAGCCTTTCACATTATGTAAGTACACTATTAGCAGGCCTCTAGAAAGTTTGTGATAAAAAAGTGATTTTTTCTGCAATTATAATATTAATCAGCATTAGAAGTATGCAAAAAACATCAGCTATTAAAAACTTTGATGGACAGACTATTTCATGTTCCCAGACAACATAACATCTGTGGAAATGTTTCAAAATGTAGACCAAGTTATTATTTAATATTTCTTCCTCCCTGTATTAAATCTTTCAATCAGTTTGAGAGGGATGGCAGGTTCTAATCCTGTTTTCATATTTAATACTGCAGCTACCCTTTTCCTGCACCATATTGATTGTGCCAAAAGTTTCTAAAGTTATATGATGCTACTTCTGTGTTGCAACAGACTGTGATAGCTCTTGCTGGATACAAATTTGCCTTAATTCTGTGAATAAAACATGATTTTATGAAGTATGTCTGTCTTTTCTTTTGGACTACAGCAATACAGTAATCCTATGTGAAGAGGCCAAAGTAACGTTGTTGTTTTTCTCTCTTTTACACACAGAAACACACCCCAGGGGATTCTTTTATTTTAGTATTTTGGGTAACAAACTTTCATATTATGTTTTGTATAATTATCAGTCACATGTATTAAAACACAACATTAATATTCTGTATGTTTAAAAAAGATAAAAATAAAAACAACCCAGTACCAGGGAATTGTGACTCATCAGAATATTTTCCCATATCTTTCAGTCAACACTGTTTTTTATGTCAAATCCTTTCTTCCTGGTGGAATTTGAAATTTAAGCCCCAGCTTCTTGACCCAATCAATACCCCTATTTCCTGGTAATCCCACTTTCTCATCTCTCTGTATAGTAAGATACTCATACCTTTAATAAGTCATAGAAATCAATGGCTCACAAATTCAACCTGAACCACTTGAGCATGTGGTCACAGAGATCAATTGAGACCACAGTTATTTCTCTAATGAGCAATAATATCAGTGTGAACAGCACAACCTCATCCTCTGTGTGACCTCAATCATGCATGTGACCTTTGATTCAACCATTTAAAACAACCGCAATACTGCCAGCAACTTATTTACTGCATACTGAAATACCGGGGCAAGTTTTCAAAGAGTGTTAACAGATTTACTTCTACATGATGTTTGTAGGTGTAAAAAACTGTTATTGATTTGTAAATTGGGTTATATGTATGGGTAGACAGGGGCATAAATGAGTGAGTGTGAATGATAGGAGACAATGAAAGAAGCTACTCACGTAAAACAAAAATACTGGCAATCTTTGACCAGAGTATTTCCAAAATTTATACCAGAAAACAAGGTTTGACTTGGTGTAAACCATGAGAGAAACAATACTGGCATGTTCAGGGAGCTCTTTTTTTTTTTTTTAGCAGTTTTCTGTAAAAGGAACAAATGGTCTATTCATGCTAAGCTGAGGTGAAGGATTTCACTGTCACATCTATATTGAGGAACAGGTTCTGGCACATTAAGGAACTCTGTAATTTATGAGAGGAGTGGGGGTGGTGCAAAACAAGAGGGGCACTTCAGATAATATTTTAGGCACTGGAGAGGTAGTTAAGCTTTTGATTTGGCTCAGGGAAGGGGCATTCAAACTTTAAATGACTGTATTTTGTCTTATTTAAAATACCCTCAGAATAATAAAAAAAAGTCTCCAAAAGCATCACACCATTTATCAGATCCAGGGAGGGTCCTATATATATATATATACATACATACATACATACATTCATACATACAAACATACATACACTGATAAATAAAGTACAGTCCCTAAAAAACATGAATACGAGAAGCATTTTTGCATCATATTAGAGTTATCAGTTATTTAGAAAAAAAAACCAAAATCTTAACAAGCACATTATTTGTGCACAATGCTAAAAAATAAATGCCTTACAAATATAATGGTTGCTGTTCTTTCATTTATTCATTGATGCATCCATTCATTAATCGGTGTGATAATTACTGTCATTTTGCAGCCATAAAGCATGTTTTATCATAAACCCTTTCTTGAGCTCTCATCACTTTATGACTTATGTGAGCCCTCTCCTTGTATTTCCTTCTTTCAGTCCTGTCATTGTAAGCCACTTAGTTCTCTGTCTTCTCTGATGCATGGCTGCCCTTTACACCCTTAGGCCAATTACAGCATAAATGACAGTGGCCAGAGCTCAGTGCCAGGTCTCATTATCGGTTCAGAGCTCTCGTAAAGAAGAAAAAGGTGATTCATTTCCTTTTCAGGTGCGCACAACAAATATTATTCATTTGAGAAAAGAAATCTAGCAACCTTATGTAAAACAGTGTATTAGCGCAAAACACAACTGTAATGCAGACAGATACAAATGTTTTGACAAAGTCTGTGTGCAGTGGGCTGCACACACAACCTGACTATAAAACAGCAAAGTAAAAAAATGATCCATAATGGAAACACTGCAGAGAAATCCAGCTTATAAACAAGCTCAGAGGATGTCAAGTTCTCTTATTTGTCAAGGTACCTGAAGTTATTGACTGAATCACATTATTCAAAGCATTAATTTTCATGGGACTGCAAACAGCGGGCAGTTTGCCCACTAGGAGATGCTGTAAGGCCCAAGGCAAAGCACACTGAATTCAGACCGGTAGACTTTAGTTAAAGCTGACTTTGGAGTGGTCTGTAGGGATGCAGATAAGATGTAGGAGGACATGTAATGTAAAACAAGATTGAATACGTTGTGAAATCCAAAGGGAAAGCTATAAAAAAAAAAGCACATAAGAACAAAATTGTTTAAATTATTAGCTAAAGTGCATTAATGGCAGGACTGCAACATTTCAGAATACAAAGAGTCTGAACAGCTTTTAGTGTGAATGATTGTGGATACAGAGTGTAGCTAAAATAGTATGTTGTTTTTAGCTTCCAAATAAAGTAATACATGTCCTACTGAAAGTAGATACTCACGTCTGTCCTTATTCTCTCCTAAACCTTTCAGCATTGTTCTTTTTGACCTTTATCACATCATCTGCAGTGTCTTTTTGCCCTCCACCCTTCCTCTGTATCATGCTTTTGTAGAGAACACTGTTTGAATAACAAGACTATCTCCGCTAAGCGTTAACTCTCCTCTCCTCTCCTCTACTCTCCTCTCCTCTCCTCTCGGCTGAGGTGATGCATTGTGGGCAGCAGGACTATTCTAATAGACACACATGGTAATTACAGTAGTGGGAGGCAGCAGACAGTGGTGGTCCAGGGACAGCACAAAACTATAAATCACAACTCCTGGTTCCGCCTTCCTGAGCGTAGCCGATCACGCTCAACCAAAAAGCAATTCTGCCAACATGTGTTTGCACATTTGTCTTCATCAGCGGCTGGCTTGTTTTGGACCCCTGCGACTGAATTTTCCTTCCCGTGGTAATCAAACACGGACTACCTCTCAAGTGTCTGAGTCAAAGTCCACTATATTAGGCTCAACAATTAGCCACACTTGAGATGTAGCGAGCATAATTATTCTACATGAGCAAAAAGCACGAGTGGGTGATGAGGGTATTTTGTATTTACTTTGAACAGTATGGCAAAGTAAAAAAAAAAACAAAAACACAAAATACATTAAAAAAAAAACCTGTATAACCTTCACTTTTTTTTTTTTAAAGTAGCATGACATGCATCCGGGGAAGAGTCTAAATCAAAGAGGTGGCAATAGCAAAGGTGTTAGAGAAGTAGGCAGTGACAGTGATTCAGTGTACAGTGTGTGTTCTCTCTTGCTTTATCCGTACGGACAGCTGCCTGTCAGCCAGCTGAGCCCATGCAGGGAGGAGGTGTCTGCTGAGGAGCTGGTGTCAGCAAGGTGAGAGCAGAGCCCAGCTATGCTGAGCTGAGCTGAGCTGAGCTGAGCTGAAATGGATGCAGAGGAGAGAGCGTCTCCTGCCTCTGAGGGACACAGATTTTCAGCAAGGAAACAGACTGCTGGAGCAGGAGACTCAGCCAGACAGAACATGAAAGCCAAGAGCGGCCATGACACATGATGGACACAAACGCAGGGAAAGAAGCTGCCTCCTCCCCTTCCCCCCCTGCTCGCTATTTCTCTTCCTCAGCAGCGCGGTGCCGAAACAAGACCCCTGAAGAAGAGGGGAAAAGGCAAAGGAGAGATGATGCCTGAATTGCTGTGGCTCCCAGTTGAACCCTCGCCCCCTGTAATGTGTGGTCTTTGATGTTGCTCGAGATGTTTAGAGAGATGCAAGGAAGCTTCAAAGAGAGCTATAGGCCAATCACAGAATTGTGGCATGTTGGTATGGAGGAAAAAAAACAGCAAGCTGCCAGAAATCCACATGCATTCTTCAAGAGAGACCAGGGGTCAGGGAAGAAGACAGCTGAAAACAATAGCGAGAAATGAAAGGTGACATGAATTGAAAGGTAGATAAATAGCTGCCGGGGAGGAAGGAAGTTTGTTGTTGGGTATAAAAGGATGCGATGTAGGCTTTGGTCTCGGAAAAGCTGCCAGTCGGTTTAACAAGGCTTGGCAGGCCAGTCAATAGGCTGTCAGCCATTAATGCCCACATTCTGGTGACACCAGTGCTGAGACTGATTTATACATCCAGTGATGCATAGAATCCTTTAGGATAAAAATGCTGCACACCTGGCTGATCAAGACAGCAAACAAAACAAAACAGAAACATGTTTCTTAAGTATGAATCACCAGCAGAGAGCCATATAGAAATCATATGTGACACTTCTTTCTGTGTCAGCTGCCTCAAAGAATAAGGGGATACAAGCTAAGCGGTCAAATGTCGCACATATTCAGGGATTTATCTGACAAAACGATGACAGATCTGAAAACGCTGTCAAATCTAATCCTTCCAACTGGGACCTCACCCAATAGTTTTCCCTGTCTGTGGAGGGGGAAGGCGTCGGTATGTGCTGCATAAGGGGCCTTCCCTTAATGAAATGGTGATGAGTTGCAGTGAGGTAGTCGATGCCTCCCCCTTACTCTATCAGTGATTCCCTTGTTGTGGCAGTTTGTGATCCACCTGGCCCAGCTGCAGGCCACATCTGCAGGCATGATGGGTTTCGTCTGCAGGGGCCGCCTCCTCCAAATGCCACTGTGACTCACCTTCCTCTCTTTCGGCATTTACTACAATCTGACCTGGCAGCTCAGTGGTGTGCCACAACGGACTAGCCCCGGGCACTCTCACAAACACAAACCTAAACAACAGAATACTTAAGACGAAGATGCTATAGAGTACACACAGCATGACTCAATAACAGATAACCTTCTTCTTCTTCAAGGGAAATATTGGGGCTTTTTCTCTCTCTGCAGCTTGCAGTGAATCAGATGTAAACAGGGGGATCTGAGACCAAACTTGTCATCTCACAGTTTCAGAAATCAATACAGCCCCACGTTCTCCCTCTAATCTTGGCACACGTGTGGAGTGAGCTTGAGCTGACTGGGCAGGGAAGCAGAAAAAGAAGTAAAGAGGCAGGCAGAGAGAAAAGAGAGTAAAAAATGGGAGGACAGAGTATAAGTGGAAGTCTGCCAGGTCGAAAATAATCGTTGATCAATTCAGATTGAAAAAGGAGATGCTAAAATTAAGTAGTTTTCTTCTTTTACCCAAATTACATATAAAAATCATTTTAAAAAATCCTCACAGTCCTCTATTTGTCCAGTATTTTTACTCAAGCAGAGTTAAGGATCTGGTTAAATTACTTTTTTTCTCACTCCACACCAACATTTTCTTTAAAAATAATTTTCAAACTTTTAGTTTTCCAACCAATATGGACTCAAGTGACATCACTTAAGGCAATTTATCAGATTTCACTGAGCACCCTCTGGAGCAACAAAAAGCATTCTACATTTTTTTTTCACCTTATGGAGTAGTACTTCCCAAGACCTGTAATAGAGGATGTGCTAAATCGGCAGAGTTCACTTTTAATTGACAACTTTTGTGTGCAGTGCAAGGCTACACATGGACACACCTGAAGTGCATTGCAGCGCAGCATAATAGTGCAGTGAAGCTACATTTAAAATTTTACAGTGATTGAAATGCTGCATAGAACTTGCATCTCTTTTGTCGACTTGCTATCAGTAATTCAGTGTATTTTTTCTTTTAACAAATTTAATTAAAATGAATAATAGCCATAGGCACTTTGCACCTAAGTAGAGCAAAACCATCCCACCCTTTTTAACATCTGCTACATCTTGCATTGTTTCTAGAGTTTACTGACTTTATCAAGAGGCTTTCCTTTAAAAAAAAGAGTGAAGAGGCTGTTTAACAGACCTGAGGAAAGGGAATGTGAAAATACAAGGGAAGCAGAGCAAGAGAGGTGGAGGTTTAGAGGGAGAGAGATAGAGAGAAACTGAGAAAGAAAAGGGAAAAGACAGAAAACCAGGAGGAGGTGGGGTTAGAGGGAGACGCTCCACTGCCTGGCTGACAAACAGAGGGTCCCTCCAGAGCCAGGCAGATGAGAAGGAGAGGAGGAGAAAAGGAGAGGGGTGAGAGAAAAGGAGGGGAGTTTGATGTGGGCAGTCAACCCCACCACCCTCCAGCAGCCTTCCCTCTCTTCCTCCACCCCCCAGCAGAAAATCTATGCCTGCTCTCTTAGTATTCCTCCCATCTCTGGTGAAGGCTCTGCGGAGGGGAGAGCAGACAAGTGGACTGCTAGTGAGGCCCTGGCCAGCCGTGTGTGATGCTAGCTGGGAGTTTTTTTCCTTCTTCCTTTTTAGGATGGGGGGTTTGCTCAGGGCTGACAGGACAGACAGAGCGGCCAGCCACTTGAAAACCTCCACTAGGGACCTGATCTGGACACATCCTCCCAGTACACCTCCCTTTCCTTTCCCCTCCCTCATTTTGTAAACCTGTAGATCAATGGGTCTCCTGTGTGGACCACCTATTTTCTGACTGGACCTGAGAGTACCAATGACCAGGGAGGGCACTGTGATGAAAAATAAAACATCAATGCAATTAAGATGTCTTCTTGATGGAAGCTAAAGTATTAATTCCTTGCTCATTACTCTTTGTCAGCGTCAGTATTTCAGCCGATCAACCACAAAATGCATAGCTTACATCAATGCTGGACATTTCAAATCGATTGTCTACCTCAGAGGTTGCCATTGGGTTTTCAAACAATTACAGGGTCAACAGCGTTTCAAAGGTCTAAGTTTGAAGAGGTTCCAAAACACCAGAGTAGCGTGGACTCTAGGTGTAAATGCAGCTAAAACAAAAACGTGCTAATGCAATGCTAATAGAGGAATACGCTGCAAAAAGCTCCCAAAACAAGAGACACTGTTTTCAGGGGTCACTAAAAAGTGATGCACATGGCTGAGACATGTTTTTTGTCACCACCGTGGAAATAGAGACAGGGAAACAGGGAGACAGAGACAGGCTTCAAAAGATGTCACTACCGCAGGATGGCAGTGGCCACTTAAGTGGGGACCATGGTGGAGCTGCGTCTTCCATCTTTATAAAGCCTGTAGTCTACGGACAACATCTGCCTTGCATCAGCACGAGAGCATATTATCATGCTTATGTTCACATTTAGCTTAAAGCTTTGCTGTCTCAAGTCAAGTCAAGTCAAACTTTGTTTGTAGAGCACATTTAAAAACAACCCCAGTTGATCAAAGTGTTGGACAGACACATAAATTGTGACAGAACAATAGAAAACATAACATAACAGAGAACAGATTGGAGCACAAAGCAGGATGAAGTCGATCAAGATAACATGCTTTTGGTCTGAGCAGTTTTTATGTGGACAGCTAAGAGGTTTCAGAGCTCAGGGGCAGCCACTGCAAAGGCTCAGTCACCATGATCTTAATGTCTACTTCTGGGAACATCCAGGAGCATATGATTGGTGAACCTCAGAGCACTAACTGTGGTATAAAGGAATAAGAGTTCTGTGAGGTGATTAGACACCAGACCATATACAATCTTCAAAACAGGCATCAAAATCTTAAAAATCAATCCTAAAACATACAGGAAGCCAGTGGAGGGACGGTAATACTGGCATTAAGTGGTCTAATATTCTTTCTCCAGTTGACAGCTGTTTCTAAGTACGGTCTCACAGAGCCACTTGCAAGGCTGTAGACTACTTCAGACAAAAAGAAAGGTGACAAATGGTCCACAGCAATGGATTTTCCATCTCATGCAAATCTCAAGCCTCACCCCACTGATATTTTCAGTGATATTTATGAAAACAATGGCTGTCCAGGTTGAAAATCAATCCAAATTTGTTTTAGAAAATGGTTAGCAATATTGTAAACTAAAGCTACAATTTGTTGATTTGTAAAATTATACGATGGAATCCTTAGATCACAGTGGAAAATGAATGTGGTGAAAATAAGTGACAAAAGCCCTGCTCTGCAATTACTGCCTATGTATCCTTTAGCAAGGCACGCAATACCCAAGCTGCTCAGTGGCAAATAGGAAAAGCTGTGTGTGATTAGCGACCTGTATGACAAGTAATGTGAGGTACAGCATATGAACTTCCCTGGATAAATAAAGGTTAAAAAGATAAATAATAATACTAGTCTCCTGCACAGTTGCCCTGTCTGAGTGAGCATTTCATCTTTAGCTGCATGTACAAACAGTTTACCATTGTTCAGAGATAAAAATGACAGCGTTATTGATCACCTGTGTACCTATAATCTCCATTACTACTGCTGCATCATGACTGCTAAACCACAAACACACAAAGCTTTGTTGTCCCTTACATCCTCTTTCAGAGTACCCCGTTACTCTGTCACCTTGAGCCTGGTTCGTCATGCTTGTGTGATCGCTCTAAAGGTCACAGCTTGTAGCTACTGTCATTAGCTGTCACTCTCCCACACTTCCTCCCGCTCCCTGCCTCTCTCCTCCTTCAAGTCGCTCTCTGTCACACGTTTCTTTCTTCTCTGGAACACAGATCAAAGTGCCATCTTTAGTTGGACTTTGAAGGTTAAGAGAAGTGAGAAGCGATCCCAGTGCAGAATAAGCCTGCTATGTGTCTGCGTGCATGTGTGTTATCTGATTTGCAGATGTGCAGCGAGAGGAGACAAGTTGATCAAGGTGGCTCTGCTGGGAGCACAGTATCTTGTAGGTGTTACAGCATATCAGACGGTGTGCCTGTTGCAATTACAGTTGTGTTTGAGACAAAGAGACTACGGCTATCTGAGGATCCACCGCCTGAGGGGAGAGGCGGAGAAGAAATGTTTTTTTCAGCACTTCACAACAGCAGCTAATCAAGGTCTAATATTTGGAATAGCAGTTAGAGCATAAAGTAATTGTATTTTTCATCAGGGACATGGAGAACAGTAGCACAATACTGTTTTCTGAATACAAACACAGTGTTTAATTAACTGAATTCTCCTTGAGCACGCCTATGAATGCACATGAAAGAGAGGAAATCCAGCTTGTTGCTGTAAATCTGTTTTAACGATATGAAACTGCAGTGATACTGAAGTGTCTTACATTCCACCACACACAGTGTAACTGTATGTGGTAAAGTGAAACATGTTTGAGTGAGAGAAAGGAGAGAAAGAGGAGAATAAGTAAAGAGACAGCAAACACAGGTGTGGCGTTTTATCTGTTGGGGAGGTGAGGGGTAATCACGGCAAATTTTAATCAGTTTAGATCAATTATTCATGGTCAGGGGCCTAGCGAGCTGATTTCTAAAATGCCCCTTCTCTCTCTCTCTCTCTGACAGCCCTGTATGAATTATTCAAACTGCATTTACACAAAGAACTCCATCTCTGATACCTGATCAGTCAGTTAGAAACATTATGCAACAGGGAATGTCAATTAGAAATGGGGAAATGGGTCTCCTGGTATGTGCACAATAAAAAAGGAAAACAAAGCCACTCAAGGAGAAGCAAGAGAATAACACACACGCCATGAAAAGTCTTGAAGAACCCTGAAAATTCATGGTCTTGGGAGATTATTATTCATCGAGAGAGGAGTTCTCAGCTTTAATAGGTTCAGCCAAAGTCAAGATGGTCCCTGCATTGTTTGTCCACTATTCATCCATCAGTTTACCTATTCGTCAGTGAACTTCACCTATAATGTGCATTGCATCAGACTGGGAACTCAACCCAACTCCATGGTCAAGCTTTAATTATTTCCCTTGTAACTCGCTCCTCCTACTCTCTCCAAAACACTTCTTCCCACTCATTCAGAATGATACTGCTGCCTCATTTTCATCCTTCTCAAATCACCCTTGTCCCCTTCCTCTTGCAGTTCATTCCCTGGCTGCCGCAGGCTGTTTGTAGTTAGATTAAAAACCAGGCGCTGGTCTAAAGCCCACACTCCTGTACCTCAAGGCCAGGGCTGTACGCACTGTCCATTGCCAGTCATTTAACTCTCCTTTCCCCATTCATTTTTCCACATGGTCACCACTCTTCTCCCTGCTGGGTCCCAGAAGGTGGAATGACCTTCCCTCTCTGGTCTGAAAAGCAGAGCCACACCCCATCGTCCATCATTTACTGAAAACTCGTGTTTTCAAGCATCTCCATATCCCCACTGAATCCTTTTTTTTCACTGCCAATAACTGCTTTTATCTCACTTCTTAGCTGTTATTTCGTTTTCTTTTCCCCTTCTAACAGATTCCCACTGTATCTTGACTCTTCAAGTTAGACAGTATTGTCAGGGCATGTTGGTCCTGATTCTTGCTTTCTTTGTAATTATGGCAGCAAAGGAATTTTGCTCTGGATAAAATTGCCACCCAAATGCTTCAGTTGTAAGTGAAAAGAAATCTAGACTATAGCAATACCAGCAGCTATCTACTGGTGTGGACAGATCCTCACTATGACAATGCTAACATGCTGATGTCAAGCACATACAATGTATACTATGTCAGTCCTCTCTCATTCCAAGGGTGTCAAATGCTGCCAATTTGTCATGCCCCTTTAGCGTGTAATATTGATGCCAAAGCAGCCTTTAGCACGCTTATGAGAATCACTGGCCCATAAACTAACTACAACGTAAACCCATTTGTGGCATTTTTGACACTGAGAGCAACTGATATAGTATAAGTAGCGAGAAAGTCAACATATCGCGGACAGATGGGTCAAACAAAACCGGACTTCAGCAAGGGGACCACAGTTCATTCTAATTCCATCTAATGTTAGGAAATTGCACACTGATGTAACTTGCATAACATAACCCATGTTAAGTACTTATTTTAATCCAAAATATGATCTTACTCAGCCAAGTAGTTTTGTTGCCTTAACCTAACCGTGACTGTACCACAGCATTAACAGTGTGTTACAGTGTGTTTCAGCTCTATGGGCCAGTAGATCTGGGTATTTTACATTGATTTTATACCCAGAATAAGAGCTTTCTCTGCGTCATGCACCGATGAGCAGCTCTCATAGGAATGCACGGGGCCCTGCCCTCATGGCTGTATCCAGACTTCATGTAATTCGTACATCCATGATTGCTATTGCACAGACTCCAGCTCTCAATTACATCACCATCGCAAGATGGCAACGCCCGTATCTTGGATATTTTAACTTCACGTAAGCATAACGGGCGTAAGTGGGGGCGTGTCATCCATCTTTAACAGTCTATGATCTCTCCATACCAGCAGATGGCAGTTGTCTGTTGTAGTCAAGCGGGAAACCAGAAGACGTCATGATGCCAGTTAGCTAAAGAATAAAGCATAATTACTGTGAGCCAGTGAAAAACAATACAACCCATCCGAAAATGTTTCTGTTAGGAGCTCAATGTTTAAAGAAAAACAATCTAACTACTACAGTCCCCTCTCTGAATCTTTTCACACACTGTAAGCATACCTGTAGCTGCTTCCAGCTCCACACAGGATGCTGATTGGTCCAAACAACTAGTGATGCAGACACAAACACATGACATCCTCTGTACAAGGTAACAAAAGTGGTGGACCAAACAGCCTTGCTGCTGGCATGGCTAAAAAAAGCACAACAAAATCTAAAGTTAACACTACAGTCATCATACATGCTGCTTCAGTACATGACTTTTGAGGACATTATGGCCCAAAAGTCAGTCTGAGAAATTACTAGTACAAGGACAGAGGGTGTAGAGGGATGAGTGTACAGGGGGGAAGGGATGGTCAGACGGAGAAAGGTAGATGAATAGACAGCAGAGAAAGTGTAATTCTTGCTTGGCACAATTTATCATGCCATACCTGACAGCCACCAACCATAAGTCACCAAATAATCACTCTCAATAATTCAGAGGGATCTCTAGTGTCCTCCCTTCCCCTCTGCCTGCCCTTGTAACACATTCCCATAACACGAGGTCAAACCACATGCCCATTGACACTCTTCATAAATGCAGTTTGACCAGACCAGGTTTGACTCGACCGACTGTATCACTGTAGTGCATGACAACAGGTTAGCAGGAGGGGTGTAGGGTAAAAGCCGGACACGTTGATCATTCCTTGCAGTGTTTCTTAGCAATCCTGCATCTCACTGGCTGGACTAAGAGGCTATCACAATTGACATCTCCATGGGAACGTCCCGCTGCATCACTAATACACAATTCACTGCTGTTTCCTTGCATTCCAATAATATCCTCCTTTACTGTGGAGACACTCAAAATCTACGAATGCTGTTTCTGTGCCTCTGAATCTTACATTTCCACCTGGGCAGTTTAATAGAGATAGGACAATCGATCGATGCCAATACTGTCAGCGGATATGACTGTGCAGGATGAAAAGATATCACAGGAAGTGACATTAGCAATACAAATTCTTAATTGCATGACACTGGCCAAAAATTATATGCATGAAAGAAGATTATTAAGATTATTAAGTGCAGAAACTGAGGGACTTGATCATGACTGAAAGAAATTATGAGGCTGATAAATGTATCATCTTTCCAACAGCATGTGTCTTAGTTGGGACAGCTGGTCAGTCCATTCATCCTCGTCATGCTGCTGTCAAAGCCCCGCTGCAGACGAGTGATGACCACCCTTGTCAGACCAAGCGCTGTCTGTCTCCCCCTGAATGATAGAAATGTAGAGTGTGTCTGTAGTGAAGGACGGATCAATTTCTTTCACTCTGTCCTCTACGTCTCCGTGCTTTCTCTTGTCATACCTTGAAAATCACTGTAATCTCTTCTCCCTTGGAATAGAAGATTTGAATGTTTTTTTCCCATCACTATCTGAGTCTTAATCCACACCTTTCATACATCGGTAGGGTTTTCGCTCTGACATCTGTCCCTGCTGTGTGTCACTTCTCGACCTTTTCTCCGCGTGTGTGTCCATCATCTCTTTTGTCTGTGACTGCTGGCTTGGGTGATCATGTGTGCGGCGTGTGTTTATTTCGCAGCGTGGCACAGGAGGGGATCGCCACCGACTTGGGGATGCTCTGAAAATGTCATTGTTTGGTTGTGCTCGGCTTTCTGACGCAGTTTATACAGCAGCGATGATTTTTCCTCCCCAGCGTGGCCTTCTGCTTTGTCTGTCTGGAATCAGGAACGGTAAATAAGTGGTAATGGGAGTGAATGGGAGGGGAAGTCAGCCAACGTCTTTCTGTCATCACTTTGGAAGGTTGCGACCCTAAAGCACCGTGGCACAGAGCTGCTAAATTATTCAGGCTGTGTCTCAAGCCCCGATCTCAGGAGAAGACGGGCCTGTGATTGCTTGGAGCGGACTGACTGACATTTGCACATGAAAATCGCCTCTGTTTCCCCCAAACACCCATTCTGCTCAAAGGAAACATTAGAGGGACCCTGGTTCTGTGTGATGGGGCTCTGGGTTGTGGTGGGTAACTCTGGGTTGAGATGGCTGGCAGAGGACGCTTTGCTTTTTAGATATTTGGCTGAACAATCAGACTCAACTCCTGAAGAAACAAACTCGAAGTAAAGTTCTGCTGTGTAGTGAAACTGCAGTTTAGGGTAAATGAAAATCCTAAAAGTGTCAATATAATGAGCCTAAATGCAGCTTAAAAACTGGAGTGGCAGAACAGGACCTAGGGGACTAGCTGACTCATAAATCATCTTTCTGAGTGGGGTCAAGGGCCATTTGACTGAGACATGAGCAGAAATGTGATTTTAATTATGGGAACATTTTTTCACCAATAATGCAATAATACATTGTGCATATCCCAGCACACTTATTGATTATATGCCAGCATTTTGTGTACATAGAAATTACAGATAGGTATGATTCATGTAAAAAAAGATCCAAAAGGCTATTGAATGCTTTCTCAGTGTGTTGTTTAACATAGCTATATGATGCATCACACTGTACAAGGTTTATTCATGCCACAAGGCCTGCAAAGAGCATAACTATTCTGTAATTGCAAATTGAGGTTAGTTTCATTCTAATTTATTATAATAAATCTTCAGTGGATTGTTAGAAAAACACTCTATACAAACCCAGTTGTTAACTGTTATTTGGCCAATTAAAGCTGGAGAGCTTTTGATTAATCAGACTCCTTTCAGAGTGCAGTTAAAGTGAGCGAGCAGCAGAGAGAGTATGTGTGGAGGGAGGAAAGTGAGAACATCCCTCTGTATGCTGGACCATGTCTCTGAGCTGAAGGCGAGCGGAGCTGGGGTGAGGGGGTGGGGGGAGGTGGGGAGGTGCAAGGGATAACTGGCCCTGCTGGGAGGGGGGGAGGGAAGGAGGAGGAGAACACAGCAAAAGAGAGGGAAGGTGGGAGAGGGGGAGAAGGAGAGGGTGGAGCATCGGACAGATGACAAATTGTGATTAATAAATGTGGTTCAGGACAGCAGTGTGGAGGGTTGTTATTAATAGAGAGAATTAGAGTGGCTGTGCAACTCAATCTGCACACTGTCACTCTGCATCAGGCCCCATAATTAGAGCCTAATGAAACAGCACAGAACCAGGATGTAGACACATCCATGCCTGTGCATTCTGCTTGCAAAGCTACATATACTGTACAGTAAACACACATTCAGGTAAGTCAGGGGGAAAATAATGCATTTCATGTTAGAGTGGAAGAACAACGCGATGCATGGACTAGCAGGCCTGAATAACTTCTTATTCATCTTTGAATTATATTGCCAGAAGTGTGACATAATTTCTATAATGCAGGGCCTCCATTTCTTTTCCTTTTCGCTCCTTGACATGTCCCACAGCAGCCTTATTTTGAAGGGTTAAACCAAACTCTTCATCTACAGTAAATGCAGCAGTGTGGATGTTTTATCCTCAACTGTACTGTTCTCGAAAATTCCCTGGTCTTACACTGGCCCCAGATCACCTCTTTATACTCCTAATGACCTCTAAATTGATTTACAAGAGAGTAATCTCTCACAGTAAAGAATGGGAGCTTGATAGCTGGATTCCTGTCAGTTTTAACTGTGGAAGACGTGAGCTGTGGTCCCCTGGGAGTGACGGCCCTGCGGCAGCTATGCGCCTCTTGGGGACGATATGTCATCATCCCTCAGAGCTGATGCTCAGTATGTGTTGGTCACACTCTCTGCGCTGGTTTGGACTGTGTGACAGTAGCACTATCTCAAAACAAAACACAATATGTCACATAGAAGTTTATGTGATATGTGACATACTGTATATCAATGCGATTGTTCCACCAATTACTGCTTGCAAGAAACATTTGGTTTGCTTTGTGGCATGCGTTTCATAAATTTAAAATAGACTTATTTCAGTGTTGCTGTGAATGACTGAAATGAAGAATTAGCGTGTCTTTAAGAAATGATGCAGACAAACCAGCCATAGCAGAAGAGAAATATATAATGAGTAATGTGGCCATAAATAAGTTCCTGCTCCTCTCTTATTTGTATACAAAGAACAGAAGAGAGAAGAGCTAGAGCTCAAATTATGCAGGCGTGTGCACAAAAGACAGAGATTTATTCTTGGTGTATTATAATATATGAAATTAATTATTGAACAAACTAATTATTCAAACAGCCCAGTACTGATTCTCCTATGGTCGTTTTTTTCTGTTGGGGACAGTTGAGACTGAAGTCAGAGCAAGTGACACGATAAAGCAATTGCACTGAATTAAAAAAGAAAAAAAAGAAAAAGAAGAGACATTTCATCAACATAATGCATAATGTTGAAATTTCAGGTGAGTGTGAATACTAAGGGGAGCAAATCAAGAAGAGAATAGGGAGAGCGGGAGACAGACAGCTGAAAGACATGCGCATATTTCAATATTAATCACCTCAGTAATATTTTAACAGCCTTTAAAAATCCAATCCTGAGCATATTGCCTCTGACTGTTGGCAATGATTATCTGCCCCATGCTGCTTAGGACCTCTGAGCAGTGTTCTAGCAGGCCAGACTGACTGACCCTGCAAACTGGGACTGACACAGCATTTAACTCCCCCTTGCTGTTGCTCAGCTATACCAACATCCCCCGATGGAAACATCACACGCTCTCCAAAATACTCTACCTCGATTTCCCACTAAATCCAACCCATCCTTGGAAACCCACCTGAAAACCTGGTGATTATCCGCCTCTCCATGTCCAGTGGGATCAAGTCAGCTGATCCCTACATGGCCAGACAGTGGTCATCATATCTGAGGAGAGAGAGGTCGAGGAGGTGGTGGTTGATAAAAAGGCTGTCATCAATACTGTATGTAGACCTTATTCCCCTAACTCCCAATGCTTCGGTCATTAAACTTTAAACTCGCAGATTTGCGATTGTGCCTGTCAGACAGGTGACACAAGACTCCAAGGAAATGATGATATGAGCTAAAAAATCTGCCCAAGATGTTTCTGAAATCAGAACTTTTACTCACATGGCATCACATTATTTCCCTACTGCCAATGCAACAGCAAAGAAATTGATACAGGAATACAAAACATGGCCTAATGGTGCAAAAACTCTTTGCACATGTCTGTGTGTGCATGCTTGTGTGTGCACCAGAGTGCAGGCATTGTGTGTGTGAGTTTTTAGGTAAAGAAAAAAGAGCAGCTCAATGTGTGGGGCAGGGTGTCTCACTAATGAGGCTTTATAGCTGTGGGATGCGAGTCACACACACAGACAATGGTCTGGGGAACATTTAGTGTCTCCTCTCCATTCCTCACACATCATGCTGAGGCATCTTTTACTCAGTCACCGTCCTCTGTCCTCCCTTCAGCGGCGCGCGGAAGATTAAAACATCTGCCTTCGTTTTGCAACACTTTGTCAAACATTTTTCTTCCTAAGAGTTTGCCTCTAACAACAGGTGAATGTCAGGCTAACGAGACACAGATGGGAGGCGTCAGTGCAGTGTGCTCCGCGTTTGTGGTAGTTTACAGTGAAGTGCATATTTGATTTTGGCTCAGAAATAATTATTATGAAAATAAAAATGAGGGGGGAAATCAGCAGTGGATGGTAGCTCTCTATAGGTTGCCAATAAACGTCAATATCCATACAGTTGGCTGTGCACTACAGTTTTGTAATAGAGACTAAAGATGCTGGTGTGATGTAAAGAGAGAGAGAGAGAGAGAGAGAGAGAGAGAGAGAGAGAGAGAGAGAGAGAGAGGTCGATCTAACAGGTGTCGACTAGGACTGCCCATGGACCAAACACTGCGATGAGCGATACAGTCACAGCCACTCTGGATGGGAGCGTCAGGTTGCCGTGCGCCCCACATTTAGAAAATTGCGTCAAAAAGTGTTCCAGCGGGTATTTTCTGGGCTTCATTTCTCTGAAGTTAGTGGCAATTAAAATCCATTTTCTACCTGGAAAGAAAAGAGGGGATTAAGCGCTGATTAAGAAACTCTTCATTACTTTCCTGGCATCTCCTGCGCGCCCGTCGGTTCACCGGCTCTCCATTCGGCACTCCAGCGTCCAAAATCCTTCAGTCATTTTTGGTGAGACGCGGAATCTGTACAGATGCACAGATAATTTTATCTTCCAAACATCATTTTTTTGCATCGCAAAGAGCAGATGGTGAGTATTTCTTTGTCTTTTTTCTGCTTCTTTTAACAGTTTTAAATTCAACCAGAGATTTATTCATGGCGCATTGTAGATAATCACACAGTGCATGTAATTTGTATGTGTAAAAATATACAGTAAATGAATATGATAACGTTTTCTAGAAATAAGAAAAGTAGAATCATATTTTTAATAATTTTCTTATGCCTGGAAAACATTACAATCTCAATTTAAAAGAAAGACATTTATCTTTACTTATGTATTTTGTTTTTTACATTATTTGAATTAAAGTAATAATACTACAATGAAATGATGTATATAACTATGGAAAATAAGGATAAATCAATTATTAAATGTATTTTTGTTATTTTTTGCAGACATAGCCAGAGGAGGAATCTATCGAAAGTGTTACTGATTCCCTGAAAACGTTTCCCTTTTAATGTGGACAGTGGAAAAAAGATAGAAGTGAAGAAGTCATAAGATGATTGTGTCAGGAAAAGATCTCTGGTGAACTTTTGTCACTTACAGTCATGGCATTAAGTGAGACATCCACATGAAGTGAGATCCTGTGCTTTGTAAGGAGGGGCTTGAAAGAAGATTTCTTTCTTTGAGAGAAAAACAAAACCAACTGTAAATCATATGTCATCCAGCAAAACAAACAATACCTTCATGCCCCTCTTCAATGAGCTGATTTTGGCACCAGTCCTCCTTCCAGAATACTTCTAATAAGCTCTTCTTCCACAACACCCCTCTCAGTGCCAGTCATGGTTTCTGTCTTATGCTGAAAAATAAACTGGAGGACAACAGAAGAAGTTAAAAAAAGGTGAACCAGACTTTATCATTTAAATTATGGTTTTTGCTGTGTGTCACCACAAATCTGAGAAGTCAAGATTTTTATTTCCTTAAAAAAGGCATTAACTTTCCATCTTTTTAATTTTTGAAATACCTGGTTCCTTGGACATCTTTATCATTTCTGAAGGATCCTCTTAGCCGCTTGTTTCCCTCCTGGCTGTCTTCCATTTTGTGTCCTCTTTCATACTTTGCCCATAGCTGATTTCTTCCCACTCCTCTTCACATCCTTCTACACCTTTTCATATCATACTGGTTTTCTGAGAGGCTTCATCCTGGCCGGCACTATTCCAGCCAAGGGGGAAGAGGACTTCCTGACGCTGGCCGCTTCACGGCTCAGCCGCAGGAAACGCGTCATTGGAGCTGCTGTAGGTGTGGCCATGGTTCTAATACTGTTGGTGGCCATTCCCCTGCTGGTCCACACCACTAAAGGGGGGAACGCCGGAAATGCAGGGAGCCATTATGAAATGCTTGGAAGTTGCAGGATGGTATGTGACCCCTACGCTACGTCTCAGCCCGGCCAGGAGCTGACAGCTGTGTCTCCCCCGCCCCAGGATTACTCTGGGAAGAAGCTGAAGTCTGGTCTTCGTGGGCCTCCGGGGATCCCTGGCCCTCAAGGAGCACGAGGACCCCCTGGAGAGCCCGGTAAACCAGGGCCACAGGGGCCCCCAGGTCCAGGTCCTGGTGGTTATTCTCCTTCGCTCTACACCCCCAAAATTGCCTTTTATGCAGGGCTACGCAAGCAGCACGAGGGGAGCGAAATACTGAAGTTCGATGATGTGGTGACCAATGTAGGTAACTACTATGAGCCCAGCACCGGCAAGTTCACCTGTCCTCTGCCTGGCATCTACTTCTTCACCTACCATGTTCTAATGAGAGGTGGTGATGGGACCAGCATGTGGGCGGACCTGAAGAAGAACGGACTGGTTAGTAACTATGTGTTTGTGAGTATTAGGGTTGCAATGGTATGAGATTTTCACAGTACGATAATTGTCTCAGAAAATATAACGGTTTCAAGGTATTAGGGTATCAGGATATTACAGAATAATTATAATCAGTCAGAATGATAATTACAAGAATCTAAACAGAAGGGTTAGTTTTGGTTGAACAAATGTTTATACATTATAATTAAGACTTGGAACCATTTTTTAAAATTTAAGTATGTTTAAAAAGTCTCCCTTTTGAAAAAAAAAAAAGTTAAAATAAAGGTGAGATTCTCCATACAGTTTTTCCCAACATCTTAGATAAGCAAATGCACATGGTATAGGCTAATAATCTTCAACTTACATATTATGGTATACCTTAAAACCAATATATCGCTGCAACCCTAGTGAGTGTGCATGGAGGCATGTGTACACTAGAGTGTCATGTTTTTTTTGTATGTATGCACACACACGACCATGCGACAAATTTTTTTTGCCCACTGTTGACCATCCTGCATTACCATCGACTCGCATTCACCTCGGCAACATTGAGCTCTTCAGATTCAGAGCACACTCCACTTAGCAGGTGGCAACATGACAGCCAAAGAATGAAATAGCAATCCTTCCCCTCATTAAGAGGAATTCATGCTACACAGTCTAAAATAACAGTTACAGATATTTGCATTCTCACATGTGCTGTGGCTAAATGACAAGTGGCAGAATGCAGCCGCCAAAAGGAACAGTCTAATTAGTAAGTATCACACACAGAGCTTGATTATCGCCTAAACAGAAGTGCAAAAGAGCACAGGAGAAATGTCTGTCAGTACGTGGACCAGTCAGTTTACACCTCAGCTAAATAAATAATGAATGTAAAATTGACAGTCCACTCATCCACTCCCTCATTCCCCAGACACTAATTAAAGACAGAGGGGCTGATGGGGGGAAGAGGAGAGGAGAGGTGGGATAAATCACAGGGATTTCATCAGAGGACTCCAAATTCAGGAAACATTCTTCAAGTTGCTTTTTACATTCATTCATTCATCAAGGACTTCAAATGCAAATGCTCTCTGCTCAGACCTTACTCTAGACATGCGGTGCACCAAGGACTGTTTAAACAAGTGCACATGGGCTAATGCAGGCTCATGCATAGTGTATGGTTTAATTCCACACTTGTAAATAAGGTTGATTTTGAATAGTTTTAGATTTGATTCAGTGAGATGTAAAACTACAATATTCCTCATTAAATCATTTGATTGTACATGCCACAAAGGTGAATATATGTTAGAGGCCACCTGCCCTAATGTCCTATATTGTCATTCAAGTCATCCTAGCCTGCTCCATAATTTATACGTCTTAGATTGGATCCCATGAACACCCGCTATACTTTCCTCTCCTAACCCCTCCCCAGCTTGTTCATTGATTCTCCATTAATTATCTTTTCACTCAACTCAGTCATTTAACCATACCCAGGTCCATCTGACACCCATCAGGTGGCCTCCTGTTAAATAGAGCACTCACCTAACAGGGATCTACCCAAACAGAGCTGCCGGTAGATGGGATTGGAGTGTGTATGAAGTGCTGCAGAATGCCTGATCATGTTTGGAGTTATTGGAGCCCCGAGGCATGTGGGTACTCTAACTGTCAGTCAGTGGCTGTGGTTTACTAAATGGGCACTGTGTCTGACAGACTGCATTCCTGACTGTAGAATCAAACGGCCTGTTTTACCATTGCCGTAGGTGCTGAGGCTTTATTGGATATTTTGTCTGCCCATTGGGTTTGTTTAAATCCCCCCTATCCACAAATTTGTCACTTTTCCTTTCCGCTTGTGTTGTAACTTTTACACCTCAACAGATGAGGTCATTTGTAACTTTGGGTTTGTTAGGCAGCCAGTCCAACAAATTCACGACTCAGAGAGAGTCAGCGAGAGTGAATGAAACACAAGAGACCCGACATGACGTAGAAATGCCGAGATGTCCACTCTGAGACAGTGAAAGGGTGAAAGCAAAACAAGACAAGTGAGTTGATGTGAAGATCAGGGGTGGAGCAGAGGAAGATAGATGACTTAATGGAGGTGTGGAGACAGTGGGCTGGTAGACGAGGCATCAGGGAGGCTGGTGGTGAAGGCCAGGATGAGATCAGGCACGATGACCAATGGACACCCACTCGACACGTCTCGACTTGATAAGTGAGCAAGGGCGGCCAGAGAAAGAGAAAGAGTTGGTTTATAAGTTGTGTTTTGCACCATTTGCAGATAGGGAGTGTTTAAAAACTGAATTAATTAATTCTGGATAGATTTCCCCTTGAAATGTATAAATGTGTCTTTGCTAATGATGTTTAAAAGGCACAGTGTTTTGGCTGTTGAACTCATGTCATGTGACATAAGTGCGGTATAATGCCAGGATCTCGGGAGGATGTGCTGACTGTTGTAGGGCTTCCACAGGATTCCTATAGATCCAATACCTATTACTTTCACTAAATCCCTGCTCTGTAAAGCCCACCTGCTCACACCTCAATCTAACGTTCACAAATCATTGCAGCATGGCAGGGTTTCAGAGTCAGGGGATTTGCGATTGAAGCGGGTCACACTTCAGCAGCTTCCATCCTTGTAATGTGACGGTAATTGACTTACAGTACAATTCCAATGTATGATGTGGATGTTTGCTCAACCAGGGAAATAGATTTGGTTTAAACATTTAGAGGAAACATATGGTCTAGAGGTCCACCACGAGAACATTTTTAGCATTACAATCTTAATTTCCTGCATTCTGGTGAATTTTTAAGGACCAATATGTGCATTTTCTGCATCCATTTATTGTGTAGATGTCTTTAATTTTGTCAAAATAAAAAGCAAGCAAACAGAGGCAGCATAGTTGGGGATAAAGTGGGACTGATAAATTAGGGTCATAATGGGAGGGGGGCCCTCAAAGCTCTCTGAGGCCCTTCTCACACCTTAGAATTGCAAAATGGTCAACACATTTTTGTCCCAACTCATCAAATATTGCCCCGTTCGGTGGTGTATCATACCTCTGCAAAAGGTGCCTTTGTGTGTCAGTGTCTGACGCCAAAATCACTGACCAAGTGCGATATTTGATGAGTTTGAAATAAGAATAGGCTGAAATGGTTTAGTCTGCCCCTGCACTAATATTTATCTCTAAATGCAGAAAAAGCAGAGTGAGTGACTGATTATTCTGCTGGAGCACCAACACACACGATCATGTGTATCGTCACCCCAACAAAGGGAAATCGGGATTTCAAGAAGGAAAAAAAGAAAGAAATTAAAGGGAAAAGAAAGAAAAGTGACTTTGTAAAAAAAGAAATTAAAAAAGTGTATAAGAGAGACATGCATCAAGAGAGGAAGGCCAGTAAGCAGATACTGTTACATGCATAGGGCCCAGAATTTGGTGCTATGCCCCTGGGGCAAAGGTTTTAAATATTGAGAGGAACACATCCACTGTTTCCCACCCAAAATCTACAAGTATGTGCTTAACACTCTTACACCCTATTCACCCCCTGATAAATGCACAGTTAGGACACAGAAGGCACACAATGCCAAATTTGATAATCCACTTTGGGAGGATTATTGTTATGATACTTGATTGAATATTGATTATGCCTTGCTCAAAATTTATAGTTATGAATTCACTTCTCATTTGTGCCACTGCAATTATAAACACATTTAATCACCACATTCCTAAATTGCTGTCAAGAATCTATTAGTTGTTTGTTGCTTAATATTCCATCTTGGTAGTTAATGTTATTAAGACAGTCTATGCTAATGCTGTCATGCCTTATGTTGTGAAGGCTGGTAGCACGTCATGCGTACCTTCTCAACAGAACTTCTCCCTTTCCTCTCATTAACTGGTATGCAAGCTGTCCACCTGCTCCTTTATATTACCATAGTGCACTTCTGTATATACTGTCTTTATAACATTTTCTTAATACAATGTGTGATGTAGACAAATAGATACTGGCTCGGCTCCCATTTAATCTCTCCCTTGTTTTTTCACCTGTCATAGACTCTTTTAATAGCTCAGTTAAAGGTCAAGCTATTTCACACACAGTAGTGTTAAAATGTCATCACTCACTGTAATGACCAGTACCTGTATTAACTTCTCTAGTACAGAGACAAAGATATGCTACAGGTGAAATTATTGTCCTCGGAGCAAGGGCAAGAAAGTGAGTGGAATTTGCAGTATGAAGAAAAGTTTAATGTCGTCTTTTTTTCTACGTAAAAATTCTAAATAAAATATCAAAATCTAAAACAAGTCGATTCCTTTTACACTGTGAGGTTTAACCATTATAGTGCAGCAGACTACAGACTGTTAATACTGAATGGCAGGTAATACAATCTAAGGTACGGTTCAATGCCACTGTCGCTTGTCGCCATGTAATCCCCGGGCTCCCTAAGGAGAGGGAAAACCTTTTCAATAAATATTCTATTTCCACAACATCGTCCAGCCCACCCGCCCCCAACCCTCCTGCCATGTGCCGGAGTCCCTTAGGTAAGTTTAACAGCTACTTTTCTATTGTCTCCGCTCTAAGAGGTCAGTATATCACAGTGAATGAATCCTGTCACTTTTATTACCAGTGGAGCACAGGCCCACAGATAAAAACAAGACTTCATATACCCCCACATCTCACCGGCCTCACAAAATAGCCTCGCTTGATCAGTCTGTTACTCTAGGCCCCCTCCCTCCCCTTTCCTCAACCCCTTGGCCCTTGGTTTTTGTTTTTTTCTCACCCCTCTCCCTTCTTTTTGTCTATCCTTGTCTGTCTTCAGTACCGCGGCTCCACTTGTATAGAAAATGACACTGCAGCTGCTCCCCACACCGCCACACTGCCACACCCCCTCCCTACTCCTTCCTCCTTGCCTGTGGCCCCCTCTGCTCCCAGGCGTGTTTACTGGAGGCCCTATAATGAAAAGGCTAGGCAGAGACAGAGACTGCCACAGGCAAACCCCGGGGGCCCCTGCCTCACGGCTCACAACCCTTCCAGCTCCAGGATCAGCACAGTGTGCTGCCTGGTTCACACGGATCAGCCCATGTCCTCAAGCCGTATCCATCTCCTCTTGTCGGCTGCCTGTCCTAATCCCACCATGGCTCCCTCATGTCTCGCTGTTTGGCATCTGCATTAATGGATGGCTTGCATTATTCCTTCACAGGCAAGAACATCAGCCAGAGCCTATTCATATATCAGATATTGGCAAAATGATCTCTACACTGACTGATGAATATGATTCTGTTGTACAGTATTCAACCACACTTTCATGCATTAAGTCATGAGAGTGTGAGAAGGCCTGAGGGGGGAAAAGATCTCCCTACATCTCCCTCTGTTACACTGCTTGGTCAAAATAATGAGCACGATGACATATGCCTTGTGTCGATAGAAGTCTCAACAACAGCATCGCTGTCAGCTGCAGCCAAAGATGCAAATGTGTTATTGGCTGTCACTGCACATGTCAAGCAGAACAACAATATAACCTTTACAGATGACAATGGATTGGTGTCGTTATTTGAGAGATGGTCTTAGGGGGGCCGCAGAAAGAGTAGATTATGTTCAGTGTTTAATTACACTAATTGGGCAGCCTGGGTATCACAAGACTATCCAAAAGTATAAAAAAAAAATATGGCTCTAATACAAATGAATGCTTGATGTTGCGGCACCTTAAAAGTATTGCAAGGGAAATTATTTTCTTATATGAATTTTGATTTTCTGCTGAAAAACATAAATGGAACAAGGGCATAAACACAAACAAACATAAAGGATGTCAGATTACATAAGACTATTTGTATCTCTCTATCTGCACCACATTTTCATGAAGGGATCAAATAATTCAAAAGTAGTTACCTTGTTAGTTTGTCAGCCTCTTAACCACATCACAATGTAATATATTGTTTTTGTTTTTATCTTGTGCTGCTGCCTATCTTTGCCCCTTGAAAAAGAGATTTTAAATCTCAATCCTGACCGAATAAACCTTAAATTAATTAAATACAGAGACAAGGTTGTTTTTGACCATTTTGTTGCTCTAGGCCACATTACCATTGGTGCCTTGCAGTGCTCTGAACTTAATGATGTTTTAGTTGCAATCAATTTCATTTCTCCTCAGTCATATATTTTATGTACTAATTTAGAAGTATATAAACATGATTTCAGATAGGGACACAATGAGCATATCTACCGGCTTTATACAATATTCACATTACAAAACCTACTATTTAAGTGAATTGCACATGATTGTATTGATTGAGGTTTGTGGTTCGTGCTGCATGTCTATCACTTCTCCCCATTGCAGACAGGCTTTGTCATATCTAGACAGACTGAGAAACAGGTAATAAAGTATCTGATTTTCACTTCATCATTGTTTTCCCCGCTGAGACAATGTTTGTTTCAAATCTATTTTGGTTTAACTTTCCTATTTGATGTGGCTACAGTGCACATTTATCCTACATTAAAATGGGGAAAGCTGACTAGCTCTGCAGTGAGAAATATTTTTGTCAGATCCCCTTTATGCTGCCTTTGCCTAAAACACCCCCATGGACAACAGAATCTGAAATCTCAAGAAACAAGACTGTTGTTGTGTAATAATAGCTATAGTCAGTTTACTGTGTGGCTGTTGAGCTGTGATGCCTCAGGAGATCGCCTCCTCTGCACCCTTAATCAATCTGGTTTAGACTGGACAGTGACATAACCACTGGTCACCAACATGCTGTATGCAACATCCATGACCTGCATTCACTCTAAGATAGTGTCCAGGTAATTGAACCCAACTCCAGGGTTGATAGATTGTGAACAATGGGTTCAAAAAGGAGGGGGAGGGGGAGGGGGAGGAGGAGAGTGGTGGGGGGCAAAATGGATAGGTGCACTAGGGGAAAAGAGCATTTTTTTTTCTTTGTTACAGTAATTCAAGCTCTGTTGCTCCGAGATTGACTGTTTTCAAATTGATGCATGCACGTTGGGGAGAAAGAGGCCCCAGTGATGGGGATGACATGATGGTAGTTGAGTTGCAGATCATATTCTGTGGCTGTCATGGAGATGTGCGTGGCTTGTCTGGCTGCTGACACAGATTGAGTGCTCCCATCGTTGACGGACACTGAGCCAGACACAAGGCCACTGATGGCTGACATATGTCTGATGATTGGAGCTGCTATACCAGAATTATTGATACATCCTGCTTAAGAGGTTTTTAGGAATGCAGCCTAGTGTATGATTATTCTCCTCTATATTTGTGAAAATGTTTGAGAGGTTTTTTATGTAATATTTGCACAAGAATCTTAAAGGGTTGTACAGCAAAAATGATTTTTGATCACACTAACAAAATTGTTCTTCATCAGATTATACGCAAGCGGAATATTTTCAAAGACCTTTATATTACTGTTCAATTGAAGCCAGATACATACATGCCATTAAAGAGATTCTTCAGATTTTCTGAAGTGGTGTTGTATGGGATACTTAATCTAAACAATCTACTGCTGTGGACAGGTCAGCAACAAAACTAATTTTAGCCATCTAAAAAAATAAATATCAGTTTCAGTGTATGTTATGCTCACAATATTTTCATGGCTTTACCTTAATGTCAGGCAGTGATTTCCAATGGTATGAATGCAATGAATTGTTATATCACTCTTTTCAAGACTCCATTGAGAAAAACAGCAATTTATTATTTTTAAGTAACTAAACAACAGAAGCTGCTGATCTACCGCTGCCACTAATAGTTATTTTGTTTGTGCTATTGTGTGATTTTGACATTTAAAGGGTTAGTTCAGATTCACCAAAGTCACACAATAACACAAACTAACTGACTAAAGCAGCTGTAGACCAGCAGCTCCTGTGTTCAGGGAGCCTAAATTACTGTTTTTGTCGATAGAGTTTGGTGGCCCTGACAGAAGCCATTAATTTTTCCTGTCAGGGTGGGCTGTCTGATGGAACGTTCAGTAGTGAAAATACTCTCAATATGGCGTACACTTAAACTAATACCGACTTTTTATTTTTTTTAGGTGGGAATTTTTTAGATTGCTAATATACATTTTGGGGCAAACCTCTGTCCACAGCAGAACAATACTTAGCTTTTGTGTTGGACTTTAGGCTACTTATCCAAACTGGGGGCGTGCCAACTGAAATACACTGTGTATAATATACTAAATATGGATAAGTACCCCATACAACCCCACTTCAAAAAAATCTGAACTATCCTCTTAATCTTCTGAAACCTGGAGCAGCATAACTTTTTCTGCTGCTTTATGACACCTTTCACAAGTTTTTAAACATTTGAACCCTGCACAAATTGGTGTGATTTCTTTCAAAAACATAATGAGCAACTTGGTAAGAAATATTCCACAAATTGCAAGAAATTAGTAGAATTCGAGGATTTTTTTCAAGCTAAGGAAAAAATGTCTAGGGAAAAATATCTATGGAAAAAAAGCTAGGTGGATATATATATATAGATAGACAGATAGACAGATAGATAGATAGATAGATAGATAGATAGATAGATAGATAGATAGATAGATAGATAGATAGATAGATAGATAGATAGATAGATAGATAGATAGATAGATAGATAGATAGATAGATAGATAGATAGATAGACAGATAGATAGATAGATAGATAGATTTAATTATTTTTTTATTTTTTTCAAAGATTACTTTTTGTGGCTTTTATGCCTTTAACTGATAGGAAAGTTTAAGTGTGATGGGGGGGCAACATGCAGCAAAGGGCTGAAGCTGAAATCAAACCCACAGCCGCTGTGGCGAGTACAAAACCTCTGTACATGAGGCACCTGCTCTATCCACTGAGTTACAGAATGTTACAGAATTACATAATTTTTAAGCACTTTTCAATTAGTCTTGCTTGCTTTTTTACTTTCTTTTTATTTATCTATTTTAAATTTTTTCAGGATTTTTTTTGTACATTTTACTGATTTCTTGCAAATTTCTGGGTCTATTCTTCTTTTGTTGCTCATTGCCTTCTTCCCATATTTTTGAAAGAAATCAAGCCAATTTGCTCAGGTTTCAAAAGGTTAAATAATGCAGTGATACTATATGTTGTCAGGGCGATGTGTTGCTTATGAGATCAAAATAATAATAATAATAATAATAAAATAGGCAAACCCCATTTCCTCTACATCCGTAACTCAATCTAGGCATGTGTATTTAAATGTCCACTATGAGTAAACCCAATTAAATGTGTTAACAAACAAGTAAAGATCCACTGCTGCTGGGTCAATAAGACCAAACTCGCACGCGGCATGCAAATGTGAAACTGTCTGGCTTCGGCATTGCCACTCAATATCATGCATATTGAGCCGGCCCAGGATCATAAGCAACAGGTCAATAGCTGGTACGGATAGTGATGGTGTTTCTCGGCTGATCTAGTTTCCCCAAAGACAACCTGTTGTCCCCAGTGAGTCCCCTTATCTCCACAACCCAATCAGATCTCAATCCTCGGTCCCTTTACCCTGAGCCTGAGTCACAGCCGGTCAATAACAGGCAGAGTGGCTGTGTTCTCAGTCCACCTGTGCGGTCACAGGTCACAGTCTGTTTATCCAGCAGAAATGCAAATGTGATGTCATACTCACGTTGTCTCATTTGAGGGCTATTGATAATTGATCACGACCCACCCTGGAAGAAACAGAAAGAGATAAAGGAATGAGTTCCCAGAGCTGTTGAGTAAGTGGCGGTGACATTTGCAAGTGTTTGCTCAGTTTTGTCCATGTGCTAATTGTCAATGCATGTGTCCTCTGTGGGTGACAGGTAAGAGCCAGCGCCATCGCTCAGGACGCTGATCAGAATTACGACTATGCCTCCAACAGTGTGATCCTGCATTTGGACGTGGGTGATGAGGTGTGTGTGCAGCTGGACGGAGGGAAGGTCCACGGAGGGAACACAAACAAGTACAGCACTTTCTCCGGCTTCCTCATCTACCCAGACTGAATCTTATCCTCAACCACGGAGGGTGGACACCAACACCCCCCCCCACACACACACACACACACACACATACACACAAACACACATTTACACAGACATATACGTATGCAAATTAATGCACATACACAGACATGCACACACACGATGCCTGCATGTACACACAAAAATACACACACACAAATGCAAGCAAACACATACAGACATCCTGAGATTACAACAGACTACAGAAGCGTGGATGGAGTGAAAATCAGAGATAAGTGGAATTAAGCCGAGCTGTGTGATTTTGAGCCAATCATCACGAGCACCTGCAACTATTGTCGCCTTTTGTGCAAATATGAAAATCAGAAGATGTACAGTATGGGTGCACATAACAATTGCACGTTGTGGCTCTGAAATATCTAAAATACTTTAATGTGTTCCATATTAACTGACATTGTGAGAATATAACAAACACTATCAGTCTAATTGTGTTTGCAACAATGGTGTTGAGGGTGCCATTAATCAAGGTGTTGAAGTAAACACACAGCTGCTGTACTCCCGTCTTCACCTTATACATTTCTGCTCTCCATTCCAGTGACCTCTGATCTAATGGCCTGCCTATATTTTGCAACCCCTCATTGTAAAAAAAAAATTCCCCCCAAAGTGAATTACACCAGTTGAAATTAAACCCCTGTTGTGATTCCCCCTGCATCAGGGCCGTACTGATTAAAACAAGGCCATCTGAATAAACACAGATGTTTGACCTTTCTTTCCTGTTTCCATCATGACGCAGGACATCACATAGCGAGATCAAACAAAACAAGGCAACATGTTTTATGGATGGCACTTGTGTGTGATGAAGTTTTAATTGCCAAGTGCATTATTGACAATATTGTGTATGTGTGTGTATGTGTGTGTGTGTGTGTGTGTGGGTGTGTGGGTGTGGGTATGAGTGGATCTATAGATACTGTAATATAATGAGGCAGTGAAAAGTAACAGCTGCAGTGTTTTACTTACATTAAATGTTGTACAATACATGACAGGCACGTTACTGTAATTACACTGCCATACCTACTTAGTACTTTATTTTTAAGGGACCCTGTTAAAGTATCATCATATGTATAAACAGTAATCCTGAGATGGGCTATCTGGTATGTTGGCTGAGTAGACAGTTGCTATTAAAGTATCTATACCTACCTTGTGTGTGTTCTTGCATGTTGTTTTGGCGTGGTGGAGGTCTGGGCTCAATAAAGGCACATTCGTTCTGCAGTCATAAACACACGCAGACCCTTGTTCAGTTTTATTTGGAGTGACCACTTGGACTGACTGAATTGGATATATTACGTGGCTGTGTGGACTTACAGCTGAGATCGAAGCAACTGTGGTTGACCAACAGCCACTGCCTGCTATGACATGGATTTCCAATATGTCTTAAGACACTGTCTAAGACACAAACATTAATACCATTATATTGATCTCTGCTTATAATACACCCAGGATCTACAAAACCAGCCAGTGTATACATTTTAAATGTAACAATATAGTGATCAATTGTACAAACCAAATTGGTTCAGGGTTTAATAGGATTTTCCAAAATTTTAAACCAACATCATTTGTTTCAGAGAGCACCAATAACAAAAAAATACACCCAGTGAATTTGTCAAATCGTTCTTTAATAATATAAGACATTTCTTTCAATTTATTTATAAATCTACAGTGATTTCATGCAGTGGTGGTGGAAGTATTCAGATCCTGAACTAAGTAAAACTACAAATACCACATTGTACAATTTCACTGTTACTAGTTAAAGTCCTGCATTGAAAATGTTATTTTTGTACTATTCTAGTTAATAGATTTTATTTGCCTCAGTGCAATCTCCAGGGCAGTTAGTGGCCAACGTTGCTTATATGTTTTATTGGTGTTATTCATCTTTAATGCTGGCTTTCCTTTTTAGTTTTGAATTCCATAAAGTTGCCTGATATTATTTGCCTAAATACTGCGTTGCTTTAAATTCGAGTTCAACTTAATAACTTTCTTTTGAAAAGCACTTTATAAATAAAGTTTATTATTGTTATTGTTATTATTCAAATAAAACTATGTAAGTACAACCAGGAAAATGTATTTAAATCAATTTGATAAATCCAAGTAATAAAAAATAATTATAGGAAAAGCAGAAAGTCGAAAGGTTTGAGAAGCTGGAACCATGATTTTTATTTGCATTTAAAATGACCTAAAGGATTATCAAAATAATTAATAATTAAGTTTCTGATCACTCAACTTAATGTTTCAGCTGCACTTTCATATGGCTTGTGTGCAGATATCTTGTATAAAGTATAAAGTAACTTAAGTTATCTAATAATTATAGTGGAGTAAAAAGTTCGATATTTCCCTCTGAAATGTTGAGGAGTAGAAGTAGAAGTAAAAAGTGATCAAGTAAAGTATAAGTACCTTGCTGTGTACTTTCACTCTAACCATGTTAACCAGCCTCTTTGAGTGAATTTATATTTCTGAATACAAACACTATATCAACAGAGCTGTGTGAAATAGAGTCACTTTCTACATTTGATTAAGCAAAGGAACTGCAATTAACAACTATTTCCATTACCGAGTCATTTAACAATTATTTTCTTAAGTAATTGATTGCTCGGTCTATAAAATGTTGGGAATAAGTAAAACATGCCCATCAAAATAACCCAGTGTGCAAAGTGACTTTATCAAATATCTTATTGTGACCAACAGCCCAAAACCCCAAAACACTCAGTGTAAAAACCATGTAAGACAAAAAAAGCAAATCAGATACTTACATTTGAGAAGCTGGAATCTGTGAATATTTGGCATTTTTGCATGACAATTAAATATTTGGATAATTGATAAATATGATAAAAACAGTTGCACATTCATTTTCTTCATATTGACTAAGTGACTTTGAATCAAGCCTGTTGTTCTGTATCTTTTATTTTATAATATAACCAGCATTGTCCAGTATTCCAGATTGTCCAGTCTTTTTTTCAAAGACAAAAGGTCATTGGAACTCAGGATTGTTTTGCTATTTAATTGGCTCACAGTTACCTTGAAGAGCAAGCTCTTTGTTTCAAGAAAACGTGATAAAATTGCAGTCTTCAAAAACTGCAGCTTATTAAACATGTCATGACGGGAGTGACAAACACTGCATATATTGTAGCTGGTTGCCGTTTCACGACACATTATGGTGCAAAAACAATCATACCTACCACTGCTTACAAACCCCAACTACTATGTAAAACTAGTCAGTTGATAAGTATGTCCACACTATGCGTTGCTGTCTACAGTTAACCTCACCAATTTATTCAAGTAATCAGAATTTTCAGTATCCCCGCTTTAACAGTTACTAAACCAGGGAGACAGAGATGTCATCTCCATGTTAAAGAGAATGAATCTTGACTACCTCTTAGATTACGAGCAAAAAAACTAAAGTGTCTAATTAGAGTGGAGCGCTGATGGCATTCTAGACTTAAAGGATTTAGTGAATCTGTTGCTCCTGAGCGGAGAAAGAGGAATATAGCTGCGCCATGCCTGGGCCCAGCCCCCGGCTCTCTCTCCTGGCAGATTCCAGTTGAAAGTTAATTGGACGGGGAGAGGTCTGAGACAGGCTGCGCTGAGGCCCATTAGTGATTCCCCTGTCGAATGCAGAGCCACGAGGATCACAGACTCACAAATAGGAGGATTAAAATAATCAATAGCCTTGACTTCCATCGACCACACACATACACACACACCGAGTAATTAGTGGACAACCTATTCAGCAGTGGACTATGACACCCTCCTGAACCTTACCCCACACACATAAGCTCCACACTCCAATAGCTGTGGTGCCTAATGAGGGGAAATAGTTGTGGCTGCCTGTGAGGAAAATGAAGAAAAGGTCAGGAAGCCACCAAACAGCCTTCTACTGCTCATCTTGGTGCTTTGTCACTGAATCACTACTCAGAGAATTTACAGCATGTCCACAAAATATGCACAATGAAATATTTTGGGGGATAAAATTTGACTTTGCAATGACCCTAAACATTAAAACCAATAAAAGAAACCCTAAATTGTTTCAGACAGCCAATGATGGTTTGTATTGACTTGAGCAAAACAGCTTACTCTTAAGATATACTTTCAAATCATTTAGTTTTTAAAAAAAATACATAAAAAGCAGATCAAGATGTGGCTCATGAAATTTGGACAGTGAAATGGTCCTTTCATCAAAACTGATTCCAGCAGCAACACTGCCCTCTTGTGTCGATGCATAAACACCAATGCACTGTGCCAAACCCAACACAACGACGCAGAAACGCATCTTGCATCTTATTCTATCGAATTGAACAAATCTGCTCAAAACAAGATGAGCTTTTAGGAGGAACATTTATTGAAATGCAGCAACAAAATTGGGGTGAATTAAAAACATGGGAACCCAAAAGAAATATTTCTTGCAACCTCATGATAGTATGGCTTTCAATATACCAATACACTGCAGGATCACAGGAACACTTTCCTCAGCCAAAGCAAGTCTAAGCCAATGATACTGTAGGCTGCTGACAGTTGCATATACTGCATATACTAAATATATTAATGTCCCATCCATCACTGACACACTAGTATCAATAATTACAGTATATTTAAGAATTGTATGTCGCCTTGAGTGCTGCATCTCGGAATGTTATTGCAAACAATACATGCATTAAGACTCCTGAATGCATACAAGTTGGTCACATATGTGAATGAACCTGGCAGCAATAGCCAGGGCCATTTGTGGGTTTTTTGGGGGAGGAATGTAAAGGCACTTTTTAAATTAAATGTGGAAAATAAATCCATGGAAATTGGGAGGGAGGGCTAGGGGGGTAGACGCTAACATCAAAAAGAAGGTACATGTGACAGGTTAAAAAGGAAACAGTTGGATGCTCTTGGTCTTCACCCGCTCATGACCATCTTGACCAGCTCTGTAAAAGAGAGATGAGAGAGAGTGAGACTTATGATCTGAGTCTTGGCAGAGATCCACTCCAACTACAGCATGAGGCACTATGGACCCCTCCTCATCCAGCTTTGGCGAGCCTGGGTGGGAAATGCTGCATTTGGAGGCAGATCCCCCATATTCTGTTCATCACGAGGAAAGAAGGGTTGAAGGGAGTAATGAGAGAAAGAGGTGAAGTAATCATCTCTATCCCATATCTAGCCAAAGCATTTGGCCATGTCTACAATCCAAGATGAGCTGGTTAGAGAAGCCATCCTTGCTGTATACTTTCCTCTAGTTGAGAAGCAGAGAAAAAGGGGAGAAGATTAAGGGGGCTACAGTCCAGTCAGAGAGCAGTCAGCTACAAATTCAGCTTCCGTCAGTAGAGAGGAGAAAACAATCAGCACAAGAGCAACTCACTGCAGTTCTCTGGTTAGTAGAAAAAGGGACTGGTCCACTCTCTTAAAGCTGGTGGCTATATTTGAACTAAAAAATATGTCCTATGTAACAAGCTTTCAATTTTATCTATCTGTGAAAAGAGCAGCACCTCTAACACCAACAGAGAAAAAAGACAATCTTAAAAGCACCAAAGACATGCAGATGAGTTAAGTAGCGCTGCCTTATGTCTCCCAAACCCAACAGCGCAAATAAGTCAACGGTGGCCACCAGGGTTCCCTGAATGAGACCAGTCCCTTCCCTGTGTCCACCATTTCCCCTTACAAACTGAGGGGAGTCTCAGACACATGCAGAGGGGCATGCTGCAGCCAGGGGCCAAGACAGAGGGCTGCAGGAGAGAGACAGAAGAGTAGGAGGCTACACATGGATCGAAGCCTCAGGATTAAAGATGAGAGGGACCACCACGCTTTCCTACACGTACCTATGGGTCAAATCTACTTTGCAACAGCACATTGTTCCTGTTTGCAAATATGATGTGCAAAACTACAGCTGATTAGTGTTAGGATAGCCTAATGGGAGTGGATTATTTAACAACTAAACTGCAGGAAAGCCTGGAGGTGCCATCTCATGATATACCAGATGCCCGTACCCGCCCTCAGCCTGACATGATGTGACGGACAAAAACTGCAGAGGAAGAACAGTTGACACACTGTCAGCAATTGACACGTATACAGGGCTTGTACAGTGGTCAATTAACCACAAGTAGGTCCCTCCGTGATTTTGCAGGCCATTTTTGTGATTGATGCAGACTGAAATGCCTGATTCACAGCAGCTTTCATAAAAAAAATTGCTATGCATGTGGCAAAGTTTTTTGGCAATTTTTCTATAATAAGAGTTTCTGTCATTACAATTTTACATTTACAATATTGGTGTAAATTAAAACAGACAAAAATGTTTTTGCTGGGCCAAAGGGAGTTGTTTTAGTCGGTCCGTGGACACAGCGAATCATGTAGAGTGCTCCATGATTTTTTCCCCCTCCACAGCAGTTTGTGACTTTTGGGATGGATAACCGATCTCTCGATCTGTTCAGAGCTAATTGAGATCACATGGATGAATTGGGGGAGCAGGTGTTTGTTTGTAAGCAACAGTTAAGTTTCATTTTTAATATGCTTGATGTTTTGCTGCGGTGTCTCTGACCAAAGTGCGCTATAAACAACCAAAAGCATTTTTATTCCAAAAGGGCTCCTATTGAACAGTCAGTCTCTAAGAATTTATTTGAGGCTGCAGATGTTTTATCTGTGGTGGCACGCCACAAATAAATGAATGTGAGGTAAACCCTGGGCTCCACTCAGGGTTAGCTGTGAAACTTGACTCAGTCATTAAACCTGTTAATAACTGTTGGGTGATGTTAGCTGTGTGATGCTAACAGTTGTCCCTGTCACTCTGTGGGACTGACTTTGTCCCAGGCACTGCAGTAGTCTCATGATAAACATGGGGAGAGCGAGAGGCTGAGCGAATCAATCCACTACAGGCACCTGTATGATGAAAATAGATTTTACCCCTTTTAACTTTTTAAAATTTACGGTAAAAGATGCAGTGATGCACACCACTGTGCGGTTGTGCAGAATTCATGAGGATCGGCTGAATTTGGGTGATTGTTGCAATCGCAACACTGCAAAATCCTGGAGGGACTGACAAGTTTGAAGACACATAAAAGACAGTAAACAGTGACATACACAACACACCATTGTGACAAAATCAAGCAATAATGTAGTGATGACAGTAGTGACAGTTCAGTAGTTCAAACACATTCCTTCTGATTCCCAATAAATAACTACACTAAAAAAGAGAATTGTCAACCAACTAAAAACCATTACGTCAATCAGTGACACATAAATGAATTAAGTTTTTTTAAATCAATTTATCAAATTTGAGTAAAACATTATTTTAATTTGTTTTTTTTTAAGTTGGTTAACAATTCTCTTTTTTCTGCGTAGAATTTACAGGAAACTACATTTTCACACAATATTTCCTATGTAAACACAGCAAGCAGAGTAATGCATCACTGAGGCATCATCACACACCATAAGCCGAATTACGACTAGTATCGCATCTTTTTTCTGTTCATTTTTTTCCCCTCTCACCTTCATAATTGATGCAGCCGTTTGCGTCTTCGTGTCCCGCCAAAAGTGTCTCAACTTCCTCCTCTGTCATTTTCTCACCTATTAAAGAAATATAAAAAAAGTTATTCACATTACATGGGGGACATTAATATTTTTTTTTAAAGTGTAATAACAAAAAATTTTACAAATTAACCATACACTATATTAGGGCTGGGTATCGTCAAGACTCTCACAATTTAATTCAATATTGATTCTTTGGGTCACGATTGGATTCGACTGCGATTCGATTCAATATTGATCCAGTTGCTTTGATATCAATTGGGTTATGTGTGTTGATGTCAGAAATACCCAGATAATTCATTCGAATACCTTCTGATATGTGTTCAATAAAGTGTGCATTATCTGTACTGATTTTGAAAAAAACTGACACCATAACTTATTCTACCATTACATAGTTCTTTATTAAATAAAAATTAAAATTAAAATAAATTTTAAGTACAGAAAAGTGCACATTTTTGCCTGAGCCGAACTTAACAAAAGTAATAAACATTTATGCAGAATTTGTCAGCCTGCATTTGCAATCCTCAGCTTTAGCATTAGCAACAGGTTGCACAACATCTGCGTGGTGTCGGCTCAAATGGTTACGTAGGTTCGTTGTATTGTTGCAGTGTTTTAACACTGACTCACGAGGCTCACACACGACGTAACTACTGTCGACTTTGTGTATCCAAACGTCGGCTTTTAATGTTGTCAGCACTGATTTTAAAACACCGCTACAGACGTAACAACAGACGTTTTTGGGGGTCAAGCGGGGCCTCTGAACAATGTCAATCACACTCTGGCGGCACTCACACTGCCCCCACGGTAGCGGGTGTCATTACAGCAGAAATAATCAATTTCAGGATTTTATGAATCGATATTGAATTGGCAATTAACATATTGCAGTGCACTGATGAATCGATTTTTTTACCCAGCCCTACCAGATATAAAAAATAAGTAAAAACAATGATGGAACTATTATAAAAATAAACTTTCAGACCAAATGATGCCAAATTAATTTACAAAAGTGCAAAAATTTACTTTTGATGCCATATACATTCAATTCCCAGTAAACAAATGTTGCAGTGATCCTGTTCATTAGGGGGATTACAGTAATTCAGGGTAAGTGAAAAAATGTAAATGGTGTGTTTAAATCAATTCAAAAGTCTTTCCATTCAGATACTGTATATATTCAAGCGTGATAAAAATGGAACTCACCGAGCGTGGTGAGGACGTGACGAAGCTCTGCTCCCATTACTGTACCGTTGCCCTCCTTGTCAAAGACGCGCAGTCCCTCAACAAAATCCTCCATGGACCCCTGATCCTTATTCTTAGAGATGTCCTGAAACATGGGCAGGAACTGCTCAAAGTCTACAGTCTTAGTGCTCATTTCTGCAAAAAGAAACAGAAAAAATGACGAACGTCTTGGAGCCTCCAACTGCAGCACACAACACTGCAACAGAGATCGGAGTTATAGGAGAAACTGTTTTCTTACAGCACACTGACAATCTCCCACTGAGTTTTTTTCCCACTCACCCTCAGTCTTAGGGTTGCCCAGGACCTTGAGCACTTCACCTTGGACAGGGTTCTGTCCCAGGGCTCGCATGATATCCCCACACTGGCAGTAGCTGACCTTGCCGTCCCCTGTCTTGTCGAAGAGCAGGAAAGTCTCCTTAAACTCTGCAGGATACACAGACACATGATGAATTAAGAATAGGGAAATGAATTATTGTACGAATTAAGAGATTAGCAGCCTTGTAAGGAATAATGATATGTTGATAAGACAACAGAAAATAGAGGGGAAAACAGAAAAGCCAGAAAATGAGAACAAGCAGACAAGAGAAAGCACAGATCAGGACATGATCTGGTTTTCTGACGGCCTCACTTTAAAGTTGGCAGGCAGGACATCCATCACTACACCTACAAATCTGCATGGGGTATTTACACGACTCCCAAGCTCATTGTACATGGACCGGCTTTGTTTAATCACCACAAATATCTGAAATTCTTTTAATTAATATGTCATAACCATTTGCATGGTAAATTGTGGTGCAAAAAAGCTTTCTCTCTGCACTCTAATGGGTGACACTGAAAACAACAGTCCAGCTTCCTCTATTTAAAAATACTGTATATTAATGTTAAGTCATCTGGTAAGTCTGTAACTTTACATTACACATCAGCAAAAACAAAATGAAAAAAATTCACCAATGCCATACTACATGCTCTGTCATCACTGTACTTTAATCATGCAAACATTTATGCATTTGTTTACATGTATATTAAATATGTCTACAGTGTTTAAAATATAATGGTAAATGTGTATCACAGATAAAATAATGGACAAGAAAAAACAAGTATGGATATAGTTTTTTGTTAATTAATCTTTGAAGATGAGGGTAAAAGTAAGGAAAGTGATGCAAGGCTCAACTGCTAAAGATATTTATTATCTTAAAAAAATGAGATGGCTAAGAAGACCATAGTAAGTGCCTTTGGGTCTAGAGAAAACTATACATAATATCTACAGATCACCATCAGATAAAACCTTCAAACTGGTATTTTAAACTCTCCGATTACAGTAAGGGTTATATATCTGACACTTAGTATTATGAAAGTTGCCTTAGATCTTAATGCTTCATTTGTGTGACCAGTGGTCAAAAAACACTATTTTATATTTACATAAAAAAGTTGATAAGCAGGCAAATGTTGTTTGAAAAACTAGCACACAAAAATAGCATTTCACTTGATAAACAATACAGACAACAAAATGATTATTTGTCTCAGCTGTGTTAATTGTCAGGACACCTTAAACCAAGAAAAACCACAAGCTCTGTGGAATTAACTAAATTTGGTGAATCAACTGCAAAATTATTACACAAACAAAGAGAAATGATTTGGTTAAACAACATGTGTTGTATGTATGAAGTTGTATGTTATGCAAGTTTTTGGTTTCAGTCAAGTTCACACCAGTCAAGTGTCATCTCTGATATCTTGTCACTCCTTTTATGCTAGCAATCAAAAGATTAATGTGGCTGTTTTAGTTACTAATATTTCCAGATTCAACAACAGTCCATCTGTCAGAATGATCTTGCCATTGACATGGATATTTTACAGTACTGTTGAATGGTCAATAAGGATGTGAGCTACAAAAGTCTTGTAAAACAATCACATTACCGAGTATTGTGTATTTTTGTTGCTGTTTAGGTGGATTTACCTATGCTTAATCATCTTTCAGCACTGATGCAATCTCGTCAGTGATCACAGGGTTGATTAATGTGGCTTTGATCTATCATCACGCATTCTTATTAGACTCAACAGACAAACAAAAAGCTTAGCTAAGATCTAACAATTAGGGAGACATGGAGTTGGATTACACAATATCCGGGCAGCAGTCTGGTCCTAATGTTATGGGACAAGCTATTCCCAAAAAAGCTCAGGCACTGTTGTGCAGTTTTTCCTGTTCTGAGGAATGTGCCTCTTCCCTTCTAGCGTGTGAGCACTTTTCCCAACACCATATTTGGTATTAGAGGAGTGGAGGAAAGTAGGAGGAGAGTGAGAGTAGCTATGGCCTATTATGTCAACTGTGATTAAACAAATCAGCCCTAGGACAAAAAACCATCCACCGCTGTATCCAGCACCAAAAAAGGGCACACTCTTGGAGATGAGCCGCTTGGAAGATAACAGGCAAACTTTGTGGCAAACTGACACACTCAGGGATGGCTACAGTCAAACAGAACAAGATTCATGAAGACAGATATGAGCTTCAGCAACCTTTGGCTTTAGAAATACTGCTAATGCATGATTGACCACGTACAACAACACTGCAAAACACTGTCAAAGCTGGTAGGTATTATAACTATATGCAAAATATGACGTATCAAACAACCGTGCAAAGCGATTCTCATTCACATTTAAGATTAAAAAAAAAGCTTACAAAAACCAACATGCAGATCACACCCTAAACACTCCGAGATAGCATCAATTCTGTGCTAAGGCGGCCCCCCTTTCACTGACTTACCATGAATCTGATCCACGTTAAACTCAATCTGGAAAGGACAAGCAGTTGCAAGTGGAAAGTGGTGAAACAGTGCGGAAATAAAGAAAACGTCGCCTAAAACGACTACTATGACAGGCGGCCATAGAGCAGGGTGAAAGGAGAGAGACAGGGGCAAAGTGTCATCTGAACCAAGCGAGAATGAAAGCATGCAAAACAAGCGAGATGTCACAACACAAAATCAGAACTCACCGAGGATTTGATCTTCCGAGAAATCACACTGTTCAAAGAAAAATTAGGCTTAATGAAAATGGTTCCTTTTACTTCCCAGTACGAAGTTAAGTTGGGTTAACTACGAGTGTTTTTGAGCATGTTTTTCACAACGGCGAATTAACTTCAACTGTCTATTTTCTAACAATAACACATTCAGAAACGATTATGTACACGCGGTAATTTCGGCGACATTAATAAGTTTATTGTGTGGTTAACTTTATCTGTAGGGCAAGCTAACGTTAGCGTCTCAAAAGTTGCACTTCCGCTTGCAACGCGAGAGTCAATTCGGACATTCAAACTCAACTAAACATCTTCGCAAAGCTAAAACATTGTCTCAAGCATTACGTAATGACACAAGAAACAATATGCTGCTAATTAAATCAAGTGGAAAATAAAAACCCACCATGGCTGTGTTGGCTGAGGTGTGTCCGAGGCGTCAACGGAGTAAAGAATGTGTGACGGCTCACAGAGCGGCAGACTGACAAAACCCTGGGAGCGTCATGACGTAAGCACGCACGCGTCCTAGAGCAGGAGGGCAAACACGCTCACGCCTTATATAGGTATGTAGCTCATGGTAGGGCTTGTTAGTGAGGTTTGGTTCATGATACATGTAATAAGTAACTTTAGGGTCTGAATTTAATCCTGAAAGATTTTTTTTTTAATTAGGATTGTATCGATTACTCGTCCATACTCAGTGGGGGAGACTGGGGACAGCTGCAACACTTTTTGCTTTTCAGTACGACTGAGAATTTGGGCCATGTTTAGGGAAAAAAAGTCAGATTTCGGAATAAAGTCATAATATTAGACGAGTATAAAGTTGTAAGTCGTTGTAGTTTTTTTAAAAAAAAGTCATATTATGAGAATAAACTCCTAATATTTCTAAAATGAAGTAATCAAAGTAATAATTTTATAAGAATAAAGTTGTGTTTTCATGAACAAGGGGATATAGAGCACACATCAACAGGTGTATATATATATATACATCTTGTCATGTAAAAATACAACTTCATACTCTTAAAACTTTTTTCTCCTGAAGTTACCACTTTATTTTTGTAATATTATGAGTTTATTCTCATAAAATTACAAATTCATTCTTGTATTATTACAACTTTTTCATAATATTACAACTTTTTTTTAAAGATTTTTTTTGGCCTTTTATTGCCTTTAATTGATAGGACAGTGTGAGTGTGAAAGGGGTGGAGAGAGAGGGGCAGACATGCAGCAAAGGGCCAAGACCAGACTCGAGTCTGCGGTTGCTGCGGTGGGGACACAGCCTCTGCACATGGGGCACCGCTCTATCGAGTGAGTCACCAGGTGGGCAATATTACAACTTTTTTACGACTATTCTCAAAGTCTACAAAAAAATTTTTTTCCTCAATATGGCCCTAAAGCTCCGTTGTAAACTAAGATACTACGTTAATACACAGATGTTGAATGTGTTGTCTGTCTTCCTGGTGGAGAAGAGAGTCTAACTGAGCATGTGCAGTATGAATAGCAACACTAACATGTTTCTGACTGGAGATATAAGGATTGCTGCAACCATCTGGTGTGCAACTTTCCCCAGTCTCCCCCATTACATTCAATATCTGCAAGTCAACACACCCACTGTTTGGACAAGCCGGCTGATGTCCATCATGGAAACTTTTTTCAGGTGGCTAAAATACATTTTATAACTGACCACCACCATCAGCTTTTGTGTCAGTACTCTTGCCTGCTTCCTCAAACTGAGGTCATGCCGACAGACATCTGTATGTTATGTACAGACTACGGAGTGAGTATTCCACCTAATACAACCCCACTTTAAAAAATCTGCACTGTTCCTGTAACAGACCAATGATAAGAAGCCCGAAATTTCACTTATTCTGATCAGACTTCCTTTACATGAATTATTAGGGCTTTAAATACTTAGACTTTTCCTTCACTCTGAGTTGTCTCTTGCTTTGCTTCTTGTGCTTACCTAAACTGAGTTAAGAGCATGTACCTACATGCTTGTGTGACAGAGAAATTTGAAACCTCCAATACACATACAGAATGGACTAAAGAATTGACTCAGTAAAGCAGGAGACATCTTGTGCCAAGTAATTTTTTTTTAAGTTTCCAATTTCCAATAGCGCAAATTCAGTTTCTGGATTAAGAACTTAAAGAAAGGGGCACTATTTTTGATAAATAAATAATTATTCCAAACACAGTATTTTCTGTCTTAAAACATGTTTGGAGGGGATATTTAATACTAGTTAGACTAAAACAGCCTGCCCTCAACCTTATAAGGTAATAAGCCAGACAGTGGACCCTATGTTATGATTAACATGATTTTTAAGATGTTTTAAAGGATTGTTCTCCCTACTGTATTGTGTTTGACTTTGGTGATTTTGATCCCACCAGGGTAAACTAATATGTAATTGCACTTATTGACTTTGAAGGCTTTGCATTAAGGATGCAAGAGTCTGGCCGTACAGGAATGATGGATTATTTAAGGCCTCTGAGATCATGGACTGATACCACACCTCTTAACAACCTTTGCTAAAGCACTGTCTTCACCCAGCAGGAGCTCTGGCCTCTTGCCATGTCCTGTGATCCCACTGTGAGCAGAAGCCAGTGTTTTAACATGACCCACATTATCCTCACAAGTTAAATAGGACAGTCTCACTGCATATGATCATGCAGCAACAGCAGCACAGTGTAACACACATGAGCGCATGAGGATGGCAACATAGCTAAAGCACCAACAAAGACAGAGCACATTTAGTACAAAGTCTAATGTGAGCATTCGAATAGTTTGAGTTTCTTCAACACATCTTAACATTACAACGTTTTATCTGTTGACCTATGCTGGCCTTTAAGAACACGAGAACTTGAAAACACAGTATTTACTTGGACTTATGGGGCCTAATGTCTATGGTCAAGGTACCTACTAATTTTTATGAAAATTATTAACTCATTTACTTTTACTTAATTTACAGTCACTCATGGTTGGAGAAATCAGATCAGACTCCAACATCTACTAAGCTATGATATCATAAGTGTAAAATTTGAGGGGATGCAGTGGTCCCTCTCAATATTTCAAACATATGCATTTTTCTCCTTCAAAAAAACCCCATAAAAGTCGCAGGGGACTTTAGTTATTTCAAAATTGAAGACATTTACCATAAAAATCCATGCTATAAGGCACAAATTGTTACAGACAAATTTACCAGAAGGCAGGAAATAAATTGTTTTGATGCTCAAAATTTCTATATACACACCTTTGTGTGATAGGCTACGCTCCCAAAAGATGCAGAGGTTTGCTAACAAATTTTAGTACAAAATTTGCAGCTGGACAAACTTAATGACACATTTTAAGCAACCTCATTTTCTGTGCAGTGCCTTATTGGTAAGCAGCCAACATTTGACCACCAAAATAAAGGCAACCATACTATATCTTTGATATGCCAGTGATGGTGAAAAGACAATTGGTTACTGTATGTTACTTATCTTGCAAGCTTTTATCTAAGTCACTGGACAGGAGTAAGGAGAGGTCTGTTCTCTTTGCAGCCAGTTCGAGCTTTGAAAAATGGGTCAAGTAAAACCTCACTAAATTATTAATCAAATGAAGAATAACAATTTCCTCACTCAGAGTTATGAAGGATTATATGTTTTTGCTTTCCTGCTTCTTGTAAAATATGGGTGTGGGTCACATTCATTTGTTAAAATCACTTTCCTGATGCAAAAAATAGCATATACTGTGGCAGGAAACAGCCTCTTTCTCCCTGAGGAGGTCACTGACTGACTGGTAGCCTCACTCTGGGTGGCCCATTTCTTAGTTTAGCTTAGATTCAGTCTCATTTTAGAATAATGCAGTAGGTTTTTTTTAAGGTCAGAATCATAGAAATCGATTTAACAAATAATCTGCATGTGATTACTATTACTATGGGTCTCTCTGAGATTCACAATCTTTGCTAATGTCACATTAAATAAACATTAAGATATACAGAACATGATATTTCCAAACATAGTCCTAATTTATGAATGCCCCCACATTAGCTTTGTCATAAAAAGCATACTATAGTTATTCTACTCACCTCCAAAGTGCTGGGGTCAAATAGTGAATCCGAAGGACGCGGCATCCTGGGTTTGTGCTCTGGAGCTGCTTTTGGAGCTGCAGCAGCCGCAGGGAAGCAGGGGTAAGGAGGACCCAGCCTGGGTTGGCTGACTGGTGAAGAAGACTTCTTAATGGAGGGTTCTCTTTTAGGGGCCATTTCTAATGTCCCACACAGTCAGTAATTTAAGATCTCAGCACCAGCTGCTGCTGTGTCTGCAGGGAGGAGAACTCAAGCTATGAAGTGTGTCAGTGGCGCGTTATCCTGAGGAGGGGAGGAGAGAGGCAGGTTGATGATGCTGATGATATTCGGGGAGTGGCAGGTGGACGGGGCAGAGGTGGACATATGGAATAACATATGAGTGAATTTGTGAAGCAAAGCGTAGGAGGAGTGGAGATGAAAGTGGAGATGAAAGCTTGAGTGCAGAGTAAAGAGTGGGATAGATAAGAAAGGAGCAGGCGTAGCTGTATGACTCCAAGCACATGCTTTTATTTGGGTCAGAAGTGTTTCTGTGTCAAGCTCATTGCAGATTTTAGCCCAAATGACTTCAGATTCATATATGAAGTCATGTTATACCAAAAGCACCTTAGACTCCTGACTGTGAAGTAACTTTGAGTCTGTGCAATATTCCCTTTTTATGTGCAATATTCTTTCTTTGTTTGGATATAGCTTGATCTCTATGCAAATGTAGGTACTGAACATGCATGATTGAACTGGTGTGTGAGTGGGTGTTTTTGTAACTTAATTGCTTCTTACCCTTTACCATTTATTTTTGTATTTTCTTATTTTGGTGAGCTCCACTTAGGTAGTGCAACTAAATTTTGTTGTATTTACCTGTACAGTGACAATAAAGGGATTCTGCAAAAGGGATTCTGGTTATAAGGAAAGTCATATATTCTGTGTCTCACAACCCATTATGCAGCTGATAATAAATTGTTCTGGAATAAATACATGTTTGTTCCTGCTCCTAAAATACTCTCTTCCTACTGTTTCCTGCAGACTTGCTGACACTGAGGTTACATGTTCAGGCATAGGACTCAAGATTAGAACCGAATTTCAGATTCCACCAAGATGCAGGACTGAACAATGCAAAAAAATGTTTCTGCAAACTGCTCTTATGCTTTTTAATGCTCTTAAATAACTAGTGTTTTTATCTACTGCACCTTTACATACTGACATTTTTACAAATGTGTTTTAAAATGACATTTCCTGTGGATTAATAAAGTATCCATCCACCCATCCATCCATCCATCCATCCATCTAATTTAAACTCTTGCATACAGTATATTTTTCTCTGTGAAGGTTACAGATTGAATCACAGTGATTCATATACAGAATATATTGTCTGCACAGTGCATAAGGGATTATAGGTGTCACAATAAATGTCTACACATGGACATTTTGTGCAGTTTTATTTAATTTTTGGTCCATTTTTGCTACAGTGCATTGATTGTCATCGATGTGTTGCAGTAAAGGTAGTTACTGTGATCTGACTTGGGTTTTTGGTGTTTTGGGTTTGGGCCAAGGATAATTCGAGTGTATACAGTGAATGGTGATCGCATGATGCCAATGACAAAATAATTCATAACATGACAATAACCATAGCGAGGTCAGTGAAGAGGATGATGATATCAAGTAATCCATCAAGCGTTTGAATTAGCTTAGTTACTGCAATTATACTTCTCCTGTGAAAAATATTCACACCCTCCCTGTCCAGTGAAAACCACATATCTCTATAGACTTTTCTGATAATATGAATGATTACATGTTAGCCTACTTTCTTGGCTGAAAAAAAATCCCTCTTCTTACAGTAAATAAGGTTTTAAACCAAAAATAAATAAATAGATAAAAATGAATAAATGTTAGAATTAGCTCAGCCTTACATATCTACAGCATTAAAATGCAACACATCAGTGCAGTAATATTAATCCATAATCACCACAGCAAAACACTGATAAGCACAATCTTTATGACAGAGCGATAACTTTACAGTTGATTCCTTAGGTAAATGTTATTAATTATACTTAAATGTTTTTACTCAAGTGAGGTTTTGAAACAAATACTTTTATTTTTAACGGAGTATTTTATTACCGTATTTTTTCTACTGTTACATAAAGATTTAAATACTTGTTCCACCACCTGTTTACACATATCATGTAGGCCTATAAACTGTATGGTCTGACAAAACCAAAGGCAGACAAAAGTTCAAAATTGCACCACTAGATGCCACTGTTGTACAACAGGGAGACACGACCCCATAAAGCCTCTGGCCTCAGCTCAATAAGTAAATCTCTGCCGGTGAAGTCACAGGTCTCTCATGCATGTTTTGGTACAACACTGAGACCTTGTGATGAATAGTATTTTAATGATGAAAATCATGATGAATGATTTTTCTGCCTAATTATACTCCCATCCAGTGGTAGAAAGAAACTAAGTATATTTAATCAATACTCCACTTAAGTACAAGTTTAATGTAGAGGCTTACAATACTTGAGTATTTCAGTTTTCTGCTGCTTTAAACTTCTACTCTACTGTATTACAGAGAACTGTAGGTAGGCAACTATGGCAGTTTTAATTTGCATATCTTCATAATTCAAAGCATAATCAACTAATTAATTATTTGGCCTATTGATTACAATGCAATAATTCATAATACTTAATTCTGTTATGGGCCATTTTTTTAAACGAGTACTTTTACTTTCATTTTAAATTTGATGCAAATACTTCTGTACTTTTACATAACATGGTCTAGGCGATCTGTGGCTTTAGTATTTTGATGTAAAATTATAGACGTCCACGTCACCGTGCATATCAGAAAACAGAGTTACAACTTCTGGCGTCACTCTACCCGCTCCTCCAATAATCAATGCTATCCACTCGTCAGCGGACTTTGGGCACAATCCATCGCGCGCTCAATGGGCCTTGAAATTACCGTTTATGTGGCTCGAGCGTCAAAACAATAGCGACATAAGACCCTCGCTGCGAGACCAACGGCACTTCTGGCGCTTTGATAGCGGATCGAAGATGCAAAATGAGGGGGAAAAAGCCCCCCAGTAAAGTCATCCCGACTCAGCCCATTAACACAAGAAATAAAATAAAAGTACAATATAGAATCTTTTATGATTTTATTTTTGAAATGGCAGTCTGTTCACTTGCCAGCTGATTGCTGATGAGTCTGCCGAGCAGACAGCTCAGTGGCAGCAGTCTAAGAAGATTAGCAGCGCCTCACGTTTTCCTCATCATTTGCAACAATAATCCATCACAAGAGGCTAATAATAACAACAGGAATATCCTATATGTCTGCTTTCAAATAGATTACCCACAAAATATACCAATTAGCAAATT